>NC_090650.1:246877162-247506162 GCF_040937935.1 Hyperolius riggenbachi
GTGCCTGCTTTACATACATGCTTTGTACTCTGAGTTTGCCCACTGGTCTCCGGAAACAGACAATGGAGGCAGCAAAGCTGCTCCACAGGGCAAGGCAAGAAGTAGGGTAATAAACTTACTTTTGTTAACTGCCACATGTCAAAGATTCGACTACAATTTTTCTACAATCGTGTATGCTGTAAAAGTGTAAACACTCAATGATTTAGTTGCATAAATAAAACCAAAATGAATAATTGTATGGGGGAATTTAATAAAAGTGTGTTTAAAAAAAAAGGATGGTCATATGTCAAAACCCAAGTTACGGATTTGCTACCCAACTATGCATTCAAAAGAAATCATTCACGGCAGGGGTAGAGACAACTGGCCGCAAATTAGGCACTATATTGGACCCACTTCCCTGCTGCCACCAGAGAGTTGGGGAGGATGTGAGGAGGCTTCACTTCCAAACTGGTTCCTTACCATACAGTTCCGCCAATTCTATAACTCCCTGCGCTCTGCAGGAAACGTACACAGGCGCCTCTCTCCGTTTGAGGAGCTCTGCTCTAGGGCCTCCAAGCCTCTTCACATACTCTCTCAAATCTATAAAATCTTAATTGCTGACTGTGGGGAGCTGGCCCTCCAAAAATTGCAGAAAACTTGGGAGAGGGATTTGGGTGGGGAAATTGATCAAGAGGATTGGGACAAGGCGTATGTCTTATCACATAAAATGTCTCCTTCAGTTCTAGCTCAGGAAAGTAACTTTAAACTATACGCCAGATGGTATAGAGACCTAGCCAGACTGGCTAAATTTGACGCCAACACTGCCGATACATGTTGGAGATGTGGGTCGGAGGTGGGCACTTATTTTCACATCTGGTGACAATGTCCTGCCATACGCCCTTTCTGGCAGAAAGTATTTGATTTGCACAAAATTTTATACCTTCAACCAATGCCATGTACTCCTGAGATGGGCTTACTTTCCATTATCCCTGGTTCATTGGCAGCAGCCAAGAAATCAGTCTTTAGATACCTCTTGATTTGTGCTCGGCTGCTTATTGCCAGAAACTGGAAAAGACAGACAGCCCCCTCTCTCCCTGATCTCATCAGCCACATAAACCATATAAAAAGAATGGATGATCTTCTCCTTTCTGCGCAAGACAAATATAACATATTTACCCTGAGATGGCTGGTATGGATTGATTTCTGTGATTCAGACGCTCTTCATACTTACCTGTCATAGGCACCCATGCAGGCTGACCTCCCACTGCTTCTGCAACTTACTACATAGATGCATCCCTCTGCATCTCATCTAGCCCTCTGGTATCAACATTTCTTTAGGTCAGCACTTTCTTTAGGTCCCCTCAGGGAAATGTACCCTTGGCCTTTATTTTCCTAGGTTATGCTATGAACATGTGTCTTCTCATTGTTTCCTGAGATACCCCCTGTTTTGCCTTCCCTGCCCTTCTTTCCCTCCCCCTCCCTTTCCCTCTCGCCCCTTTTTCTTCGCCTCCCCCCGTCATTTAAGCAAAATGGCAAATGATGTCAGTGGCAAAATGTTATTTCTCATGACAGCTTTTACTATGTAATTTTATCTGCAATTTGATAACATTTGTGTTCTGTAGCTTTAATCTCAATAAAACTGATTGTTGAAAAAAAAATAAATTTAAAAATAAGTAAAGTATTGTTAAAACGTTTAAAACTAGCAGTGTGGATTGGAGAGGTACTAGGACAAAGTGGCTAGATCTCTGAATATTCACTGGCTCCCTGTCCCCCTCAGAATTCAATTTAAACTGCTCTGGCTGGCATACAAATCCATCCTAACCCCCCATTCATACATCTTGAATCTCATCTGGAGATACTCCCCAACACTCTACAGATGTCCACTCCTCAAATGATTTGCTCACTCGCAATGCTCCATGAATTCTTTAGAGCAGCCCCTTCTTTATGGAATTCCCTCCCCCCATCGTCAACTCATTCAATCAGGCCTTAAAGCGGGATTGACACCATAAAAATCAATTTTAAACAGCAAATGGTCTTAGTGTATTAAATGATAAAGATGCCAACCCTGCATTCAAAACTTTTACTGCTGTTATGGTTTAAAGTTATCACATACTTTAGGAGCACTGGCCCTTTAATAGTCAGTAAAGCTGCATGCTGTGTTTTTTTAATCTATAATATATTCCTCTTCTTCCATTTATTTCCCTGCCCAGCTGCCTATCTAAAACACGGCCCTCTGCTCACTTGTGTCTACAAGCAAGGATGAGGTGACTCAGCGATTGGAGGAAATAAAAAAAAAAACATTAAGGGCAGAAATGACATCAGGATTTAGCCTCAGCTGTGGGCAAAAGACATGGTTCCCACCAGGAACAGAATTCTCTTCATTGAGGGCTGGTGCACACCAAAAACCGCAAGCAGATCCGCAAAATGCTAGCAGATTTTTAAACGCTTTTTTTTATTTTTATGAGGCGTTTTGCTAGCGTTTTGCGGATTGCTGCTGCGGTTTTCAGTATAGTAGATTTCATATATTGTTACAGTAAAGCTGTTACTGAACAGCTTCTGTAACAAAAACGCCTGCAAAACCGCTCTGAACAGGCGTTTTTCAGAGCGGTTTGCGTTTTTCCTATACTTAACATTGAGGCAGAAACGCATCCGAAATCCAAAAAATGCCTCACCCAGGCATTTTTCGTTTCTGCAAAACGCCTCCCGCTCTGGTGTGCACCACCCCATTGAGATACATTGACCAAGCAGATCCGCAGCCGCAAGCGGATCTGAAAACGCCCAAAAAGCCGCTCGGTGTGCACCAGCCCTCACTATATAAAATTCACTGAAATCAAAATGTGGACAGTACAATACATGTGTTATGTATATGTACATAAGTTCCCTACTGCATACCTGCCATCTTCATAACTCCATCGCCCACTCATAACTTACACCCCCATTATGTGTCCCTCTCCCCCACCCCTTAGATTGTAAGCCTATTCGGCATGGCTCTCCTTCCCTGTGTGCTCTCCTGCACCATATGAATTTAGAGACCCATCAGCTACATATATCCTTACATTGTTCCATCCCCATTTTGAGTACCATTGTTGAATGCTATAACTTCCCTTTGTAACATTGTCTAATGTAAAGTCTCCTCTGTTGTACAGCACGCCATAATATGTTAGCTCTTTATGAATAAAGTTTAATGTTAATATTAGTAGACATCCTAGGTGGGAGTTCCAATTTAGTTTTCTGATACACTAATGCTGGATACACACGGTGCGCTCCCGCACTCGATGCGCCCGTCGATTTGCGTCGACTCGATTATTTCCGGCATGTCTGATTCACGTTTCGATGGATCGTTAGTTCGATTTGGCATACTTTACATGTAAATCGACCTAACAATCATCGAAATGCGCTCGGAAATAATCGAGTCGATGCGAATCGACGGGCGCCTCGAGTGCGCGAACGCACCGTGTGTATCCAGCATTCGTTGGACTGAAACCTGTGCTTTATTTTTTTTTGTCATTAAAGTTCATGAATACCTTAAAGGACCACTGTCGTGAAAAAATGTAAAATACATGTAAACAATACATATAAGAAGTATGTTTCTTCCAGAGTAAAATAAGCCATAATTGTTGTCACTTACAGTAGGTAGTAGAAATCTGATAGAACCGACAGGTTTTGAACTAATCTATCTCATGGGGGATTCTCAGCAAGGCTTTTATTTTTTATGAAGACATTCCCTGAAAAGGATTTATACAATTATGCTGGACAGCCTCCCTGCTCAAAGTACACTTTTTTTTAGCAGTTGGACAGAGCTAGCCTGCTTACCTTTCTGGCCAGTAGTGTCCGAATCACACACCTCAAACAAACATGAAGCTAATCCAGTCAGACTTTAGCCAGAGCACCTGATCTGCATGCTTGTTGAGGTGCTGTGGTTAAAAGTATTAGATGCCGAGGATCAGCAGGACTGCCAGGCAATCTGCATTGTTTAAAAGGAAATAAATATGTCATCCTCCATATGTCTCTCACCTCAGGTACTTTTTCCTTTAACACATAGCTAAACCTAACTCTGTGGTTTTTTTATATCAAAATAAGCATTCCCTCACAACCTATTCTGTTAAGCTCAAGACACTACCCAATTATTGTCTTATACTAATATGTAAATCCTAGATCTTGTCTCTTTTTACTTTCCTCCTGAATGTGTACTTGTCAGCTTAAGCTGTCACCTTTCTTACCTCTAGGGGTATGCAGCAAAATGATGCAAACTGAAACAGTTCATCATGCTTGCCTGTCAAGTACTTTCTATAGCATGACATAGCGGTTTATGCTTTCAAGGTGAAAGGAACTCTTGCACTGTACCCCCTCTCTTCCAGCTCGCATCAAATACATTGACCAAGCCTAAACCTTGCCTAGATTACAATGGAAAGCTTTTTCATAAGTCCTATATTGGCGGCAATAACCAGAACACTATTAAGAAAGTCAGCTGTGATTCAATATATTCTCTTTAATGTCCCGTTAAATAGAGGGGCCATTAATTTTCAAATCCATAGAGTGACATTGAAAGCAGATCTGAATATTTTAAATCTTTTTGTTCATTCAAGACAATGCCGCTTCACCATTCTGTCTATAAAAAATGCCACTAATCTTCTAACCTCACATTCCTATAACAGAAGAAAACGCTATTTGTCCATCTACAGTAATTGAAGCAATATAAGATATACCGCAGATCATTATTAAGCTCTCTCATGTTGATAACTAAAAACTTGGTGATATTTTTGCACCTTCAAAAAGAACTCTACATAAGCATCTACAATCTATAACTACATTTGAGGTTTTGGCATATAAGCAAATGATTTTAAAGAAAAGCAATAGACAGTTGGATACAGACAGTATTTGATACCATTAGATACCATTAGAGACTAAAGGCAAGTACACACAAATAATTACTGTCGCCCACAAGGAAAAGGACTCAATCTCGCAAAGAACTGTTTGTGGCAGAGTTCTGTACAGATGCGTCCCGAGGCTACAGGCTAGCAACACTTATGTCATTATGGAGGAAGTCAGAGGTACCACGTCGGAGTGCAGCAGCATTGAACGGGCAGGGTGAGAAGTGGAACAATGGTCTCAACCTGCACTCAAACAAGACAATCCCCCAATCGGGATTCTCTCAGGGATGTATCAGAGCCACTGCCCACATGCTAGATTCTTGGCAAAGATGATCATGTCCGGCCGCCTCAGCTAGGAATTATGTAATGCATGTATGAGGCCCACATTTGCATTATGTAAAAACACAAGGCATAGTGTGCGCAATGGAGATGGAGCCTGCTCCTTCCCTCCTCACCAGTCTGCTTCCACTGCTGCACCCCCCACACAGTGCAGCATGCATCTTCCACCCATCATTGTTTCCTGACACCTCAGGTTACCCTTACCTATGGAGAGTTAACATGCAGTGGAGTTTGCAGGAAAGAGCTTTCCACTGCTAACTTTGCTATGTTTCAGTCGTTGTGCTCATCAATTTATTTGCTACCTCCAGTGTGTCTGCCAACTCATCAGAGTCCCAGCTGCAGTGTTTCCTGGTTCCCTACTCTGCTGTCAAAACCTCCAGGGTAACTCAGATCCCAATCTTCACTGCCGGCATCATTAATAAAGATGCAGATTAGAGCAATGCTGGAAGTGAAGGAAGTAGAGAAGAACCACAGAAGCACACTGGCTGTGAGCCAGAGGAGATGTTAGACATGCTTCAGATAGCATTTCTTCATTCTGGGAGGTGGATGGCTCCCCCAGTTAGTGGCAGCAGCCAGGGGAAGCTGCCTGCGTCCCCCCTTACTCCTAGGTCACACAAATTGCAAACACGTGCAAATGGACGCAATCCGCAAAAAGGTAGGTAATATTACCTTGAGGGGATGTTCTCACCCCCCCCCCCAATCGGTCAGATGCCACGCTGCCACACTCAGGGGGAGTGCAGTTGCAGCACTTCTAGTTAACAACCGTGCTTGGGCTGCTTTTTGGGGGGCATGAGGACACCTACACACACAGCACCCCTGTTGAGATGCAAACTATTTTGTGTGGGCTAAACCCTGCAGGGCCAAGCAGCATATTCTGGCAAGCAGATGCTTGTGCACATGCTGTGCCTTAAATTTGTCGAGAGACATTTCTGCAGCCATTATATAACAGGTGCTGCCCGGTTTGAGCGCACACACCTTTTTTTCCCCCAATAGTACTTTTCTTAGAATTACATGCACACCTCGTGGAGGAGTACCCTCTAAACATGCCCATGAAACTAGTTTAGCCATTTCCATCTCAGACTGGTAACAATCATAACTCCTTGAGCATCAGCAGAGATCTCGAGCAAAAAGACTTCAGTAGAAACATTAGTCAAGCAAGTTATAAAAAAAATTGTTCAATCACTTTTGTTTCCCATTTGCGCTCTCAGGCTCTTGAAGTATACATAAGTAACTTTTAAATGATGTTTGTCATAATGGGACTGTAGATAAGGTGTCTCATTATACCATGTACATCACTGCCATCGTGTTCTATAACCCCATGCTTTTCTGCATCAATTGCTGCATTCAGCTTCAATGAAAGCATAAAACTTGGTTTCAGCACAGTCTAGTGCTGCTTTATAAAAGAACATGTGAAATTGCCTTAGCATGCAGAGTAAAATCAAAATAATTAGCAGCTTCCATTAAAGTTGATTGGTGTGAGTTTGATAGCTGCTGTTCAACTACAAAGGTGTGAAATGGGTCTTTTTTACTCAAACACCATGTGGCCTTCAGCACTGATTCTTAAACATTGCATACCATGATAAATGTACAAGGCAGGAGTATCAAGTAGTGAGTGTAGCTATTGTGTTCACAAAAGCATACACCACAGCAAAAAGAAAATCAGGATCACTAGTAATACCAGAAAAGAAGCCCTCAAGCCTTGACTTATTAATATTAATTGGAAAGCTCCTGTGTTTACCTGGCAGACATCCGAGCGAATGCCAGTTTTCCAAAAGCCTTGGCTACTGAGTTCTACTGTTACTTCACGCCTCATTGTGTTCTTCTGTCTGATCTTCTGAAGAGCTTCCTAGTTAGATGAAGGGAAAATTGTTAGCTTGTGAAGTCTCTGGAAAAAAACAATGGAAACAGACCATGTGTGGTGGAGCTTATATCAAATAAATCTGTCTTAAAGAACACAAAGGCAGCGTGAGCCAGGCTCCCTGGATATATCACTACAGAACTGAAAAAAGTAATCATCTTAACTGTCTCTGGATATGTGCAGTGTGCTTTGAGATTTAAAACCCGAGCAAAGTAGGACACTAAAGTGTGTGAATCAACAAAATGTAGACTAATGAAAGGCCATACAGCTTTACTGCCTAACCAAAGTTATTCTGCATCCTACTGATGAATAAATGACTGAACAAAACATGCAAACAGGAAGGACAGACTACTGTCATGAGTACAGGCGGAAGTAATTTGTAAGCATTTGTAAGTTGAGTGCTGTGTTATACACAGTAAAACGTGGATAAATGATTTATTTTCAGAAAACTCTGGATTTGGACATGCAGTATAAACTATGTTTTGGTTTAGACTTTGTTTATGTTGCATGCAGTGTCTGCCGCTCCTAGCTTCTATTTGCTGAACTATGTCATTATGCTGCACTGCAGGTCCTCTGGTGCTCTGCTACTCTGACCTGTGGCCGCTTGCAATTGCCGCTTCACTACATACAAGTAACTGCTTTGCGACCCTGACCTGTGGCTTTTTGCAATTGTTGCTTCACTGCATACAACTTACTGTTTCACTGCTTTGTGCACCGTTTGCTATCTTTTGCTAAGTACTTATTGAACTATATAGGTTGCAACCCAAGTCTGGGATGGAACTTTTGCTGCTATAGGAACGTGTATGGTCACTGTAGGGACTCCTATGGAACTTTGCCCCTTTGTTTCCAGCATTTTTCAAAACTTTTTTCTTTTTTTTTTCTTCTTTTTTTTTTTAGATCTTCAGGGGGTTGTATGAGTGTGGAGTTGGTGGCCTGATTAACCACCACCAGTCCCTTACATAGTCTTATGTGTGTATGTCTTTTTTGATAAATAAAAATTATGATACTTTAAAATTATTATTTGTTGTTGTCTCCTGTTGCTTGCGGTATATACCTTGCTTTTTGGTCTCCTACAGGTGTAATCTAAGTTTTTGGTTGTTTTCAATGTACATTTAATGTGTTTTAAACAACATATACCAGGTCACACAATGCTGTAACATTTAACAACAAAAATATGTATTAAAGAAACAGTACTATATTCTGTAATTTGTGCATAAAGACTTTTTTGTATCTCAGAAACAATGTAACTCAAGTTGCTTGTAAGTAGGGTACCATGTAGTGATTACTGAATTAAGGGGAAAATTCAATCTTTGCAAATTCTGAAAAGAAATACAATTTAGCAAAGAAACTGGAAAAATAGTTTTAAACAGATAAGATATCCAAAGTCTCATGTTCACTTTTCAGCAATGCCTCCAGACTGCTAATGGCTGGACTTCTCTATTAAAGGCAAAGCATCAGTTTGACACTTATTTTGCGCAGTTCACTAGAAAAAAAAAAAAAACCCGCAGTTTGCCGATGGGCTGAAACTATGATTTCATTGCCATTACACAGGATTATGCTGCAAAGAAATTTGCCTAGTGGCGTGTTAGCATTTTTGCCTCTCAGCATTGTGCGTATGAATATTTTGTAACATCTGAATGAATTAAAAACATCTGTAAGGTTCTAATCACTGTTTATGTCTATTCTGTGAAGATGTGCTTCACTTACTGGTACCAAGCCAGGAAGTGAGGGGTCAAATCCAGTGGTGTAACTAACCAATTTTGTAATGAATTGCCAATTTGTGAAATAGAAGATAAGAGCGGTATGACCTGATTGACCACAAATACCATTAAATATAAACAAATACAAAACTAAATGTAATGAAATTATGTCAGCAAACTGCCCCATCAACCCCCCCCCCCCCCCATTACCCCAGATATTCCCTCAAATTATCCCTCATAGCCCAAAAATACTTGTAGCATCATATGTGCACATGGATAGGTCACTGACTGCACAGCCAACAAAAAGGGTTCAAGATAGGAAGAAACAAGCAGTCCAGCATGCTAATAAGGACTGAATCACCATATGATTGAAGATTTTAGTATTCAGTCATATATAAGTGAAGACAAACAGTTCACCCAGTATTGTTGCACTGATTCTATGATGGTAATGATAGCAAAAGGGCATGAGGGGCGATAACCCTCAACTCCTAGCCAACCATATAAGCTCCTGAAAGGGCAAGTTCAACATGCAACCAGTCCTGCGCAAATCCAAGCAACTGCCCTCAGCAGGTTGGCAGGTAAGTGATAAGCAGCAATCAGCAGTAAGCAGCCAGATAAGCATGAAACATATATACAGAGTTCAGCATGAAAGCAATTTTGCATCAAAAAACAAACACCGCCTGAATAGGCGTACAGTACTCAGCTTCTTTCAATGTGTCAGATTAGTGCTGTGCAGCAGTCAGAAGCATGAACGGAGTTCAGCATCAGTGAGTCCTGGATCGAAGCAGTGTAAGCCAAACTGGTCCACCATGTGCCGCAGGCTGATAACGCTTGGCATTTGCAGTGATTGCCCAGAGGGCTCTTGCTTAATTTTTTTAAAGTTTAATTTAAGTTCTTACTGAATTTACTATAATTTTGTAATGAATTAGCACTATTGAATGCACATATAGGCCTCGATTCACAAAAGGCTGTGCGATCAAAATTTCTGGTCAATAAAAAAACCGCATTCGGTATTTTAGACTTTTATGTGCTAATTCATAGAGATTTTCACAGGTGCCTTTGAAGTTCGGTAAATTACCGAAGCCAATTGAGCGGTAACAGCAAAAGTGTGGAGCTGTCCCTTTTGTTACATGCAGTGAGGGCATTACAATAGTAAGAGGCATCCCAACATCCCTTTAGAATGCATGTTTGTTATACTGCCTCTGCTCGCTCTGAATCTCTGTTTGCTGCCTGGGGCTAGAAATGTTTTGTCGCACAGAGAAGCCTCCTCCGATCAAAATCCGGTCAGGAGACAGGGGCTGTTTCTATTGGCTCCTTGGCTCCCTGCTCCTGTCAGTCACAGCTGTCTCTGCTTCTGCTTGTGTGAGTCACGGTTCTCAGCACAGACTCACACAGACTTTGCATTGTTAAGACCACACCAGAGGTGGCGGTAATTATCGTGGGTATTACCGCTTGTTAAAGGCTTTATGAATTGACATTTGCTGACATTTACTGACATGTGTTGAGGTATTTACCGCACAAGTCGGTAATTTAACTCACTGCTCGGTAATTTCAGTTTTCCCTGCTTGGTAAAGTCAGCTGTTTTCTGCATTACTGAATGCAGGCTCACCTGTCACGCCAGTGCAAATCCTACCGCCTCCTGTGTCCAGCATATTTTTAAGTTGCCACCACGAGTGTCTGTAACACGTGACACAACCACATGTACTGAGATCACTACATTTGGAGGTGTTATGTGGTACAGTCGCTTGTGGTGGCAACTCAAAACTAACTCAATACTGCTGGCAAGGCATTGGAGAGCTTGCCAGTCATAATCTACCATATTTGCACTGCATACAAACTAAGTGAGTGAGTGAGTGAGTGAGTGAGTGAGTGAGTGAGTGAGTGAGTGAGCGTGTGTGCGCGCATGTAGGGAGGAGGAGTGGGGAATAGGGTGAAGATTATCCAGGAAACTAGAGTGAATATGACATCTATTTGGTGCAAAGGAATGTGAGACTTAGCAAATAATTACATGAGAAATAGCAACAGCATTTAAATTACTCTGAATCTAATCCGATTCTAATTTTTACTTCCCAATGACCACATGAATAATCAGAATTAACAAATGCAATATGACTTTCACATTGCATCACTCTGTGACCTATCCGCAGCTACATTTCCACATCTAATAAATAGGAACTGCTCGGCACAAATTGCAAAACTGCTCAGACAAATAAATTAAACAAAATGGAATCTGAAAGGCAAGATAGTCCATTTTAAATATTTTCCAAATGAATTCTACATGGAGTAATTTGTGAGCAAACCCTTGGGATGCTAAGTGACAGTGCTACATGTCACGCTCTGCAGAAACTAAACTATACCTCATTAAATGTTCTTGGTGGGTAAAAATAAAATGTACCTCTCTCTGGACCAATTTCTGCTTATCAGCTTGTTTGACCTTTGGACTGTTGGCCAGTAGATGTCGTAGCTTTACATAACTTTTCCATAGCTTCTGGTACCTGTGCAGGAAAAAAGGGGAAAATGAGGCACATATGAGAAACACATTTTTTTATCTATTTGACCAACCAAAGGGTTTGTGAAACAGTTCAAGCCAATCTTGCCATTCACACTTCCCATATATCGGAGATGAGAAGGAGATACCCCTAATACTTGATTCAGCTTCTCAGCATCACCCATCTGCACAAGGAATGAAAAACGTTGCACTGCTTGATCATTATCCAAAGATCAGATACATGAAAAAGGAAGATGCAAAGCAGAAAAAAAAAGTATAACAACCTTAAAGGGGCACTACAGCGAAAAACTGTAACATTTAAAATATGTGCAAACATATACAAATAAGAAGTACATTTTTCCAGAGTAAAATGAGCCATAAATTACTTTTTTCCTATAATGTGGTGACTTACAGTAGGTAGTAAAAATCTGACAGAAGTGCCAGGTTTTGGACTAGTCCATCTCTTGATAGGGGATTCTCAGCAAGGCTTTCATTCTTTATAAAGATATTTCTGAAAAAGGATTTAAACAATGATGCTGGCCGGCTTCCCTGTTCCCTACTCAGTTTTTTGGCAGTTGGACAGAGCAACTGCCATTCACTAAGTGCTTTTGAAAATAAATATATCCCTGAGATTCCCCTATAAAGAGATGGACTAGTATAAAAACCTGTCACTTCTGTCAGATTCCTACTACCTGCTGTAAGTGGCAGGAACATAGGAGAAAAGTAATTTATGGCTCATTTTACTCTGGAAAAAAATGTACTTTTTATTTGTATATGTTTGCACATATTTTAAATGTTACAGTTTTTTCGCTGTAGTGCAGTAGTGTAAGTAAAGAAAGTACTGATCGAAAAAACACTTTAAAATGTCGCTGAGGAAAGCAGAGGAGTTAAAGAAATACTAAACACAAACATTAAACTTATGACATAAACAGAGGAACACCAAGAGCCCCAATAGTGTAGTATGTATTGACAAAGGGGATAATGACAAAGAGTAATAGTTGTTATACTCACAAACATGGGTCACCAATAGGCAACCACTGTAAAGGCAGGTGGGAAGATTATCCTGACCCCACTCAGGAATAAGAAGTCGCTCTCTGTAGATAGTAGAAAAGGGTCGCAACCCTCCACCCAGGGTGGATACAATATTATATAGGAGAGAACAGAGTCGCCAAAAGGATAAAATGGTTTTTAAAGGAGCTTAAAAGCAAAAAATTTGGTAATTAGAGGAGGCAGTGGTGGACTTACTTCCTCCATGCAGACACAACACGACTGTACATTCAGTCTATTTATTAACGAACTCCAGATAAGACAAAGCAACGCGTTTCACGGGTCAGTGCGTGCTTCCTCAGGCAATAGAAAAAGGAGTTACAGCATCTAGCAAAACAAACAACACTCGGTGCCTCTGTAGAGGCTTTTAAAGGGAACCAGAGAGGAAGCACCCTTGTGTATTTTACCATATATATCAGTAAGAACATTAGAGAAAACACTTACCATGCTCTCTGTTTCCTCCTCACTGCTAAAAGTGTCTGTTAATAGCAGTCACAAGAATCCCAGACTGAGCAATTAAATCTGGCTTTGCTGGGAATGATTATAGCTGAGTCATTATAGCAAAGCCACAAGGGGGCAGGCTTGGGCTTGAAATAACACCACAGAATACATACTTAGCTATAATCTTTCTGTAGCAAAGCTAGAAGGAGCAGCCTGACTTCTCAGTCGAGGATTCTTATCAGACGTGATAACAGTCAGATTACACAGAGAACAATGAAACAAAGGGCAGATTAGGTGTTTACTGTCATGTTCCCACTGATTTATAAGGTAAAATACAAGAGAGTGCTTCATCTCTGGTTCTCTTTAAGCTCCTTTAAAACCCCTTTTATCCTTTTGGCACCTCTGTTCTCTCCTATATCAAACTTATGACAGTAGTTTGCAGGAAAACATGAATAGAAAGTTTAAAATGATCATTTATGCATGCTTGCATTGGGCCCTTGTATACTTACCTTGTTGCATCCTGACATAAGCAACAAGAGCCCTATGGAGCTATCACGCTCACCACGGTGTGTTGCAGCAGGGCAGGGTAACACATTCTTGTCTGTTTGGGGGGGATCGCACTGTAGTTATAACGCGCGGTGCAAGTTTTGTGCCTTAATCGGGAATTGGCCTGTGGTTTAGGGCAGCCAACAGATCTTTTCCCAATAAGATTTGATCAGGAAGAGACCTGTCTCTTGGTCAATCGGCTCCCAAAATCGCTTGGGCCACATTAATTGTGTCTTCCAGTGAATTTATACCAATCTCTTCTTTTGATTAGTAAAGTAAATGTTGGGAAGAATAGGGCCTTGTAAGGCTTTAGGTCTTTGGATTCTGGTTATGGAGATTCGAGGTTTCGTATTCCTCCAAATAAATTTAGAGATTTGGTCCATGAAGGTAGTCCAGAGTTTTCAACAATAGCCACTGTGCCATTCACAATGCCAGCCTGGTTAGGAGTAATAACACTGGGAAGAAGGGAGGAGAGAGACGCTTGGCTAGTATTGAAATGGACATTTAAGGAAGCTGGATCAAGCAGGTCTATATTTTTTAGGAATGATTTTGATAAAGGCTTATTGCTGATCAGAGGGAAGTTTTAAGTTGTTAGAATATAATTAGACAGTAAAGTTAAGGAGTCTGTGACTTCGGGAAGTAGACCTTTATAGAAGTTACTAGTAAAGGCGCCCGGATCTGGAGATTTAAAGGTAGGGGTGTGGGCGATAAAAATTTTGACTTGTACCCAGTAATGAGTAAGTTAAAACAAAATCTAGGTTAGATTGTGATAGCACTGAGAATTTCAGTAATTGTAGCCACTATTTAACTGGGGTGAGTGTCTGGCATAGGGAGGGGTGGATGCAGAGTATAAGTGTTCATAAAAGGTGCTCAAGATGCCTTGGGGGTCCGAATGGATTAGATATTGTGAGTGGATAAAATATGTTTATTATTCCTAGCCAAACTCAAACACTTAAGAGTTTTAAAAAATAACATAAGATTTGATTCCAAATAATGGTCGCAACATTGCTTGGCTAGGAGTCATTTGGAGCGCAAATCACCAGTAGGGGCTGATTTATAATCTTCAAGGGAAGTATTAACCTTGTGAGAAATCCATAACATTCTAGAGACTACTTTTTAATTTGAGAGTAGTAGGCGATGATCTTCCCTCTTATGGTTGCCTTGGCTGCCTCCCAAAAAAGTATGGGGTTGTCGCAATGGCACAGGTTGACCCTAGAGCAGTTGCACTTTGAAGGACCAAAAACTTTGTTTTCTGTTAATACAGTGGTTGTCAAACTTTTCAAGGTGAGGACACACTTGCTGACTAACCTTATTCTATGCCACTCCAGTCCAAGTTTGGGAAACCCAGAGCAGTAGACCAAAGTCAAGTATGAAATCAGTCTTGTTAACCAGACAGCCGATCAAGTGGTTAAAAGGAAGCAAATGATCTAAGCAGTGAAATCTCCAGATTCAGGAGGGGTGGTAGTGGGAGGCATGAAGAAGAAGGGAGAAAAAAAGGGGGGTATCAATGGGGAAAGAAAAAACATTCCATGTTATTTCCTCCTAAGTTTTAAAGTGGAACTGAACTCTTGCACAGGATAGAAGGAAAACTTCTAGAAATGCCCCCGTATGTATTTGGATGGTTCAGCCTGTCTAATTCCCCTCATCTGTGACTAAGCACAAATTGTAATTTCATCCCATAGCTGTATTAGCTGACTGTCACAGCAGAGATCTAATTGGTAAACACAGGATGTTAATAATATGTCTGCTTCCATGAAAGCAGGAAGTAGAAACAGTGCAGATTTATTGCAGGATTTGTATCAGCTGTAACAAAGAAATGTTTTTTTATTTTATAGTTTATAGTTTATTAGGCTGCTGCTTATCTTTTAGAGCTGAGATGAAGTTCTGAGTTCAGGTCCATTTTAACCACTTCAGGATTCTGCGTACGCTTAAGTACGCCCCTGAATCCTGAAGTGGATTGCACGGATACGAGCAGCCGTTCCATGTCAGTTCACGGAGGGAGTCTCGCAGGGTAAATGTAAACACGCGGGGAAGATCTTCCCCGGTGTTTACATGTATACGGCGCTGCTGCGCAGCAGCGCCGTAGAGGAGATCGGCGATCCCCGGCCTCTGATTGCCCGGGGATCGCCGGCATCTGAAAGGCTAAAGCCTATCCCATCAGGCGCAGGACGGAAATCCGTCCTGCGCCGCACACAGGGGGAGGGAGAGGGAGGGAAGGGGAAGGAGGTCAGGAAGCGCTGCGGAGGGGGGCTTTGAAGAGCCCCCCCCCCGCAAGCGCAAGCAGCCGGCGACGAACAGACCCCCCCCAGCAGGACATCCCCCTAGTGGGGAAACAAAGGGGGAAGTCTGATCGCCCTGGCTGCTAGCTGATCGGTGCTGCGGGCTGGAGAGCCCACGCAGCACCGATCAGCAAAATACCCCCCTGGCACAGAAGTGGTTAAATCAAAATAGAGGTAGATGGTATGGATACAGAAGAGGTTTCAGAGCAGAAGGTGGGTTTGGGGATTCCATTCCAGGGACTGGGACCAAGTTTTGTTAAAGTAAGTCAACAAAAAGAGAGGCATCCTAAATAGAGGTGAATGAATGGGTTCTTCCATCCGATTAAGTAACTTTCGGAGTGGCTGGATAAATGAGAGTGAATATGCAGCGTTTGTGAACCAGTTGTTGGCAGATGGGTGACAACAGTTTTCAAAGTTTGGACATCTTAAATGTAAAAATCCAAAAATATTAGAAATGGATGGCCCTCAAAGTGGTGGTGTCTTTGATGGACAAGTTTTTCAATGCGAACCATGACTTCAATGCGAGACATGAAAACACAAAGGGGGTAAGAGGCACCCAGAAGTAGATAAAACGGAGTTAAAAACATCTAAAAATAGAAAAAAAATAGAGGTGTTTTGTCAGGATTTCACCCATTGTATGTTAGAGAACCCCTGTTGGAATGATTGTCATGCATACAATTATGTGCTCATCTACTGTTACTGCAACTGTTATTTCTTATCTGTTTGAGGTGGTTTACCTCAATAACAAGTGCAAATAAATATGAATTTTATTAAAGAGACCCTGAAGCGAGTGAGATAGCATTTGATTAGTGTAAAGCACCTTACATAGTGCTAAAACGCTGCAATCCCATGGCAAAATGAGGGGTTTTTACCCCTCAAATCCCCCTGCAAATGCCACGACTTTCTTGGTCGTGGATTTTGCTGCTCATGGAGGCAGAGCTATAAGCTGCAGCTCTGCCTCCATGCGCGTCAATCTGCTGGCGGATCTCCACCTCTACCCCGCCCCTCTCTGTGAAGGAAGCGTGAGAGGGGCGGGGAGAGGCGGCAATCAGCCGGGATTTACGCGCTGAGAGGCAGAGCTACAGCCATTAGCTCTGCCTCAAGCAGGAAGCACTCCCTGGACCTAGAAGAGGGGATTTGGGGGTAAAGACCCCTCGTTTTGCCGCGGGATAGTGGTGTTTTCGCACTATGTAAGGTGCTTTACACTAATCAAATGCTATCTAACTCGCTTCAGAGTCTCTTTAAGCACAACATTCATATTTATATGCACTTGTTGTTATTGAGGTAAGCCACCTGTATTTTTAACTCAGTTTATCTACTTCTGGGCACCTCTTACCCCCTTTATGTTTCTCACCCCCCCTTGGGAGGGTTGAACGTTGGTACCTAGTGGCTTTTCCGTCGACAGGACCTTTGTTGTTTTTCCCAAGAATGTGACAGCATCCAGCTCCAGCCGAACACCCAAGTGAAGTTGGGTTTACAGATCTCCACCGCTTTCAGCGATTGGTTGCTCCTTTGTGAGTACCCTAATCCATTTTGTTTTCCATCAATCTTCTTGTGACATACTGTTCCATTTGGGCTCCCGTTGTCTGTGTTCTTTTTTAGGGTGTTTGGTTCCTAGCACAGCCATGATAAGTCGGTGGCTGGGATGCATTTGGGTAGTAGAGGACAAGATGCAAACAATGTAGTTTTCATTAGTAGTTTTGAGTAATAAATCCTTAAAGGGAATGTAAACTGAGAGGGATATGGATTTTTCCTTTTAAACAATACCAGTTGCTTGGCAGCCCAGCTGATCTCTTTAGCCACAGTAGTGGCTGAATCACAGACCTGAAACAAGCATGCAGTTAATCCAGTCTGACTTCAGTCAGAGCACCTGATCTGCATGCTTGTTCAGGGGCTGTGGCTGAAAGTATTAGAGACGCAGGATCAGCAGGAGAGTCAGGCAACTGGTGTTATTTTAAAAGGAAAAATCCATACCCTTCTCAGTTTAGGTTCCCTTTAAGATGGGATCAAAGGACATTATATATAATGGATGCTATGTCTAATTTTAGAAAAAGGCTGACTTCTGTAGCTACCCTCGGAAGTTGTTTTTTAGTCGCTGGGGTGAAGACAATAGGTTCTATTCACAAAGCATTACCACATTTAGTGATTCAAAAAACAGCTGATTTTACCAATCGCCTTCCAAATTACACTTCACTAAACCTATCACCGCACAGAAAATCAGAGTTCCCAACTAGTTAGGTTAATTACCGACTTATGCGGTCATTACCTCAGGAAATGTCAAGACGTCAATTCACAAAGATTTCTGCATTTCATTTCAAAAGTGTTCGGTATTTCTCTCCAGTTCACAGCAGCCGATAACTCACTCTCCCCATGCTGTCTCTGTGCGGTGGATTTGACAGACAGCCTTTGGGGAGAGCCAGGCAGCCAATAGGGAGAGCCACAAAGCCTGCTACGGGTGGGTCTTTCAGTGTATCAAAGCAGAGGAAGCTGACAAATCGGAGGGCTTTCCTGCAACCCTTTAGATGTGTAAATCTGTATTCTAGCATACAGAAGAGCTCCCTCTGGTGGCTGCAGCACATCTAAAGGGATGACTGCGATGTTCAGGACAGAAAACCTCAGCGTGATACACGCAGCTTCCTGCCTGCCTGCTGATCTGCTCCACGCTGGCACGCTGACACTTACCGAGCAGGCCTTAGTGAATTGAGGCATGTTTGTTTGGTAAATTACCGAACTTCTGCCACATGCAGGAAAACTTGAGTGAATTTGGAAAAAAAAGTGTAAAATACCGAATTAGGTATTTTACCATCCAAAATGATTTTACCGATGCATCACTGTCTGAGAATTTGTCAGAACATTCTATAGCTGCGCATTTAAAAGTGATGATGTTGTCTGGTGAGGGTAAGCTTTTTATTTTTTTTATTTTCAGTAATAGAAGTTGCCTGGGTTTTTCATAGACATTCTTATAGCATTTGCAGAAGCTGAGTTTATGGTTGTATGGACTATGGTAGAACAGGTTATCCAGAAGGGGGGACAAAAGTTTGCAGCAAACAGCAAGTCACCAACAGATGATGGTGGTTCAGGTGGTATATAAGGCATAAGAGCCATTGGGCTCTATTCACAAAACTTCTCAAAAATGACTTATTTATCACCTAATTGATATAAATAACCTTTCACATTCACAAGGAAAATAATCACTCAAAGTAAGTTATTCCTGATTAACTTCATTTCCATATTACTTTTATCTTAATTATATTATATTTTTGCTCTTAGGAAGCTTAACATGTAATATAGATAAGGTGAAAAAGCTTTGTGAATCATGCCCATTGACTGAGAAAATGGTGAAAGCTGGGCAGGGGAGAGTACAGAGACATCTTATTGTGAGGGAGGCACTATTCGCCATTTGCAGCTCTCTATGTTGAGGACAGGCTGGCAGCACTTTGGGGATTCATGTGGCTGCTTGCTCCCCGCTCACCTGGGAAACAGCAAGTGAGGAGGCTGCAGCAGAAAGTGTGAAGAGTAGGTGCAAACTCCAGCACAATGGATGATTTATTTGTGTTTGTTATGGGGCAGCAGTGCAGGAGAGGTAGTGCAAGAGGTGTGCAGGGGGAGATGGCCGGGGGTCAGATAAGGATCATCTACACCTACGTTACCAGAACCAAAGTGTTTTTTTTTTTAGCAAATCGATGGTCTATGTAAGTGTGTAAGTATATATCAAACAAGGGTGCTTAAAACATGCATCTAATGGGAAAAGGCCCTTTTACAACCTGATCTGCCATTCTGGAAATAAGCACAAATAAAAGCAAATACAGAATGTAGAACTATCTCCTTTGGATGTACCTTTGTATTATCTATACTGAGTGCTAGGGTAATTTTCACTATGCTTTCTTTTAGCAGTAAACTTCTTTCTCTAAAATGTTTTTTTTTTCTAAAAGTCTTGAACATAATCATCATTCTCTATTGAGAAAAGGACAATACAGCTAAGAGCAGAAGAGCTTTCAAGCAGACTTCCATACGGAGCCACTGTATTTTTTTTCTGTTACCAACCCTATCTTGTGCCCCTTGATAAAAAAAGGAACATTTCAAAGGCCAGTTGCTGTCATGTAAGAATACCAAAGTGCTATCCATTTAAATCCAGGAAGAATGCTTCAATAAGTTTGCAACTTTATTAACCTCATCAAACTAAATGACAGCCTGCCATACTTCTATCTTCTTTAGAGACGGGCTATTATGCTTTCTGATCCATCCTTTGTACTTCTGGCAAGCAATACAGGAATGGAAACAAATTGCTATTGTGGCCACTCTAAAAAAATATTGCTAGGACAGAACTTTATAACTCTTAGGAAAGTATGAGATGGTTTTGCAGCATTCAGATCATCCCATTGACGTGGGGTTTTGATGATTCTGCAACTGATGATTTGCACTTTGAAAAAAAATCTGGATTAGTGGAATATTGTTGCTTCAGGGAGGTATAATGATGTAGATCTTTTCAACATCATGCAGATGGCTGTAGGAACGCATTTCTTTTTTTTTTTTTAACAGGAATACGAGAAAATGAAGCATTATTGGTGTTCAACTATTCAAAGCATGCGAACACCCCCACCGTACTGCAGTATGTTTAATGTTCTGGAAATCACACAAACTGACAAGATTATACTTACACAGTTAATGCCCGGGGAGACTAGACTAAGAAGGGGCAAAGTAAAGCTTGAACTGACAGTGTAATACAAGCCAGAGTCAACCTAAAGCAATTAAGTTAAACCTTATCAGTGTTGAGAAACACTAACATTTCTGAACATATTGCAGATGAACACTAACTGCTTAAACCTATATCATACTGATACACATTTTTATTGCTTGCCTGAAATTCTTCCTGCCAGAGGTTTACTCCTCCATGACTGTCATTAGTCTTTATTTTGCTGAATTAGGGTGTGTTTAAGATTATACAGTTTAAACCTGTGCTCTCTTTCTAACAGAATAAACCCTGCTGTTAAATAGCTATGGACGATTAGGCTCGTCTTTCAAAGTTTTCAATAAACAATTAGCAGAAGAACATGAATCTTCATTAAACACTTTACTGAGGCAAAGACAGTGACAAATCTATGTAAACAGGAGTTCAATGTATGTAATCAGTATAAATAGCAATGATTTCTTTACGTTCTAGATCATGAGCTGCAAAAATAAAAGTGGCATTGCTCTTTCCTTCCAAGTATGTGAAGGAGGCAGTGATGCTAGCATACCTATGAGGATAACACTACACACATACCATACAGCTCCCAAATACTGATTTATCCCTAAATTGTGGATTCAAAATCACAACTAAAAAAAAAATAAAAATATATATACACCCTTTATTTATAATGTCTCACGTGCAATATAACTAGAATGCAAGAGAGAGAGAGATGTGTGAGGGTGGCAAAGGCTAAAGGCAAGGAAGAGGGGAGGAAACACACACTGTACCCTGTGCTATGGGTCGGAGGGGTTGTACAGGATTGCCTGGTTGAGAATTTGTGTCCCTTTTATGCTGAAGAAAGGGTTGAGTTCTACTGCAGATATAGGATTTCTTATCAGCATTTACCGGTAAACAATGGTTAATGGCAATGATTAATAATTCTGCCTATCACTTTAGCTCATATCAAATCTTGAATGGTAGTGTAGACTGGCTACCTACAGAAAATATAATCTTGTTTGATCCATTGGAAATTATTAAATTAGGACACTATTACAATATTCATGTCAACCAGAAAAGGGGATCCCGCTGCACCAGATGATTTGAAAGTGGAAAATGTCTTTATTGTTCACTCCAGCAGCAATAAAGCAAAAGATAAAAGCTCACGCATATCGGAGCAGACGGCTCCTTAATCATATACATGTATTACAAGGATTATACAGGTAAAAAAAACACACACATAGGTGTTACCAATTATCTTAAAGAGACACACACATATGTTAAAATGGTACAAGCCAATACATATTACAAAATCTTTTCATGTGCTGACCACACATGAAAAGCTGACCAAAACAGCACCACATATGGATTGCATCCACTATATCAGACACAACAGTGTCTCTGATATTGTCTCTGATATAGTGGATGTAATCCATAAGTGGTACTGTTTTTTTTCTGCTTTTCATGTGTGATCAGCACATGGAAAGATTTTATAATATGTATTGGCTTATCAATTAATTAATTTAATTATTATTATCAATTATCTTAAAGAGACACACACACATATGTTAAAATGGTACAAGCCATTACATATTATAAAATCTTTTCATGTGCTGACCACACATGAAAATCAGACCAAAACAGCACCACATATGGATTGCATCGACTATATCAGAGACAACAGTGTCTCTGATATTGTCTCTGATATAGTGGATGCAATCCATATGTGGTGCTGTTTTGGTCTGTTTTTTATGTGTGGTCAGAACATGAAAAGATTTATAATATGTATTGGCTTGTACCATTTTAACATGTGTGTGTGTGTCTCTTTAAGATAATTGGTAACACCTATGGGTGTGGTTTTTCCCCTATATAAGCCTTGTAATACATGTATTTGTAAGCTATGATTAAGGAGCCATCTGCTCCGATACGCGTGAGCTTTTATCTGTTGCTATAATGCTGGATTGAACAATAAAGACATTTTCCACTTTCAAATCATCTGGTGCAGCGGGATCCCCTTTTTCTGGTTGCTGTGGACCTTGGTGCTTGGATTCCCTGCTCCCATTTGTTTGGTGGGTACATGTGCAGCAGGCCCCCTCCATTTTGCTTCTCTGACAATATTCATGTGTAGCTAAAAAATAAGAACTGCAATTGCTATAAACGCAAAAAAAAAAAAAAATCAACCTGCAAGGACCTTGATGTTTTGATTAGTTTATAATAGCTGGTATAGAATCACTTTCTGTTACACAGACTTCCAGAGCTTCCACGGCTATAGGGTGTCATAGGCTGTGAGCTACCCAGAGGGTTCAGTACGCAGTGTTGGACTGGGTTTGTGTGAAGCTGAGGAAATCCACCTGCTGGCCAAACAGCAGAAACCCTGTGTTATTAATCCCAATAGAAACCTGTAGCAAGTCTTCACTATGAGCAGCAACACATGATTACTGCCGCTCGGCCAGCAGATGGATTTCCTCAGCTTTACCACCTCCCAGTCCGACACTGTCCGTATGGGCCAGATACCTTACCTTTAAACATTTTCCCCTCTGTACCCGTTTCCTCAGTGTCCCCCTCTGTGGTCCTGTCCTCCTCTGTGCCTCCTTCTGTCTTTCTCTGCCTCTCAACTGTGTCACCTCTGTTCCCCATGTTCCCTCAGTATTTCCCAGTTCCCTCTGTGCCATATCTGCCTCCACTGTGTCCCTCTTCACCACCTCTACCACTCTGTCCCATTTGTGCCTTCCTCTGTCCCCCTCTGTGTCCCAAATGTGTCACCTCTGTCGCTCTATACCCTCAGTGCCCCCCTCTGTACCATCTCTGTGACCCTGTGCTTTCAGTGCACCGTAGCAAAATGTACTTTAATCGGTTTAAAAACAGTTTTCCTTAGAAT
Organism: Hyperolius riggenbachi; assembly: GCF_040937935.1. Taxonomy (NCBI): domain Eukaryota; kingdom Metazoa; phylum Chordata; class Amphibia; order Anura; family Hyperoliidae; genus Hyperolius; species Hyperolius riggenbachi. The sequence goes on from NC_090650.1 coordinate 246,900,255, forward strand.
TTTTTTAAATCAATTTTCTCAAAATCTTCAAGGCCTTTTTGGATTTTCTTTTACTTGTTTTTATAGTATCAAATTTCACATTTTGGGGCAGTTTGTATCGGCAGGTCGTTCGCAAGTCAGGGACTGTTGGTTTTTGTTTTTTTTTTTTTGCCTGGAGATGGGCTTCTAGCAGCATTTTTGGTTTTCTCAGTTATTTGCATTGTCTCTCACCTGCATATTCATTTCAACTTCTAATGCAATATCACCTGTAATATTATGGAGAACTGTATATTAACAACAAATGGTGGATAAAATAAACATTGCTTGTTTATCACCTTCAAAAAATACAACGGAAATGTCCAAAAGAAAATTAGGCAAATTCTTCTGGACGCTTTGGTCTGTATTCCTGAAACCACTTCAGTACTAACCAAGAAAGTCATTAGTTTTGAACTGATAATGCCACTTAATTACTGGGGAAACATTTTTATGAATACAGTACTACTGCGCCTGCGCAGTTCGCCGCGGCCCACGTAGCCGCAATTGACAGCGGAGCTTCGCGCAGCCGCAGTAAGGCTGACCCCGCGGTCGGCCTGAATAACGAGCGGCGAGACCGGGAGATTGGCGGGGAGTGGAGCGGTTGGCATGGGACAGTCGGCTGCAAGGGGCTAGAGAGAGCCCCAGGTGAGTAAAGCTCATTTGAGCTACTTTGGCTGATAACTCCTTTAAAGAGACACTGAAGTGAAAAAAAAAATGATATAATGAATTGGTTGTGTACTATGAATAATTACTAGAAGATTAGCAGCAAAGAAAATATTCTCATATTTTTATTTTCAGGTATATAGTGTTTTTTTCTAACATTGCATCATTCTCTAATATGTGCAGATTACACAACACTCAGCATTCAAAATGATTCTTTCAGAGCAGTCTGTGAACTAATGACCTCTCCTCTGCCAGAGGAAAAGTAAAAAATTAACTAACAGTTGAGATAATAAAAGTTAGAAAACAGCCCTCTCCACGACTTTGAAAGTCGTAGAGCTTAATGGCTTTTTTGTATAGAGATAACAACTGGAGTTTCTCAACTCTTCCTGTACTGGAAACAATTAGACTGATGTATCTGATCTTAATGTTTTATTTCTTAGCTGTACTACACATACAAATCATAATATCATAATTTTTTTTTCGCTTCAGTGTCTCTTTAAGTGTCAGGTCTCGGCTTGATGACGTCATCGAGCAGCGACCCGGAACTTAACGGTGGTGCGAGCAGGGATGCCGGCCAGAGCAAAGGGGGCTAGAGCTGCTCATCGCTGAAGCCTGGGATGTGAGTAAAGGCTGCTGACAATACGGGGGACACCTGGCTACACTGAGGACACCATGGCTAGCTATCTACACTGGGGATCCAGCTGCCTGCCCCCCCCCCCCCCCAGGCAAGTAAAATGGCCTGGTCCTTAAAGTGAACCAGAGATGAAGCACCCTCACGTACCATATATATCAGTGGGAACATTAAAGAAGACACCTAATCTGTTCTCTGTTTAATCCTTCACTGCTCAGCCTGCTTGTTATCAGCCCTGATAAAATCCCTGACTGAGCATTTAGTCTAGCTTTGCACAGGAATTTTTATAGCAGAGTCTGTCTTCTCTGATATATTTTCAAGCCCAAGCCTGCCCCCTTTTGGCTCTGCTTTCCTGTCCTGTATATTTGCAGCATCACGGAGAGCTGTGATGAGATGGGAGGAGTAAGGGTATATTGAAAAATGTTTTTTTTAATTTATATTTGTTAGTCATAAGAGGTTTTTTTAGAAATGATGATTTCATTTTGCACAAAGCTCATCAAATAATATGCTTTTCTGATGAACTGTGTTTTGCCTGGAATTATAGTTAAAAAACCCAAAAAGGCACACCAGAGTCGCGAAAATACCAGGTATTGTATTTATTTTGTTAAAATCTATTGGGGATATGTTTATTTTGTGCCAAAGCATTCATCTCTGGTTTCCTTTAACCACCCTGGCGTTCTGATAAGATCGCCAGGGAGGCTGCGGGAGGGTTTTTTTTTAATAAAAAAAAAACTATTTCATGCAGCCAACTGAAAGTTGGCTGCATGAAAGCCCACTAGAGGGCGCTCCGGAGGCGTTCTTCCGATCGCCTCCGGCGCCCAGAATAAACAGGGAAGGCCGCAATGAGCGGCCTTCCTTGTTTTGCTTAGATCGTCGCCATAGCGACGAGCGGAGTGACGTCATGGACGTCAGCCGACGTCCTGACGTCAGCCGCCTCCGATCCAGCTCTTAGCGCTGGCCGGAACTTTTTGTTCCGGCTACGCTGGGCTCAGGCGGCTGGGGGGACCCTCTTTCGCCGCTGCTCGCAAAGTGCAAAGTGGCAAAGTGCCGTCTGCGTGTGCTGCTCTTTATTTGAAGAAAATCGGCCCAGCAGGGCCTGAGCGGCAGCCTCCGGCGGTGATGGACGAGCTGAGCTCGTCCATACCGCCAGGCTGGTTAAGGGGGGTTAGGCAGCCGGTCCCAAGAGGGTTAATAAATACTTTACTTTTTTCATTTCCTGTCTAAATTGGATATTTTATAACCAGGATGAATGAGAACCTTCCCCGATATTCAGGACACACTTCTCTAATCCTAATTTCCTATAGTGGATTAATAATTGCTAAGCATGGACAAATTAAAATGTAATCATGTATAACAATCTATTTACAGACGATTATAAAATAATCTAAAAGGATTATTCTACTGTTTTTAACCTAATTTATTCTATCAGATCAGAATGTCTCCCATGTGGTAAAATGAATGCATTTGAACGTAAATAATAGTAAATAACTATTCTTAAAGGGAACCTGAAGCGAGACGGATATGAAGGCTGCCATACTGGGTTCCTTTTCAACAATTCCATTTGCCTGGCAGTCCTGCTGATCATACAGCATCACTAATGTCTGAATCACACACCTGAAATAATCATGCAGCTAATCTTGACATTTTTGTCAGAAACATGTGATCTGCATGCTTGCTCTGGTTCTATGGCTAAAGGTATTCGGGGCATAGAAAAGATACTATCATTCAATCAAATCAATTGCTTCAAGGTAACACCACAATCTTAAAGAGGTACCATATTGTCATATAATGAAATGTAATACATTATTCAGGGTACCCAATTTTACATCAATTATCTTGGTTTTAGTATCAGAAACTCTTACTATATGTACATATTGCAGTATATTACCATGTAGCCATGCCCTCCCAGAGCCGCTTAGTCTAGGCTATGATGTCACAGCATTTTGCCCCAGAGGACTCTGGGAGACCAGGTGTTGTTTTTGCTCACCTAACAAACATCCCACAGTGATGCACCTTGCCAGCAGTAAAGAAATTGCCAAATTTGAGAATGTAAATCAGGGGGAAGAAAGATTTTACAATGGGCAAGCATTGACTAAGTCATTATAAAGTAATACTGTGAAAAATAAGCAATTTTATTCACTTTACCAGAATTAGTCAGAAGGCTCAAACTGCGACAAATTTTTTAATAAAAGGGGACAAAAGGCTACAAGCTAATTAAAAGACCCAGTCATTGCCTGTACTATTGGATTATTAAACTTTTTAGTTTCCCTCAGGTGCTTAATTATAGTAAGGAAGACCGCTGATCTGTTCATCTGGATCAATAAGAAAACTAAGTAAGAAACTGAAATATGTCCATGACAGGCTACCAGTCAGTTGTGGTAGGGCAGAGATGGCACAGATTCATGTTAAGAACAAACCTACAGTCGCTATCTCGTTCGTTAACTGGGGACTACCTGTACTAGTAAAACATTTGGGAAATAGATGCCTATTACCATGCTGGGGTTGGCTACTTGGTGCCCCCGTATTAAGGAGTAATTGGATGAGACCATAAGCCCCCATTCTGTTACCTACATGTCTTTTCTGGGGCACACATTAATGGGTATGAAACTCATTCCAACAGGACAAGAATCAGGGGAAACGGGGAGGAATTATGGCCATAACTTTTTTTCCCTAAGCTTTCTTTTGTCAATATTATTTCTCAAGTCTCACATTAAAAGCTGGAAAGATGCTGTCTACAAAAGTGTTCACCAGGCATTCTACTATATTGCTGTAAAATAATTTTTCTTAAAGCATACCTGGAACTTTTTTTTTTTTTAAATGTTAGATACCTCAGTAGGGGGGAGCTTATGAGTACTCCAGAGCCTTCCCGAGTCGTCTACACACCTGCTGTACTGCGCTGGGAACCTCTGAGCAATCTTTCACATTAAAGTACCCCTGATGCTGACCCCGATATTTTTAACATTGCTGTGCTACTGGTGCTGTGCGACTAGCACACAGCACCATCCTCCCACCTCCAGCGCCCCCCCCCCTCCCCCTTGGCCCCGTTCTGCCATTAAATACGGTCAGGGAGGAAGTGGCAGCTCCTCTCTGCCTATCCTCACCTACGCCCCCTCCATTTGCCGCTATAGTTCCCCTTATGATCCACTGCACACAGCTCGCAGGGGAGATGGGAACACAGGAGAGGTATCTATAACATCCTCCCACCTGAATGCTTCACTGCCAATACTTAGCATTTTAAGTAGGTGTAATGAATTAGTTTTTGCTGTGCATACTTTGTGCTGTTTAATCTTGAGGGACCACTAGTGGCTGCAGGGGCACAGGGACCACAGTGGCAGCAGGAACTACAGGGAACCAGTGTGTCTGCAGGAGCAACAGTGAAAGAATAAAGATCCCCTAAATGTATTGTCTGCTACGAGGCTGCAAATGTTTGCAACCCTTTCCCATGTGATATCAGAACCGTGGGATGGCTGAAATATTAGTGCAGCACCTCCTTAATCAGCCAGACCAGCCAGCACTCGTTTGGCTTTGCTGGCATTTAAACTACACTATAATTACTTTTGTCTTTAAACGTGCCCCACACAACATAGAATTACTATTAATTGATCTCTAACCTATCATACTCTCCTTAAGAAAACTGTAATTACCCTACCCATGAGGCCTCAGCTGTCACTCTTCTAATGTAACTAATGTAGGGATCCTTAGAGACTATGATATGGGAGTATCTAAAATAGCTGCCAGTTAGTAGTTTGCTGAAGAAAATGAGTAACACGTTTCTATTGTGTGCAGCTAATTACTAATCACTCATGCAGCAAAAGGGGAATTTGCTAGGCTGTCTGCACTCCACAAAGAGAATACTTATTCAAGCCTTGCAGAAAAGAGCAATTTTAGATTCAGTCAGTTCTAGAAATTCATAGCTCACTGGAAATTACAAGATACTTTTTAAAATTAAAATGCAAAAAGTCTTGCAAAGCTCTGATTTGTGCATCTACCAATGTCAATGAAAATGGAGCTTCAATTTATAGAGGAAATCCAGTTAATGAGATTATTATATATACTGTACTACTGGACATGATGGAGAACCAATAGCCCCACAGTAATCGGCAAAAATGTTTATTCTTTTCTCCTACATGCAGCAGTGTTAATGGCTAGTTAGTCGAATTGAACTGTGCTCCTTGACCTCAGTTCAGCCTACTGGAGGCTTAAGGCTCATACGCACATCAGACGATAGCAGGCATGGGCAAACTCAGCCCTCCAGCTGTTAAGGAACTACAAATCCCACAATGCATTTGCCTTTATGAGTCATGACTGTGGCTGTCAGACTCCTGCAATGTATTGTGGGACTTGTAGTTCCTCAACAGCTGGAGGGCCAAGTTTGCCCATGCCTGAACTATAGTCTTTGGAAATGAAAGATCACAGACCAATCTTACCACCGTTCATGTAGTATGAGAGCCATACTCTACACAGTCTTTTCTATGGAGCTGAACTCCACATCAGAAAAAAATCTTTGCAAGATGCTGCACACACAGATGCTGTACAGACACAAAAGATCAGTATCTGCAAAACATATGTTCCTGCCAAAAATCCATTCCTGAAAATTGCAATGATAGTCTATGAGATCTGCAGATCATCATACACATATGATTTAACTGGCATTCATCTGCAGATCAAGCAATCATCCACAGATCTGAAAATCCATCCTGGTGGATCTGATCTGCAGATGAATGTCAGTTAAATCATGTGTGTATGATGATCTGCAGATCTCATAGACTATGAATGCAATTTGCAGGAACGGATCTTTGGCAGGAACAGATCTTTTGCAGCTACAGATCTATTGAGTGTGTGCAACATGTTTGTGTGCAGCATCTTGCAAAGATTTTTTCTGATGTGGAGTTCAGCTCCATAGAATAGACTGTGTAGGTATGGCTCTCATACTACATGGAAGGGGGTAAGATTGGTCTGTGATCTTTCATTTTCCAAAGAATATAGTCTGATGTGTGTATGTGATACACCTTAAGAAATGGAGGGAGGGTGTTGAGTGTCATCACAATTGGCTGACTTGATGTGGGTGTGGTTGGCTGATGTGAGAAACAGCCCTGTTTACAGAAATGAAGAAACTTCACACAAAATAAATAAATACAGCAAAGGGACGAGGTACCATACAGATTTAGCAAGTAGTGATGGTCATTAAAATGCTACTAATTTTCCTTTGCAAGTTGTATGTAAACTTTGAGCAACTTGGAGTACAGCCAATCAATCTTACTTCCTGCAGAATTTGATTAGCCTAGTTCCAAGCTGCATATAGTTTGCAGTACAATTTGCATAAAAGCCAGAATTATTAGCATATCCTTGACCATCTATATCAACAAGCAGCTTAAAGGGAACACAGAAGAGAGAGGTATATGGAGGCTGCCATGTTTATTTCCTTTTAAGCAATACCAGATGCCTGGCAGCCCTGCTGATCCTCTGCCTCTAATACTATTAGCCATAGCCCCTGAACAAGCATGCAGCAGATCAGGCGTTTCAGACCTTAAAGTCAGATCTGACAAGACTAGCTGCATGTTAGTTTCTGGTGTTATTCAGATACTACTGCAGAGAAATAGACCAGCAGGGCTGCCAGGCAACGGGTATTGATTAAAAGGAAATAAATATGGCAGCCTCCGTATACCTCTTACTTCAGTTCCCCTTTAATGAGCACCCTCCAGTGCTGCACAAAGTTTCAGGTAGTGTCCAGCCCCACCCTGCCAACCTATTACTCTGATTCAATTCCACGCAATGAAGATAGGTTTAAATTGGAGATAAAATGTCACAAGGAAATAAGGTCCTGCCCACATCAGTTGAGACTGCAGTTAATGTGTTTCCTCATCTACATGGTACAATTTTCTGTCAGACGGATCTATTAGATAGATCTAATTAGAAATTGCATTGTGTGTAGACGTCCAAATTGTTTCAGATAAATTTTGCGACAGATTTTGCTTTGATAAGTACCCAAAATCTATTGCAAAATCTAATGCCTAGTACACACCATACAATTTTCTGTTAGATTTGGCCATACAATTTTCTGTTAGATTTTTTTGACTGGTCATTATCTCTGGTGCATTGTCTTCTGATTATCTCTTGTTGAGTAGAACAATGCCTGATTGCTAGGCAAGATGGATGGTTAGATAGATAATTTCCAACATGTTGGAAATTATCTATCTAGCAGGTAAATCTAACAGAAAATCTAACAGAAAATTGTATGGTGTGTACCTAGCATAACACAGACCGATTGGACCGGCTGGAAATTATCTAATGCAGTGCTGTCCAACTGGCGGCCCGCGGGCCGTATCCGGCCCGCCAGGCCACCTGCTGCGGCCCGCTCGTCTCCCTGGGATGCAGGCATGGCTTGCGCTATGGGCGCCATGCCTGCTCCCTCTTATTGTGGCCTCTCCTATGTCCCCCCACTGCCGCTGCCTCACAGATCAGACCTCACAGATCGCGGCGACTGAGGTAAACAGAGGGCGCATGGTACCCGCACGGAGTACGTCACATGCGGAAGTGAATCATTACTCACTTCCGCATGTGACGTTCTGCCGCGCAGGTGTCATGCGCACGCTCTGCTTGCTTCAGTCGCCGCGATCTGTGAGGTCTGATCTGTGAGGCAGCAGCGGCATCGTCAGCGGGGACACAGGAGAGGCCAGCGGGGACACCGGAGAGGCCAGCGGGGACACAGGAGAGGCCAGCGGGGACACAGGAGAGCGGGGACACAGGAGAGGCCAGCGGGGACACAGGAGAGGCCAGCGGGGACACCGGAGAGGCCAGCAGGGACACCGGAGAGGCCCGCGGGGACACAGAGGTAACGGGCTCGCTACTGGTGGGGGCACCTGTCACTAGCTGGGGGGGGCTCCTGTCACTATCTAACTGGGGGGGCTCCTGTCACTATCTAACTGGGGGGGCACCTGTCACTATCTAACTGGGGGGGAACCTGTCACTATCTAACTGGGGGGGCACCTGTCACTATCTAACGGGGGGGGGGGGGACACCTGTCACTATCTAGCTGGGGAGGGGGCTCCTGTCACTATCTAACTGGGGGGGCTCCTGTCACTATCTAACTGGGGGGGCACCTGTCACTATCTAACTGGGGGGGAACCTGTCACTATCTAACTGGGGGGGCACCTGTCACTATCTAACGGGGGGGGGGGGACACCTGTCACTATCTAGCTGGGGAGGGGGCACCTGTCACTATCTAAGTGGGGGGCACCTGTCACTATCTAAGTGGGGGCACCTGTCACTATCTAACTAGGGGGGGCACCTGTCACTATCTAGCTGGGGGGGCACCTGTCACTATCTAGCTGGGGGGGCACCTGTCACTATCTAGCTGGGGGGGCACCTGTCACTATCTAAGTGGGGGGCACCTGTCACTATCTAGCTGGGGGGGCCCCTGTCACTATCTAAGTGGGGGGCACTTGTCACTATCTAAGTGGGGGGCACCTGTCACTATCTAACTAGGGGGGGCACCTGTCACTATCTAGCTGGGGGGGGCACCTGTCACTATCTAAGTGGGGGGCACCTGTCACTATCTAGCTGGGGGGGCACCTGTCACTATCTAAGTGGGGGGCACCTGTCACTATCTAAGTGGGGGGCAGCTGCCACTATCTAAGTGGGGGGCAGCTGCCACTATCTAAGTGGGGGGCACCTGTCACTATCTAGCTGGGGGGGGGGGGGGCTCCTGTCACTATCTAGCTGGGGGGGTGCTCCTGTCACTATCTAACCTGGGGGGGGGGACACCTGTCACTATCTCAACTGGGGGGACACCTGTCACCTGGCATTTCAGCCCACACATTATCCCCAATCCGGCCCAAAACACTATTGCCAGGCACAGCAGCCGATAGAGGAGAATTTAGAAGCCAGGTGAGAGGTGTCTACCATATTAAAGGGGCATTCTGCTTATTTATGTGAAATGCTGTCTATTTATGTGCCTCATGACTGCTGAATTTGTCGTGTTGGGGGCCTCATGATTACTGAATTTGTCTTGTTGGGGGCCTCATGATTTGTTGGGGGCATCACGATTGCTGAATTTGTCTTGTTGGGGGCCTCAAGATTGCTGAATGTGTCTTGTTGGGGGCCTCATGATTTTTTGGGGGCCTCATGATTGCTAAATTTGTCTTGTTGGGGGCATCATGATTGCTGAATTTGACTTGTTGGGGGCCTCATGATTTGTTGGGGGCCTCATGATTGCTGAATTTGTCTTGTTGGGGGTCACATGATTGCGAACTGTGAGACTATGGAAAAGCTGAATCGTCATCATGAGACAATAGCATTAAACCTACTTTTTTAGCTTTTTAAAACGGAAAATAAAACTGGGAGGCTCTAAAAAAAAAAACCACATTTTTCAGGAGTAGGATGGATGATATTGTTTATCTTCACAGTTTATTTTCAACTTGGATTTTCCATAATGTTCATGTATGAGTTAAAACGTTTGTATGTAGTTTAAATTGCTGTTGCCACTTTGCGATAAGTGACTTTTGGGTTGCAGTTTGGACACTCGGCCTCCAAAAGGTTCACCACCACTGTCCTAATCTAATGTCCCACATTGCTAAGTTCATGTAAATTTGTCTCCACCCGTGGCCACACCCGCATTCTGGTCCATGGCCACGCCGCTCAATGGAACCCTCGTGTTTTCTGCTTCACCATTATTTTAAATTGCATTCTGTGAAAAGTGCTGCCAATCTAATTATCCTTTAATTGCATTTTTTTCGGGGGGGGGGGGGGGCTGCGGCTCTAGCAAGAACCTTCGGCCCTCCAACCTGGGGTCTGAAAAAAAAATGGCCCTCCATGCCCATGATGTTGGACAGCACTGATCTAATGGACCTGTCTAATAGATCCGATCTGATGGAAAATTGTACCATGTAGATGAGGCTTAAGAAGCATAGATAATACAACCACTATTTTCAACTGGAAATGCTGACAATATGGCTATATCAAACCTGCTACAACGGGATACGCAGAAATGCCTATACTTTTTATCCCGACGTGCCTCTTTAATTTTAGCAAGTGCAATTCTCATCATGTGTTGCTTTAGTGAGGGGTTTTTTGTCTGAAATATGGAACCCTAGAAGCATTCCTTATGCAAAAGTAGCACAGACAGGCTATAGCCATAAACCTTATTAGATTTACCGTATATACTCGAGTATAAGCCGAGTTTTTGGGACCAAAAAAAGTGTCCCAAAAGTGGGGGTCTCGGCTTATACTCGAGTCAGTTAGCCCCCACTATGCTTAAATGTAAAATAAAGTGATGGCTGCGTCCCCCATCACAGCAGCGCTGCATATTTATTGATCCACGCCATTGTTTTGCATACAGTGCCTGGTCTCCTGCTGTGTGCTGTGTCCCCATCAAAGCAGCGCGGCATATTTACTGATCCGCGCTGGGCATTTGCATACAAAGAGCTTGTCTCCTGATGGGTGCCGTGTCTCCCGTCACCCCACCATAGCTGGGCGCATGGCATATTTACCTTGGGCGATACACGTGGCTGCCACTCCCCGAGTGTCCCCGCCGGCATATGGAGAGCGGTGCGTTCTTCTTATCCTCTCCGGTCCACGCTTCCAGGAATCCTCTTTAATTGGTCAGTCGGAGTCTCATCTCAGTGATGCCACTAGATGGCATCATAGCAATTGAGACTCCAACTGACCAATTAAAAAGGATTCCTGGTCGGCGTGGATTGGAGAGCATAAGAATGCACCGCTCTCCATATGCCGGCAGGGACACTCGGGGTATGGCAGCCACGTGTATCGCCCAAGGTAAATATGCGCACAGCTATGGTAGGGGTGGGGTTACGGTCGACAGCACCCAGCAGGAGACAAGCTCATTGTATGCAAATGCCCAGCGCGGATCAGTAAATATGCCGTGCTGCTTTGAAGGGGAAGGGGACACAGCACACAGCAGGAGACCAGGCATTGTATGCAAATCAATGGCGTGGATCAATAAATATGCAGTGCTGCTGTAATGGGGGACAGGGACACAGCACAACAAAGCTATCACTTGTATGTAAATCAACAGGACACATGTAGCCATCACTACAGGTCCTCATTAAGGTAACAAAAACTTCCATAATGATGTCTGCTTATTTGTAATAATCAGTTGGCTCTGATGGTTACTCTGCACAAAAGTTGTGTTTGTTTGGAAAGTGTTCTATTGTGAGGAAATAGAGGATACATTGTAACCCTTTCAGGCTACAAGAGGAACTACCTGCTGCTGCTGCTTTAAAACACTGATCTGGAAAAGCACAAACATATTGCTTATATGGGATAGGTTCATCTTGTGCCACCAATGCAACCACTGACCTCGGCTTATACTGGAGTCAATCTTTCTTTCCCGTTTTTTTAGGTAAAAGTTGGGGGGTCGGCTTATACTCGGGTCGGATTATACTCGAGTATATACAGTAACATATGGTAATTACTGGTGTGTTTTTATATGCATTTCTTGACATCTTTGTTGTTACAAATGTCTTTAATTATTCCTGTTAGGTCTTATATCAAATATAAATCAGAACCATGTCTAATACATAGTAGATCACTTTAAAGATGCTTTATGGAGCAGCGATTCCATTTAAAGGACAACTGACCTGAGAGGGATATGAAGGCTGCTATATTTATTTCCTTATAAACAAAACCAGTTGCTTGGCATCCTGCTGATCTTTCATGCATTAGTAGAGTCAATCACACACCTGGAACAAGCATGCGGCAAATTCAGTCAAATATCTGATCTGCATGTTTGTTCTGGGTCTATGGCTAAAAACATTAGAGGCAAAGGATCAGTAAGAAAGCCAGGCACACTGCATTGTTTAATAGGAAATAAGGTACTTGTGTATTATCCCGTCTAGCAGAACGGACTCGGCAGTTAGACAGGCTGGAAAAGTGTGCACTGTGCTTCTTGAGAAGCTGATTCACCACAGATCAGCTGCTCCGTTCCATTCATCTTTCCTCACTGCGCAGTGTTGTAGCCCGTCCCGAAGTCACAGCACTTGTCTGTGTAAGATGTGAGTAGAGGGGCTGTACAGCACACTGAATGCAGTGACCTCCGCTCCATAGACAGCAGCCGCTGATCCCCGCTTAGGTAAGCTCTCCCCTGGTGGGCTGTGATTAGGGGAAAGACCCTTTTATAGACAAGCTATATAATTGCGGGCAGATTGCTGCAGGGCACCGCGCTGTACATAGCAGGGGGTGTGAGGTGGATCACCTTGTGCTGGTACTCAGCAAGTCCTCTTCCTTGTAATGTGATTAGGCCGAGTTGGTATGCCGCTAGAATCACTTGTAATTCCCCTCCTCCAGGCTGGAAGGCTTCATGCCCCTTTCATTATTGCTCTCTATTGTTCTGCGGGCTGATCGCTGATGGACAAGCCAACACAGCGCAGTGAGGAAAGCTGTGTGGAACGGGGCAGCTGATCTGTGGTGAATCAGCTGCTCAAGAAGCACAGTGCACACTTTTTCAGCCTGTCTAACTGCCGAGCCCGTTCTGCTAGACGGGATAATACACAAGTACCGTAAATAAATATGGCAGCTTCCATATCACTCTCACTTCAGTTGTTCTTTAATATGCAAATCCAACTGCTGCCAGTTAATTGGTACTTAAATAGAAACTCCGACCAAGAATTTAACTTTATCCCAATCAGTAGCTGATACCCCCTTTTACATGAGAAATCGATTCCTTTTCACAAACAGACCATAAGGGGGCGCTATGATATTGTGGTGAAACCACTTCCACAAGAAACTCTAGAGTACGTACTCTTGGCAGTTTCCTGTCTGTGAACCTTGCTGCATTGTGGGAAATAGCCATTTACAGCTGTTTCCAACTGCCAAAAAAGCATGCAGCAGCTACATTACCTGCCAATAGTAAAAATATCACCATGTAATAAAAGTCAGAATATAAATCAGGGATTTAAAAGATTTTATAATGGGCAAACACTGACTAAATCATCCTACATAATAAAACCCCTATGTCCCGGCGTGTGCCTCCTGTCTCTGTGTAGCGTTGTCCGTGCTTTTTGCTACTGCGCATGTGCGCAGAACGGACCCAGCCTCACAGAGACAGGAGGACGGGGCCAGGGAGCCGAGCGGGCGGCGTGTGAGCGGCTGGCCAGGTGTACGGCGTGTAAGCGGGCACATCATTAATTTATTTGTTACCTCGGGTTCACTTTAACCAGCACTTAGAGGTTTTGATTTGCTAAAAAAAAATTTCTCTACCTGGGTCTGAGGATATTACAATTTAGGGCTTGTTCACACTGCAGGCATTTTCGGCTTTTTTCGCCCGCGTGCGGTTTTTAAAAGCGCCCCCGGCTGCGTGGACAATGAATGTCTATGAGAAGGTTCATATCAGCGCGAGTCGTGCACTGTCTGTTCAGTAAATCGGTGCGTGTACCATTTTTAAAGAGAATATGTACTCTAAAATTCTTACAATAAAAAGCATACCATTCTATTCATTATGTTCTCTTGGGCCCCTCTTTGCTGTTTCTACCACTCCCTGTTTCTACCACTCCCTCCCTTCCCTGCAGGAAGTTTAAAAAGTAGAGTGCCCTCTACTATTTAAAACTTCCCCCGACAGGAAGTAAAGTGAAGCTGGAGCCCAGAATGGGGAAGAGACAGCGGAGACCGGGGGACTCGCGCCGGGCAGATCAGGTAATGTATGCAGGGGGGGGGGGGGGCAGCGGCAGCTCCACAGATTGTGAATCGGTTTCAAAGTGAAATAGATTCAAAATCTGTTTGCAGTGTAGGCAGCCAATAGATCACTCTTTGATCAGATTCGATCACAGAGGGATCTATCTGCTGGTCGATCTGGTGGCAATCAACCAGTGTATGGCAGCCTTAAAGCGGACCCAAACCAAACATTTTTTTAATTCAAAATATTTAGTTGCACCACTCTGACACATACAAAGATAAATAAACACTCCTTCAAGCCTATGAGCATTTCAGTGCATGATTTTCACCCTTCTCTTTTCATAACCAGGGTTATACATGGAGGCAGCCATTAGCAATTCCTCCTTTGCTGGACACCATCTACTTCACCAGTTTGCCGGATTCTGTCCCAGCAATTTGAAAGGAAGGGAGGGGTTTCTCCAATAAATGTAAAATATTTTATATTTGTCATCATGCATCTGAAAAAAGGCTGCTATTTATTATTATAATTTAGAAAATAGATTTCATTTCTGAAATCTTGTATTTTTAGTTTGGGTCCACTTTAAGACAGACCACATTAGAACAGGTATAGGAATTTATAGGATAGAAGAAATAAGGCTGAACATTTTGTTACAGAGTCTCTTTAACCTCCTTGGCGGTAACCCCGTGTGTGACACGGGGTAAGCCGCCGGAGGGTGCCGCTCAGGCCCTGCTGGGCCGATTTTCATAATTTTTTTTTTGCTGGACGCAGCTAGCACTTTGCTAGCTGCGCCAGCACTCTGATCGCCGCCGGCCCCCGCCCGATCGCCGCTATCTGCTGCGGCGCGCGGCCCCCCCCCCAGCGCTGCCTGGCCAATCAGTGCCAGGCAGCGCCGAGGGGTGGCCCGGGACTCCCAATGACGTCCCGACGTCAGTGACGTCGGTGACGTCATCCCGCCCCGTCGCCATGGCGACGGGGGAAGCCCTCCAGGAAATCCCGTTCTATGAACGGGATTTCCTGATCGGAGATCGCCGGCGGGGGAGATCCCCGGCGGGGGGATGCCGCTCAGCAGCGGCTATCATGTAGCGAGCCCTCGGCTCGCTACATGATAAAAAAAAAATTTAGAAAAAACTGCTGCGCTCCCTCCTGGCGGTATTTTTCATACCGCCAAGGAGGTTAAGGCAATTCCGCCTCAAAGGAAAGTATAGGAGCAAAATCGCTATTTTCCGGGTCAGAGTTCACTTCCTGACTTGCGTCAGGGAGTGAATTACAAAACCGCTCGGAAAAAAACGCTTTGAAAACCGCTAAGTACAAAAAACGAATCGTCCCACCCAAGCACTGGGAATCGGAAAAAAAAGACGCCTCAAAAACAGCCCAACGCGGATGGACACACGAGCCGAATGCAATGTGAACAAGGCCATAAAGCGGATCCGAGATGAAAAACTAACTATAACAAAGTAAATTGTCTATATATCTTATCTAATGTTTACACAGTAAATCTAGCTGCAAACAGCTTCAACAGTTTATGATTATTTATTCCGGTGATACAATGAGAGCGGCCATGTTCTGTTTGTTACATTACACACAGGCAAGCTGATCTGTATCTCCTGCCCTCAGCCTGTGAAAACTTCACTCCCCTCTCCTGCTCCATCCTCCCATATGCCTCTGAAATCTCTGGCTAGTAACCTCCTTCTCCCGCCCAGACTGAGCTCCCATAAGCCCTTGCTACATGGATCTGAGAGTGCCAAGGCACTCTGGAGAAGCTGTGGGCGAGGTTTGCTTACTTTATAGGGAATTAGAGTATTAAAAAAAAAAAGTATTTGGCTTGAGAAATGCCCCATAAACTATGAAAGGAACAAAATTATGCAATAAGTAAAAGTTTATTTCGGATCCACTTTAATAGGTATTTTCTGCTCAAAACTGTAACAGATGCTTTACAGTTTACTTCAAAATAATAATGATGATAATAAGGAAAGCAAAACTAGTAGCACTGAAAAACTATGCATATGGAGGATATTATTGTACTTATGTCTGAATGTGTGGAAGAAAGCAAAATGATAAATCCATCAACATTTACTGTAGATAAGAGTCAAAAGGGGTTATTAAAACCATATTGATCAGTTTGTATGTTTTGCTATAAGTTTTTTTTATTTTATTCTTTCTCAGGCCTAGTGCACACCAGAGCGGTTCGGCAGCGTTTTTCGATCCGCTTGCGGATGTGGAAACGCTTGGGTAATGTATTTCAATGGGCTGGTGCACACCAGAGCGGGAGGCGTTTTGCAGAAACGCATACTCCCGGGCTGCTGCGGATTTTGGATTGCGGAGGCGTTTCTGCCTCCAATGTAAAGTATAGGAAAACCGCAAACCGCTCTGAAAAACGGCAGTTCAGAGCGGCTTTGCAGGCGTTTTTGTTACAGAAGCTGTTCAGTAACAGCTTTACTGTAACAATATATGAAATCTACTACACCAAAACCGCTACACAAAACCGCAAAATGCTAGGTGAAACGATACAGAAAAATAAGAAAAAGCGTTTCAAAATCTGCTAGCATTTTGCGGATCTGCTAGCGGGTTTTGGTGTGCACCAGGCCTCTCTGTTTCTTACTGAATGAGAAAGAAAATGTACCCAGCGGAGAACCCATAAAGCTACCCACATTGATAATCTTGAAAGGATTGTAAAAATAAATAAATAAAACAAAAAACATATTTGATAAACATAGGCACCCCCTTTTTCAATAATTATTACTTAAAAAAAACCTGTACCGAAAAAAGTTCCCCTGGGGGGTACTCACCTCAGTAGGGGGAAGCCTCTGGACCCTATCGAGGTTTCCCCGTCCTCCTGTGTCCCATGGCGGTCTTGCTGCAGCCCCTGGAACGCACAGGCGACAAATCCGACAGCCTGTTCAATATTTACCTTTTCGGGCTCCAGCGGGGGAGCTGTTGCGGCTCTTCTGACGGAGATAGGCAAAAATAGCCGATCTCCATCGGGTCTGCTCTACTGCGCAGACGTAGGCCCGACGGAGATCGGCTATTTTTGCCTATCTCCATGGGAAGAGCGGATACTGCGCCTGCGCTGGAGCCAAAAGGTAAATATTTACATCGTCGCCGCTCCGGGAGGATTTTTTCCGCCGCCATGGGACCAAGGAGGACGGGGGAAGCCGCAATAGGATCCGGAGGCTTCCCCCACCCGTGGTGAGTACCCCCCAGGGGAGTTTTTTTCATTACAGATTTTCTTTAATAATTAACCGCATATACTATTGAATCTATTTTTCAAAGTTATAGACAGCAGTATAGTGATGTTGATGTGCTTGTTGTTAGGTAATGACATTTAAGATAGGTATCGATCATAATTCACTGCTTGACACACACGAAGAGAAACTTACTGCGGATCTCCAGCATAACTCAGTTGTGCAGGTCTTATGCCAAAATGTACAATAATAGGGAAAGTAATCACTTCTGGGTTAAACTGTTCCCGGTCAAGCTGATCGATTCGAACAGAACTAGGTTTCTTAAAAGAAAAATAGGGGGAAAAAAGAGAATTATTGAAACGGGAATTGGCACAACCCTCATAAATAAGATTTAGAAGGCAATTCTACAGATTTCACAGCTACATGATCGGTGCTGGCAACCATGCACCAATGATGTAAATAATACAGTGGGAGTCTATGGAAGAAATAAAAACTATTATTTTGGCTGAAATGGAGAATGGTTAGGTCATCTGCCAGGGTGTTATCACTGTCTGCATCTCACCTAAGAAAGATGCCTCATACTTTCTGCTACAATGACATCCAGGAAAGGAATTAATAATACAAATTAGATGGCTTCCCTTCTTATTGCTGTGTGAGCCCTAACTGAGGAAATGTACCCCGGATTTCTGGTCTCAAAACACTTGTATATCCAGCAGTCAGTGAGGAAACAAGTTCCCTGTGGTGATGCAGACAATTAAAACAGGACAAACTTTTTAAGCTTTCCGGCCTTTTGGGAAACCTCCATGCGCCCATTCATCTGTGAGCACTATGTTCCAATGTTGTTCTGCATGTTGTCCTCCTGGCCACCAGCAGATACTCTACGCATGTTCTGGCATCTAATTATACAATACAGTGTGGATGACCATTATTTATTACCAGTGTTTGGGAAGCACGTATAAACTTCTCATACCCCTCTCAGGTTGTCTTTGGATTCAACCATTAAAGTTTACAGCCTGTTGCTGCTCCAAAACTCTGGACATTTAGGCTTGGAACACACTAGCAGAGCTTTTCTAATTGCTTTTAATTTGAAAAGTGCTTTCTAATGTAATGCGATGTGTATGATCCGACTTGAGGCATATGATTTTTAGCAGGAGTTTTACAAACAAAAACTCACAAAAGCACTAATATTGATAGTGGGTCTAAAGCCTTAATCTGTAATCTCCGAGGGTTGAACAACTAATGAAATGTATAATCATCTGAAGAATGTACTGTACATAGGGATAATATAGTGGACAAATACAGGATGATCTATCGCTGACCCATCAAGGTGGATTGGGGCAATTGTTTACACACTACATTCTCTGCAGATGCGGCCCCAAACTACCACCTTGGTTGACATCATCTAGTGTGTGCATCAGCTTTTAAGTAAAACTGAAGTGAAAAGTTGGAAGTTAACCCTTAGCTATACCTGAATAAGAGAGACATATGTAACAACATGTCCAACACCTTGTTGAATCTATGACAGGAAGAATTAAAGGACCACTATTGTGAAAATCATAAAATTTAAAACACATGTGATGATGATGATGTCATCCATTCAGATGTATCAGACTCTTGGCGATTCTATGAGTTAGTTCTCTGCATGCTGTCCGATCTTGTACCATTTCTGCCAGTTGCCTTAAAGGACTTACGAGCCCAAATAAAAAAAAGTTAAGTACCTGCCTGAAATTTGAATGCACGAAGGACGCCATCCGCGCCCTCCGTGCAGTTCCGCCGGGTCCCTGCAGTTAAATCGTCCCCCCGGGTCGCTCCCGACCCCACAGCCCGGGTCGGGCTCTCCTGCCTCTAGCAAAATGGCCGCCTAAACTGGCCGCGGCTGCGCAGTCCACACAGACGCGAGTGCAGCTGCGCAGCTCTAGGCCCCCCCCCCCGATCCACGGTACAGGCTGTTTCCTGTAGCGTGGATCGGGGGGAGGCCCTAGAGCTGCGCAGCCGCACTTGTGTCTGTGCAGACCGCGCAGCAGCGCCAGCCCATTTTGCTAGAGGCAAGAGGGCCCGACCCGGACTGTGGGGTCGGGAGTGGGACAATTTAACTGCGGGGACCCGGCGGAACTGCACGGAGGGCACGGATGGCGTCCTCCGTGCATTCAAATTTCAGGCAGGTACTTAACTTTTTTTTTTTATTTGGGCTCGTAAGTCCTTTAAGCTCAATCCTGTGTCAGCTTTAATGGTGTCAAGCCAACACGTTCTCTGGCGGCCTTGTCGCATTTTGCCACTGATCAGTCCTAGCATTTGGTCTTGTGAGTCTGGTAATCTTGCCTTCCAGTGACATGTCTGGTCTTATACGTTCCAATACTTCTTTGATCGTCATCCTTGCTGTTCATGGAATGCGAAGCAACCGTCGCTAGCACCACAACTCAAAGGAGTCGATCTTTCTTCTATATGCTTTTCTTAGGGTCCAACTTTGCAGCCATACACGGTTATGGGGAAAACAATGGCCTGAACCAGTCTACATTTGGTCGTAATGCTAATATCTTTGCTTTTCCATACTTGGTTCATGTTTACCATCGCGTTTCTGCGTATCTGACGTTTTATTTCATGACTACAATCACCATTTCGATTGATCTGAGACCCGAGGAAGGTGAATTCCTGAACACACTCAGTATTTTCATTGTCAACTGTTATCTTGATATTGCCATCATCTACTGTTGTCATGATCTTGGTCTTTTGATATTCAGGTGGAGGCCGAACTTTGCACTTTCATCTTTGATTCGATTAATCAGATGCTGCAGGCCATCTGCCGTTTCTGAGAGAAGAGTTGTGTCATTAGCATACCGAAGGTTACCGATGTTCCTCCACCAATCTTCACGCCAATTTCTGATTCCTCAAGATCCAATTTTTTCATGATCACTTCGGCGTAAAGATTGAACAGGAAGGGGGATAGGATACAATCTTGCCACAATCAAGGGCTTTTTTATAGTTGATAAAGAACATATAGACATTCTTCTGATATTCGTGGGATTTCTCCAAGATCCATCGAAGATTCGCAATAGCATTTCTTCTTTCGCTTCTTATGTGGGATAGTCTTTACTGCTGTTTCAATGATGATTGATTGAAACTCTTGCCATAATTCATCCGGCAGTTCAAAGCTCAAACCTGTTTTTCACCTCAACTGCATACGAAGTTGGGATCTTTGAGACATCATACTTCTTTGGTGCTCGACGTTGATTTTGGCTACTAGCAGTTCATGATCGGAGCCACAGTCCGCACCAGGATACATTATGACAGCAAGCACAGAACTGCACCACCGTTGACTGCACAACATATAATCAATCTGGTTATGGTGTAAACTGCTTGGGAATGTCCAAGCCTAGAGGCGGCGCATGTGTTGCATGAACCACGTGTTCATGGCAAAACTGCACTAAGCGGTCACCCGCATCATTTCTATCCCCCTAACCAAACTTGCCAGCTATGGCCTTGTTCTTGGCGGACGACTTTTGCTTTAAAATCCCCCATTATGTAAATTATGTCTTTCTTAGATACTTGTTGCAGTGCTTCTTGGAGGTTGGAATAGAATTGTCCAATTTCATCCTCTTAAGCATCAGATGTAGGGGCATAGACCTGCAGAATTGTAATGTAGAGAGGTTTTGCACGAATTCGGATGGAAATGACATAGTCACTGATCGTTGAATAGCTTTCTACAGTGCGGGCGACTTGCCTGTACATGGAAACACATACAAATAGGAAGTACATTTCTTCCAGGGTAAAATGAGCCATAAATTACTTTTCTCCTATGTTGCTGTCATTAACAGTAGGTAGTAGAAATCTGACAGAAATGACATGTTCTGGACTAGCCTATCTCCTCATGGGGAAGTTCTTAGGGTTTTCTTTACTTTCAAAAACATTGCGTTCAACTGCTAAAAAAATTTGAAGTGAGCAGGGAGGAAGGCCAGCATCTTTGTTTAAATTATTTTCTGGGAGTGTCTTTATAAAGTATAAAGGTAATGTTGAGAATCCACCAATGAATAGATGGACTAGCCCAAAACCTGTCAGTTCTGTCAGATTTCTAGTACCTACTGTAAGTGACAGCAACATAGGAGAAAATAAATGCATGGCTCATTTTACTCTGGAAGAAACATACAGTACTTTTTATTTGGAAGTGTTTACATATACTTTACAATTTTCAGCTAGTAGAATTCTATTCTTTACAAACACAGGTGCACAAGACAAACAATATTTAAGGAAAAAATGTGCAAGCCCCTGCCCCCCCCCCCCCCCAACAAACAAACAAACAAACAAAAACAACATGGAAAAGCTTGAAGTCAAGTTACCATTACTGGGTTGGTTACAATCATTCCTTTGCATTCCTCTGCATATTTTTGCCATTCTAGCTCCTCCCATTGGAGCATGTTTGCAATCTCTTCCTCTGGAACTAAAGATTTGTTGCTTCGAAGCAAATACAACAAGACTTGGTGCATAGAGAGGACTTCTTTTCCTCCATCTGCAATGCATAATGAATAAGAATACTTTTATTTACAGATCCCCAAAAAAGTGAACAGCAGCAACACCGACAATGAATTACTTTGCAATCAGCTAATACTCCAGTTTGGCTCTGATTCATCTGTCCAAGATACCGGGAATGCATCACAAAACAATGAATATATTTACATAACTTAATGTACTTTCAAGGTTATGGTTGACATGCTCTGGAAGTTGTATTTAACTCATGGTGACCATTGCTAAATATAGGAAAATCTGAGAGTGCAGAAAAATATTTATCAGTGGTTCTGAATAATAATAATACAATAATAATAATGCATCATCAATATTTACAGAGCACTAGCATTTACTTTGTCTTTTAGGGTTTTTCACTGTTTTAATATAAAAATCAAATATTAAAATAATAACCACGTTTTGTATCATAGGCATATTTGAAAGGCAGAAAAATCTGTCGCATTTTGATTTATGATAGAAGCAAAAATAACACTAAGTGCACTTGTGTAAAATGCATTTTATATATAATAAAGCCAAGCATTAGAAAAAAAAGCATGTGTGTTTTAAAGATCTAAAAAGCCACTGGAGAGGGGAAATGTTGTTTTTGAAAGTCTGGAATCACAATATGACTTTGCTTTATACAATGCACTGGAACATTTCACAGCAAGGTCCATTCTGGTAACCTTTGAAATCTCATTTCTACTATTACTTTTATCCCACTGAAATAGAGTAGCATTGACAAACAAAATATAAATATATTTTATTAATGACTTAAATGCAAAAGGTAATTTTATCAGAAAATAAACTAGATGGAAATAAATGAGCAAATATGAATGTGGAAATATACATGTATAGTTTTGCCTCCTAAAGGACAGGACAATCTGTAGTCAGTGGGAAGCTCTGAGCGCAGCTTTCATCTTCCACATCCGTTTATCTGCACAGTTTGCTTTGTCCATCGCGTTTCTGTCTTATCTCACTGAGCCCCATTCTTGGGATGAAAGTAGCTTCCCTGACCTAACAACCCTTAAATCACATACAAACATATGCTGCACCTGATCTATGGAGCTGTCCTCTGTACATAATAGCTATGCATATGTTACAGCTGCCTAACTGTAACAAACTCATTTCCCCAGAGTAAAAAGAAACCAGAGACAGAAGCTTGTTATTGGTAGTACTGGTGACATTCTCTTTGTCTTCATTCTTTTTCAAGTTGTAAATGCCAGAGAGAAGAAATGCAAATGTAAAATTGTGGCAAGTGGACACACACACACACACACACACACACACACACACACACACACACACACACACACACACACACACACACACACACACACACACACACACACACACACACACAGTATATACATGCATACATAAAAATACCTATAAGCACATACATACATACATACACGCACACAAACAAACATAACAGAGATATAGAGGGTAGGACACAACTGTGAAGGGGTCCATACACCTAATGATTTTCCCGCCGATATACAGCAGATTCGATCACGAATCTGCTGTGAAATCGTTGTGCAAACATTGACCGAACAATCGATTTCCGACCGAAATCGATTGTTCTCGTCGATTCCCGTAGCTCCTGTCCGTGCGGAAGATTTTGCTCGATCGGCGGCGGGTCGGGAGTGCGTCGATAGCAGCATTCGAATGTCCGATGCAATACAGCGGCAATACATTACCTGTTCCGCCGGCGCGTGTTCCGGCTGCTCCTTCTCTGCTGGGCTCCGAGTCCAGCAGGCTTCACTTCTTCCTGTCCCGGCAGTAAGTTTAAACAGTAGAGCGCCCTCTACTGTTTAAACTTCCCTACCCAGGAAGTGAAGCTGGAGCCCTGGAGTCGAGCACGGAGAAGAAGACAGTGGAGATCAGGGGACTCGCGCCGGCCGGATCAGGTAATATATGCGGAGAGGTTTGGCTGAGGTGGGGCGGCGGCAGTGGCAGCTTCACATATGGTGATCGGTTTCATGCTGAAATCGATTCACAATCTGTTGCAGTAAAGGCAGCCATACGATCCCTCTCTAATCAGATTCGATCAGAGAGGGATCTATCTGTTGGTCGATCTGATGGCAAATCGACCAGTGTATGGCCACCTTAAAGGAATACTTAAGTAAAAAAAAAAAAAATGACATTTACTCACCTGGGGCATCCCTCAGCACCCCGAAGCTGGATGGTGCCCTCGCAGCCCCGCTCCGATCGTCCTGTCCCCGCCGGCGGCTACTTCCGGTTCGGCGACAGCCGCCGACAGGCTGGGAACGCGGCTGATTTTCCGCGTTCCCAGCCGCTGCTATCACTCTCTATGCTGCTATTGCGTCTATATAGACGCTATAGCAGCATAGAGAGTGATAGCAGCGGCTGGGAACGCGGAAAATCAGCCGCGTTCCCAGCCTGTCGGCGGCTGTCGCCGAAACGGAAGTAGCCGCCGGCGGGGACAGAACGATCGGAGCGGGGCTGCGAGGGCACCATCCAGCTTCGGGGTGCTGAGGGATGCCCCAGGTGAGTAAATGTCATTTTTTTTTTTGACTTAAGTATTCCTTTAAAGAGGAACTTCAGCCTAAACAAACATACTGTCATTAACCCATTCGCGTTCCTTCGTTTTCACTTGAGAAATGTTCACCTCCCATTCATTAGCCTATAACTTTATCACTACTTATCACAATAAACTGATCTATATCTTGTTTTTTCCGCCACCAATTAGGCTTTCTTTGGGGGGGTACATTTTGCTAAGAGCCACTTTACTGTAAATGCATTTTAACAGGAAGAATAAGAAAAAAACGGAAAAAATTGATTATTTCTCAGTTTTCAGCCATTATAATTTTAAAATAATACATGCCTCCATAATTAAAACTCACGTATTGTATTTGCCCATATGTCCCGGTTATTACACCGTTAAAATTATGTCCCTATCACAATGTATGGCGACAATATTTTATTTGGAAATAAAGGTGCATTTTTTCCGTTTTGCATCTATCACTATTTACAAGTTTAAAATAAAAAAAAAATATAGAAATATTTCATCTTTACATTGATATTTAAAAAGTTTAGACCCTTAGGTAAATATTTAAGTTTTTTTTTTATTATTGTAATGTTTTTTTTTATAGTAAACATTTTATTTGGGTAGTTTTGGGAGGGTGGGAGGTAAACAATAGGTTTATAATGTAAATGTGTGTTAATTTTTATTTTTTTTAACTTTTAGTTGTAGTATTACTTTTTGGCCACAAGATGGCGGCCATGAGTTTGTTTACATGACGTCACTCTAAGCGTAACACACGCTTAGAGCGACGCATGGGGAGGTAACAAGCCAGAAAAGGTGCAGCTTCCGAAAGAAGCTGTCGCTTTTTCAGTGGGGGAGAGCAATCAGTGATCGGGCACCATAGCCCGATTCACTGATTGCCTGGCTAACGAACCGCGGGCCGGGAGCGCGCGTGCATGCGCGCGGTACTACGTCCAGGAACCAAAATAGGTTAAAATAGGTTAAGTTACATTAGTTATGTAAATAGATAGGTAATATAATCTCTTACCCACCCTGCTTTAAAAGAACAGGCAAAGGTTTGTGATTTCATGAGGGCAGCCATCTTTTTGGTTGAAAGAAGGCGACAGGGAGCATGAGACACAGTTCCAACTGTCCTGTGTCCTGATCACCCCTCCCAGTTGCTAGGCAACGTGAATAACAACATAGGAAATCCCATCATGCTTTGCACAACATCAGGGGGAAAAAGCCCGGGCAGTTTTCTTTGATGGGGTGGAGTTTAGCTAAAAATGCAGCTAAAAATGAGACTTCTATAAGAAAAACAAAGTTCTTATGCTGTGAAACTGTTAAAGAAACACCAAGCCTTTTCAGTTTTGCTGAGTAGATTTTTAGTCTGGAGGTTCACTTTAAGGCAATGCAAAGGCCTTGTTCTCACTCTAGAGTAGATTTGTCAGATTTTATTTAACTTGCATTAAATGTTCAACAGCTATGTTGCTACTCATAGAATATAGTGCGAGTTGTGCAAAACATTCTGTTATTTACGTAAAGCTTAGTAAATGTAATTTGCACGACCTGCAGACGTTACATTTTTGGGAGATTGGTAACTACACCCCTAAACGTTGTCACACACAATACAATAAAATTAAAAAATGATCTGTTGCAAAGAAAAATGTTATGTTTTGTTAAAAAAAAAATTCTGATGAACTTTTCTGAAAATGTAATGGTGTAGGATAGATTGTAATTTCCTTGATTTACAGACGCAAGTCATTTTTTGGAGTGTTCAATACTTTGCTCCCATAATTGGGAAAACATGTACCATACAGTGGTTTGCAAAAGTATTCTGCCCCCTTGAAGTTTTCCACATTTTGTCATATTACTGCCGCAAACATGAATCAATTTGATTGGAATTCCATGTGAAAGACCAATACAAAGTGGTGTACACGTGAGAAGTGGAACGAAAATCATACATGATTTCAAACATTTTTTACAAATAAATAACTGCAAAGTGGGGTGTGCGTAATTATTCAGCCCCCTTTGTTCTGAGTGCAGTCAGTTGCCCATAGACATTGCCTGATCAGTGCTAATGACTAAATAGAGTGCACCTGTGTGTAATCTAATGTAAGTACAAATACAGCTGCTCTGTGATGGCCTCAGAGGTTGTCTAAGAGAATATTGGAAGCAACACCACCATGAAGTTCAAAAAACACACCAGACAGGTCAGGGATAAAGTTATTGAAAATTTAAAGCAGGCTTAGGCTACAAAAAGATTTCCAAAGCCTTGAACATCCCACGGAGCACTGTTCAAGCGATCATTCAGAAATGGGAGTATGGCACAACTGTAAACCTACCAAGACAAGGCTGTCCACCTAAACTCACAGGCTGAACAAGGAGAGTGCTGATCAGAAATGCAGTCAAGAAGCCCATGGTGGCTCTGCACGAGCTGCAGAGATCTACAGCTCAGGTGGGGCAATCTGTCCATAGGACAAGTATTAGTCGTGCACTGCACACACTGGCCTTTATGGAAGAGGACACAGCCAACATGTGGAAGAAGGTGCTCTGGTCAGATGAGACCAAAATTGAACTTTTTGACCAAAATGCAAAACGCTATGTGTGGCGGAAAACTAACACTGCACATCACTCTGAACACACCATCCCCACTGTCAAATATGGTGGTAACAGCATCATGCTCTGGGAGTACTTCTCTTCAGCAGGGACAGGGAAGGTGGTCAGAGTTGATGGGAAGATGGATGGAGCCAAATACAGGGCAATCTTGGAAGAAAACCTTGTGGAGTCTGCAAAAGACTTGAGACTGGGGTGGAGGTTCGCCTTCCAGCAGGACAACGACCCTAAACCTAAAGCCAGGGCAACTATGCAATGGTTTAAAAACAAAACATATCCATGTGTTAGCATGGCCCAGTCAAAGTCCAGATCTAAATCCAATCGAGAATCTGTGGCAAGATCTGAAAACTGCTGTTCACAAACGCTGTCCATCTAATCTGACTGAGCTGGGGCTGATTTGCAAAGAAGAATGGCAAGGATTTCAGTCTCTAGATGTGCAAAGCTGGTAGAGACATACCCTAAAAGACTGGCAGCTGTAATTGCAGCAAAAGGTGGTTCTACAAAGTATTGACTCAGGGGGGTGAATAATTATGCACACCCCACTTTGCAATTATTATTATTTTTTTTTAAAATGTTTGGAATCGTGTATGATTTTCGTTCCACTTCTCACGTGTACACCACTTTGTATTGGTCTTTCACATGGATTTCCAATAAAATTGATTCATGTTTATGGCAGTAATATGACAAAATGTGGAAAACTTCAAGGGGGACGAATACTCTTGCAAACCACTGTATGTGTGTGAAACAATGAACTACACCTAAATGCCCTACTGTCCTCCTTTGTCTACTAACTTCATAGGAATCATATCAGAAGAGAAATACTGAGAGTTTACCATTGCGGTCTTCTCTCTGCAAATGACAGCCTCTGTTAAGAACCATGTGGAATAACTGATTAGCAAGCATGTTTCATATGTTTAAATGTAGGCAAGATATAATAAACCTCACCATTAATCCCTTCAATGTACAGAGCTGAAATGAAGGCACTACCTTTTTTCAACAAAGGTGGCGCTTCACTTGAATAAAAAATATATATAGTAGTGTGCCAACATCACTGGCTGCCTGCTTACTGTTTGGCAGTGATTCAGAAGAAAATGAAGCTAGAGACGGCCTGGTAATCAGCATTTTCAAAAGGAGTTTAGCAATGACAGCCTCTGAAATCTGTAATAAAATTTGAAGGAAACATCATGGAAAGGGAGGTATAGGTAAACCAGATTTACTTACCTGGGACTTCCTCCAGGCTCTCCACAGTTCCGCCTGTACGCGGGTCGCCCGGGGTCCCCTCCGTAGCTGGTGCCGACCCGGTGAGGTCGATGGCTGTTGTGTATGCGCCAATCGTGGTCACGCTCTTGTCAACGTGAACGTTCTGCACAAGCACAGCAGAAGTACTGCACCTGCACAGAACGCTCCAGGTAACAGGAGCATGAATGCGAGAGGCAGCACCGTGCAGTAGCCGCCAACCTCGCCAGGTCAGCACCAGCTATGGAGGGGACCCTGGACGTCCCACTGACTGCGGAGCTGCGGCAAGGGACACATAAGCTTCCAGGGGCTGGAGAAGTCCCAGGTAAGTAAATCTGGTTTACCTTCTTTTCCCTGATGTTTCGTTTAAAGAGGAACTGCAGTGAACATTACGTAATTAATAAAATTACTTATTTTTCTTACAATCATATACAAAGTGACTATAGAGAACACAGGTGTGCTAACCCTACATAAAATAACCAATGTAAATACTAAGCTAGTTAGAACCCTCTATAACCTCATTTCATGTGGTAGCGCTGCAGTAAAAAAAGTCAAATTTTGATCCAAAATATAAAAGTCTGCTTAACTTCCAATACACAAGGCTCACCAGATGGATAAATCCCAACTCAAGTTTCAATAAATATCAACCACATGACGATAACTCTGCATCAATCTTGCCGCTAGATCACCTCAAAGAAAGCAACAGATAATAGTGTACCAAAAAGTTTGATTCATGTGGTCACGAGGCTTAGGCTTCTACAGTGTCCCACATCTGCCTGCCTTCTGATCCCCTCTCACCGCCCAACGATCCACCTGTGTGCCTTCCACCTCACAGCTTTTAAAAACCGGTGAAAAGCCACGTTCAGAAGAGCTCCAAGACTTTTAACCATTTTATAAGCAGTTTGTTTCCCCTGGAAGTGCAGCAGACTTTTAAATTTAAATTTAACTATGTTTTTTACAATATTCAATTATAAATTATTAAAGAGACACTGAAGCGAAAAAAAAATGATGATATTATGATTTGTATGTGTAGCACAGCTAAGAAATAAAACATTAAGATTAGATACATCAGTGTAATTGTTTCCAGCACAGGAAGAGTTGACAAACTCCAGTTGTTATCTCAATGCAAACAAGCCATTAAGCTCTCCGACTAAGTTATGCTGGGAATACACGTTTCGTTTTTGCCTTCGTTTAAACCTTCGTTTCGATTGTGCCTTTTGTCCTTTTCGATCCCGAAATAATCGATCGTACGGTTAATATCACCACCCACGGTTTCGTTTTTTTTTTTTAGATTCTGATGGTTTCGTTTTTCCAATGATCGAAGGCTGCAAAGAAACGAAACGTAGTACAGGGACGGACGGCATAAACGATTATATAATCGATCTGAACAGCCATCAAGCCTACCAATGGTTCGATTAGATGGATAAAGAGAGATAATATTAAACATGTTCGATCACTAGTCGTTCGTTTTTGGGGTCTATTAATCGAAACTATAATGAGATTATGACTATTTTCACATACGTTTTCAACACTCGATTCATTTACCGAACGAATCGAAGGCTAAAACGAAGGCAAAAACGAAACATGTATTCCCAGCATTAGTCGTGGAGAGGGCTGTTATCTGACTTTTATTATCTCAACTGTTCCTGGACTATTTACTTTTCCTCTGCTAGAGGAGAGGTCATTACTTCACAGACTGCTCTGAAAGACTCATTTTGAATGCTGAGTGTTGTGTAATGTGCATATATTATACAATGATGCAATGTTAGACAAAAAAAAAAATATATACCTGAAAATAAAAGTATGAGAATATTTTCTTTGCTGCTAATCTTCTAGTAATTATTCATCGTACACAACCAATTCACTATATCATATTTTTTTTTCGCTTCAGTGTCTCTTAAAGTCAGTGTTTGCCCATTTTAAAAATGTTCCTCTTTCTGAAATGTACCACCGGTGACCACATTTTTAGTCCTGTCAGATGATCTCTGCAGAAAGCTTGTTTACTGAGAGTTCTATGCAAGGAGGGAGATACTGCTTCTTTGGCAGTTAGAAAAAGCTGTTATTGCCCACAATGCAATGATGTAAACAGACAGCAAATTGTCAGGACCACACTAAGGGGGGAGTTTCACCACAATATCAGCCAAACACACACCGCTGATGAAAAATGTAAGATTTCTAGATTTCAGTTAGGAAAGGGAGTATTAGCTACTGATTGGACTGAAATTAAAGGGGCACTACAGCGAAAAACTGTAAAATTTAAAATATGTGCAAACATACAAATAAGAAGTACTTTTTTTTCCAGAGTAAAATGAGCCATAAATTACTTTTCTCCTATGTTGCTGTCACTTACAGTAGGCAGTAGAAATCTGACAGAAGTGACAGGTTTTGGACTAGTCCATCTCTTCATAGGGGATTCTCAGCAAGGCTTTTATTCTTTATAATGATATTCCCAAAAAAGGATTTAAACGATGATGCTGTCCAGCTTCCCTGTTCCCTACACAGTTTTTTGGCAGTTTGACAGAGCAACTGACATTCACTAAGTGCTTTTGAAAATAAATATATCCCTGAGAATCCCCTCTAAAGAGATGGACTAGTCCAAAGTGCCTACTGTGCCTACTGTGACAGCAACATAGGAGAAAAGTAATTTATGGCTCATTTTACGCTTGAAAAAATGTACTTCTTATTTGTATATGTTTGCACATATTTTAAATTTTACAGTTTTTCGCTGTAGTGCCCCTTTAAATCCTGGGTTAAAGTTCTTACATTTCTCATAAAAATAACCGGATAACATGGCTATCCAGGCCCACACTGAGCTATCTATGTACTTTTCCCATCAGTCACAAATATGAACAAATAGTTTTCAATGATAGGGGATTGGGACATTATCCATTTTAACATAATTAAATGCATCATTATATAAACGCTGAGATTTTCTTTGGACAGGCAATAATTGATACATATTGCAAATAAATCCCCAATAAGTTCCTTGTCTGGTGTAAGCACAGCCTTGGCATGCTTTTGCTATTGATTTTATGTGCTCTATTAAAAGCCTTTAGACATTATGAGACCTTCTGGAGAAACATTTAAGGCTTTTATGGGACAGTTATGGATGTATCCAACTAGCTACTGAGGAAATGGGATAAAGCTATTGAGCAAACAAAGACTTTTGGGAATACTTTAAGAAGCAATAATCTACAGGCATTATTCCAGCAATACCCACAAGTTATTGCCTACAGCCAACCTTGTGCATATATGAGAAACATATTGAAGTCCTTCATATTTCCAAGTCCACTTTTAAACTAGATTTCATTTGTCCACAAAGTACAGTGTATATTCATTAAGTCACAAGGGCATTACTAATCTAGTGCAACAATGCCTCCTGGTGCAGTGACATATTATCCACATTGGGTAGTTACAATATTAATAAAGAGGATGCCCTATATGAAAAACAATAAAATAGCTTGCATAAAATGCAAGTTTGAATTTCCCATTGTACACAAGCCTTAAAGTTGAAGGGGGCAGGAAGTGAGACATACATAGTAATGCACTTGACAGCACCATTGTCTCATACCACTATAGTTCCAGGGCATGATTTACATGGAGTTTGTATGTTCTCCCTATCATTGTGTGGGCTACCTCTAGCTACTTCAATTTCTAGTCACATCTCAAAAACATAATGATAAATTAATTGGTTCCCCTAAATTAGCTTCAAGTTATGGTAGGGACTAGATTGTTATTTCCTGTAAGAGACAGTTATGGACCCTCAAAAGCACTGCAGAAGCCCAATATAAATGTATAAGCGTAATAATACTTAGAGCTCGTATTCAAATTAAGGATCCTGCATTTGCAAACCCAAATTATGCCAAACCCCGCACTTCAGCTAGTGGACAGGGCCACGGGGAGGTCACTCAAGCCATGCTTCATGTGGCTTCGATACGTCCTCCTTCTGGCTTGGAAGGAGGAAGCATCAGTCACGTGAAGCATGACATGGTTTTCAACTGTACTCCCCCCCCCACGTGAATACACTGCTCCACAGGTGTGACAGTAAGGCCAATTTCACACTGCAAACTGGTGGTGCGGTGCGGCAGCTGCACCGCCAAAAACAGGGCGTTGGGGAATACCACCTTACTACGCGGTATTCCCCATCTGGCCAAGCAGAAAGTGACGCGCTTGTGGTCACTTTCTGCTT
This sequence comes from Hyperolius riggenbachi, assembly GCF_040937935.1. Lineage (NCBI taxonomy): Eukaryota > Metazoa > Chordata > Amphibia > Anura > Hyperoliidae > Hyperolius > Hyperolius riggenbachi. Next base: position 246,932,397 of record NC_090650.1, read on the forward strand.
CGGGGTATGCCGACGTGCATGGAAGCGGAATGTAAAAATCCGCTTCCACGCATGAGCACCGCAACATTGCGTCGGAAAAGGTTTAAAAATCCCAGCGTCACCATAAACCAACATGACTTCCGGGCTGCCATAGATCACTGCCGAAGCCGTGCGGCAACGTAGTGATGGACCAGCGTCAGCTTGAGGACTTCCAGCGGACCGCACCACAACGCAGGTGATATTAACTACCCCTTAGGTTTGCACTGGAGTACGGTAGCAGTGCGTCATTCTGACGTACTGCACCGCCACAGTGTGAAAGGGCCCTCAGGGAATTCTGACACTCTGCACAAACCTTACATGTGTAATGTGGCTCTCCTGTTTACTGTAAATAACCCATATACGTGTTTTTCAATTAACAGACCTCTGGCAGATATTATTTATTTATATAACTTAAAAGCTTTAAATTGGCTATAGTGCCCCTTTAACTACCTTTCATGATTTCAAGATTCCTCAACTGTAATGTCCGAGCTGTTTGGCAACGAAAAACGAAGGAAGAAGAGTGTGAAGGTTTCGAAACTAGAAACATGCTAGTCTTTGTAGTGGCGTTCCTTAGCCTTTGACTGTGACGCCTGTGACGCCTGTGACATTCTATGACATTACCAGTGAATCCTTTACAAAGCTAGTGATATTTTAAGGTTTATTGCATTAGATGCTGTTGTAACACTGTGACCAGGAGAAAATTTCAAAGTCTGAACTATTGCGCTGCCTGAGCGATCCTCTTAATTCTAAAGAATGAAGTTAGAAAATAAGTTTAGAAGCAGTGGGTCAGCATAAGAAATACTTATGCAACTGATATACAAGATTTAAATTTATCGCTGCGCTAATTATAAATACAAATAAATATTTTAGTGTGAACTAAATGCTATGAGGCAAGCCGAAGAGAATAAAAATGACAGAGGCTAAGATTCAATTTATGCAATTTTTAATTTTTTTTTTTTTAAACTAAAATTTGCATTGGAAAGCATGCTAATGATAGTCCCTTACATATCTGAAAGTTAACTCTTTCAGGGTAAAAAAAAAACAAAACAAAACACAGCCGAGTTATTTGTATGCGTGCCACTGTACAAACACAGGGCCGGATTTGTACTTCTTACCGCCCAAGGCCGACTATTACCAGCCGCCCCAACCGAAACCGTATCCTACCACCTCTCTCCACACACACCAATCCAAACATTTTTGGGCCGATGGTGTCCACTATTGGGGCTAGTGCCGAGGTCTCCATGGCAACATGAAGTGAATCAATCATGTCACACGGGGCAACTGGTCAATCAAGCGACCTACAGGTGATGGGCGTGGTGGGAGCCTTCCACCACACACACATAGTCAAAAGTGGCTCACAATTGGACATTGGGTGGGGTCAGCAACACGTAAAAGTGAGTCCTGTACCCACTGCTGTTTTCAGGGTAACAGTGCTGGCCAATCAATAATTAAGAAATGGGTACTGTGAGAGGCTGCCTTCTGTATTCTGTACTATTTGCTGGTGCTGCCCCTGGTCCTTTCATCCCCCACACCAAGTGCGTGAGACCCGGCCTTCTGTAACTGCCTGCAGCTGCTGCTATGTCATTAGACAAGGTCTGGCTTTTTGCTAGTCACACACTGTTCACAAACATTTGGTTAACGGACTGCAGCTGCCTGTAGCACAGCACAGGCAGATGCCAGCTGGTACTAATAGTGCAGTTATCCTGACCACTTTCATTTGTTTGGACACTTGCAAATAATGCCCTGCAAATAATGCCCACTGTCTGAAGGCCGCCCTTTGTTTATCTGGTGCCCTAGGCCATGGCCTATGTGGCCTTGCCAGAAATCCGGCCATGTACAAACACATGACTACAGGGTATAGGGAAATAGCAAAACACTTAAAAAAGCTCTTTGTATATTGATTTCCAGAGCGCTTTTAAGAATAAATACATTGTATTTATTCATTTCCAGGTCAAAGAGATCACTTCCTGACTGAAGTCAGGAAGTTAAAATCTTAAATCGCTCAGCAAAAGTGCTTAGAAAAGCGCTTAGAAAAGCGCTTTTCTAAGCGCAAAGCGCAGGGAAAAGCGCTCTATAAATCGCTCAGTACTTGTTATATCGCTGGCGATATATAATGTGAACAAGGCCTAACAACATTGCTGAAATCTCATGAAAGTGAAAGTAAATAGTGTTCAGCTCCAGAGCTTAAAGAGACACTGAAGCGAAAAAAAAATATGATATAGTGAATTGGTTGTGTACTATGAATAATTACTAGAAGATTAGCAGCAAAGAAAATATTCTCATATTTTTATTTTCAGGTATATAGTGTTTTTTCTAACATTGCATCATTCTATAATATGTGCAGATTACACAACACTCAGCATTCAAAATGAGTCTTTCAGAGCAGTCTGTGAAGTAATGACCTCTCCTCTAGCAGAGAAAAGTAAACAGTTCACTTACAGTTGAGATAATAAAAGTCAGATAACAGCCCTCTCCACAACTAATGCTGGATACACACCATGCGTTTCCGCTTTCGATGCGGCCGTTGATACGCATCGATTCGATTATTTCCGACATGTCCGATTCAAGCTTCGATGGATCGTTAGGTCGATTTGCCATACTTTACATGACATTCGACCTAAAAATCATCAAAATTCATTCGGAAATGTTCGGAAATAATCGAATCGGCGCGTATCGACGGCCGCGTGCGACGTGGAAACTCATGGTGTGTATCCAGCAAAAGACTTAGTCGGAGAGTTAATGGCTTGTTTGCATAGAGATAACAAATGGAGTTACTTAACTCTTCCTGTACTGGAAACAATTAGACTGATGTATCTGATCTTAATGTTTTATTTCTTAGCTGTACTACACATACAAATCATAATATCATAATTTTTTTTTCGCTCCAGTGTCTCTTTAACTGATGACACTAATCACACTAAGGACCAAAAGCATAGTTTAAAGGAACCTTTCATTTTGCCATCATATGCTTATTTTGGATTGCCGAGATTTGAGCCAGGTGTACTTCAAGAAAAGTTTAGATTGCGGAATTTGATCCTACAGTAGTGAGCTGGGTTGGAGTGCGGACTTCCTAATAAGACACAAACAGGCTAGGGGACAAAAGGGAACCAAGAGTGTATGTTCTTCTTAACCACCCTGGCGGTATTGACGAGCTCAGCTCGTCCAGGAAAAACTTGCTGAAAGCGGTATTGACGAGCTGAGCTCGTCAATACCGCCAGGGAGATTTCTTGTTTCTCTTCCCCGCCGGCTGCACTTTTCCCTCATCAGAGGGATTCCCCAGGATGGCTGGATGCCTGTCAGCACGCTGTGGGTAGCGATCTGTGCTACCCACAGCATACAGAACTAGCATCCAGCCACCCTGGGAATCCCTGTGCAGCCGGCGGGGCAGAGAATGTGTGGGGCTGTGCAGGGATTCCCCTTCTTTGCCGGCGGGTGGCTGGTGCGGGGATCCTCTCTGTGCGGGGGGCCGGGGGGGGGATCCCCGTACTGTGCATGCAGGTGACCCTTTTGTGTGTGCGGGGGGGCGGGTATCCCCTTCTATGGGGCTGGTCTTGGCCGGTCGGGGGACACCCCCTTCTGTGGTGGGGGGAAGGTGGGTGTCCCCATCTATGTGGGCTGTGGGTGGCCTCTCCCTCCTCTTCCCCATCCCTCCCTCTCTGTCCCCCGTGTCCCCCCCCCCCCCCGAGTCTCCCCCCTGTCAGAAGCCCTGCTTTACTCACCTGAGGGCTTTCTCCTGCGCCGGCCGCGATGGACATCCTCCTCCTCCATGGCCAAAGTCCCGGTCTGTGTAATTACAGTACGCAGCTTGGTGACGTCACCAAGCTGCGTACTGTAATTACAGAGAACACGAGACTTCGCGATGGAGGAAGAAGTGTGCCGCTTCCGCCGCAGGAGAAAGCCCTCAGGTGAGTAGATCAGGGCTTCTTACAGGGGGGAGACACGGGATGGGGGGGGACACGGGGGACAGAGAGGGAGGGATGGGGGAAGAGGAGGGAGAGGCCACCCACAGCCCACATAGATGGGGACACCCACCTTTCCCCCACCACAGAAGGGGGTGTCCCCGACCGGCCAAGACCAGCCCCATAGAAGGGGATACCCACCCCCCCGCACACACAAAAGGGTCACCCGCATGCACAGTACGGGGATCCCCCCCCGGCCCCCCGCACAGAGAGGATCCCCGCACCAGCCACCCTCCGGCAAAGGGGAATCCCTGCACAGCCCGCATAGATGGGGACACCCACCTCCCCCCCACCACAGAAGGGGGTGTCCCCGACCGACCACGACTAGCCCCCATAGAAGGATGATACCTGCCGCCCCCCCCAATGCACACACAGAAGGGCCACCCACACGCACAGTATGGGGATTCCCCCCCCCCCCCCCACAGAGGGGATCTCCGCCGGCCACTACCAGCCAGCACAGAAGGGGAGCCCCCCCCCACAGAAGGGACACCCGGCCACAGTTAGGGGGCATCGGGGGCAATGGGGTTGGGGGGGGCAGAGGCACCCGCAAACCTAGCTTCCTATACATATGACTCCCTAGACCTGGCTGCACATCTGTCTCCTATACACCTGGCTGCACATCTGTCTCCTATACACCTGGCTGCACATCTGTCTCCTATACACCAGCAAACATCTTGCTCCCTATATACCTGGCAAAACATCTGGCTAACTACACCTGGCTGCACATCTGGCTAACTATACCTGGCTGCACATCTGGCTAACTACACCTGGCTGCACATCTGGCTAACTACACCTGGCTGCACATCTGGCTAACTACACCTGGCTGCACATCTGGCTAACTATACCTGGCTGCACATCTGGCTAATACATCTGGCTATACATCTGGGTCTTATACTCACCATTGGCATGCTGATCCCTCGCCGCGTACCTCTGATAGCTTCTCCAGTGCCTTCTTCCATGTCCCTTGGCGGATTTTGCTTCTCCTTTGGCGATCACATGTCCCCCGTCGATCGGCGTTGATGGCACCAATGTCACACAGCATCATCAAAATCTCGCAGCAAACACTTTTTTTTTTATTGAATTCAATACAATAACCTGTATTGAATTCAATATAAAAAAAAAATGATTGCAAAAAAAAAAATTGGTTGAAAATTATTGGAAATTAATTGAACCACTTTTTGCACGGAAATCCTGGGGAAATAGAACGCCAGGGTGGTTAATAAAACAGGCACCCATCATCTAAAATAGTTTTGAGTTTGAGTGTAGCAACGAGAGATATTTTCTGACAATGTAAGTAATCTTACTATACTCCAGGCTATACTCAGTAACAAAAGTCAAGGTCCCCATTATTTGTGTCCTATTTCTGGAGTCCTGCAAAAGTCCACTATTTGATTTCCTAAAAGCTTTCAGTTTTACAAGTTCCAGCTGTTTTCGGGTTTAACCCCCAAGTCTCCCATCAACCAAACTGCACTCCCCTTTCAAGTGTTCAGGGTCTAAACCATTACGGATAGCCCTGATATATTCTCATGTAGAGACAGCCCGAATTGTGTGTCTTGGATGACAAGAGTTGGCCATCAGAATGGAATTTCCTGCACAAGGTTTGCAGAAAGCATGGGTATATTTATATGTATTACTGTGTATGTATGTATTTATTCATTCATAATTCGTATGACTGTCTCTTTAAATCAGGTGGATTGTTTCCTTTGGGTGGGGGTGTGTCCAATAATAATTTATATGCGGTTTCTTTTACGGACACGTCCTATTTACACTTTTAGAGAAAATAGGATGTTTGTAAAAGTCCTGCTATTCGGCTAAAGCGCACGTGTGCCTCGGGATTGCTCGTGCATGAACTATTGAGTCCATGGCATGAAGTGGTTAAATATATTTATACATACTTTTTATCAGTTCGCTTTACATCTCTTTCCAATACTCTAGATATGGCCCTATATTACAGAGGCCAGAAGTGCAAACATTTGCGGCATAAAAATCCTGGTGTTCTCTCCACCAGAAGCTTCTGTTGCATTAAGCTCTCATTCTAATATTTTATCCAATCTCCATACTCTTGTTTGAAGGAGCATGTATATCCTCCAGTTATCTCAATGTCGGAGAACCGTAAATCAGGCTTAGTGTGTACTTTTTACATACATTCCAGTGGGAAGTGTGGAGATGGTTTATATGAAAGACACCTGGTAGACAAAGTAAGTATTATAGGAAAGGAACACTCTTGCAAAGGAAGTTCTCAAAGAAGGCAAAACAAAGTGGTACTTATGTATTATCCCATCTGGAAAGTTTGCAGCTTTTTGTTAAAGTTTTGTTTGCTCCCCCAAAAAGATCTGAACATTTTTGGAAAGCTGAAAGTCCTGGCTTTCTGTAATACTGGGTCCTGAGTCGATATGATTCTCAGTTCCCAAGTTATGGGGTTTTGAATGAGGGGTGTCCCTGGAACTTGGCTGCAGAAAGTGGAATTACAGAATTATGTGATGAACCCGACATGATGATAAGCAGCACACCTGGTAGGTCTTCTTCCTTCGCAGCACAAATCTGTGCCTTCAAAACTTATGTCAATGCCCTGAGTATCTCAGGGCATACTGGCATGGGCAGGAGACACAATTCCACTGTGCTCTCTGCAGCAAAATGCAGGGGACACCCCCCCACCCCGCATTGACTCGGGACCCAGTGCAAAGGAAATCTGGGACTTTCAGCTAGATCGGGCTAGGGGATCAAACAGAACTTTAACAAAAAGCTGCCAAACTTTCCAGACGGGATAATACGTAAGTGCCAACAAAGTTATTGCTAAACCATAACAAAATTTAAATTTTTCTTCCTAAAATTCCCAACAACTTTGCACAACCAATTTAAGAGTAATACACATAATTAAAGCCATTATAAGATCTTACCTGGTAAAAATCTCACAAATCGAGGTAAAAAATGAAACTGCGGGCAAACAACAGCGTTATCTTCAGCAGTAGGACCTAAATGAACACATAACAATACTGTAAGCGGTTTACATTACAAAAACACTCAAAGATATAGGTTTTATCCCATATTCAGACGTTTCAAGAAGAGTTGATACACTTAGGGCCCTTTTAAATCTTAATGAGTTTTAATGCATTGTGTTTTAGTGCACTAAAAACGCATTATAGGACAACTGATGTGTAGTCCAGTGTACTAGTTCCCCTATGGACTCTTTCACACTATGCGCTGAAAGTGGGATGTTGCGTTGTAATGCGAAGTTAAAGTCACAACACAGCATTACAACGCAACGCAAAAAAAAAGTGGTAATGTACATTAACGCTACCGTTGCATACAGTAGGTACAGTAAAGCATACAGGCAAGGAAAAGTATGCTGTCCTGTACCTGGTAACGTGTGCGTTTAGAGGTAATGCACTGCAGCAGTGCGTTACCTTAACGCTACACATTGCAATGCAACACTAACGTGGCACTGTGAGCGACGCATAGGATTAGCATTGCAGTGCAGTAAGCTGCGTTATAAGAGTTTATAACACAGCTCCGCAACGTCCCACTGCGAATGCAGCCTAAGGGTCTATTGATAGCTAGGTAACAGATAAATAGTGGTTTGAAAATGTAAGAGGTTTTTCTCTTTTACGATTCTTCCTTGTATATTGTTACCATAGTTCAAACTCACCTGAAGTTGCCTAAATAAAATTGCTGGAAGGTGCCCCAGATAAGTAAAGATCTAATTTGTTGGTCAAGTTCAGGTGTACTTTAAAGGGATAGGCATTTGGAATGATACAGTATTTATTTTATTTTAATCACTTCAGCCTTCAGTTGTTTTTCACCTTATGAATCCGAGCAATTTTTACCTCCCATTCATTCGCCAATAACTTTATCACCAATTATCAAAATGAATTGATCTATATCTTGTTTTTTCCACCACCAATTAGGCTTACTTTGGGTGGTACATTTTGCTAAGAATTATTTTTTTCTTAATGCATTTTACCAGGAATATTAAGAACAAAATGGAAAAAATTCATTTCTCCTCAGTTTCGACCATTATCACTTAAAAATAATACATGCTATCATAATTAAAACCCACACATATTATTTCCCCATTTGTCGCGGTTATTACACCATTTAAACGATGTCCCTATCACAATGTATGGTGCCAATATTTTATTTTCAAATAAAGGTGCATTTTTTCACTTTTACATCCATCACTATTTACAAGGTTATCATTTAAAAAATATTAGTAATATACCTTCTTGACATGCATAATTAAAAAGTTCAGACACAGTCAATAACTATTTATGTTTGTTTGTTTTGTTGTTTTTTTATTGTAATTTTTTAGTTAAAAATTTTATTTGGGTTTTTTTGGGGTATGGGAGGTAAACCGTTAATTTTAAATGTAATTTATTGTGTTATGCGTGAGAAAAAAATGTATGTTCATGTAGTTTTGCTATTTGGCCACAAAATGGCCATAGTCTTTTTTTTAATACCCATCCTGTAAGCGAGCACTCTTGCTTACAGGAAGTATAAGCAGGCCGTGATTTTTTTTTTTTTTTGCTCAGAAAGACTGCGGCTTCTGTTAAGAAGCTGTTGGCCTTTCTACCGGGGACTCAGATCAATGAATGATATATGAATGGGAACTATGTTCCCATTCATTGATCTCTGGGCTAACGGGGTCGGCACGGGAGCACGCGCGTGTGATTATGTGTGGCAGCGCACGCGTGATCATGCGTGGAAACGCGCAGCAGCAGCCTTTTGAACGTGACAGTCACATCCAAAAGGCTAAACAATACCAGTTTAAATTGGTATTTTTAAATACTTCCACAATTGGTTTGCTAACCCACATTTTAATTTATACCTTGTAATAATCAATGTTTAAGTATATTTTTCTCTTCAACAATATTGGCAATAGATAGATAAACTTTTTTTTTTTTTTTTTTAGAAAAATGCAGTTTACAGATTGAATATGCAAAAAAGTTTTTGTACCATGTTAGCCAAACAAATTGTATAGGTAGAAAAAAACAAAGTTTTGTAAAAAATAATACTTTTTAATGGCTAACTAATAGAGTTAAATTATGCAAGCTTTCTGGGATCTAGTCTCCTTCTTTAGGCATATTTCCAGATGTTAGCTGAAGTAAAACACTGATGCAGGTAAATAGTAAACACAAAGTTGACAGTTGTGCTGGTTGCTTTTTATCCGATCAGCAGAAACTGATCACAAAACTGCGCACAAGAATGAACCATCACCGCTTTAAAATCAATGAGGGTAAAATGGACACACCAGTGGGCCAACACTTCTGTGAACCAGGACACAGCATGCAAGATCTAAGAGTACTTGTTCTCAATGGTAACTTCAAAAATGAACAATCAAGAAAGATTTCGGAGTACAAATTTATGAAAATGTTCAAGACATTAACAGAAGGTTTAAATTGTGGAACAGGATTCATGACACCTTATGTAACATGATTGATTTGGCTTCATGACCTTCAGAAACCTGCTGGATTTCATGTATGCTTGCACTAACTCACTGGCTCCAGCCTGCTGATCACCTGACACCTAACAGATAAACAGTAAACAGCACAACTGTCATCTTCTTGTTTACTATTTACCTGCATCAGTGTTTTACTTCAGCTAACATCTGGAAATATGCCTGAAGAAGGGGACTAGATCCCAGAAAGCTTGCATCATTTAACTCTATCAGTTAGCCATTAAAAGGTATTTTTTACAAAACGGTTTTTCTACCTATATACAGATGTAATATGAAAACTGCACAATACATAAAGATTCAATTACAGTTTAGGACCACTGGTTGAGGATTTCAATATGGTACTATTTATAGTAATTATCTGTTTACTATTTCTCAGTGCTTAGCAATTAAATACAGTATTTAAAAGTCAGCCATAATTACTCTGATGACATTACAGTTAAGATCACTTGTAATTGCACCTGTGTTCTTGAAGTGTCTATCTACTCTTATTTAATTACCGAAAGGCAACACTTTCCTATAAGTTTCTTCTGAATTAGTTTGAAAGGGTTGATGCCTCTCAAAGCATTTAATTAAAGCAGCAGGGACAGCCTTACTATCCCAGGAAAAAAAAACACATGTATACATAGATGAATACTTGTTCTACTTACATAACATACATATTGTACTGTCCACAATTTTATTTCAGTGAATTGAATATAGTAAATAAAGAGAAAACTGTTCCAGGCATTATTCATCTTTACTGCCGCTGACTGAAGCCAATCCTGATGTCATTTCCTCCCTTACACTAAATTTTCTCCTCTGACTGAAATGGTGTATGCATTGCCCACCCTCCTACCCACTGAGCTCTGAAATAGAAACTGCACTGTCATATCTAGCTTGCTTTGTAAACGCATTAAATTTTTCTTCTCAGCCTCATTTCGCACTGAACTGCCCTCAGCCAATAAATGAGGTGCAGGAATATAGCAGGGGAGACAAACTTCCTTTCCCTGGCAATGTACCAGAAAGGTGCCAGGTTGACTGAGATAAGATTAATTACAGGACATACATTTATGATTACATTGGAATGCTTGCAATGCAGAGTTAAGATGTAGACTACACAATAAACACAAAGCAGTGGGAAAATGGATTTTGATTTTAATCTCCATTTAAGGAACCTCTTGGCCAGCCTTGCAACCTTAAAAGACCAGTTACTCTGCACTGTGCAACCCATCCTAGAAGAGTGAGTAGTGTATGCACGGTTCACTACACCATTCATTCTTCCCATTAAAACAAGCCTGAAGTTAAAACTTACTGATAAGATAAACAACCTTGTCTATAGTTCTGATTCTAAAACAGAACTGCTGAAATACCATACTCGTTGGCGTTTAAACGCCAGTTTAACCGCTAGCTTTTGAAGGCTTTTGGGAAGCCCTCAAGGCTAGCGGTTAGGGTCCCTAGACTGGTTTGCAACGTTAAATGCCTTCCAGAAGCAAAATGTTGATCTGAATGAGACGCAACACCGGGATCTACTGCCAGGCTTTCATGATTTCAGTTCAGGAAGAGTTAAAGAGACACTGAAGCGAAAAAAAAATGATATAATGAATTGGTTGTGTACTATGAATAATTACTAGAAGATTAGCAGCAAAGAAAATATTCTCATATTTTTATTTTCAGGTATATAGTGTTTTTTCTAACATTGCATCATTCTATAATATGTGCAGATTACACAACACTCAGCATTCAAAATTATTCTTTCAGAGCAGTCTGTGAACTAATGACCTCTCCTCTGGCAGAGAAAAAGTAAATAGTTCAATAACAGTTGAGATAATAAAAGTCAGAAAACAGCCCTCTCCACAACTTTGAAAGTCGTAGAGCTTAATGGCTTTTTTGCATAGAGATAACAACTGGAGTTTCTTAACTCTTCCTTTACTGGAAACAATTAGACTGATGTATCTGATCTTAATGTTTTATTTCTTAGCTGTACTACACATACAAATCATAATATCATAATTTTTTTTTTTCGCTTCAGTGTCTCTTTAAAGGCTCATACACACGTCCAACATGCACACAACTACATGACCAACATGACAAACCACACAACCTGACGAACCACGTGACCTGTATGTACACACGCCTAGACGGCTAAACAATCAACTCAATTAACATACTGTGCACACTAGAGGACTGACGGGACTACACATTCAAAACAAGTACAACTATTTCAAACAACTTGTACACACACACCAACTGAATTAGTCTGTTGGATAATAATCAGGCATGTGTACGCTACAAACAACTTGATGAGCAACTGGTAACAGGCAGTTTGATCACTGTTGAATATATGTTGGTCTGATAACATGCAGTACCTGCGCAGTTGGTGCGTGGTGCCGTCTAGGCATGTGTACGTACAGGTCATGTGGTTCATCATGTTGGTCATGTGGTCGTGTACTTAGAGTAGCAGATATTTCTGATCAATTTTTCAGAAAATGGTGAATGGTGTATGATAGCTTGTCCTGGCAGCCTTTTCAATCATTTTATTTATATTTTGGAAAAAATTTGTCTAGAACTTTATCATTACTTATCACAATGAAATGAACTATATCTTGTTTTTTTCGCCACCAATTAGGCTTTCTTTAGGTGGGACATTATGCCAAGAATTATTTTATTCTAAATATGTTTTAATGGGAAAATAGGAAACAATGTGGGGAAAAGTTCATTATTTTTCAGTTTTCAGCCATTATAGTTTTTAAATAATGCATGCTACTGTAATTAAAACCCATGATATTTATTTGCCCATTTGTCCCGGTTATAAAACCGTTTAAATTATGTCCCTATCACAATATTTGGCGCCAATATTTTATTTGGAAATAAAGGTGCATTTTTTTCAGTTTCGCGTCCATCCCTAATTACAAGCCCATAGTTTATAAAGTAACAGTGTTATACCCTCTTGACATAAATATTTAAAAAGTTCAGTCCCTAAGGTAACTATTTATGTATTTTTTTTATTGTAATTTGGGGAGTGTGGGAGGTAATGAGTTAATTTTTAGTTTAAATCTAATGTGTTTGTACATGAAAAATCCTTTAGGGTGTAGTTTTACTATTTGGCCACAAGATGGCCACAGTAATTTTTTGTTTATGCGCCCTGCAAGCGTACAGGAAGTACGCTTGCAGGAAGTGTTATGAGGCTGGGAAACTGTTTTTTTCTTCACAATGATCGCTGCTTCTCATAGAAGCAGCTGATCATTGCGGGGGCTTAGATCAACGAACAGGAACGTTTTTTATCGTTCATTGATCTCCGGGCGAGCGGGCGGCAGCGTGCACGAGAGCGGGAGTGTGCGCACAAGCGAGCGGGAGCGCGGGAGGTATGGATCTCTCCCTCCCTGGGGGTGAAAGGATGGAAAAAGGGACGGAGATATCCGTACGGCTGGGGGTAAAGTGGTTAAACACAGTTTATTGATGTTAATCAATATAAAAAAAATATTTTTGTACTTTTCAAATATATACAGTATATATATATATATATATATATATATATATATATATATATATATATATATATATATATATGGACTGCACATACACATTTTTATCACATCATGCCACGTCAGTTTAGGAACCTTCTATAAAATTGGCCCCATCATGGTGAAATCTGGAAAAACCTCTGTGTGGGATAACAAATGCTACAGAGTTTTTGAGAGCATTTATTATTGTAGCTATCACGGCCCTCTAATTAAGCCAGTGAAATAGAAACAAAGAGGTGGGAGTGATCATGGTGTACTGCAGATGTTTACTATTTTTCTGTATTTATACACTTAAAATGCATGTAATAACTATCTTCTTGGCAGATGTAAATATTGGTCAGTGTTCGTCAACTGGCACAGAGTAAACAAACTATGCTTCTGAGTATTGTCCTGGCAAAGTCCCAACTTTTTTGCTCTCCATGCATGCTTTGATTGGTTGTAAATTATCACATACGGGGTAGAGTCACAGCTTCTTTTTTCATGCACTCACCTAATTTAAATACTGCTGGCATGTTAGACAAATGGAGGCCTGAGGGAACTGAATATATTTGTTATGCTACGTTCCACTATATTTCAGCTTTTACAAATAATTTATTTACTTCACTGAAATGTCAGCATTAGATATGCATTTTTTGTAAGAAGTAACAAGAACTAAGGAATCCTAGTTCTCTTTCAAAATATGGAGGGGGAAACTTTTATATTATATTACAATGAAAAGTGGGGGAAACCCAGCAATTTATATACTGTATGTGTAGTTCATGAAATTTTGTTTCTAAAGAACTGAATGTACTAAGTGATTAAATCCAGTCTTTCACTCTCTAACGGCCATCATTCAGGCATTCAGGAGATGTGCAATTCTGAATGGTTGCTATGAGACAGAACAGACAGTTGTTCTGAAAGACACATTGTAAAACCAAGCTCTGAGTATTGTCAGTAGTTCTCATATAATAGTTGTAAGACATATGAGGTCTCGAGTGTCTCATGTACCCACACCTTCTCAGCATAGCTGTCATTGTTCACAAGTCAGTTAAGACTAAATATTGCTGCAGTGAATCACTAGTAATAATACAAATAAACACAAAATTGGTAAAAATAAATAAATGAAAAATGCTAGGAACATTTGATGATTACACCTGACTTCTTTGGAGAGAGAAAACGGGTTCTGCACATGTAAATATAACACAGAATCTGAGGCTTTCCTCCCTGCTGTGTTGTCTGCCGTTACTGAGCACGGCCCCCCAGAAGAAGAATGCATTGTCGCTAATCCTAATGGGGCTGTCAGCTCTTCTTGCTCCAGTGTAACCGACCCAGTCCGCATGCGCAGTAAGCCAGAGACACGGGCTCCATGCGACTGTGCAGAACTACTTCCGGAAGAAGAGCTGCCGGGACCCCATGTGAAGGGGAGCCGCGCTCTGCAACGGAGGGGAGTTTACAGCAGCAAGGCTTCACTCCTTTAAGGTATTGATTTAGTTGTGATCCAGAGCTTCGGCTCAGGATCACTTTAAAGTGAGACAAAGTTTAATTTTTGCTCTAAAACATTAAAGCAAATTTAAAGCCACCAAAAAAAAAAGAGAAAAGCCAGTCCTGAAGGAATCCTTCGCTTCTTGTTAGGACTCTTTTTCTTTGTGGTCGCGCTCCCCTCCGCTGCACTATGCAGGTGCAAGTAAGGTTGGTGCCTGTGCAGTAGAATGGAGCCAAACACCAGTCACAAGCGGCTCGGTGCCACTATGTAAGCCATATTTCAAGCCTGCACTCGTATATAGTATACACAAAGTGTCCCAGCGCAGGAATGGAGGAATGTAAGAAGATCAGGGAAGCCTCTGGACTACCTGATCTAGGTTTTTTTTTTGTTTCTTTTTACTTTAGGTATGCTTTAAACACAGTAAAAACGGAATATGAAACAGAATAAAGACTGGTCGAATGTAATTTGAAGGCATGTTTACACTTCACTGAATCTAACTGATTACAATTCCGATTTCAGGACAAATTATTGGACAACCTTGTAATTAATTACTGGGGCAAATTGAGGTGAGAAAGTTCTCCGCTTCCTAACTGGATTCAGCAGAAACCTTTCTGCGTTATTTACACACACCAGTCCACCTCAACACAATCTGATCATTTTGGTATGGCAACAGCAATCTTACCTATTAGCTTCTAATGTCAGGTACGCACCGTGCATTTACCTTTCAGATGAACAGGTCGAATCAGCGTTATGTCCGATCTGCTCCCGATCAAGTACATGATTGATTGATCATCATTGCACGAAATCGGTCACATTCTGGATCAAATGCACATAGGACATGAAGGAAATTATCAAATTATTGCATGGTGTCTACCAGGCATAAGTCATGCGAAAAGTTTGGATAGTAAACCTTGCAGTAACTTGGAAACCAATAATGTTTTTTCTATTAGTTGTATGTCGTGTTTAAAGCTTTAGACCATAGGCCAAGTTCCAGCACATCTTTTCATATGCATTAACTGGAATATTTAAACTTCATTGGGAATTAAATAAAAAAAAGTGTTAAGTAAACGACTATGCAATCCTTGAAAGATAAAAAGAAGAGAACCTACTGCACCATAGATCCTCAGCTAGAAAAATGGCAGCTGTCATGCAGGGGAAATCAGATATTTGATATGAGGCCAGCCACTCCACCTACCATGTATTTCTTGTAAACAAAAGTGGAGGATGCTCTCAGCGTCACAACTATAAAGAAATGATGGATGCGTCTCAACACCTTGCCCGTTACAGATTACATCCTTGAAGATGGAGCAGTTTCCATCCATTCATAAGCTACCGTATGTGCACTCTTTGGAGCACAGTCACCCAAAATTATTATTGGAGATCATTTTGGGTCACAGTTGAGAAGTAAGCACCGTACAGTCACACTGCTGGTCTCCCTACAATTGAGAAAGGAGTATGAGGAAGCAGCACTAGGCTGAAGAAACTTTAAGGGCTAGTTCACACTGTGACACTTTTTAGCAGCATTTCAGTGCTGAAATAGTCTATCCCTAGGGGACAATTCTTACTGCAGCATTTGTAATTTGTATAAATCACAAATGTGCTGCATCCAGCATTTTGATCGCTAAACAAATTCTACTGAAAAATTGCAACTGATTTCATTTTGTAATCTAGTGTAAACCTAGCCTAGAGGAACAATAGCAGTTTGGGGAGCGATATTTGTCCTTCTGGATAACACAAGAGGAGGCAAGAGGCAGTGGGCAATGCCTGCATGCACTGTATTTTGGTCAAAACAACAATGATCCTTTTGCCCAGGAAAAATCTAAGGTATGTAGCTTTAGTCTACTTCTTTTTGCCTTCCACCTTCTTCAGGAAAACTCAGTTTTATTATATTTCTAGAGCAGTAGAAAACTACATATATAAAAAAACCTAGTGTTTCCTACTTTAAGGTGCCCCTGGAAATGTTCTTTGTAAAAACAGGCCCTTAGTGGGCTGGAGATAATCACAGTCTTGCATGGGTTTAGCTTGGCCTATCATAAATACTCAGAGGATTGACACTAGAAGATAAAATATAAGTACATTTGATAAAATATAAACTTATTACAAGAATATTTGCCTTCTGAATCCTGACAATAATAAAATAAACAAAAAACAGACACAATGTAATTTTTAGGACAGCGGTACAAAGGACTAAAGAAACCAGACACAACACGTAGGCTACTAAATGGTTCAGCGCACTTAAAGCCCATGGGGTACAACATCATTCAGAAGCAGAATAAAACAAACATACCAATAAGATTCCAGTCATGAAGCTCTAATATGTCCCTGAACAGATAGGAAGAAAACAGTTCCAGTCCCTTCACACAGAAGTGCTGAGAGAAACAGAGAGGTTGTACATTAGTATCCAAACTAACATCAACCCCTCACGGGGGTACAGTAAATCGCAGGCAGGTAATGAGCTCAGCATACATATATAAAAGCCCAGTGCAAGAGGGAAAAAAAATACTTTTACACAGAATACATAAAACATATCAGTAAATATCTGTAACAAAGAATATGTGTCATTCTAATGTACAACTATTAAAACATGTAATATATTGCTGACAAAGACACTAATGTTCACCTGTACATTTTATTTTTCCATTTGTAAGAAAAGATGTACACTTAAACCTCAAGCTTTGCATTTTCACATTAGTAGGACACAGAACTGGGCCTTTTCTGGAATTTTAATAACAGCCATAAAAAGAAACAAAGAAAAATGACAGAGGAACAGAAAAAAGCACTTTGTTACTTTTGACACACATAAGCTTGATCAATAATAAAATCATACACAGGATATTGGCAAACTTTATATTACTTTACAGTTGTATTTAGTTTTTTATTCATGCCCATATTGTCAAAATATGTACCATATTCCCTTAAAGTGGACCTTAACTCAGGACGTCATCTGCTCTAAAAAAAAAGACACGCAACAGCATAATAACCTTTAACCTGGGGAGAAAAAAACATACTTCTCTACAGTGGGCTGCTCCTCTGGCCACCAGTCCACATGGGATCTGCCATTTTCCCCAGGGAGAGACTGTTGTTACAACATTTTGAAGCTTCTGGCAGTGTTGTACGTCTTCAACTGCCACAATGCATGCCGGGAGATGTAGTCCATCTATGCGAGTATGTGAGGGTATCTCTCGGCATGCATTGTGGCTGTTGGAGACCCACAACCCTGCCAAGAGCCTAAAACTGTGACACTTCTGGTCTCTCCCACTTTCAATGGCACGCACTATTACAAACATTCCTTATGGGAAGTTGGGGAAAAAAAAGTGTACTGTTGCCATGGAGCAGGGATGATGTGTGGCACACAACACAGAGGGAGGGGAATAATGCCCTAATGCCCCCGGGATGTGCTTGGACCAGATGATCAGGCACTCTGGATCTCTCAGCAACCAGCCACCCCTGGCCAAGGACCATCAAGCGTATGTACAAGGCACAAATGTATACTGATGCATATACTCCTGTTTGCTCCTTCACAAAGAGGCACAAAAGGTGCCTTACTATGTTGGAAACTATGCTTCACTAAAACACTGAACATAATGTAGTAACAACTATTTAATTTAATACTTGTTAGGCTATTAGTGGAAACACTAGTCTCTGAGCACCCTTCCATCAATGGGCAATACCATATGAAGTGCATTGTTTATGCCCTTGATTAGCATCTTTCGAACTACATCAGCAACCCATCTGCTCTCCCACTAGGTCAGGTTTTGGGAGCATGGTGGTTGCTGGCTGTCCTCGCAGCTTCAATGTCCATCTGTGTGACATCATGTAGAAGTATCAGTATTCAAGAACAAGAAGGGCAGCCACCAGAGATCTACTGTATGTATACTATGCTTTACTGAGCTATTCTGCTTACTGGGTGCTGAGGGGAGGGGGAGAGTAAGAACTTGGATGTGAGGCATATGATGGCTGCACTTTTAAGGTGTGTGGGGATCAGGTTGGCAAGAGCAGTGAGGGGAACAAGGTGGAGTGAAGCACTGGAGTGGGGTCCATGATAGTAGCACATGGTAGCAAGGGATGTAATTGTGACACAGATTATGAAATGTGTAATACAAACCAATCACACACATTTGAGATGCGTACATCTACAAAGGAAGAAGCCAAATAACTTTTGGGGTGATTTTCTGAAACTCTCTATGGTGTTTAATATGTTGATAGTGAAGTGGTTATGGGACATATAAAAACAATATCAGGGAAAAGCAAGGACATCAACCCCTCTCTCTGTCTTGGGGCAAAAAAAAAAAAATATCAGCCAGGAAAATTAGATCCGGCAAATGTATTTCTCTGAGCAGGATCAGTCAAAGATGATGAGGGAAAATGACACAATAAAAAAAAACAAGATCTTATGCATTTTTTTTAGATTTTAGGTTATGTGTTAGGGTGTGTACACATATCCAATTTGATTGGCTAATTTTACCACTTCCACATATGATGAGAGGTTACCTACACAATACATTCAAAATCTGTTGACCTTCATACTACCTGTAAGTGGTAAAATAGGATGTGTGTATACAACCTTCGTTCTAGCAGAGCAAAACAAGTAGAGGATGTAGATATGGTACTACAGACAAAGCAGTGCAGGGAAGGTTTGTGCAGCAGTTCCATGTAAACAATGGTGTTTTACTGGTTGCCATGTCATAGATTTTGTACCAGCAAAATGAATAACGCAAATTATCCCCATCATTGCATAGAAAATCCTAAAAAAAGCTTATCCTTCAACACTACTAACCTCTGCATACCTCTACAGAAAGGGCTACTGAACTGAACTCATACTTCCAGTCATTCTAATCCTACTAACTGCACCGTTTACCTTGAATGCTTCTTTTTACTACCGCGCCAGCATCCTTTAAAGGGTACTAATACCAGCGCTTAAAAGCAGCAATTATGTAATAATGAAAGCAACTATTTGATTGGATGCTGTGACTTTGTGCGAATCAACTAACAGACTATTTTCCATCTGAAAGCTTCAATTATCAGTTTTCATATGCATGAAGTCGTGTGCTGTAGCCAAAATAATTTCTGCAACCTCTGAATTGTAACCAGTAATTTAAGAAGCAGATGGACCATCACTAAAAAGCTGAACACCAGTGGAATGCTTCCCAGCCGGGCCTTGTGGATGATCTCTAACATTTTCACTTACAGATTAGCATTAGTAAGGATCATAGCCTTCCTGCTTCCACAGATCATTATAAATCTACTACAAGGAAGCTCATTTAAAAACAAACAGCATAGATTTTTTTTAAGCTCCCACCATGCAAATTACATCCAATTCAATACACCTCTGCTATGCTACTGCGACAAAGATGCATTGTTAAGCATCTGTATGCACATAGGCAGCCAGGCATGACAATAAGACTAAGTTAAGACTAGCAGGTTCCCTGCTGTACTTTATTGCTAGTTTGCCAACATCACGACAGATTCAATAGCAGACAATGAATCATTCTGAAGTCTGCATTCATCTTATTTAGAAATGTCATTCTAGACCTTTTAAATATTAGGCAAAACAAAATAGCGCATAGAAAAAGCAGCGAGGAGGAGATGATGTTTGGACAAAACGTACAATAGCACAATATGAAGAGAAAATTAGATTCTGCTAATATAATAACGTTTGGTTCATTAGGCTTTAATTATACTCTGCATGTAGCACTGTAGTCGTCCATGTCTATTTGAGAAAGCAAGATTGTCATCTCCCCTAAAGCTATGTTAAAAGCAATAAACAGATCTTGCAACATTATGCCAGACTGTAATTTTTTTTTTCTCCCCCGCTCGTAAGATAGGAAGAGATTAATAAAGCGTTGAAGGATACAATCTGCGGATTAACTGTGCAACTTCAGGACCCTTTTGTAATGCAAGCTTACCCTGTGCATTAATTCCTTCCATTGTGTAAAAGGTTGACAGGTAAAACAAATATAGGGGCATACTAACATGGAATTCATTCAGTCTATTATAGGTGGCTTTCATTACCAAGTTCTGAATGACCCTCTCTCCACACACCATTACCTGAAGGCAGAATTACCTTTAATGTGAAGAACAGCTCTGCCGGGTATTGTGAACAATGCAATATGGCAGATACATCTTTTATATGGATGGCAGGTTATAAGAGCGTGCAAGCATAGCCAGAACACAGATGACCATTTTACAGTAAAAACTGGAGAAGATCTGAAGGATTCATCATACACTGTAATAGCTTGATATTGAGAGAGGGATCACAAAAACAACACTGCTATGGCTAACTAAATGTCACCTTTTCAATTTATTTAGGAGACAGGAAAAAAATGGAAAAAAGGTGCTGATATAATAAAAAAGCATAAGTGTGCCCTGCCCATGAACTGCCTCAGTGTCTGAGATGAGAAAGAGATGTGACCCTGTAGTTCACCTGCAGCCTATGTATCCCGATGGGTTTTAGCATAGTCGACAACAATGGGACATCAAAGGGAAAGCAGTTAAGAGGGTGTTACGAGTGATCCGGCTGCTTATTACTAAATTATTTTTTTTTATTTTTCTTTTAGTACTTGAATATCAAGGGAACATCAATAAAATGCGCACACAGGAAAGTGTCTGTGTTTAATCAATTAAATGTTGAATAGGCTGACAAAAGCTTTCACTTAGTTAACTCCAGCAATACAGGGGTTACACGTGTAATTCCTTACCTCGGGCATCATTTCCTCAATGAAATGAATTGTGTAGTCAATGTTAAACCGGATTACTTTGCACAGGGGAATCTGCAATGGCAACAAGAACAGCAATCATTTTTAAGGGATAACTCAAGACTGCAGCATCTCTGAGAGCACTTAGCTCCAAATGAAGGCAGTGTATAAAACAAAGAGAAATAATAAAAAAGAAAGACTGTAGAATGAGAAATGGACTTTCAGTATCTGCAAGGTTCACTAGCTACAACTGAACAGGACTCTATCACCATCTAGTGGCAGAACTCTGATAGCCGAGAAGATACTACAATAGAGCACATGGCTGTTCATTTAACATGAAAACTGTATTAACCTGTAACAAGCATCGACACCCTAAGTAATGTAAACAATAGTTATTGATAACTGTACATTATTGTTCTTACTGTTATTAAATAAGTCCTATGTGGCAGCGGCTGGGTGGCATCCACTAACATTTAACAGTAACATTTTCCTTAAACTATAGAATGTGGATAGCTTAGCGAATTGGTAGCAGATTTAAAGATAACAGCTTTATTATCAATAACTAAAAAAGTTCTGAATAATAACATGACTATGTCAGACAGACCATAAAATCAAAAAACACCAGCTTCATGATATGATATATATATACTGTATATTCCTGCGTATAGGACTACTTTTTAACCTTTGAAAATCTTCTGAAAAGTTGGGGGTCGTCTTATACGCCGGGTATCATTGATGCCGGGTGATACCCCCTATCCTGTTACCATCTCTCAGATCTTGCTGCTGAGGACTGTAGTGAAGCGGCGCAGGCACATATGTGTGAGATCTGAGAGGCAGAGAGGGAGGTAAATAG
Source organism: Hyperolius riggenbachi (assembly GCF_040937935.1). NCBI lineage: Eukaryota > Metazoa > Chordata > Amphibia > Anura > Hyperoliidae > Hyperolius > Hyperolius riggenbachi. The sequence goes on from NC_090650.1 coordinate 246,954,339, forward strand.
GATACAAGGGTGGGCCAGAAGGGTGAAAAATGCGTATTTTATGGGCACAGCGCAATCTATTCTTCCATACTGCTCTGATAAACAGGGAGACAGGGAGAGTTGACCAATCCAACCAGTCAATTGACTATATACTGGGTACCACATACAGTACAGCACCAGTATATGATTTTTTTTTTAATTTGGTGTACGTTGGAAGAGGAGTAGTCTTATACGGTGAGTATATCACAAACTCTCTATTTTAACTGAAAAAGTTGGGGGGTCGTCTTATACACCCAGTCATCTTATACGCCGGAATATACGGTATATATATATATATATATATATATATATATATATATATATATATATATATATATATATATATATATACACACACATACACACACGCACACTTTTCTGAAAGTGGAGATACACTTTCCGTGATATTCAGCAGATGTGCATACTGCAAATACAAAAGAGATTACTTTACTAACAAAGATGATTGACAATAGCTTTTTCAAGATGGTCTATAAATTGTGGCGGAAAATGTCAGAGCCATATAAATAGATAATAAAATATTAAACCCTTCCTGAGCAGTGCAAATTTGGCCTTTTAGCACTGCATCAGTTTAATGAGAAGTACCCTTTAGATTTGAGACTGTTGTTAAAGGACACCTAAAGTGAAAGGATTTAAGCAGCCCATACACTCAGCCGATTTTCTGGCCGACCGATCGATCGCGATCGATCGATCGATCCATCGATCGCAAATCGGTTGGCCAATCGACCGATCGACGGCCGATTTCGATCGATTTCCATCGAACTTGCAGGGTGGAAAATTTAGGTCGATCTGATGAGATTGCTTATCAGTTTGCATTGGCCTTAATGGAAATCTGATGGCAAAAAAATGCCATCAGATCGAATTTCAACAGATTTCAAACTGAAATCTATTGGAATTCTATCCTGGTAAAAAATGTTCTAAAAACGCATCAGATAGATCATCAGATGCATTTCTTATCTATCTTCTGCCAATCTGACGAGTGTATGGGCACCTTAAGGAGTCTGCCATATTTATTTCCTTTTAACCTCTACAGCCTGTGGGTTGTGTTTACTTATATGGAGGAGAGCATACAGTCAAGTCCATAAATATTGGGATAGACACAATTTTAACATTTTTGGCTCTATAAACAACCACAATGGATTTAAAATGAAAAAAAAAAAAAAAACACGATGTGCTTCAACTGCAGACTGTCCGCTTTAATTTGAGGGTATTTACATCCAAATCAGGTGAACGGTGTAGGAATTACAACAGTTTGCATATGTGCCTCCCACTTGTTAAAGAGAACCAGAGATAAAGAATTAAAAGTTAGTTATACATACCTGGGGCTTTCCGCAGCTCCAGAAACCCTGATTGCTCCCACGCCGCGGTCCTCAGCCTTCACCGCACCGGCTCCCGTGACTTCAGCTGACTGGCCAGTCAAGGCATAGCTGAAGTGCGCTCCTTGCGTACCTCTCCAGCGGCTGCTGGAGAGATATGCAAGGAGCGCACTTCACTTGCGTAGGCTGGCCACGCCCCCCCTAGAAGTCCGTGAGCCGGTGCGGCGAACGGGGAAGGCTGAAGTCCGCGGCGTGGGAGCGATCAGGGTTTTTGGACCTGCGGGAAGCCCCAGGTATGTATAATTAACTTTTAATTCTTTATCTTTGGTTTTCTTTAAGGGACCAAAAGTAATGGGACAGAATAATAATCATAAATCAAACCCCTACTTGGTTGCAAATTCTTTGCAGTCAATTACAGCCTGAACCAGATGCTTGGTTTCATCTCTGGTGATGCTCTGCCAGGCCAGGCCTCTACTGCAACTGTCTTCAGTTCCTGCTTGTTATTGGGGCATTTTCCTTCAGTTTTGTCTTCACCAAGTGAAATGCATGCTCAATCGGATTAAGGTCAGGCGATTGACATGGCCATTGGATAACATTCCACTTATTTCCCTTCAAGAACTCTAGTTTCTTTTGCAGTATGCTTTGGGTCATTGTCCATCTGCACTGTGAAGAGCCTTCCAATGAGTTCTGAAGCATTTGGCTGAATATGAGCAGAAAATATTGCCCAAAACACTTCTGAATTCATCCTGCTGCTTTTGTCAAAGTCAACAATCAAGATAAGACTTCACCAGAGTGAATACAGAGGGTTCACCACAAGATATAAACCATTGGTGAGTCTCAAAAACAGGAAGGCCACATTAGAGTTTGCCAAACAACATCTAAAAAGCCTTCACAGTTCTGGAACAACATCCTATGGACAGATGAGACCAAGATCAACTTGTACCAAAGTGACGGGAAGAGAAAAGTATGGAGAAGGAAAGGAACTGCTCATGATCCTAAGCATACCACTTCATCAGTAAGGCATGGTGGTGGTAGTGTCATAGCGTAGGCATGTATGGCTGCCAATAGAACTGGTTCTCTTGTATTTATTGATGATGTGACTGCTGACAAAAGCCCGCGGATGAATTCAGAAGTGTTTTGGGCAATATCTGCTCATATTCAGCCAAATGCCTCAGTACTCATTGGAAGGCGCTTCACAGTGCAGATGGACAATGACCCAAAGCATACTGCAAAAGCAACCAAAGAGTTTTTGAAGGGAAAGAAGTGGAATGTTATGCAATGGCCAAGTCAATCACCTGACCTGAATCCGATTGAGCATGCATTTCACTTGCTGAAGACAAAACGGAAGAGAAAATGCCCCAAGAATAAGCAGTAATTGAAGACGGTTGCAGTAGAGGCCTGGCAGAGCATCACCAAAGATAAAACACACAGTGCCTGATGATGTCTACGCATTCCAGACTTAAAGCTGTAATTGACTGCAAATGATTTGCAAACCAAGTATTAAAAAGTGAAAGTTTGATTTATGATTATTATTATAAGTGGGAGGCACATATGCAAACTATTGTAATTGCTACACTGTTCACCTTATTTGGATGTAAATATCCTCAAATTGAAGCGGACAGTCTGCAGTTAAAGGGATACTGTAGGGGGGGGGGGGGGGGGGGTCGGGGGAAAATGAGTTGAAGTTACCCGGGGCTTCTAATGGTCCCCCACAGACATCCTGTGCCCGCGCAGCCATTCCCCAATGCTCCGGCCCCGCCTCTGGTTCACTTCTGGAAATTAAGACTTTAAATTCTGAAAACCACTGCGCCTGCGTTGCCGTGTCCTCACTCCCACTGATGTCACCAGGAGCGTACTGCGCAGGCCCAGTATGGTCTGTACCTGTGCCGTACGCTCCTGGTGACATCAGGTGGAGCGAGGACACGGCAACGCAAGCGCAGTGGTTTTCAGACTTTAAAGTCTGAAATTCCAGAAGTAAACCAGAGGCGGGGCCGGAGCATTGGGAAATGGCTGCACAGGCACAGGATGTCTGCGGGGGACCATTAGAAGCCCCGGGTAACTTCAACTCATTTTCCCCCGACCCCCTACAGTATCCCTTTAAAGCACATTGGCTATCATTCATAAAAGTGTGTGCGGTAAAAAAAAAAAAAAATCGGGGAGGGAAAATACCACATTCGGTATTTTAGACCTTTGTGTGCTAATTCATAAAGATTTTCACAGCTGCCTTTGACGTAAATTACCGCAGCCCATTGAGCGGTACAGCAGAAGTGTGGCGATTCGGCTCCCTGCACAGACTCCCAGAGACTTCGGCTCCCTGCACAGCCTACTTTGCTCTTAAAGCAAGCTGGGAGACAGGAAAAGTCTGGCACTATGGTTTATTAGTGCAGCATATTGCAAAAAAAACGTGATATGGCAAATGCATAGATGCAAAGTGTGCATATGTATAAGCATAAAACCAGAAAAATCACAGAACGTTGCGCTGTACCTGGGTGTAGGGGAGGTTGCTGGTGTGGGCGCCAAAAAGGTGCACGGTCCTTATGACCGTCTCGCAAGGCGGCTGCCAAGCTTCATCTGAGGTGTGCACGGGTGTCTGGGACAGCAGCAGGACTTAAGTAAGCGTCTATAAGAAGACGCACTTCCGTAACGCTGTAAAGGCCCACCCTCACTAAATAATTGGTCCAGCGTGTTGCTCCAATAGGCTAGAGGTAGGAGGTGCCCAGCTACGAAGAAGAGGTCGCGCGCGCACGTCATAAAGGACGTTGCGAGCAGCGGCCAATAGCTGAGCATCTCAGCGCTCGGGCCATACACAGTAGCTGCATTTGTTTAACTGTGATTTTTCTGGTTTTATTGCATCTATGCATTTGCCACATCACTTTTTTTGCAATATGCTGCACTAATAAACCATAGTGCCAGACTTTTCCTGTCTCCCAGTTTGCTTGCATAGACTTTGCCTTCTGTCTTGAGCACATGGTTTGCTGGGTGTATCAACATTTATGCCAGTATTTGCAGCTTTCCCCCGAGTGCCTGCCAGCTCTCCCAAAGTATTGTACTACTTTGCTCTTATCTGAATGCTTATCGCCTCCTCTAAGCAAGTAGTATTCTCCGTCCCAATACCGCCTGCTTTAACCTTTATGAATTGACATTTAGTGACATGTGTTGAGATAATCACCGCACAAGGCGGTAATTTACCTCACTGCTCGGTAATTTGAGCTTTTCATGCGGTAACAGCTTTTATGAATTTACATTTTGCTAAGTGCTCAGTAAAGTCAGCTGTTTTCAGCATTACCGCATGCGGTAATGCTTTATGAATGATAGCCATTGTGTTTGTTTCATTTTAAATCCATTGTGGTTGTGTATAGATCCAAAAATGTTAAAATTGTGTTGATGTCCCAATATTTATGGACCGAACTGTATTTCACATTACAGTGCGCCTCCCATTTATTCGCTAATAACTTACTACTTATCACATGTAAATGATCTATAACTTGATTTTTCACCACAAATTAGGCTTTTTGGAGGGGTGTTTTATTTGCAATTATTTTAGTCTCCATGCATTTTAAAGGGAAAAGTGAAAGAAATAAAAAAAAAAAAAAATACGCTATTTCTCAATTTCTGCTATAGTTTTAAAATAAACAATGCTACCATAGATAAAACCCACATTTTATTTGCCAATTTATCCTAGTTATTCCAACATTTTAATTATGGCCCTTGTGCAATATATGGTGGTAATATATTCTTTGGAAATAAAGGTGTTTTTTTCTGTATTGTGATTTTCGTATTCTCATTGCACCCTAGCAATAATTGCAATCCCTCATGTGCAAAAATAACAGTAATATAGCCTCATGAATTACATATTTAAAAATCTAAGTCCCTAAGGTAACAAAGTATGTATTCTATTTTAAATTCTGTCCTTTGTATTATTTTTACAAGCTTTTTATTTTGGAACAGAATATATGAAAAGCAATTGTATTGCTTTTGATTCAGTTTGTCACAGTTTGGAATTAAAAAGAATTCACAAGACATAGGCCTCAACACTAAAATCAATTCTACAACTTGTCCAGGTTAAAATAATACCACATATTACTCAGTTGATGTATAGTTGAGCATCTAACAGATCATTGACTCCAAAGTGTGCAAGTAGTTTTTTACAGCCCAATTTGTTTCCACAAAGTATTTTAGCCCCATACTTTGTTTGCATAGTCCCAGAAAAGCCAGGACAGCAGAAAAAGGCCACAAATGTCAGCATTTTGGAAAGCTAACAACCAGGACTATTCAAAAGTGGATGCTTTGTAAGATACTGACTTGTGTAGTTTTGCTGAAACTTTCCTAAGTTTGATCAGAATTTTGAAAATTACCTTTTTAATGATGGATTGAGTTTCACCTCATTAACATCATACGCGCTGCCGTGCGTATTTCTGCAGCGCGTATGATATGCGACACACAACAATGGCAGAAGTGCATAGACTGCACTTCTGCAGTTCCCATCATATGCACTGCGCAGCAGCGATGCACTTATCGCACTGCTGCATGCATTTTTTTGGAAGTTTTCACTGACCCAATTTACTGTAGTGAATAAGATCAGCAGCACATAGCGGTGCGCGATCATACGCGTTGCATTCTGATCGCACGCCCATCTGCGTAAAATTATGTGAACGAGCCCTTAGTCCTTACCCAATATTAATGTGACAGGGGTCCAAGCTATAAGACACTTCAAAATCTACTCTACAACTCATTATGATTAAAATTTGGCCATATTATTGTGGATAATAGAATATCAGTAAAATTACCATTATATTTGTGCTCATTATAGATATGCCCCATCTATGCCTAACCCTGGCCACCCCACACAGACTCCTAACACTAACCTTCCCCAATCTAGACCTAACACTAATGGGCACCGCCATAGGCACCCATTTAAAACATCACTAATAGCGGCTATAATAGTAACTTTGGGCGCCGGAGTCACCGGATAAAATAACAGCACCAGGACCGCCCACTATAGAAATTGCTGCTATAAACAGTAAAGCATTACTTACAATTTTGCATTGTGCGAAACTGCATGCGCATCTCAACAAAACCTTACTATTTATCTAACATTGTTAGTGGTTTTTGTGAATGATTACCGTTACCGGCTTTAACGGTCATCATTCAAGTAGATAAGATAAGTACCTGTGTGAAAATGGATCGGGGATCAGCATCGTGCCCCGATCCATCTTCACTACTGCGGTAGTGACATCACAAATGATCAGTTATACGATTGTTTAAATGATCGTGGTAAAATTATCACAGTAGGCAATGGTGATCTGAGCGATCAGTTACTCAGTGATCCATCATTACGGTTGCGTCCATACGTCACTAAACATCGTTTTACTAATTTTCTTTAAACAATGTTACACAATATGAAAACAATTCTCAAAAAAAGTTAAAATTATTGTATGCAGGGATTAGTGTAGATAATGGGAGAAGCAGGGGTTAGTGTAGCTAGGAAGTGTAGTTTAGATAGATACAGCTAGGGGGCAGGAACGCCCCTGCTCCATGGACACACCAGGTTTAGTATATAAAGGGCATTCAAAGTGCCCAAAACGTGATCTGAAAGCATTCTTCCACTCATCCCCTTCTCTGACGCACATTAAATTATAGGCTCCCCACAGACAGATAGCGATTCTTAACAGTTATCTTGTTTAGATCCCAATAATCTTGGAAAATGGCAAATGCTCAGGGAACTATCCTTCTTACCCACAAAAGAAATCCTGGACCCTGCAAGGAACAGAGGAGGAAGACAGCATCCATGCTATAATTTTGTCCTCCGGGGACGGTGTTAGTGGACACAAGGTCACAGTCACAGTGGTGCTTTGCGGTGTAACGGCCACTCTGTAACGTGGCTTACCGCACTTTGCAATGCACCACCTATGCCAGTGATGGCTAATCTTTGCACTCCAGCTGTGGTTGAACTACATAAGTCCTATGAGGCATTGCAATACTCTGACAGTTCTTAGCAAAACTCGGCAAGGTAGAGGCATGATGGGATTTGTAGTTTTATCACGGCTGAAGTGCCAAGATTAGCCATCACTGACCTATGCGATGTTCACAGTGCAGCGGTAGCATTGCGGTATAAAAGGTTGGGGCATGGTAATGCACATGCAGTGTTACCACTAAAATTGCGTGTTAAGGTACAGTGAAGCATACTTTTCATTGACTGTATGTTTTGCAATGTGGCCATAATGTGCAGCACGACTTTTCCGTTTCGTTCCTGTTATACAGGGAACACAACGCAACGTCCCACTGTAAGCATGGCCTAAGAGGAAGCAGTAACACGCCCTGGACTCCGGAAATGGTGAGTGTGACACAATCCAATTTTCAAAGCATCTATTTTGTAATATTACGCGAGCACGCCAAATATCGTTTACTATATTGGCACCTGAGGTTGTACAATGACCATAAATTACAGTAGTTATGTTTATAGCTTCATAACTTGAAGCATAGAAAATTATTGTCATGATTCATGTCTCAGTTCTCCACAGAGAATATCTTTATATACCAGTGTAAGCCTGAAAAGTTGAAAAGAGTTGCTGCCAGTTTTTTTCTGGAGAAATATTTGCTGACTATGTTCCCTGGTGACGGACTCTGTGCCTACATGTTGGTAGCATTTTAAATTGTGTGTTTTTGAGTTGGGGACAAGCAAAGTCAGTAATCTGGCCTGATAATGTGTCTATACTGTTTCCATCCAAAGTGAATCACAATCGAGAATGCTGACATAGGTACAGTTCCCAAGAGTTGCCTTGTCAGTCTTCATGTGGAGAATCGAATAACTGCAACTAATGACTCTCTGAAGGGGCGAGAAATTGACTTGTCTCCATGTCTCAGGAAAGTTATGTTCACTACATATGGAAACAGACAAAGCAATGAAAATGGCACTTTGCATATTAGCTATAGAGTTTGCAACAATGTCACCTCTCAGCTGTCTGCCCTGGAAATGGAAATGTCTGAGAGGGCTAATATTTAATGGAATATTGAGGCTATGGTACAACTGAAGAGAAATGATGTTCAGAATGTGGAAGGAAATGTTATGCTTAGAATACATATCTGTAAAAGGATAACGGCAAATACCTTTTATGTTATCTATCATTAGCATATTACAGTGCACAAGGGCCCAAATGTAATAAACGGTGTTAACCAGATTACACGGAATCTAATATTCATTCACACAAGGTAATCACAACTTTCTATCTCTCTGGAACTCTTAGATACTTAAAGTAGGAAGATTGTGATTCAGAGTGTGATGTACATCATATTAAACACTATTGGACACTGGTTCACACCTTTTTTTTAACTTGCATATTATTCAAAGAGATGTTTGTGTAAATATATAGTAGCTTACTATACCAGAAGTTTACTGTATCAGAACTTGTCATACATTGTATATGAATACAATGCATTTGCTGAGACGTGGGGCAAGGTATGTGTGTGTGTGTGTGTCTGTGTGTGTGTGTGTGTCTGTGAGTGTGTGTGTGTGTGTCTGTGTGTGAGTGTGTGTGTGTGTGTGTGTGTGTGTGTGTGTCTTCAAATACCATTTAGTAGTTTAGCAGAGTGCCAAAGTGGTCATTTTTTTCTGCTGTTTAGACTGCAAGGTAGCACGCAGGCATAGGATGAATCACTCAGGGAACAACGCAGTCTACAGCAGTGACAGTATGTGATACTGGAAGTGGCTAGCATCTAGGCTCCTCACCAGTTAATATGAAATATAGTTGACACAAGCTAATGAAGGAGATTAACCACTTAAAGAGACACTGAAGCGAAAAAAAATATATGATATAATGAATTGGTTGTGTACTATGAATAATTACTAGAAGATTAGCAGCAAAGAAAATATTCTCATATTTTTATTTTTAGGTATATAGTGTTTTTTCTAACATTGCATCATTCTCTAATATGTGCAGATTACACAACACTCAGCATTCAAAATGATTCTTTCAGAGCAGTCTGTGAACTAATGACCTCTCCTCTGCCAGAGGAAAAGTAAATAGTTAACTAACAGTTGAGATAATAAAAGTCAGAAAACAGCCCTCTCCACAGTCGTAGAGATAATGGCTTTTTTGTATAGAGATAACAACTGGAGTTTCTTAACTCTTCCTGTACTGGAAACAATTAGACTGATGTATCAGATCTTAATGTTTTATTTCTTAGCTGTACTACACATACAAATCATAATATCATAGTTTTTATTTTGCTTCAGTGTCTCTTTAAGGACCACAGTCTTTTCGCCCCTTAACCTCCCCGGCGTTCTATTGAGATCGCCAGGGAGGCTGCGGGAGGGTTTTTTTTTAATTAAAAAAAAACTATTTCATGCAGCCAACTGAAAGTTGGCTGCATGAAAGCCCACTAGAGGGCGCTCCGGAGGCGTTCTTCCGATCGCCTCCGGCGCCCAGAATAAACAAGGAAGGCCGCAATGAGCAGCCTTCCTTGTTTGGCTTTCCTCGTCGCCATGGCGACGAGCGGAGTGACGTCATGGACGTCAGCCGATGTCCTGACGTCAGCCGCCTCCGATCCAGCCCTTAGCACTGGCCGGAACTGATTGGTCCGGCTGCGCAGGGCTCGGGCGGCTGGGGGGACCCTCTTTCGCCGCTGCTCGCGGCGGATCGCCTCAGAGCGGCGGCGATCAGGCAGCACATGCGGCTGGCAAAGTGCCGGCTGCGTGTGCTGCTTTTTATTTGAGGAAAATCGGCCCAGCAGGGCCTGAGCGGCAGCCTCCGGCGGTGATGGACGAGCTGAGCTCGTCCATACCGCTCAGGAGGTTAAGGACCAGAGCCTTTTCCTCCATTCAGACCACTGCAGCTTTCACGGTTTATTGCTCGGTCATACAACCTACTATCTAAATGAATTTTACCTCTTTTTCTTGTCACTAATACAGCTTTCTTTTGGTGCTATTTGATTGCTGCTGCGAGTTTTAGTTTTTAGTATATTCATCAAAAAAGACATGAATTTTGTCAAAAAAAATGATTTTTTTTTACTTTCTGTGCTGACATTTTTCAAATAAAGTAAAATTTCTGTATACATTTTTGTCCAAATTTATTGTGCTACATGTCTTTGATAAAAACAAAACATTCAGTGTATATTTATTGGTTTGTGTAAAAGTTATAGCTATGGTGCCAAAAGTGAATTTTCCCATTTTGAAGCATCTCTGACTTTTCTGACCACCTGTCATGTTTCATGAGGTGCTAAAATTCCAGGATAGTATAAATACCCCCCAAATGACCCTATTTTGGAAAGAAGACATCCCAAAGTGTTCACTGAGAGAGTTCATAGAAGATTTTATTTTTTGTCACAAGTTAGTGGAAAATGATACTTTGAGACAACAACAAAAAAAAAGTTTCCATTTCTGCTAACTAGTGACAAAAAAAATGAAATATGCCAAGGACTCACCATGCCCCTGTCTGAATACCTTGAAGTGTCTACTTTCCAAAATGGGGTCATTTGTGGGGTGTGTTTACTGTCCTGGCATTTTGGGGGTGCTAAATTGTAAGCACCCCTGTAAAGCCTAAAGGTGCTCATTGGACTTTGGGCCCCTTAGCGCAGTTAGGCTGCAAAAAAGTGCCACACGTGGTACTGCCATACTAGGAGAAGTAGATACCACATGTGTGGCACTTTTATGCACCCTAACTGCGCTAAGGGGCCTAAAGTCCAATGAGTACCTTTAGAATTTCACAGGTCATTTTGAGACATTTGGTTTCAAGACTATTCCTCACGGTTTAGGGCCCCTAAAATGCCAGGGCAGTATAGGAACCCCACAAGTGACCCCATTTTAGAAAGAAGACCCCCCAAGGTATTCCGTTAGGTGTATGGTAAGTTCATAGAAGATTTTATTGTTTGTCACAAGTTAGTGGAAAATGACACTTTGTGAAAAAAAACACAATAGAAATCAATTTCCGCTAACTTTTGACAAAAAAATAAAATCTTCTATGAACTCGTCATACACCTAATGGAATACCTTGGGGTGTTTTTTTTTTCTAAAATGGGGTCACTTACTGCCCTGGCATTTTAGGGGCCCAAAACCGTGAGTAGTCTGGAAACCAAATGTCTCAAAATGACTGTTCAGGGGTATAAGCATCTGCAAATTTTGATGACAGGTGGTCTATGAGGGGGTAAATTTTGAGGAACCGGTCATAAGCAGGGTGGCCTCTTAGATGACAGGTTGTATTGGCACTGAAGTGCAGGAAGCGCAGGATGTTCTCAAATCGTGACCTGGGCATGGCAGCAGAGAACATGGGCATGTGATTGATGGGTGTCTCAGGGGGTGATTAGAGGGGAAAATAGATGCAATCAATGCAATGGGGAGGTGATCGTAAGGAGGTCTGAGGGGGATCTGAGGGTTTGGCCAAGTGATCAGGAGCCAACACGGGGCAAATTAAGGCCTGATCTGATAGGTAGGTGTGCTAGGGGGTGACAGGAGGTGATTGATGGGTGTCTCATGGTGTGATTAGAGGGGGGAATAGATGCAAGCAATGCACTGGCAAGGTGATCTGGGCTGGGGTCTGAGGGCGTTCTGAGGGTGTGGGCGGGTGATTGGGTGCCCAAGGGGCAGATTAGGGTCTGATCTGATGGGTAGCAGTGACAGGTGGTGATTGATGGGTGATCAGTGGGTGATTAGATGGCAGAACAGATGTATACAATGCACTTTGGAGGTGATCTGAGGGTAGGTCTGCGGGTGATCTGATGGTGTGGGAGGGTGATCAGATGCCCGTAAGAGGCAGGTTAGGGTCTGATCTGATAGGTGGCAGTGACAGGTGGTGATTGACGGGTGAATGACAGGTGATTGACAGTTGATTACAGGGGAGGATAGATGTATACAGTACACAGGGGAAGGGGGGGCTGGGGAGGATCTGAGAGTGGGGGGGGGGTGATCAGGAGCCTCCAGGGGGCAGTTTAGGGACTAATTAAAAAAATAGCGCTGACAGATAGTGACAGGGAGTGATTGATGGGTGATTAGGGGGGTGATTGGGTGCAAACAGGGGTCTGAAGGGTGGGCAGGGGGGGGTCTGCTGTGGGCAATCAGAGGGAAAGGGGGGGGGGGCAGATCAGTGTGCTTGGGTGCTTACCTGCGTGGCTGCAGCCTGCCCTGGTGGTCCCTCGATCACTGGGACCACCAGGGCAGGAGGCAGCCTGTATAATACGCTTTGTATACATTACAAAGCATATTACACACTTTGTAGCGGCGGTCCGGTAGCTAGTAACCCGTCGGCACTTCCGAACAGCCGGTGGGTTACTGCGCGAGGGGGGCAGAGCCTGTCGCCGGCAGCTGATGGAGTCACAAATGACGCGATCGCCGCATAACCACACCCGCCGCGCGTATTGCGGTCGTTTGGGCCCAGCCCTTGCCGCCGCCCATCGGCTGTGGGCGGTCAGCAAGTGGTTAAGGTACGTACACACGCACTATTAGTTCAGCCCGCAAAGATCAGGACTCAAGCCCCTGGGCAACAGTTTGGGGCCAAGTTTTGTACAGACTGGAGGCTTAGCAATGCATTGCGTTTTTATGGAGGAGGACAACAGGGTGGCTCACAATGAAGAGGGAGGGGTAAGGAAGGAGAACAACAGGCTTGGCTAAGATGATTTGGAACTCTGGATCTCTTGGTAACACATAGGGGCCTTGTACACAAGCAACAGCACAAGAGTTTGTACTAGGTGTAATACACAGAAAAAAATCAAGTGTAGCAACATGGGTCTGGTTTGCAGCTTTGGGTAGGACACACATTCAGGTTTTGTTCACACCTGCGTTTTCAAAAACGCCGGCAAAAATTGCTTTTGTTTTGCAGGAGTAATTTTCCCACAATTTCACGCGGAAAAATCACTGAACACTGCGGCGTTTTTGCCGCGATCGCGTTTAGCGCTTCTATAGCACTGAAACACGATCGCCTGAAAATCACCTGAAAATGGTGCAGGCTACGCGTTTGACGTTTTTGCCCATTTCGGGGTGATTTGCGTCGATTCCCGCAAGACGCTCAAGTAAGAACAGGCCCATAGACTTTAACCACTTCACCACTGAGGGGTTTTACCCCTTGAACACCAGAGCAATTTTCACCTTTCAGCGCTCCTTCCATTCATTCGTCTATAACTTTATTATTACTTATCCCAATGAAATGAACTCTATCTTGTTTTTTTCGCCACCAATTAGGCTTTCTTTAGGTGGGACATTATGCCAAGAATTATTTTATTCTAAATGTGTTTTAATGGGAAAATAGGAAAAAATGTGGGAAAAAATTATTACTTTTCAGTTTTCGGCCATTATCGTTTTTAAATAAAGCATGCTACTGTAATTAAAACCCATGAAATGTATTTAACCATTTGTCCCGGTTATAAAACCATTTAAATTATGTCCCTATCACAATGTTTGGCGACAATATTTTATTTGGAAATAAAGGTGCATTTTTTTCAGTTTTGCATCCATCCCTAATTACAAGCCCGCAGTTTATAAAGTAACAGTGTTAAACCCTCTTGACATAAATATTTAAAAAGTTCAGTCCCTAAGGTAACTATTTATGTTTGTTTTTTTTTATTGTATTTTTTTTTTTTAATTACAAAAAAAAAATAAAAAAATTGGGGAGTGTGGGAGGTAATGAGTTAATTTATTGTGTAAATGTAATGTTTGTTTATGTAAAATGCTTTTAGGGTGTAGTTTACTATTTGGCCACAAGATGGCCACAGTGTGTTTGTTTACATGCGACCTGTAAGCGTCCTTCCGGACGCTTACAGGAAGCAGTAGGAGGCTGGAGAATCACAATGATCGCGCTGTTTCTAATAGAAGCAGCGCGATCATTGCGGGGGCTTAGATCAACGAACGGGAATGGATTTTCCCGTTCATTGATCTCCGTGCGAGCAGGCGGCGGCGTGCACGAGCGGCGGTAGCGCGGAAGGTACGGATTTCTCCGTCCCTGGTTTTTTAGGGGGGAAAAAAGGGACGGAGAAATTCGTACCGCGGGGGTTTAAGTGGTTAATTACACTAGCGCTTTGAAAAAGCGGTAGCGTTTGAGCGTTTTGCCGAAATCACGGCAAAACGCTCTAGTGTGAATGGGACCTAAGAGTGTAGACGGACCCCTTGTACAACTATCAGGACCTGAGCAGTATTGTTGGCTACCCTAAAGTACTTCAATCTATTATCCTTAAAATAAGACTACCTTTAAACATATCAGGAATCAAAGTCCGTACATTTTTCCCAACTTTGACTCTGGGCACCCAAAAATTGCTCCCAAATCCAATTTCACAGCAGGGTTTTAAATGAGGTCTACCACAAAATGATGACCTTTTTTAATTTGCTTTAAGCAATGGTTTACATTTCTTTAATTTGACAAAAGCTGCAGAACTACAAGAACAAACATTTCTTGCTGGTGAAACACTCGATCTTTTGCTTTAGATGTACCAAAATTGACCCATGTATAGTTAATGCTACATAAAAAGCTGAACATTTTGGACTATCCAGAAAATGAATAATTCAACATACATGTGAATGCTATCCTAACTATTCCACAAATTGTGTGCAAATGCTAATTATGAAGTAACACATTTATTTGCATGATTAAATGTGTTGCAGTAAGGTAATATGTATATGTTTATCATCACTTCCTCTACTTAACCATAGGCTATTTGCTAAATAATTAAAATGCAGAGACAAATACAAGATAATTACACTGAACACAGCCACATTTCACCTGTAGGTTGCAATGTGGCTTGTAAAAGAAGATTTAGGCCCGGTTCACATTAGCGTTCGCTATCCGGATTTTCCGGATCTGATCCGGACCGCATACTGTACAAACGGAACGTACGTTCCGCATAGCAATGTAAAGTCTATGCGGACGTTCACACGCGTCCGTTCCGTACGTACCGGAGCCGGATCGGATCCGGACTCTTTTCCAACATGTGCTATTTTTTGGGTCCGGATCTCCGGCCCACGCACCCGGACCGGAGCTGGACCTGAGCCTGACAGCACCATCCGGAACACAGAAACCAATGGGAAACAGAAGGCACAGAACACACTGCCTACAAAAACCTGACGTTCTACCCCACTTCCTATGCGTATCCAAGCGGCCATTTCGGATGGGGACACATGGGCCAAGCATGTCTGGAGTGGAGCAGCAGTGACAGACGTGCTGGAGCTGTTTGGCAGAATGTCAGAGGTGGAGGTGAGGCCTACAGCGGAGGAACCTGATTCTACAGGTGCACCAGGTGCACCTTCTGCTGACCCCAGCATTTTTTTTCTTAAAATTTCGCTATTTTTTGCCCACGGATCCGGATGGCAGCCTGATGCATGCCTGATGCAAACGGATCGGATCCGGATCGGAACCGTACGGTTCTGATCAGGATCAGGTCAGGATCCGGTCCGTTTACTTGCCAAAACGCAAGTGTGAATGGGGCCTAACAGTACTGGCTGTACTATTTAGGATTCCATCCTAAATTATAATCTGATGACAGAAAAAAATTAGTGATTTTAAACACAGAATACGGCCCACACACTGCACAATAAAAAAGTGTATAGGTTAGCAATGGTCAGGAGACTCCTTAATATGTTTTTAATGAGTAAATTCAGGAATGCAAATTGAACAAAATGGATAATCTCTACTAGATGCATTTACCCCCCACATTTTTTGCATGCAGTATTGCTTTAGACTGACAGAGGATTTTAGTCAGAATGATGATTTACATGTAATGCGTTTTACCATAGGCAGGAGAAAAACAAAAAACCAACAAATGGGCCTCGATTCATAAACAGCAGTGCGATAACAAAAATCTTGTCGGGAAAATACCGCACTCGGTATTTTCCCGGTCTGTGTGCTAATTCATAAAGATTTCCCCAGCTGCCCTTGGAGGTCGGTAAATTACCGCAGCCCATTAAGCGGTAGAGTAGAGCAGTGTCCCGATTCCCTCTTTGCTCTGCAGAAATGAATCACACAGACGGCTCTCTCTGGCTCTCCCACTGATGACTCAGACAGATGAGTCACACAGTCTTTCCCTGCCTGCTGAAATTACTCACACAGCTGGCTCTTTCCACTGATGACTCAGACAGATGAGTCACACGGTCTTTCCCTGCCTGCTGAAATGATTCACACAGAGGGCTTTCTGGCTCTCTCCACAGATGAATCAAACAGACTTTCGGATCTCTGCACTTTGCATTAATCAGAGCTGTCAGAGCTGTGGTAACTTGTTAAGACCTCACCAGAGGTGTCGGTAACTACCGCCAGGCTTACCGCTTGTTGAAGGCTTTATGAATTGACATTTGCTGACAATTTACTGACATGTGTTGTCGGTAACTGCAGCCAAGTCGGTAATTTATCTCCCTGGTCGGTAATGTCAGCTTTTCATGCGGTAACAGCCTTTATGAATTTACATTTTGCTAAGTGGTCGGTAAAGTCTGCTGTTTTCAGCATTACCGCATGAGGTAATGCTTTATGAATCGAGGCCTTAGTAGCATGTTGCTTTTTCCATGCAATGTTTACATTCTGTTTTAAATTAAATTGCCCCCTTGCCAAGAAAGTGCATCTACGTTAATGTGAAAAGCACAATATTGTGTTATTTGGGATTTGAATTTTCACAACATATAGTCAATAACGTCAAGTGTGTGCATACGTTATATTGTCTGTTTTTCTGTTAATACGCTGCCTGTATTTACTAAAGGTAGTGCTCTAGAAATTAACTTTGAGTACACATCAGGTGCTCTTTAACGAGTATGTGAAAACACAATTTGTCTATTATCAGTATATAGGATTTTGGATACAGGCATCTGCCAACCCAGATCCATGCTGGGAGTGACTTCAACATCTGCTAGTACTGGATTTCTCTCCCAGCATACATCTGGTCAGTAGTTGCCTGTAGGTATAGTCATGTGCAGGGATGGGCTTCCGAGTAGCGACGTACTCAAATTCAGAATTCTAATGAAGATTAATTACCGCACCTGTGACAGTGGGATGGGGTTAACTTACCCAGAAGTCCATGGATCCTAAGCGTGTTATGGCTGTCATACACGACCTATGGGATGCGTTCCACCACTCACTACCGCATGTCCATGTCCTCCTTCCGGCAGAAGGAGGAATTGCGAAGTGCGGTAGTGAGTGGTGGAATGAGTCCCATAGGCCGCGTATGACAGCCATGACTGACACGCATAGGATCCATGGACTTCAGGGTAAGTTAACCCCCCATCCCGCGGTCACAGGTGCCGTAATTAATATTCATTAGAATTCCGAATTCGAGTACATCGCTACTCGAAAGCCCATCCCTGGTCATGTCACCACAGCCCAGGCAAACTGAAAGGGAGGCTTTGTAGCTTCAGAACACAAATTACTTTTGCAATGCAATGCTTTTTGCTTCAGGAAGTCTATGGAATTCAGTAAATATATTATATGTGGAGACAATAGTTCCGCAATACTCTCCCTGGCGTTCAACTTCTGCTGGATTTCTACGCATAGAGTGGTTAAATACATTTTCATTAAATGTTTGCCTGTAGCTTACCAAAATGTGTCAAACAAGGGTCTAGTATACATCTGGAGTATAACAAAAAAGTTAAAACAAAATTCCACTCTTCCATTTTTTGTTTTTTTACAGAAAATGTGCAGTTTTTCATGTGCAAATCTATATGCAGCTATCCAATTCGCATGGAAAAAAATCAGGGCTGTGGAGTCGGAGTCGTGGAGTCGGACAATTTTGGGTGCCTGGAGTCGGAGTCGGGAAAAAATGCACCGACTCCGACTCCTAATGAATTTGTAACTGTAATTAAAATAGAAAATATGATAAAATGTTCTATTTCTCAGATAATAGTCATTAAAAATAATGTATATATACAGTATATATACAGTAATAGCTGTGCTTAGTCCACAAAAATGAAATAAACCAATCAAAATTAGTAACTTGTGCCGCTTCAATAAAGCAGTCCCCGTATTTTTAAGGTCAGATTGTGACTGTATATATGATGTGTACACAGGAATCTCTTATATATACTAAATAACATCTATGCTGTAAGAATAAAGCCTGATGTGTAGCCGTGTCACTAATAGAGATGGTCAACGAGATGGAAATAATTCTGCATTGATGCTGATTTATGCAGATGTATGCACTCCCTTTGCTGATGAAATAAAATAATTTGATATGTTATTAAAATTTGGTTTGGTGATTACAAATTAAAGGGTAACTGAGACGGATGAAAAGTAAAGTTTTATACATACCTGGGGCTTCCTCCAGCCCCCTTCAGGCTAATCAGTCCCTCACTGTCCTCCACCACCCGGATCTTCTGCTATGAGTCCTGGTAATTCAGCCAGTCAGCGCTGTCCGGCCGCATGCCGCTCCCACAGCCAGGAACATTCTGCACCTGCGCAATAGTGCTGCACAGGTGTAGTATGCTCCTGGCGGCGGAGTGTGTGCATGCGCACTACGCTTGACTGGCTCAAGTACCTGGACTCATAGCAGAAGATCCAGGTGGTGGAGGAGGACAACGAGGGACTGATTATCCTGAAGGCGGCTGGAGGAAGCCCCAGGTATGTATAAAACTTTAATTTCATCTGTCTCAGGTTTACTTTGTTACACAGTAGTACTATACTCTACATATGCACTCCCCACAGAGCTGCAGGGAATCCACTGAGAATGCTGTGCACATTGAACACAGGTGTTGTCTGTTTACAATCTGCTCACATTCTTACATGCACCCACACTTGATAGATGTTCTTTGTTCCGGTTGTACCTTTTACAAGTACTCTTACCAAGGACTAGTTTTAGTCTAAAGGGAATAAATATAGTAGTCTACATATCCTTCTCACTTCAGTTGTCTTGTAAAATTCCTAAGCGTTGGCAGTTAAGAGACGAATTTCATGTTACATACTTTTAATCAACAAAATTGTAATATGCAAATTAGAGGAGTCGGAGTCGTGGAGTCGGAGTCGGTGGAATCCTAAACTGAGGAGTCGGAGTCGGTGGATTTTTGGACCGACTCCACAGCCCTGGAAAAAATGGATGGCATTCAACCAAAAATTGAATCACACACGGGAATCCCTGGAGGGATTTGGATATGTTCTCGTATCACAACAAGTGCCAGTATTATGTCTCGCAAATGCATGCCGGCACAGTGGAAACGAGCCCATAACCTATCAACACTCAGAAGAAATCCACACAAACACAAGGGGAACGTACATATTTAATGCAGATGTAGTGCTTGGTGGTGATGGTAAACCTAGAACTGCTAAGGAGTGCTAAGGACTTTGTCACCACGTTGCCTGGTTGGCCACCATGCTAGCAATGAAGGCAATGCTGGGCTTTGAAAACTCATGAAGCTTTCTATCCCCATTACAATGTAACTGGAAAAAAATGAGTGTATGTATATATATATAACTCGCAAAGACTGACTTAATTTGAACAAGATGTTTAACCTGATACACATCAGTACATCGAACATTATAAAGTTGTGTACACATGCAAGTGTAACACCAGGCAAAATTGACCATTTTCCATAAATTGTACACCCCAGTGATAATACAGTGCTACACTGTCCTTGCAAGTAACAAATGGCCGCCAAATGCTGTCTCTCTTGACGCTGCCCAACTCAAGCAAGAGTGTAAGGGCTAGTTCACACTGGGTGATTTCTTAGCGCTTTGCTGATTGTCGGCGATCAGCAAAGCACTGCTTCTAATGTATCCCTATGAATACATTTACACTGCAGATTTTGCGATTTCGATCAATCGCAAACGTGCTGCATGCAGCGTTTTGGGGACGATCGCGCTGGGATTCTCCTTTTATTGAATCGGGAGATTTCACCTGCTGAATTGCGATCGCGGGCAAGCAACGGGGAAGCGCCGAATGTGAACCAGCCCTAAGGGAAGCCAGGAAGAAGACAACGGATCAACGGAAACTCTTCAGTCTTCTCTGTCAATCACCGAGGAAGCAAAACCGTCTCAGCTGTCAGCAGTCAGAGAGCAGATTAACGCTACAAATTGTCAAGGGAAATCAGCAGCATTACAAGCAAAACACAGGTGACCCACTTACAATAGCAGTTATACTGACTATTGACTGATCATCTGTGATGAACAAAGTAGTCTGTCTCCTAATGCAGGACTGTGGTGGCCCAAGGAAAATAAAGAAACTTAGCCAATCAAATATAACAGCTGCTGTTCACGTAGAAGCCAACTGGTTAATTGTGCTAATTAAACCCTGAAGTAGTGGGTTAAATTCCCTTCATGGGCAATTTCATTCCAGGAGAACACTTTCTTCACCAACATTGCTCATATAATACAGAGGTGTTATACTGAACTCCATTAATAAGATAAGATGCTGGGCAGCACATTTTTTTTTTAAGAAAACTGTTAAATGGAAGCATTTCAGTATAAACAGCACATGTCCCATAACTGAAGACTTCTATTCCTGAAGTCTGTGCTGGCTGTATGTCTGTGCCAGAGCTGACTGAATTTCTGCAATAGTGCACGCTATTGTTTGTGCACCAGAAATATAATTTACATGGAAATGCAGTCAGCACTGATGTAACAATAGAACACCTCATTTAAACCGAAGTATACCCCCCAATCAGGACAGCAACACCATTTATAAGTGGGAAGCACGGTGGCGTAGTGGTTAGCTCTCTCGCCTTGCACCGCTGGGTCCCCGGTTCGAATCCCAGCCAGGGCACTATCTGCAAAGAGTTTGTATGTTCTCTCCGTGTCTGCGTGGGTTTCCTCTAGGCACTCCGGTTTCCTCCCACATTCCAAAAACATACGGATAAGTGAATTGGCTCCCCCTAAAATTGGCCCTAGACTACAGTACTTACACTACATAATATAGACATATGGCAATGGTAGGGATTAGATTGTGAGCTCCTTTAAGGGACAGTTAGTGACATGATATATATATATATATATATATATATATATATATATATATATATATATATATATATATATATATATATATACTCTGTACAGCGCTGCGTAATATGTCGGCGCTGTATAAATACTAAATAATAATAATAATCATACCACATCTTTCATGCAGGGTATTTATTATTGCCATTAATACAGACAGATAAGTTCAAAAGCATTTAGATACAAACAGACTTTTCCAACTGTTCTTAAACCATCTCAAGAAAGAACACAGAGTCCTTTACAAAGTTTTCTTAGTTTATTTCTTTATTTCACCATGGTAAACTGCTTTCTTTCAAAACTGGCAAACAACGAAGAAAACTTCAGCTTCAAATCTCACACATTTTCAAGTGTGGGAATTGTATTAGCACTGGTCTGTGTCATATAAAACAAGATATACTTACATCTGTGAGCGGGGCATGGGAGAACATGGAAAACCCTTCAAAGATATACTCATGGTCATCATACTCTATAACAGTCGGCCGGTCGGTCTGAAATAAAGCAAAGCACAATAAGATTGTGATGAAGCTGCTTATGATATTTATCAGTCATTTCTCAAGGTGTCCAGAAAGTTGCATCCTGCCAGCTGGCTGTCGCAAGGAGCAGGCAGGAAGTTGTAAAACATGTTAATCAGTTGTTTGTAGCACACTCTATTTATGTCTAATGCATCCATAAAAAGGTTCAGGCTTACTTCCAGGTGATCTGGATGCCCAGACGCTGGGCCAAGGATCAAGAGCATGCAGTAAGTGACTGACACTTCCTCTAATGCAGAGCAAGTCAGCTGCCAGCATCCATATCAGGACAGCAGAAAGGTTAATTAAGGAGCAGCAGCAGCAAAATAAAATGTTCACATATTCTAATTTCGCTTTAACCTCCTCACTATATATCAACAAACCATTAGCAGGAATTGGTGAATAAATTAGCAGCCAAACAAATCCCAGACATAATTGGGGAAGTTCATTCCACTTGCCAATTTGCAGACACCACACAAATCAACAACGAAACATAAGCAAGAATACAACGAGGAATTCATCAATCTTTTTTATGTCCGCTCAAGAAACCTGTTAAATCCTGAATTGAATGTAGAGAATTTACCTCCATTGATGCGTGCAAAAATACTTGGTATGACTCGTAACTCAAAGCCGTTTTGTACATCACAAGTACACGTTGAAGGGAATGTCTTTTATACTGGATCGGCAGATAAATAAATCCTGCAGCCATCTAAATAGTGCCTCTGTGCTGATGCAAAGATATAACTCTTGTGATGTGATTTGATTACATTTACACTTGGAAATATAAGGTAAGAACATCCAAGCACTGTAAGAATGGCACCAGCGTGATCACAGCTAGACTGCTCTGCATTCAAAGTTCAGGTCAAAATCTAAATGCTACACAAGCTTCAAAAATATCTTAGGAGATATTTTAATATCAAATAGATAGGGTAATAGCTAAGTAAATGAAGAGACCTCATACATTCTTCTTCAAGTTAACAGCATATCAACTATTAACTGCCATTCTTTATAAAGAAATGCAAATCCTGACATGATTATTATTATTTAGTATTTATATAGTGCCAACATCTTCCGTACTGCTGTATAGAGTATACTGACTTGTCACTTAAAGAGGAACTCCAGTGAAAATAATGTAGTAAAAAAAGTGCTTCATTTTTTACCATAATTATGTATAAATGATTTAGTCAGTGTTTGCTCATTGTAAAATCTTTCCTCTCCCAGATTCACATTCTGACATTTATTACATGGTGACATTGTTACTGTGGGCAGGTTATTTAGCTGTTTCTAGCTGCTCTGTCTGTTACAGACAGCTAATAACAGCTATTTCCTGTCTCTGAACATTGTTACATTGTGGCAGTTTGCCAGCAGTACCGCGGTATTCAGAGCCTCTTGTGGGAGGGGTTTCAGCACAAAATCAGTCACACAGCGCCCCCTGATGGTCTGTTTGTGAAAATCATTGTCTTTCTCATGTAAAATGGGGTATCAGCTACTGATTGGGAAAAAGTTCAATTCTTGGTTGGAGTTTCTCTTTAACTGTCCCCAGAGGAGCTCATAATCTACCATATTTTTCAGCATATAAGATGCACTTTTTCTACCCCAAATGGGAAGTAAAAGTCCATGCATTTTATATGCCATACACAGGGAGCTCCCGATATGAACTACTGACCCGACGTGACGCCAGGGACTCCCTGTATCGTCCCCGTGCGCCCCCCGTATCCTCCACTTCCCCTGAATAAATACAATTAGCAGCGGTGCGGCTCACCTAATCCACAGCTCAAGCTGTGATCACAGACCTCCACTACTCTCCTGCACAGCTCCGCTAGTTTCAGCTTCTGCTGCGATCACCCCTGAGCTGTGGATGAGCCACGCTGCCGCGGCAGAGGAGATTGGGGTGGAGTGGAGGAGGTCACCGGGGGATAGAAAGGGAGCAATGGAGATGAAAACATGACAGAGTGTAACACATCCCCACATTTTACTATTAAAAAGGAGTTCATTTTAGGCAGTGCCCTCTAGTTGCCTCCTCCCAAACTGTGCCAAAATAAATATTTGCTATTAATAGTGCATAGGCATGGAGGTGCCAATATGTACTGGAACTAAGTTGATTTATGTGTAAGATTATGGTTTCAGTTTATTTTGTCCTCCATATCCTTAAAGAGAAACTCCGACCAAGAATTGAACTTTATCCCAATCAGTAGCGGATACCCCCTTTTACATGAGAAATCTATTCCTTTTCACAAACAGACCATCAGGGGGCGCTGTATGACTGATATTGTGGTGAAACCCCTCCCACACAAAACTCTGAGGACCGTGATACTCCTGGCAGTTTCCTGTCTGTGAACCCTGTTACATTGTGGGAAATAGCTGTTTACAGCTGTTTCCAACTGCCAAAACAGCAAGCAGCAGCTACATCACTTGCCAGCAGTAAAAATGTCACCATGTAATAAATGTCAGAATATAAATCAGGGACTTAAAATATTTTACAATGGGCAAACACTGACTAAATCATTTATACATAATTGTAAAAATGAAGCACTTTTTTTTTATTACATTATTTTCACTGGAGTTCCTCTTTAAATACAGAAGCCTAAGATTTAAGTACTAGCACATTAATACTACCTGGACCACATGAGGAGCTACAGTTAACATGCCAGGAAAGTAAAGTATTTGACTTATTTTTGTAGCTCAAATCATTGGGATCCCTAGTTCTCCAGGGTTTTTGCTCATGACAATGCTGACTAGATCATGCCTAAAAACAACATAAAAGATCCCTGGAAATGTTATTTTAGAATTCTGACAAACAGCTCTCATACTTACTAAAAAGTTGGTTGGTGGAGATACAGTGATTCTGTAATGAAAAAGACGTCCTGCGTTGTTTGTCATTGGACGGCATGCTTTGATTGACTGGAGAATAAGAATATAAAAGAGAATACATTAAGAGTTTGAACACACTGCATAACTGAATTGTGCTGCTGCATGTAAGTAGGCCATATGATTATGGCGGTCGATCGACCAAGAGAAGGATCTCTCCTCAGATCGAATCTGAACAGAGAGCGATCCATTGGCTGCCATAAACCACAGGCCGATTTTCAATTGATCTCAGCATGAAAACTTTTGGTAATCAGCCTTGTGATGCCGCCTCATCGCTGCGGCCACATCCCCACCTCTAATGTTTTATATGCTCCCCCATTCATTTCGGCTTTGGCACCCCATGTAGCTGCTGGAGTTATAGCACATGCTTTAAGCCAGTAGTCATGTGGGACTCAATAAACCTTTTAATCCACACCAGCTCACTGCTTATATTATAGTCTCATGCTGCAGCATTGCTTAGCAATCATGTGATGTCCTTTTCCGTTCTCTCAGCCGTTCATGGGTAAGTGGACACCGCCCCCTTGCTATTCCTCTGCTTGGCGAGAGCGGGCAGTCCCACCACTATTGAGCCATAGCAGCAAGTGACATGGCAAGCTGACTCCCTGTTACATCAGCTAAAGAGAGCAGGCTGCACCGCTACCCATCACCACCAGTGACTACTGAAACATCACGATGGAGACAACACCTGGAGGCTGCCGCCCACAATCCTCAGGAGAGCTCAGTCCCTGACTATTTTAAAAGGAACACACACCTATATAGGCTGTATCTCACCGAAAGCCACATAAAATCCAGGTGAGACCCGTCCTGGACAGAGTATTACTCTTATTATACATATATATTCTTACAGCGCTCTTTCTTCTCTCTTTTTACATACCTATTGGATCCTGTAACTGCCCAGAATAGGAACGCCAGATCCAGGGCTGTGGACTACGTACAAAAATGATCCGACCCCAACTCCTCAGTTTATGAAACCACCGACTCCGACGCCAACTCCGACTACAGGTACCCAAAATGAGTACCGAGTCCGACTCCTTAGCCTACTACTTGTGGATTTGGTAAAAAAAAAAAATCATCCGACTCTGACTCCCAACACCTCAGTTTATGAAACCGCCGATTCCGACTCCAGGTAACCAAAATTGCTCAGACTCCTCGACTCCAACTCCACAGCCCTGGTCATATCGCACCATAAAGGTATTGATCCAGATTCACACTCCTTCACTTTATAAGGATTTAATCATATGCCTTGCCTTATAGAAGCGTTATCTTACATTTTAAAGTAGTGAAAGTCAGCTTTTTTAAGGTGATCACATACCTGTCTGATTTCAAACAACTGTTCAAATCATTGATAACAAGATCATTTCAGATTTTATTTTCAAGGCAAATGCTACCACCACGATCGGTGCAACTTCAGTGTAATGCAAGCCCCTATTTAGATCACAAGAGCATATAGGCACAGATGTCCTGGCACCTTAGACTTCCCCCTCCATAAACCTTCAAACCCCTGCCAAACCGCAAAGCAAATGTGCTGGCTGTCCTTCCTTACTTCCATTGCCCATTATAGGTAGCTACAGGTGCCTCTTAGCATTAGGTAGTCAGGTGTACCCTTAGTATTAGGTAGCTAGAGGTGCCCCTGACTTAAGTGACATCTCATCAGGGGAATGCCAAGAGTTGGGTGAGTAACCTCTAGTTCACACTCCATTTGGGACTATGCATAGGGAAGGAGGGAGGGAGACACTATGGGAGGGGAGTGAGCCGCCTTTCCATCATCAGGTGCCTGTAGGCACATGCCTACAGTGCCTTATGGTAAATCCGACCCTGGTCTAATGTGTATGTTTTAATTACAATTGACTTAATCTACAGCTACATACTTTGTGCCACACAATGCAGTAATAAGTGATCAAGATGGAGCAGAACTAATCAAATTTTTCCAGTTTGTATTTTCAGCCGATCAGACTCTAAAGGCTGGTTCACACTCGAGCAGTTTTTAGCACTTTGCTGATGGACAGCAGTCAGTGAAGTGTTGCTGTTAATGTATCCCTATGGGATTATTGTCACTCTGCTGAATGCATCACTTTGGAGCAATTGTAGTGCGATTCTTGTTCTGTTGAACATGAATCACAACGCAAATCGCAAATCAAAATTGATCGCTATTAACAATTTGCGTTCCGAGTGTGAACTAGCCCTCAGACTTCAGGAAGATCTGATCAAATTGACAGAATCTGCCAAGAAGAAATAAAAAAAAAAATTGAAGTACTTTAGCAAGCTGCCTTTGGCTTATTTATGCAGAGGCTGAGATGTAGCCCAATGGATTGCAATGAATGTATTTTTCATGCACAAACTGTGTACCAGGTATAAGAACTGATGCTCTCACAGCTTGGAAATGAACTGGCGCAGAGAGTACAATGGTGATCAGGGTGCTACTAATCTGCACTTCCAATGCACCATAATCCTAATAATAATAACCCTAATTTAATAGGATGCGGACTATGGAGAATTATAAATCTTCAAGCCAGCAAAACATTTTCAGATATACTTCATTTCATCTGTTTATTTAGTTGCAAGCCTGAAGTTCAGTTCTAATGGTGCAATTAAAGTATATTTCGCAAGGAATAAAAAAAAAACTAAAAGGGCTAATGAAATAGGCAACTACTGTATTTTGAAAAAACAGAAATTATCCAAAATAAAAACAATATATATTAAAACAATAGACCATGTTTCTGGGGTCTGTATTGTCACCTGTAAAAGTACAACAGTACAAAAGTAGGTTGCACCAAAACCTTCAGGCAAAGGAAGGATTTTTCTGCCTGGCTACAGGACGAAAGATGATGCTCTTGGATTTTCATACGACACTACCAGGATTTAGTTGCAGGCAATACCTTAGATTTTGGAGCAGCATTGTCAAGAACATGCTTGAATGACAAATTCCTTCCAAAAGGACACTGACAGACAAGACAGAACACACAGTGGTGACAGAAAATATACCCCAGGTAAAACAGCAACACACCAGTGATTGAGACACACGTATTTCATTTTAAAAGCAACTGTCATTTACCTCCTCTCCGGGATAAAAGCTGTGGCGGATTCCTGTATTCCGGGCTTTAACACTGCACTTACACAGGGGGCCGTCATTCATCTGATAAAATAAAAGCATCTGTATTAATCGAATGACAGTCATGATCATCTATTCCTGCTGAAAGACCTAAATGACATTCAACTGAACCATCAAGAACTCTCATGAGTTGATTATACTCAAATACTGGACAATATCAAAAAATTATCTACACACCTAACACGTCAGCATATGGTGACATGTATTACAACCCTAAATCAGCACCACTCAGACCTATATTCTTTGTAAATGATGTATATCAGATATGCTACTGACAAAACAAATGGAAGCAGCAATATTGGGAACTCAAGAGGAGTCACTTTGCAGAGACTGCAGTGGGTGAGTCACTCATATACAGTTGATGTCTCCTTAAAGGGTGAGACAGAATTTAATAAAAAAAAAAAAAAACATCTATGTAGCATCTATGTATTATCTGGTAGTGCATGCACGGTGCCTTCAGCCACTAATTTTAGAAAATGTGCTCAAAAATGGCTAAAACTACATTTGTCCATCCTCTTAAAAATTGCCTTTCAAATCTCCATTCTTAGCAAGCAGTGGCCTTTGATGCCCCATCTTCTTAACCTTGCTCCCTCCGGTGATATCCACATACTTCTTAGCTGAATTGCGACTCATTTCTTAAATGCTTGTCACACTAGGGGCCATATGCAACTACATTTTTCACCTGCGTTTTCTCCTAGGTGATATTTTTACAACTTGTCATAAAATGCCTTTTAAAGGGACTCCGAGCAGTGCAGAAACTATGGAAAAATGCATATCATTTTAAAGCTCTCTTTCCAATGATATATAAACCGCCACCCTACGCCTTTTAGTTTTCGCTATTTTCGCGATTGAAATTGCCGCGGCCGCGATTTCGATCGCGAAAATAGAGAAAACTAAAAGGCGTAGGGCAACGATTTAGGTGTCATCAGAAAGAGGAGAAAGAGAGCTTTAAAATGATATCCATCTTTCCATAGTTATATTGTATTACACAGGACGACACTTTCCCCAGTGTCAGCAGCTCCATTCTGCTGAATGCAGCTGCTGACTTTGACAAAAAGTCGCCCTGTGTAATACAATATAACTATGGAAAGATGGATATCATTTTAAAGCTCTCTTTCTCCTCTTTCTGACGACACCTAAATCGTTGCCCTACGCCTTTTAGTTTTCTCTATTTTCGCGATTGAAATTGCAGCCGCGGCAATTTCAATCGCGAAAATAGCGAAAACTAAAAGGCGTAGGGTGGCGGTTTATATATCATTGGATAGAGGAGAAAGAGAGCTTTAAAATGATGTGCATCTTTCCATAGTTTCTGCACTGCTCGGAGTCCCTTTAAGCCACCAGCAAGCAAGAAAATACTCAAAATAAATTTTATAGCACTTTTTCGCCAACTTTAGGGTACTTTTTCAGATGTAAAATGCTGAAAAATTTGTCAAAAGAGAAGATGAAAAATGATATCCTAAGGACAGTGATGGCTAACATTGGCACTCCAGCTGTGGTGGAACTACAAGTCCCATGAGGCATTGCAATACTCTGACAGCTCTAAACATAACTTGGTGAGGCAGAGGCATAATGGGATTTGTAGTTTTGTCACAGCTGGAGTGCCAAGGTTAGCCATCACTGTCCTAGGAGAAAACTCAGGAGAAAAAATGAATTGTATATGGGCCTAGGAGCCATATGCAATTCACTTTTTCGCCTGAGTTTTCTCCTAGGATTTTTTTTTATCTTCAATTAGCTTTTTAGCGCTTTGCAATGGAAAAAGTATCAAAAAAGAAGGTGAAAAAGTATTGTCAAAATTATTTGGAGTATTTGTTTGCTTGCTGGTGGTTTAACAATTTAAAGACAATGTAACGCATTAAAACGTCATGTTCGCCGCTATAAACTGCAACATGACCTTTAAATGAGTTACATTGTAACTCTGCCGCTGGTTGCGAGTGGGCGTGCTCCCGCCGCGAGCGCATGTCGGGTCCTGCTGCTTAGTGATTGGACCAGGGAATCACATGTTCCCTGGGCCAATCAAGTGCCAGTAACAAGGCAGATTATTGTGACAAGCCAGTAACCATGATGTCTTGTTGTGTCATTAAACAAACTTGCTTTCTCCCTCCCAGCTCATCCATCATCCATCACCTCAAACTGCTGTCAATCAGCATTCAGAGGTGACAGGAGCTGTGAGGGAGAAAGAGACTGTGATTGTGGTAGGATTTTTACTTTTTTGAAATAAAATTCCAACCCCATACTATTAATAAACCCCTTATCCTCCCCCTCCTTTGCCATTTACCTCTTTTCTGTTTTATTTTAGTACTTTTTAGTACTTTTCACCCCTTCTACACTTATTCTGATATTTCTATCTATAATTTTCTATTCTTTCTTTTCATTTTCATAAAAAAAAACCCTCTCTTTCTGTTATTAATCGATCGCTCGATTAATCGCTTGATCTGTCTGTCTATCCATCCCATCCATCCATCTATTGCTATGGCGGGTAGACTCTATTCTGTTGAGGAGGCAGCCGCCTTCCTCGAGCAGAGCAGCAGCAGTGGAGATGATTCGGGGAGCGAATGGCACCCAACGAGCAGCAGCTCTGAGTCAGATTCTGACAGTTCAGAGAGCGTTGGGCAGCGTCTCCCCGCTTCAGAAGGGATGATGATGATTCCACTGTCCAGGTCCCTTCAGATGCCACCGCAAGGGGCTCAGTGGGTAGCACAGCTGCAGCTAGCATCAGATGCCGGAGGGGAGCCAGGCAAAGGTAGGTACTCCCACAGGTACCTGAGGACATAATTCAGGGCACCTGGTCACACGCTAACCTTGTAGCACCCAATGTCCCGCCTTTTACAGGGGCAAGTGGAATATCAGTACCCACTGACAACTTTAGGCCTGCTGATTTCTTCCAGCTTTTTGTGGGTGATGATTTGCTGCAGCACATTGTGGAGCAAACTAATTTGTATGTGCAGCAGTATATTGCCCAGAAGCCCACCTGTTATTTGGCTGAAAAATGGGAGCCCACCACCATACCTGAGCTAAAGGTGTTTCTGGCCCTAACGCTACATATGGGCATAGTCCAACAGCCAGAAATGAGACTGTACTGGTCTAATGACTTTTAGCACAGCACACCCCTGTTTCCAGCTTCAATGAGCAGGCAGCGCTATGAGGCTCTTATAAAGTGCCCGCACTTTGCAGATAATTCAGAAAATGTCCCCAAAGATGATCCTGCCCATGATAAGCTTTTTAAGCTAAGGCCCATCCTTACCCACCTCAGTACAAAATTTAGTGAGGTGTACACCCCAGAGAGAGATTTTGCAGTGGATGAATCCCTACTACCGTTCCATGGTAGATTATCCATCAAACAATATATCCCTAGTAAGACTGCAAAGTATGGGGTGAAATGTTATAAGCTATGTGAGAGCAGCAATGGCTACAGACATGCTTTTTTTTTGCTGTATGAGGGCAAAGATAGCCATTTACAGCAAGCTGGGTGCCCACCGTACATGCCAACCAGTGGGAAAATTGTGGTGGAACTAGCCAATCCCCACTCCTCCACGAAGGCTATCATGTGTACGTGGATAACTTTTATACCAGCATTCCCCTTTACACATTTTTATATTCTGGTGTCTGTGGAATGGTGAGGCCAAACCGCATAGGCCTCTCACCACAGGTGCTTAATAAAGAAAATGAACAAAGGGGAAACGCACAGTCTCAGATGTGGTGAGCTCCTGGCTGTCAAATATAGGGACAAGAGAGACGTCATGGTCCTGACATCCATTCATAATGAAGAAATGGTTCCTGTCACAACCTCCAGAGAGCAGATTGAAAAGCCAGTGGCATTGGTCGACTACACAAAGAATATGGGTGCGGTGGATCTTGCGGACCAAATGCTCTCCTACTACTTTTTAAAGAAAAAAAAAAAAGAGGGCCTGGTACAAAAAAGTTTTTTTTTACCTCCTGCAGATGGCCATGCACAACGCTTTTGTGCTCTTTAAAAAGACAGGCCACGGTGACAGCTACCTCCCGTTTATGCGAGAAGCTTTAAGATCACTGATAAATAAAAGCGTAAACCTAATGGAGGAATTAAATCCCATGCAACTGGATGGCACAGTTCACCTAAGGGGAAAACATTTTCCTGCCCTGATCCCCCCAAACCCAATTAAGGTGAAGCCACAGAAACAATGCCGGGTGTGCACCAAGAACAAGCGGCGGAGTGACAGCAGATAACACTGCCCAAAGTGCCCCTCACAGCCGGGATTCTGCGTTGTCAGCTGCTTTGAGGCATACCATTCCCTCAGCAGCTATTACACTTTTTTATGTATTTTTTTTTTTTCATTACCATACATTTTTACTGGACTTTAATTTTTCCTCTCTACTTTTACTTGCCACTTACTGTCCCTCAAAGGAGCTCACAGTTACCACTGGTTCGCATTACCACCTTTTTTTTGAGGTGTGGGAGGAAACCCAGAAGCTTAGAGGAAACCCAAGACTCCTAATCCCTGCAAAGTTTTTTCCCATTTGGACTTTCTGCTGCAAGGCGAGAGTGTTAGCCACAAGACTTTACTCTGCAGACCACCTCCCATCTTCTGACCACTGGCTTGCCTTGACGTATGCTCTGGATTGTTTCCATCCTGCTAGACAAGCAATGGTGAGTTCCAATGTATCTGTCATTAGTGTTAAAGAGAACCTGTACTGAGTAAAAATATTTAACCACTTGCCGACCAGGGGTGATTTGCCTGATATGTGCTGCATGGGCTCTCCAGCCCGCAGCACAGATCAGTATTATGCCAGGGCGATCAGACTTCCCCCCTTTTTTCTCCACTAGGGGGATGTCCTGCCGGGGGGGGGGGGGGGGTCTGATCGCCGCCGGCCATCTGCATTTTGTGGGGGGGGGCTCCTCAAAGCCCCCCTCCGCAGCCATTTCCGCCCTCTGCCTCCTTAGCTCCCTCCCTCTCTCCGTAATGCGCAGGACGGAGTTCCGTCCTGCGCATTGAAGGATAGGCTTCTGCCTATCAGATGCCGGTGATCCCCGGCCAATCAGAGGCCGGGGATCGCCGATCTGCCCTACGGCGCTGCTGCGCAGCAGCGCCATATGATGTAAACAGCGGGGATTTCTTCCCCGCGTGTTTACATTTTGCCCAGCGAGCCGCGATCGGCGGCTCTCCGGCTGTTCACGGAGACACCCTCCGTGAACTGACATGGAAAGGCCGCTCAATCGAGCGGCCGTTTCCATGGTAACCCGCAGACGACCAGTTTACGCCGATCGGCGTTAGCTGTTCGTCAAGAGGTTAAAATAAACACATGAGGTAACTTCAAATGAACATTACATAGTTACCTTGCCATCAGTTCCTCTCAGAAGCTCACCATTTTCTTCTGACAATGATCCCTTCCAGTTCTGACAATATTTTGTCAGATCTGAAATATATCAGTTGCTGTCAGTAAAATATCAGTTGCTGTCAGTTATAGCTGAGAGGAAATCTGATGTACCAGGTAATGTCCATGTTTCACTATGGCTCAAGTGGGCAATGTTACAGTTTAACTGTGTGATGACCAGAAAGCTGTTATGGGTAATGGCCATTTTCAAAATGGAGGACGGAAAATTCCCTTGATCACAGTGAACAAACAGGACGCAGGACAGGAGAAAGACACTGAGGAGTAGACTATATGGAAGGCAAGTATGACTTGTGTATGCTTATTTTGACTTTTCATTTTCAGTTCAGGTTTTCTTCAAGGAT
The DNA here is from genome assembly GCF_040937935.1 of Hyperolius riggenbachi. Taxonomy (NCBI): domain Eukaryota; kingdom Metazoa; phylum Chordata; class Amphibia; order Anura; family Hyperoliidae; genus Hyperolius; species Hyperolius riggenbachi. The sequence goes on from NC_090650.1 coordinate 246,987,762, forward strand.
AGTGATATAGGCCTCACTTAAATTATTCTATTTTCAACTGAGTAGGTTTGGGTTTCTAGTTCTCAAAATGGTAACATTTGTGTCTTTTATTGACTGATCTTACACTCCTGGGGCTTTGAGAAGAAGGAATTACATTGTTGCATTTGGTAAAAAAAAAAAAGGCCTAGAAAAATCCATTGGTGCTGTTCATGGTTAATAGTGTATTGTGTGGCCAAAAAGCTATCCGATAGTGTATATAGGGTATAATTTTAACCGAAACAAGCAAGAGAAGAGAATTTGGGGTGTTTGAGAGATTATGCATATGTCATTTGAATTGTCTTTTCGTGTCACAGTGAAAAAAACTGGAAAGGATGACTGTATTGTTTCTGGTGCAAAAAATGGCCTTAAAAAATACATTGGCGCTGCTCATGATTAACAGTGTATTATGTGGCCAAAACACTATCTGATGATGTGTATAGGGTATCATTTTAACCGTGGCAAGCAAGAGAAGAGAATTTGGGGTGTTTGAGAGATTATGCATGTGTCATCTGATTTTTATTTTTTTGCCAAACTGAATGAGAAGCAATAAAACTGTTATTTCCATGTACTCTGTACCAAAATAAAACACTTGTAAAAAACACCAAAAGTGACAGAATTGAAAAGAGAATGCATAAATAGTTACCTTAGGGACTCAGCTTTTTAAATATGTATGCTATGAGGGTGAACTACTGTTATATTTGCAAATAAGGGCTTGAATACATTGGTAGTATGTAATGAGAAAACAAAACACAACATAGGAAAAATACACCTCTCTTTCCAAAATAATATACAGTATTGTCACCATACTTTGTACTAGGGACATAATTTATATCTTTTGATAACCAGGACAAATAGGCAGATAAAATGTGTGGGTTTTATGCACATTAGCAGTGTTTATTTTAAAACTATAGGGGATGAAATTGGAGAAATAGTGTATTTTTTTTTCATTTTTTACCCTTTAAAATACATAAAAAGAAAAGTTATTACTGAAAATAAATATAACCCCCAAAAAGCCTATTTAGTGGCAAAAAAAAACATTGTATTGATCAATTTGCTGTGATAAGTAGTGACAAAGTTATTGTTGAATGAAAGGGAGGAGCGCTGAAAGGTGACAATTGCTCTGGTCTGTTAGGGTAAAAACCTTTGGGGGTGAACTGGTTAGAGGGCATTTTACTTACAAGTTGTGAAAATATCACCTAGGAGAAAACTCAGGTGAAAAAGTGAATCGCATATGGCCCTATGGCCCTTATTCAAATCACCTTGTTCTCCTAAGTATTTTCCTAGGCCAGTGATGGCTAACCTTGGCACTCCAGCTGTGACAAAACTACATATCCCATCATGCCTCCCCGAGTTATGCTTAGAGCTGTCAGAGTATTGCAATGCCTCATGGGACTTGTAGTTCCACCACAGCTGGAGTGCCAAGGTTAGCCATCACTGTCCTAGGTGATAATTTCACAGCATGGCCCATATGCAATTCACTTTTTCACCTGAGTTTTCTCCTAGGAAATCATTTTTCATCTTCAAATTAAAAAAACTTTCCAGCACTTTTCAACTGAAAAAGTAACAAAAAGTAAATGAAAAAGTACTATCAAACTAATTTTGAGCATTTTCTTGCTTAAAATGCATTTTAGTGACAAATTTAAAAATATCACCCAGGAGAAAACTCAGGAGAAAAAAGTGAATTGCATATGGGCCCATGGGTCATACGTAATTCACTTTTTCACCTGAGTTTTCTCGTATGTGAAAATAATTCCTCCTCGATTTATACTTGCACTTTGCACTTTGCAAAGTAAAAGTACCAAAAAGTAATTGAAAAAGTACTATCAAAATAATTTTGAGTATTTGTTTGCTTGCTGGTTGTTTAAAGGGCATTTTATTTGAAAATTTCACCTAGGAGAAAACGCCTCCTGAGTTATCTCCTAGGAGATCATTTTTATGTTCTCTTTAAAGGGAACCTAACCTGAGAAGGAAATGGATTTTTCCTTTTAAAATATTACCAGTTGCCTGACTCTCCTGCAGATCCTGTGTCTCTAATACTTTCAGCCACAGTCCCTCAACAAGCATGCAGATCAGGTGCTCTGACTGAAGTCAGACTGGATTAGCTGCATGCTTGTTTCAGGTGTGTGATTCAGCCACTGCTGCAGCCATGGAGATCAGCATTACTGCCAGGCAACTGGTTTTGTTTAAAAGGAAACATCCAGATCCCTCTCAGTTTAGGTTCCCTTTAAAATAACTTTTAAGCATTTTACAATTCAAAAAGTATCTAAAAGTAGGTGAAAAAGTGTAGTGTTGAAACCCACTATATTTATATAATAATATTTGTTTTACATGTAAGAACTTTTTTTTATGACTGTAATTACTTATGAGTGATGGATTTGTTACTTGTGGTTGTGTAAGAAGTTAAGCAATTAATCATATGTAAACCAGGAGGATCCTGGGAAATACTTTATTTGCAGAGCACTGATTGGTAAAGTCTTAGGCCAGCCCACGAAGCAAATTGCTGGACTTTCAAGATTATACATACATGACAGATGCACATTGCCTCTACGCCTGATCAAGTGGGGGGGGGGGGGCAGTAACCCTCATAAAACACTTTCAGGTTGATTCATCAAACTGCAGTGCTCTAGCAGCACAAGCTAAAAAACAACTTGCGCACGGGGTCCCTAGTAACGCGCATTGTTCACTAGGTTGAACAATGTGCTCCTTTAACTGCCGCGTGTTGCGAATTATTGCGACTGCGATACTTCACTAGCGTGGCTGCTACTACATTAATTAACGTAGTAGCGGCCATACATGTGAAGTATCATGGACGCGATACTTCACAGCGCATGGCAGTTAAAGGAGCGTGCGTAACCTAGTGAACAATGTGTATATCCAAGGACCGCATGCTACGCAGCGTGGCCACGTGTAGTGTGCACAAGTTGTTTTTTAACTCACGTTGCTAGAGCAGCACAGTTTGATAAATCAACCCCTTTGTGACTTAGCTGTTAATAATTCTTGAATTTACTGTCTCCCCCTCCCTTTAGGCCCCGTTCACATCACAAACACGGATGGCCATGCGCACGGAACGCAACGCATGCGAACGCACGCTATCTGCGTTTGTGTGCGTTGCGTGGCTGATCCCATCAATGAAAAGTGAATGGGACAGCCACGCGTTTTTACCAAAAATGCGTGCAGCATGCGTTCCCGGACTACACAGGTCCGGAACGCATGCAGTGTGAACATCAGACAGTGCACTCTATGCACTGTCTGATGTCGTGCGTGTCGGCCTCCCGCACGCGGCTGGAAACGCGTGCAGTGTGAACGGGGCCTAACTCCCTATCACAGCTACTGCCAGCCAGTACAGCGATGTCATGTAGGCTATCACATGAACAATGGGGAGAGATGTCATGCAGTGCGCTTAGTAAACTTTCTGAAACTTGAACAGAGACCCAAGGATGGGGTGGTTGGTTGTACATAAGCTCAAGCCCAGTCTCTGGCGGCACCAAATGTGAGACAGAATTCTATATATCCCCCTGCTACCACAGACACTGTTAGCTCCACATTTCTCTTCTTTTCCAAGCCCTAATTCAATCAACTTTTCTACTGCATTTCTCCCAGGAGAGGATTTTTCACCTTATCTATAATAATAATAATTAAAAAAAAAAAAAAAAAAAAAAGGCTTCTCCAAATATAGCAATTCAAAGATACTAAGCAGCTCAAAAAGTAATATCAAACATAAAGGGGCCCTTTAACGAAAATAGTTTTTCTGGCATAACCCTCTTAGCATGTACCCAAATTACGAGCATTAAAAACCAAGCAGCTTTTGTTTTTTTAAATGCTTGAAAAGATTATACAGAGCTCATGCAGAAATCCTGCCCATCCCCCCTTCCTCTGCTGACTGAGGCTGCTCCATAGCAGCTCTCTCTCTGCTGGAGCTGAAATGTTGAAGGATGTTAGATAAACAAATAAGCAAGGTAAATGACTTTACAGTCCCATTTACACTTACTCAGCTACTTCTGTTTGCAGTGCTATGAACTTCCCCAGCACACAGCCTGCATGTCCCGTAGACCAGAGAGAGAGAGAGAGAGAGAGAGAGAGAGAGAGAGAGAGAGAGAGAGAGAGAGAGAGAGAGAGGGAGAGAGAGAGGGAGAGAGAGAGAGAGAGAGAGAGAGAGAGAGAGAGAGAGAGAGAGAGAGAGAGAGGAGAAATCAGCTGTTAAACTCAGCCTGACTTAGCAGAGGGGGATGACACTTCGCTTAGCTCCAAGATGCGTCGGGAAGGATATTTGCATCTGCTCTGTATAACCTGTCAAGGACACATTTAAAAAAAATAAACTGCTTGGCATCTGAAGCTCCTAATGTTAGGTACATAACAAGGTTATGGCAGAAACCTAATTTTCCCCATAGCGCCCCTTTAAGGTGGCCATACACTTATAGATTGCCACCAGATTTGACCATCAGATAAATTCCTGTCAGATCAGATTTTCAAGAGATTTCATCCCAAAAATGATCCACTGATTGATCGGCCTGATCGATGCATTGATTTCTAGCCGATTCAATAAAGTGATAGAATCAGACAGATATTGACAGGAGAAATTAGTATATGGGCCACCTTTATTTTGAGTATTTTCTTGCTTTCTGGATGCTTAAAATGTAGTTCACTGTACGCCCCATCCCAGCATTGTTGTCCATAGTGGGGAGTCGCGTCTGGCTTTTCCGGGGACCACAGGGTAGCTGAGCATGTCTTTGGTATCAGCAGACAGTCACATATCAGAGCTAATGAATGAACTGCATCAGCTCATCAAGCAGACTCAGGAAGTGAAAGACACCTCCCCCAATCACTGCTCCACCAGCTTCTGGGTGTTGGTGGTGTCACCTCAGTTTGATGGAAGGACTCTTCTGCAGAGACACAGGCTTGTTAACAACTGTCTTGCTGAAGAGCTGAAGTTTATGCATGCCTTTGAACAGAAGACCTTGACGCTGTCACAGTGGGAGCAGGAGAGACAGAAGTAAGACCCGAGATTGCACTCCACTGCCATGCGTGTCCTCGGCGACCTTCCTGCCGCCCGTGACGGAAGACCTTCAGACGCCGGCTGCCACTCATGGACAATGTTACAACGCACAGGAATATCTGACCCACACTGTGGGGTAATCAGTATCACACAATAAATGGTATTATTGTGAAAAAAAAAAATGTAGTTCACTGATCAGGTGTAGAAACACCTCCTATAATAAAAGTGTTTATCTCTGAGTTTTGCCATCTTTTGTGTCCCAACTATTGTTTCCGCTCTTCAGCACTGGTGAATACACAGTTATTAACCACTTCACCACTGAGGGGGTTTACCCCCTGACCACCAGAGCAATTTTCACCTTTCAGCGCTCCTTCCATTCATTCGTCTATAACTTTATCATTACTTATCACAATTAAACAATCTATATCTTGTTTTTTCCACCACTAATTAGGCTTTCTTTAGGTGGGAAATTATGCCAAGAATTATTTTATTCTAAATGTGTTTTAATGGGAAAATAGGAAAAATTTGGGAAAAAAATTAATTATTTTTCAGTTTTCGGCCATTATAGTTTTTAATTAATGCATGCTACTGTAATTAAAACCCATGAAATGTATTTGCCCTTTTGTCCCGGTTATAAAACCGTTTAAATTATGTCCCTATCACAATGTTTGGCGCCAATATTTTATTTGGAAATAAAGGTGCATTTTTTTCAGTTTTGCGTCCATCCCTAATTACAAGCCCATACTTTATAAAGTAACAGTGTTGTACCCTCCTGACATAAATATTTAAAAAGTTCAGTCCCTAAGGTAACTATTTATGTATTTTTTTTATTGTACATTTCTTAATTTTTTTTTAATTACAAAAAAAAAAAAAAATTGGGAGTGTGGGAGGTAATGAGTTAATTTTTTGTGTAAAAGTAACTTATTTGTATGTGAAAAATGTGTAGGGTGTAGTTTTACTATTTGGCCACAAGATGGCCACAGTAACTTTTTCTTTTAATGCGACCTCCAAGCGTCCTTCCGGAAGCTTGGAGGAAGTACTTGGAGGCTGGGTAAGTGTTTACTTTTCACAATGATCGCGCTGCTCATCGGAGAGCAGCGGATCATTGCGGGGCTTAGATCAACGAACGGGAATGGACTTCCCCGTTCATTGATCTCCGGGCGAGCGGGCGGCGGCGTGTTTACTAGCGGCGGGTGGCGTGTTTACGAGCGGGAGTGCGGACAGCGGCGGGAACGCGGAAAGTATGGATTTCTCCGTCCCTGGGGGTTAAAGGATGGAAAAAGGGACGGAGAAATTCGTACGGGCGGGGGGAAAGTGGTTAATATAGGTTTATGTACAATTAAGTTCCTAATTACAGCTTTATTTATTTAGGTATTTATATAGCGCTGACATATCGCGCATCGCTGTACAGAGTATATTGTCATCCCCAACTGTACCTCAGAGGGGCTCACAATCTAGTCTCTACCACAGTCATATGTCTATGTATATGTATTATTATGTAGTGCATGTATTATAGTCTAGGGCCAATTTAGGAGATATAAACAGACAAACCGAGAGCCCAATATAGTGTAGTAGGTATTAACCCAGGAGGAACAAAATGACAGGTAAGTATTATACTTACAAACACGGGTTACCGCTCAGGCAACCACTGTACAGGCAGGTGGGAAGTATAAACCTGTCCCCACTCAGGATTAAGATGTCGCTCTCTGTGAAAGAAGAAAAGAGGGTATATCACCCTTCCACCAAGGGTGGATCGCTGGATAAATCGATGTACAGAGGCGCCAGTAGGATAAAAGATACTAAAAGGTTTAAAATATCTAGGTGGTGGTGGACCAACCGACCTAAAACAGACACGATGCTGTCGATTAAAGTCAACGATAATTTATTCACATACTCCAAGGAACACTGCGACGTGTTTCACGGGTATAAATCCCGCTTCTTCAGGCATTAAACAATAGGAGTATCACACAGCTCTAGGTCCAGATAAGGCTTGGCACCTCTGTCCCAAGGTGCCAAGCCTTATCTGGACCTAGAGCTGTGTGATACTCCTATTGTTTAATGCCTGAAGAAGCGGGATTTATACCCGTGAAACGCGTCGCAGTGTTCCTTGGAGTATGTGAATAAATTATCGTTGACTTTAATCGACAGCATCGTGACTGTTTTAGGTCGGTTGGTCCACCACCACCACCTAGATATTTTAAACCTTTTAGTATCTTTTATCCTACTGGCGCCTCTGTACATCGATTTATAGGGCCAATTTAGGGGGAAGCCAATTAGCTTATCTGTATGTTTTGGGAGGAAACTAGTGCATGGAGGAAACCTACGCATACACGGGGAGAACATACAATCTTCTTGCAGATGTTGACCTGGCTGGGATTCAAACCAGGGATCCAGCGCTGCAAGGCGAGAGTACTAACCACTACGCCACCGTGCTACCCATACAGCTGTGATAAACCACATACAGACGTCAGAGAAAGAGCACTGGAGAAAGCTCATTGCACAGTTTCATTCTGTCTCATTTTTGGTGAGATCATAAAATTGTGATTTTGAGCAACAAGACATTTTTTTTTCCATTTTTTTAAAATCTTGAGTATCTTATTCAGGGAGATGGGAACAAAATGATAACAAAAAAGTTGAGTTTTCTCAGTGCAACAGAACTTCCTAGATTTTATTACTAACACACAAAATAACCTTTTGATCACTCAAACGCAAAGTTTCTGTATAGGACAGAACATTAAGTTGGCTTCTAAATTTCACTGAATAGAGTGGTTAATGTAAACCTAAAAATCCTGCTGCACAATCTTATAACTATTTTTAGGCATTTAATGCCTGGGTAGAAATTAAGAAGATAAAATTGAAAAAAAAATTATATTAAAGTAGTTGAGTGACTATTAACATTCATTTCAAGAGAATTACTAAATCTTACTGCCACGTTTTTACTGCTATAAAATAGTAATTTTCTCATTATCATGCATTTAGGAAGTACTTCTTATGGAGAAACTAAATAGGATTCATTACCCGCTGTAATCTAAACATTGCAGTTTTGCAGGAGTGTTTTTAAGTACAAAATTAACAGCTACGCAATTATATGCCAAAACATTTTAATGTGCTGGAGAAAAAGTAAGCACTGGTATATACATTACAAGGAACCTGCATTCCGATACCATGGACCATTTTATTGTGTTGGTACTACGTAAATATATGTATACTGGGGAGTACGCAGCATGGAATATAGGTACACAGGCTGCCCGATGTGCGCATGTCAGTCTAGCAGCATACGACGCTATTTAACACGCCACCTTTCCGATGCTCCGTAGCCCCTGAGGAGTCACCATAGTAACGAAACACGTAGGGCGGAGTTACGGAGCAGCGAAACGTGTGACGTCACCGGACACGGCAACGATCTATGCACGTGGTCAAAAGCGGTGAATTTTGAGTGGGGCTGGAGCAGGTCTATGCTTGTACCGCTATTCTTGTAACAGGCCAGCGTGTATGCCCACTATCCCATAGCCGCACGATTCAAGTTTTAATATTTTGTATGAGCTGTGCTTCTGTTTTAATAAACGTGGGATATATCCCTTATACTTTTACGCTATGTGAGGGTTTTTCTTTGGAGGTCAGTGCAACAGGACTGGATTAGACCACAAGTGCCCAGCTGATATTGCCTGTGTGGCTGAGGGGTGGCCTTATACCCCTGAAGCGTTCTCGGGCCCTGTAGGCCGCATCCTCCAGTGAGTCTTTTCACATGGGGAGGGGGCGTGTGAATACATCCCACCCCATATTGGCATGATGTGTGACACTATTCTGCTAGCAACAAAGACTGAACTGTAGAGCGCTAATCCTATACTTATTGACTTTATTATGCTATAACACTTCTAGCAAGGAAGCGCCCCATTTGTTCTTAAAGAGGAACTCCAGTGAAAATAACGTAGTAAAAAAAGTGCTTCATTTTCACAATAATTATGTATAAATGATTTAGTCAGTGTTTGCTCATTGTAAAATCTTTCCTCTCCCCGATTTACATTCTGACATTTATTACATGGTGACATTTTTACTGTGGGCAAGTTATGTAGCTGCTCCTAGCTGTTTTGGCTGTTAGAGACAGCTGTAAACAGCTAATTCCTGTCTGTGAACATTGTTACATTGTGGCAGTTTGCCCAGAGTACCGCGGTACTCGGAGCTTCTTGTGGGAGGGGTTTCAGCACAAAATCAGTCATACAGCGCCCCCTGATGGTCTGTTTGTGAAAAGCATCATATTTCTCATGTAAAAGGGGGTATCAGCTACTGATTGGGATAAAGTTCAATTCTAGGTTGGAGTTTCTCTTTAAACTGTTTGTTCAGTCTCTGTACTATTAATCATTTGTTTAATATTGTCTAATATGGTCTGTGAGCGCTAGTACTTTTTATCTTTACTAGTATTATCATTTGGTGTTAACCACTTTGTCCTTTGATACAGTATATCTACGTCAGCTGTGGCTCTCTCCAAGCCACAGCAACATAGATATACTGACCTGCTTGCAGCCCTGTTGTGCAGGAACAGGTGCGCTTCAGAGCGCACCTCCCGGCACTTACAGCTGCAATACTAATTGGTGAAAGGGAAAATGTTCCCTTGTAGCCAATTAGTAACCCCTCCACGGATGAACGATCACCGCTGTAGCAAACAGCGGTGATCCTTCATCTCTCCCCTCGGTGGCCAGATCTGTTAAAAAAAAAAGGATTAGAAAGCAGCCTGACTCACCTTTTCCTGTTCCAGCGATCAGCCTGCAGCCCAAGCCTCCGATCGCCACTCTGCACGCAGCCCTGTGATGCTGAATAGCCGAGTCCCGGCTTGATGACGTCATCAAGCCGGGACCCGGTAACCGGCATCACAGGGCTGCGTGCAGAGCGGAGGCTTGGGCTGCAGGCTGATCGCTGGAACAGGAAAAGGTGAGTCAGGCTGCTTTCTAATCCTTTTTTTTACAGATCTGGCCACCGAGGGGGCTGCCTGGGTGGGGGGTGGGACATCTGGCTGGCCCTTATGGGGGTTGTTGAACCCCAGGTGGGGGGTGGGGGGTAAAATGTGCAGCTGGGGGGGGGGATAAAGTAAGAGGGGATACAATTTTATTTAATGTGCATAATTTTATACTGGGGGCAGATCTGGCTATAATGGTGGGGGGCCCTAATCCAGGGTGCACCCGCTAATCCTGAGGGCGCATCTGGCTATAATGGGGGACCACCATTCCTGGGGACACATTTAGTTATAATGAGGGGCAGTAATCCTGGGGATACATCTGTCTATCTATACTGGGAGGTGCCAAACAGAGGACACGTCGGGCTATACTGGGGGTGACTGATATTGGGGACACATCTGGCTATAGGGGGGGGGTCTGATACTCAGGACACATTTTGCTATCTATACTGGGGGACAGAATACTGGTGACATGTTTTTATCTTCTGTGGCACTTTTTATTTTTAAACTGGAATTGATAAAAACTGAGCAAAAATGCATTTTCTTCATTTTCCCCCTCTTTTTCCCATTAAAATGCATAGAAAACTTTTTTTGCTCTAGGGACAAAATACCCGCCAATGAAAGTCTAGTTTGTCCTGAAAAAAATGATACCTAGATCATTTAGGTGTCGTGAGTAGGGATAAAGTTATGGCTGATTAAAAAGGGACATAGCTAAAACGTCAAAATTGCTCTGGTCAATAAGGGGAAAACAAGGTCTGGATGCGAAGTGGTTAATAATTGTGTGCCACCACTGCAATTATAGCATAAAGCCCTTTCATCAATATATTGTTTAAGCAGTTCTGCCTAACTGAACAAATATATTTGTCCACAAAACGCTGCTCCGAGGCAATCTGGATGAATATATATGTGCGGCAGTTGTGCGCGCATATGCGTGTGCAGGTGGCTCATTTCCTGCCTCTTTTACAGGGGATCAATTGCAGGAGGGGGAACAAGTGTTCCCCCGAGGCAAACGATCAGCTGTGAATGAATCAACATGCCTCCAATCAGAAGGCATCCTGATTCATGAAAATGGAACGTCACAAAATGTAAAAAAAAAAAAAGAGCACTTCTAGCTGATTCACACTACGAGAGTTTTTTAAATGCCAGAGATTTTAAAAGCTGTTGCTAATGCAATCCCTATGGGGGATTTTTACAAAATCAAATCGCTCCAGTGTGAACACACACATAGGATAGCATTAGCAAGAGCTTTTAAAACCACAAGCACTTAGAAAAGCTATTGTAGTGTGAACGAGCACTTCCTGGTATCTTCCAGGAGAGTGCTTAGTGCCACCTAGTGGCCATAACTACAAAAAAAAAAAAAGTAAAAAAAAAAAAAGACAGTTTGAAAAAAGTCCATTAATAATAATAATCCATAATAATAATCCAATAATAATAGTTACCTTAGGGACTAAACTTTTTATATATATATATATATATATATATATATGTGTATATATATATATATATATATATATATATGCATGTTGTGAGGGTATATTACCGTTATCTTTTGCCTATGTGGGCTTGCAATTAGTGATGAACGCAAAACTGAAAAAAAAAATACACCTTTATTTCCAAATAAAATATTGGCGCCATACATTGTACTAGGGAATTATTTTAAATGTTGCAATAAATGGGACAAACGAACAAATAAAATGTGTGGCTTTTATCCACAGTAGATCATTTAATTTTAAAACTATAATGGTCGAAAACTCAGAAATAATGATTTTTTTCCCATTTTTTTCTCATTATTCCCATTAAAATGCATTTAGAATAAAATAACTAAGCAAAAATGTACTTGAAGAAATCCTAATTGGTGGTCAAAAAAACAAGATATAGATTGTTTAGTTGTGGTAAGTAGTAATAAAGTTATTGGAGAATGAATGGAAGGAGCGCTGACAGGGGAAAATTGCTTCTGTCCTAGAGGTGAAAACACCTGCGGGCTGAGGTGGTTAATACTACATACAATTTCATTAATCCACTAAAGTTCTTTAAAAAAAAAAAATAAAGTTTAAAAACATAATCATATCAATACAGACCTGACCAGGGTCATTGTACCATAGCTCTTCATGAAGACGATCTGGATGAGCTTTTTTCCTCTTTATTTCGGCAATCACATCGAAAATCTCAGAATCAGAGCTGCTAGAGCAACTATCATCATCAGTATCACAGTCCGAATCACTGGAGCTATCTGTAATAAGAAAGAACAGGAGAATCAAATCTATAACACAGTACCTCCATCATCAAGACTAGAAAGCGCATCATACTTCCATGGTATGTGCTCAAAAATCATACTGGTTATTTTCATTATACAGCACAACATGAGACAGTTGTGTCACTGTGATTCCATGGCAACTAAAGTTACTACACTGTCACATAATAATCAATCCCATGCAAGTCTCCATCTACACATCATGCTAGTACAGCTGTGCTCTGAAGTTCACATACTCACAATTTATGACTTCTTAAAGGAGCACTGTTGCAAAAACTTCAAGTTTTAAAATACATTTGTACACATACTTACACTTTGTCCCAGAGTAAATGCACCATAAACTTTTTACTGCCTTTGCATCAGTCACTTACAGAATCCTTTGTTATCTACCTATTCTGAATCTCTTACTGACAGGTTTTGGATTAGTCCAACTCCTCATGGAGGGTTCTCAAAGTTTCTTTTAATTGTTTTAAAAGTATATCCTGAATGACCTACACAAAGATACTGTCCAGTCTGCCTACTCATGTCCACTCAATTCTGGCAGATGCACTGCTATTCAAGGAGTGCTTCTGCACAGATTGCAGTCTGTGCACAGATTGTTCAATACTAGACTCTTCCACGATGATGACGTGCCACTAGCTAACAGTTAAAACCTAGCCTGATTGAGTGCTGCAAATCTTTTCCCTGTTCTTTAGAAAATGTGTGGACCATTTATGGCTAGCAGCCTCAGGTTCATACTATGTTTTAACTGTTAGCTGGTGGTTAGGTCTCTTCCGAGAAGGCACATCATTGTCGTGGAAGAGTCTAGTTGTGATGATCGCTGCTGCAGCAGCTGTTGCTGGAAGTAGTAGTGCTGCAGCTCAGGCAGTTCTGATCTATTTCCATGCAAGCTGCATAGCTTTGTCTGTCTTTCCCTGCTGTCAGCTTGTGACTGATTATCATTCACCTGTGTGGGAATCTGCATGTCTGCTCCCATTGGATGACCTCAGTATAAAGATCTGCTTCCTGCAGGGTTTCCTTGGGTTTTCATAGCTTCAGTTTAAGCCCGTCTTGCTGTCGCTTCAGCCCCCGATCGTGTTTCTTGTTCTAAAGATACTTTGCTGGTTTTGCGTCATATATTGGTTCATTGCCAATATATATGCATACCAGCACGTTTATTATTTTCCTTGTATTCGTGTTACGTTGATACATCAGTGTCGCTGATATATACGTACACGAACTGTTTATTTCCTGTGTTCAGTTAGTCAGTTTTCCAGCATGTTTTGGTAGTTTGCGCGTACCGTGAGCACCCGTGCTGAGCTAGTTATCCTGTTCCTGGTCCTGTTTGTGGATTGCGTTCATCTCTGCGAAGAGATAACGAATCCTTCTGAATCCTGTTCTGTTACTGTTTGTGGATTGCGTTCATCTCTGCGAAGAGATAGCGAATCCTTCTGAGTCCTGTTCCCTGTATTACTCCAGTCCTAGTCAGCGTTCCTGCTTATGTCATATATCGGTTCATTGCCGATATATACATATGTTAGTCAGACGTTACAAATAGTTTCATTGATAGCTGTAATTGTAATACGCTAGGAAAACATACTTATTGTATATTTATCTGTGTTACGTTCATCTATCTCGATCCTGCTATTTCCTGACTATCCTGTCCTGTCTTTGTGAGGCACGCCATCGCCGCAACGCATTGGCTGCCTCATTCCAGTCTGTCTGGTTTTGGACGCTTGCTGTCGCTAAGTAGCCGCTAGCTAGCAAGCGTTCATTCTGTCTACCTGTCCTGATCTCCTCAGTTCTGGTTTATGCGCTCAGCGCTACTTTGCGCTGAGACGTTATAACGAAAGCATTGTTTGTGGCTGTCAGATCTGCACCGGCTCTGTGCGCCACAATCTCCTATTGGAGTCAGTCCTCCCCTCCACTATACTAGGGATAGCCTGTTTCTTTGTGCTAGTGTGTGTACCTCCTCCACGTCAGCTCATGCGTTGCATGCTGATTGTGGAGAATACACCACCAAGCCTTACATTATGAAAACCCCATTACCAATCCCCATTGTGGGGGGGATTCCCAGAAAGTATGACACAGTTAATTATGGTTCCTGTTCCTTTAAGAAATTTGAAGAACTTAACCCTGAAACAGAAAATGAGTTTTTCTCTGAATGTGCCAGGTTCCTGGCCAATCCCGATCTCCAAGCGACTCCTGTTTCAACCTGGGCACTCCAGCTAGTTTATATTTGGTTTAAAGGGCAATTGCTTCAGTGGGCATGTTATGTTCTCAATCATTCCGATTTGAATGAGAGACCGCTGGAATTTCTAGCGTTTGTGATCCATAACTGGTTGCGCATAGATCCATTGCCTTTTCCTCTAAATGAACTCCTGGCAGCAGGCCAATCAGCTGCTCCTTCAATTGTTTGCAAAAATGATCAGCAAGCAGAGAGTGTTCCTGATAATTTTCCTGCAGCCTTGAATAAATCACCAAAAACAGCAGGGAAAACAGCAGGGTCTAAGGCAAAACGCAAACGTTCTAAGAAACGTGTCCGATCTGCAGAGTCGTTATCCTTAGCGACTGAGACCTATAATGAGATTCTGCCATTAACAGATAATGAAATGCAATTGTCTTTCAGGGGAGTTAAATGGACTTATGAAACTATTAATGAACTTTCATCACTGGCTAGGGAAAATAAAGATTTTTGTTTAAAAGAATTATCTGAGTATGATTATGAGGAGATATTACAGAGTATTGAACAAATCAACTTATTTGTGAAGCAAGGAAAGTTTGCATACACTACAGTTCAACACTTGCTACAGGTATTAGAGATTCTTAAGAATAAGGAATCTGCCAATCACCTGCTAATTAACCCAATATATGTCCCTGCCACAATCATATCTGCAAACTGTGATCTGCCTGTTAAGTATGCTTGGAATCCTCCATTTGAGAAAGGAGAGATGGAAGCTCTGGTCAATGAATGGAAGAATGATTCAAGTTCATTTTGTCAATTTTACAGTGCAAAAAGTGAATTAGTATTGAATGCATGCATTAAGTCTGCCTATAACCTAATAAAAACTGGTGTGTGTGGGTATGACTTTGTGGCTCCATTGATCGATGTGTGGAAAATGATTTTGGATGATTTTTATGCGATTCAATCAGTTGATACCAGGGAAGACACACTGTCAATTGGAGACTGTCCCACTTCTCCAGTTACTGAGTCCCTGCCATGTCTTGTGAATGTTCCTGTAACTCCACCCTGTACCATGGATAACTCAAGTGTTACTTCTCAGTAAAACAGAAGCCACTGATACTTTCTTAACTTTGCCCTGCACAAATTTCTCAGCAGAGAATCCAGAGGTCCTGCTGACTTCTGAGTCCAGCCTAGCCAGTACTCATGAGTCTTTGTTCAGTGAAACAGACACCAGAAAAATCTTGCCTGTCTCTGCAAACACTTCTGCAGAAATTACCCGTGTTAATAAAGTTCAACTCCTGTCTGATCCAGCAGATGCCAATAGATGCACTACATCAGTTTCCGAGTCCCAGCAATCCTGTCCAGAAACCTCAGAACCCCAGCATCTGAATTTTCCAATTTTACAATTGAATGGTGATTCAGATGCGCAAACATTGTGTCTTGATTTTCCTGTTTCTACACCTCGCTCTAGGTTCGTGAATAGCTCAGAGCATCTGCTCTGTGAACCTGAAATCGCAGAATTATTACCTTGTTCAGAAAATGTTCCAATAAATTTGCCCTGTACCATGAATTGTGCAGTAGATCTCTCCAATGAAACTCAGGTCACAGAATCATTATGCTGTCCAGCAGGTGCTTCCATGGTTTTGCCCTGCAATATGGACTGTTCAGTGATCCTGTCCAGTGAAGCTGTGGTCGCAGAGTCTTATGCTTCACCCAGTACTTTGGATATTTCAAACCCTCTATCAGAAGGGTCTAAGGCACTGCTTACCTCAGTTGGTGTTGCAGTAATATTCACTTGTCTAGCAGCTGTTTTGGAATTACAGTCTGCTCTAATAAAACTTGGTGAATTTCTGCCCAGCAAAGCAGAAGCCATTGAAATATTGTCCTCGTCAGCAATTGTGTTAGATACCTTGCCCTGTACACAGTCTGATTTAACCAATGTTGAGTCCCTCTTCAGTGTTGTAACAGCCGAGGAACTCCAGCCCTGTCCTCTGAATGTTTCAGAAGTCTTGCCCTGTAACATGGATAATTCTGATTCTCTGGTCAAAATAATAGAAATCTCAGAATTTCAGTCCGGTCTGATGAGTGTTCCTGAAACCCAGCCCTGTATCCTGAAAGATTCTGGTTCTCTGGCCGCTGTGGCAGAGGTTCCAGAGTCCCCTTCCTGTCCAGGGAATTCCTCAGTTTTGCCTAGTCCAGTGGGGGCTGCTGCAATACTGACTTGTTCTGCAGCGCCTCATGAGTTCCAATCCAGTGTATTAAATGAGTCTCTGTCCAGTCCAGAGGTAGTTGTGGAGTCCCTATCTGGTTCAGTGCATACATCAGAAGATTTGTCCTGTCTTGTTAGTGCCCCTGAATCTGATTTGTTACTGACTTTGCTGGAATCAGCGACATCTAAGTCTGATCCAGCATTCTCGTGTAAAAGTCCAGTAGTTGCGAAGTTTAGTCATGATGATTTTTTTTTGGCCGGTCCTGGTTTTGGTCCTGTCTTGGCTGACCCTGAGGCTCGCGGTTCCTTGACGTGCCCAGAGGTTTCTCTTGTGCCGGTGTGCCCAGGTGTTCTTTGTGTGCCAGAGTGCCCGGGTGTGTCTAAGGTGTTAGCGTGCTCTGATGCTTCCTTGGTGGGAACACGTTCTGATGTTGCCGGTCTGCCTGCATGCCCAGAGGTGGTTCTGGTCCCTGGGAGCCCTGATATTGATGTTTGTCCTTGTGGCCCTGACTCGGGAGTTGCCCTGGGTTCCATGGGGGTTCTTGGTGGTTCTCCATGTGAGCCTAAGGGGCGTTCTGACCTATGGGGATCTCTTTGGAGCTTCGAGGTGTTCTGGGGGGTCTCTGAGAAAACTTGTCCTGGTGCCTTGGACTGGTTTAACAGTGGGTTTTGTGTTGGTAAAGACAGTACCGGTGGGCATTGCAAAGGCTTTGGCGTTTCTGGACGGTTCCTGGAGGGCGGTGGGTATCGCTCAGGGAATTTCGGAGGGCTTTCTTCTGGAAATCATGGTTCTGATGGGTGTCGCATTGGGGCTTGTGGTGCTGATGGGCATGGTTCTGTGGGTTCTGGTTCTGATGGGTCCAGTCTTGTGGGGACTGATTCTGGAGTTCGGTCTTGCCGGGCTGTCCCTGTCATCATGAATTATCAGTCGGACTGTTTTGTTGGGAATTTCAGTTTTGAAAAGCGTCTGGAATCCGCTTTTAAGGGCGGGGGTACTGTGATGATCGCTGCTGCAGCAGCTGTTGCTGGAAGTAGTAGTGCTGCAGCTCAGGCAGTTCTGATCTATTTCCATGCAAGCTGCATAGCTTTGTCTGTCTTTCCCTGCTGTCAGCTTGTGACTGATTATCATTCACCTGTGTGGGAATCTGCATGTCTGCTCCCATTGGATGACCTCAGTATAAAGATCTGCTTCCTGCAGGGTTTCCTTGGGTTTTCATAGCTTCAGTTTAAGCCCGTCTTGCTGTCGCTTCAGCCCCCGATCGTGTTTCTTGTTCTAAAGATACTTTGCTGGTTTTGCATCATATATTGGTTCATTGCCAATATATATGCATACCAGCACGTTTATTATTTTCCTTGTATTCGTGTTACGTTGATACATCAGTGTCGCTGATATATACGTACACGAACTGTTTATTTCCTGTGTTCAGTTAGTCAGTTTTCCAGCATGTTTTGGTAGTTTGCGCGTACCGTGAGCACCCGTGCTGAGCTAGTTATCCTGTTCCTGGTCCTGTTTGTGGATTGCGTTCATCTCTGCGAAGAGATAACGAATCCTTCTGAATCCTGTTCTGTTACTGTTTGTGGATTGCGTTCATCTCTGCGAAGAGATAGCGAATCCTTCTGAGTCCTGTTCCCTGTATTACTCCAGTCCTAGTCAGCGTTCCTGCTTATGTCATATATCGGTTCATTGCCGATATATACATATGTTAGTCAGACGTTACAAATAGTTTCATTGATAGCTGTAATTGTATTACGCTAGGAAAACATACTTATTGTATATTTATCTGTGTTACGTTCATCTATCTCGATCCTGCTATTTCCTGACTATCCTGTCCTGTCTTTGTGAGGCACGCCATCGCCGCAACGCATTGGCTACCTCATTCCAGTCTGTCTGGTTTTGGACGCTTGCTGTCGCTAAGTAGCCGCTAGCTAGCAAGCGTTCATTCTGTCTACCTGTCCTGATCTCCTCAGTTCTGGTTTATGCGCTCAGCGCTACTTTGCGCTGAGACGTTATAACGAAAGCATTGTTTGTGGCTGTCAGATCTGCACCGGCTCTGTGCGCCACAATCTCCTATTGGAGTCAGTCCTCCCCTCCACTATACTAGGGATAGCCTGTTTCTTTGTGCTAGTGTGTGTACCTCCTCCACGTCAGCTCATGCGTTGCATGCTGACTGTGGAGAATACACCACCAAGCCTTACACTAGTATTGAACAATCTGTGCACAGGCTGTCCTTGAAGCCAATGCTCTCCTTTACTGCATCAGTTTTGAATGTAAGTTGTGTAATCTCAGTGTAATCTCAGTGTTATCCCCAGAAATTTTTTTCAGCCGGGTGGCATGAAAAAGTAGCCGGGTGGGGAAGTAAGGGCCCTTTTCTACTAGGAAGTGCGATCACAATTGCGCAACCTACAATTTCCACTATCCGTGATTGCGCCAGCATGCTGTGTGTCATTCTGGTGGAATTCATCACACCGCACTGTTAACAAGCTAATGTGAACATACAATATAATTGCATTGCCATGCAATTATATTATCCAACGCAACAGGTCAGGATGAAAGGAGCCTCATGACTCATTACTTGCTCTTCTAAATATGCAAAGTTCCAGTTCCATCCCCCTTTCTGGTTCTTGAGAGCACAACATTCATGCAAATTCAAATTTTAAGCTCATCTCAGTTTACAAGCAACTTTTTATTCCTGGCACACAAAAGATATAGCCCTGTGGATATGCTACCAAAACACCAGCCTACAATTATGTCCCTTATGAATCTAAGAACTATCAGCCCCGGCATCATTACTTCTTGTACACAGCTGATGTCCTGTGTACATCCAGCATAAGAGGAGAGGACATGCTCAGCACTTTGCAGCCCAGACCTGTGAACGTATCAGAGAAGCACAGGGTCTGACAACAACTTCCAGTGGTGCTGTAATCCAAAGCTACCCGAGTAATGGGGAAACAGAGTTGGTTGCTCTGGGCAACTGCATCACTTTAGCTCCCCTGAACAATCAGAGCCCCCAGTGTGTGCAGCGTCTCGCCCTCATCAGACTCATGGCCCCAGAAGCTGCATTCATCCTACTACTCTGCGCTCTCCAGATCCTCCTATTTTATCAGTAGCTGCAGCCACGGCTGGAGACATGACAGTTTGACGGCTGGAGATGAATACAGTTTAACATTCTCATGAATGCGTTCAGAAATGCAGGCAGAAAATAGAACTCTGACCCACTGGATAAAAAAAAAGCACAAGGTTGAACACCTCAAAAAGACATTCTTGTGTCTTTCTGTCTTTACAAATATGCCGACGCAAACTCAAATCCTTATTGTACAGATAGAGTGTACCAATTCTGCATGTGTCAAGTTCCACTACAGGGCTTGCTACTAATAGTGCAGATATGCATTTAATGAATGGCAACACAATGCATTGTCCAGAAAAGCTGCATCTGCAGGGTTTGTCTTTTGCAGGGCTGTGGAATCGGAGTCGAGGAGTCAGGGACTGAGTAATTTTGGGTACCTGGAGTTGAAGTCGGACTCAGTGGTTTCATTAAATGAGGAGTTGGAGTCGGATGATTTTTGTACCAACTACACAGCCCTGGTAAGTATTAGACTAAGGAGATGGAGCAATTTTGGGTACCTGGAGTCAGAGTTTGAGTCAGAGGTTTCATAAACTGAGGAGTCGGAGTCGGATGATTTTAGTACTGACTCCACAGCCCTGGTCTTTTGCGGACCACAAGATACAACACTGCAACAAACAGCAAATTTAAAAATAGAGGTCTCCTACTGAATAGGTGATGGCTTACTGAACATGAGGAGCTAAGATACGAACCCTGGGCTCCTGTGCCAGAGGCAGAGTCCTTAACCTGTACACGATCCAGCCACTGCACAAATACAAATGTCATGCCAATACATTTCCAATGCCAACTTGTGTAGAGATACATCAGCTTTTACATCAACTAACATTCTAAGCTATAGAATCTATGGCTTATTTCAACTTACATTACGGATTTCAGAAAATACCGGTAAGTGAAGTTTGCTTCTTATATACATTCTTACCACATTTTATAGTTTATAAAAGGCTGACACTAAAGTAAGTTGATAACACTTTCTAATGGAGATCTAATATGCTGAAATTGTCTTTCCAGCAAGGTTAATGATATATTATAACACTGGCAAGTGCCCTGTGGAAAAACGTTTCATGAGGCTGGGGGATTAATGAAATCATTTAAATGGAAGTAGAGCCAGAGTAAGTTCAGAAAGCTGTATGAAAAGGCTGCCTTTGATGATGCATTAATTCAACTTAAGAATAATTCCTTAGACCTTGAGGTTGAGTTATCTCAAGGTACGTTATTCTTTATGGACGGTTCCAGGTACTATACATTTTTCCACTCCTCTTTAATGAGGTAAAAGGGACTAAACTGGAACACACCAAAATTCCAGTCATTTATGTAGGCTAATACTTCTTAAAGGCTTAGAACTATTTAGGAACTAGTAAGAAAAGTGTTAAATTGTTATAGTGGTAGAAAAATGTGCTATTAGTGTTAAGAAATCTTAATAATCATATTGGTTATTAACTAAACTTTTCCTTCATTAGAAAAATATGCATGCAGCGTCCAGCTCTATACATTTCAAGGGAATAAAGTACATTAGTTTCCTTCCTATGTGCACACATAAACAACAGATGCCAAACACAAGCCTCGGTCAGTAAGGGCTCTTTCACAGTGCGACGTTAAAGTCGCACGTTATAAAATACTTTAACGCAGAGTAACGCACAGCAATGCAAAGTCTGTGTGACATTCACAGTGCACACGTTGCGTTAGTGTGTAACGTGTAGCATTAAAAAGTGCTGCATGCTGTGCGTTTAGCAATGTATCTGCTGCATTATGTGTGTTGCACATGCTCAGTAATGTATTTATTTTATTTAAATGTAACGCATGCGCCGTTTTTGTTCCATCAGTATGCAACGAAAACGGCACACCAAGAGACACATAACGCAGTGCAAAATAACGTCCAATTTCATAACCTACATGCGCTGCGTTAGGGGCACATTGTGCGACTTTAACGTCGCATCAAATGCAACATCTCACTGTGAAAGAGGCCTAACTGTAAACAGGGTTTATCAAGCCTATTGAAATCACTAGACCAAACTCAGACCTGCATAAAACATAAAACATAAAGGGGAGGCTTCCTACTCTGTGCAGAAGGAAGATGGGAGTCTAGTACTCTTGTGTAGTGGACATGGAGTTCAGCAAACTGTTTTCTTGAAAGAACTATAATTAGGTAACCAGTACCAACAACAATTTCACAAATTCATAGCTGAATGCAAATTAAAATACAAAGATACATTTCCGCAGCATGATTCTTGATTAAAGAAAATGTCATAACTGAAGTGCCATTACGCTTCACTTGCAATTTGCACCATAAGTCACCAAGCCTTTTTGTTTGTTTGTTTATACACCAACAAAAACACACATTACAAACTTAAAGCGGAATATAACCCTGCATTTCAACTTTGCTCTAAAACATTATTTACAGTATATTATATGCAACCAGCATTTTTTTTTTTTTTTACTAGACCAGCATTGGAAGGGTTACACAGGGCTTTAAAGTTCCTTAAGGCCTCGTTCACATCATTTAGCGCAGATGGCGGTGCGATCGGAACGCAATGCGTCCAACCGCACGCCATCTGAGTTCCTATGCGCTGCGCTGCAGATCCCATTCATTACAATGAATGGGATCTGCGCTGCGATTCACAAAAATGCGTGCAGTACGCAATAGCGCAATCGCGCTGCCACGCAGCGCATATGATGGGAACGGTAGAAGGGCTGTCTATGCCCTTCTACCGTTCTTGCGTGTCGCACACTATACGCGCTGCCAAAATGCGCACGGCAGCGCGTATAGTCTGAACGAGGCCTTAGATTTCTGCAGACGCATCCGAAGCTGAAAAGAGATACATTTTGTTTACAGAAATGTATCTAAGTGTTGAATGACTCATCTCTCTGACTAAGAAGGAGCTTGGAGGACTGCCAAAGAGTGTGTAACTGTTTATCAATAGATACATAGAATGTAACAATCTGAACTTCTGCATATCTCTCCACAGAACTTGAAACGTCTGTGTTTAACCCTTCCAATGCTGGTCTAGTAAAAAAAAAATGCTTTTTGCATATAATATGCTGTAAATAATATTTTAGAGCAAAGTTGAAATGCAGGGTTATATTCCGCTTTAAGATACATGAAAGACCTGCTACACAAGGTCCCGTAGTTACCAAAATTAAACACTTATTAAAAAAAAAGTGACAGCATTTATATATTACTGTTATTTTTGCAAATAAGGGCTTGTAATTATCGATAGGATACAATGAGAAAAGAAAAAACTTAAAACAGAAAAACTACACCTACATATATTGCCGCCTTACATTGTACTAGAGGCGCTAAATCTGATACTACAGAAATCCTGTTGTCCCCATTTTGTTTGCCTGATGAAGCGGGCTTGACCTGTGAAACGCGTTACACTGTTATTTGGGGTACCGTATAATAAATTTATTGATTTATATGAAGACAGGATCTCTTGTCTGTTTCTGGGAGGCAAGTCTACCACTTCCTCCAAGCATTTTTAAAGATTTTATCATTGCTGATTTATTCCATTTTATCCTGCTGGCGCCTCTGTTCCACATTCAAACATAGCCAAATGAATGGAAGGAGTGCTAAAAGTAAAAATGGCTCTTGGCGGTAAGGGTAAAACAGCCTGTGGAGTGAAGTGGTAAATTTAGTATGTCCCATGATCATGCATGGCATCAAAGTTTATCAAAGGAAAATTAATCAGTTAAAATATCCTAAAACCATTAGGCTCAGTTTCCACTTCTGACCGGACCGTTCGGCACAGAGTAAAGCAGTGTCCTCTCCACTCCATTTTCTCATTGCATTTGTGTCAGGGGCAGATGTGTGAGTACTATAGGTGGATATGGGCAACACATCCGCTCGTCCGGGAAAAGGGAGAAAGTCGGGACTTTGCATTACGTTTTTTAGCACAAGTGGAAGTGGACCCTATATTTTTAACAATAGGATCCACTTCCTGTGATTCTTGGAACTGCTGAAAACCTACTGAACTGGTAAGTTTATACTGGAAGTGGGAACTGAGCCTAATTGGTGCACACACAGTAACAAAAATCCCCATATTTCCAGTAAACACAAAATATAAGGATAAAAAGAGAGAAGGAGAGAGACAAGGAAAGCTCCTGACCTCTTACACTCACAGCTTAATGACTGATGTGAGCCAAGAAATGATCAGGAATTTGGTTTTTATTTACGAACAACTTCAGGGATGAGCAAGCATGTAGGTTCATGCATCCTTAAGTGGAGAGGTGGGGGAGGTGTCCAGGGCCAGAAGGATTACTGCTGTATATCAAAAAGAGTAGTGTTCGATTAAAAAAAAAAAAAACATTTCAACCTAACAATTCACCAGCTATCAATGGAATAAATCAGCAATGTATCAATATAGCATACACCAGTAGTATTTGCAAGTAGAGGTATAAATGACCTATAGTAGATATATCACCTGATGCGATCACAAAGGGACGCACTCAGGGATTAGAACCCGGGTTCAGCAAGTTTGCTCAAATAATTAGGTAGTGCAATATTAACCACCTGAGCCTATCTGGACGAATATCACTTTGTTAACCCCACCCACCCCCTGAAGGTGTGCAGTGTGGTCCGGTGCAGCCTGGGACGCTGGTGCGGGTTGTGGGGAGTCCAGTACCTGGAGTTTTTTCCACCTTGCCGCTGCTTGGGTCCATTGTCTGTGCAGGTACAGGCCTTGTGGAGTCCACCACTGCTACCCAGGAGATCAGGGCTCCACGGAGGTAGGAAGACACAGCACTGATCAGGAAACCTTTAGCCTCGCTGCATGCTGGCTCCATCCATCCATCGGCTGCTGCTGCTCCATCACAGCAGAGACACCTCTGGTTCATCCCCTAAATGATGCCAGACACTAAAGTAAAGGCCACCGCAGCGGAGGCTTCTGTGACAGCCAGATTATCTTGGCCAGCCCTGCTGAATGCTGCCCAGGAGTCGGGACCCACCACAGAAATTAACACTACTGCACTTTCTGACCTGGAACACCTTGACCAGCACTACCAGATATCAGAAATCAGGATTCTCAGCAGCATCAGCCATGAAGAACTGGGTCATCGTTGCTGAACCTTTGCCACTCTCTTGGCTTGGACATTATTCCCCCCTTTCCTTCCAGAACTGGGTATAAGCCCAAACCAATTTTGTGTACAACCCCCCATTTGTACTTGGCAAAATAAATTATTCGGATTCTTAAATCTACTATAGGTCATTTGCATAAAACAGCTGCATTGACTATCTTTGATCCCCGTTTTGATAAGTAACTTATGAAATCTGTCACTCTTCTAAGTAGTGTTTGTGTTCAAATTAGGTATAGAGAATTTTCAAGACCCAGATATTTCCGAATACCTGTGTTCAGCACTGATCAAGCGGACATGGTCAGTTCAATAAATTGTGTGTCATGTTGCGGCGTTTCATGTGACTCCAATACGTCCTCCTTCCAATTTGGAGGAAAGAAGCATTGGAGTCACATGAAATGCAATGGAACACGTTGGTCAGTGAACTCAGTGAACTCTCTCAGTGAGGAAGACTTAAAGGGGTTCTGTGGGGGTTCCTGAGGAGAAAAACTGCCACTTATCTGGGGTTTCTATCAGCCCCCTGCAGTGGTAATGTCCCACGCCGTCCTGCTCCCATCTGCCGTTCCCCGCAGCCGGCACCGGGCTATTATTCGTCTGTCACACAGACGAATAATGCGCGTTGCCGTGCCTCCGCTCGCGTCATCTGAGGC
This sequence comes from Hyperolius riggenbachi, assembly GCF_040937935.1. Classification (NCBI taxonomy): domain Eukaryota; kingdom Metazoa; phylum Chordata; class Amphibia; order Anura; family Hyperoliidae; genus Hyperolius; species Hyperolius riggenbachi. The sequence goes on from NC_090650.1 coordinate 247,013,184, forward strand.
TTACTGCGCAGGCGCAGTACAACGGAGCCTTGTACTGCGCTTGCGCAGTAAGCTTCCGATGACGCAGGCGGAAGCAAGCGGGTGCGCGGCCACTGTAGCGCAGCCGCAGTTCGATTCCATGCCGCTTAGACCGGGGCCGGCGGCGGAGAACAGCAGATGGGAGGAGGATGGCGTGGGACATTACCGCTGCACGGGGCTGATAGAAGCCCAAGGTAAGGGTCTGTTTTTCTCCTCAGAAACCCCTAACAGAACCCCTTTAAGTGAAAAGCCTTTTGTATGGAGTTCACAGAGGCAAAGTTATCCCTTTGCTGACAGCAGCAGCAATAGCTTTCTCACATCAACAGAGTTGCAGCCAGTATTCCGTAGATGTGCAGGCTCTAGGCGGTGTTACGGTGCAGATTGGCAGTACCATACATTCACCCTGAACCCCACCCTCCCCCAGCACAACCAGAAGACACATGGACACACACGGTGTTAAGTGAACTTTCAAAAGATGGATCTGATGATATTTTGCTCCAATCCTACTTTTTCATTTAGATACAGAATCAGGTGGCAAAAAGTATAGTCTAGATTTACTTTAAAATTCAAGTTAGATCAGCATAAGCCTAGTAAGCTGACCATCAGTGATATTACAGATATTAAGTATGCTCAACATAATCTGTAGATCAATCTGTAGATGTGTTTCCTAACAGCAGCCAATGCCCAGGCATCTGTATCCACGTTATGTGTTTAGGCCAGACATGCTTACATGATGCCTGTATGTACATTACTCCAATGATAGTGTAACAGTCATTTTCCTCCCGCATGTAAATTGTTGAATGTGGTGTCAGATAGGGTCTTCAGCATGAATATTCTAAAGCGTACAACTTGGCAGTAGTTAAAAGTGACAGAATGCCAACATAAAAATGTATGCTTTCCTCTTGCATGCTACAAATATAAATAATTTTTATACATGCAGCTTGCCAAACACATACCATGCCACATGTTAAACTTGCTGCCAAGAATATTTACACTTTAAGTAACCATGTCTGCATAGTGGCAGGCTTACCAAACAACTCAATACTTAAAAACACATCCACAGATGGTGACAACATTTCTCTTCTATAAAAATAGCATGAAACAGATAACAAGAGCACACAAGAACAGATCTTCTTACCAAAATCCTCATCTAATTTGGTCTTTGGTGGCTCCCAGGCTGGCCTAGCAGCTCTAGATCTTGTCTGACGCTTGCCAAGTTCCTCTTCAAACCTGTCAAATAAATCCCGCAACCTGCTTGTTCCAACCACAGTGGAGTCACCCTTTGAAGACATATCAGAGTGCCATGTTATTGTTCATCACATTTTTTCTATAGATGAAGTATTTTTCTACAGACAGTCTTGTAGCGACTTGCATTTATATTCACAACTACACTCAAAACCAGAAGCAACTCCATAATACTATTTTAACAATACACAGATGTTTATGAGCACTAACGTTTCTTAACCACTTAAGGACCGGCTGACTTTTTACCGATCTGTGCTGCATGGGCTCTTCAGCCCACAGCACAGATCAGCTTTGCTTTCAGGCAGGGCGATCAGACTTCCCCCTTTTTTCCCCCACTAGGGGGATGTCCTGCTGGGGGGGGGGGGTCTAATCGCCGCCGCTGCCTTTTGCCTAGCAGGGGCTCCTCAAAGCCCCCCTCCGCAGCACTATTCCTCCCTCCCTCTCCTCCTTCCCATGGGCGGTACAGGACAGCGATCCGTCCTGTACCGCCTCTGATAGGCTTCAGCCTATCAGATGCCGGCGATCCCCGGCCAATCAGAGGTCGGGGATCGCCGATCTCCTTTACGGCACTGCTGTGACAGCAGCGCCATGCAACGTAGACACCGGGGATTTCTTCCCTAGGTGTTTACATTTAGCCTGCGAGCCGCAGGCTGTTAACGGAGACTCCCTCCGTGAACTAACATGGAACAGCCCATGGAAACAAAGGAAAGAGCAGCTGGTTGTTAAGTGGTTAAAGCAAACCTGATCGGAAAATAAACTCAAAAGATAATTAATTGGGTGTGTAATAGCAAATGTATATCTAAAGGTGCTCATACATCCCTGGATCGACCATGACTCCCAGACTCTGCCATCACCTCCGTGTCCACCACCACATGGCACGTGTAACATGTGGGGCATGTGTTACATCACACACACAAGCATGCCTGGTGCTACACGGGTCCACGGTGGAGGAGCTGGGGAGTCGCGCCAGCGGGACAGGTAATTTAGACTGCATACGAGCCACAGGGGCGGACATATTTAACTTGGGGGACAGGTCCTGTTCCAGGAGATTGTAAGTTGAATTTGTTTGTAAGTTGATTCCTGTATTACACATGGTGAAATCTGGATAAACGATTTCCGTGCAGACAACTCTGTATTTGGACATTTAATATAAACTATGTTTTTGGTTGTTTTTGAAGTGCTTTTAAAGTGTTTTAAACTACTTAAAACATTTTATACAATACAGTAAACATTTAATAACTATAATACCGTTTTTTTTTTCAGACCTAGGTCTAGAGGACAAAAACCAGGGGAAAAAACTACACTAAACCTAGTGCATCCTTGGCACAGGGGCATCTTGTGGATCTTCTACCCCCCCCCCCCCCCAAATCATTATGCTCCCCTTGTAAGTCTTGTGTCACCCTTGTGATTTATGTCCCCCTTGTACCTCTGGCGTCCCAGTGTTTTCCTCTGTACTACTCCGTCCCCGTGTGCTCCTCTGTGCTAGTGTCCCCTTGTGCCCTCCACCATGCCCACCCTGTGTCGCCCTCCATGCCGCCCCATGTCCTCCTCTGTGACCCCTCCCCCCCCCCTTGTCCTTCTCCGTGCCTCCCTTGTGCAGAGTGCCTAGTGCCCAAAATGAAAGCAGCAGTTCACTTGCTCCGGACGTCTGCAATTACAACCGTGTAATGATGCGATCAGGAGAGGACAGCACTAGAGGAGGCTGTGAGGGAGGAGACGTCGCTAATCGCTGCAGCTGCCTGGAACAGGTGAGAAGCATGCTTACGCTGTGGATTACTCTGCATGGGTGAGTACAGTACAGGGTGTTCCCAACACGGACGGCGGTTCATTTCAGCAGGTCTTTGTAAGTCGGGGACTCCGTGTATTTGGTCCATAAGATGTAGTAACTTTCACTCCCCACGTTTGGGAAAGATAAAGTGAGTGTCTTACGGTCAGAAAAATACGTTATGTAATAAAAAAACAGTCTTGTATATTTTGTACATAAAGAAAACTGAAATCCCCATATGAGGAGGTTTAATTTGGTGCTGGAGCTCAGTGCACCTAACAGGTAGAACTTTGTGCAAGTTATACATGTCCATTTTCCAATAAGTTTATTTTTATAAACTCAACTATAAACTAAAACATTAAACTTGTTTTCTACAACTGATTTTGTTTATATATGGCTGACAATTCAAACCCTTGGTCAGTGACATTTTTTTCAAACTAAACTACATATTAAAGAAGTTCAATCATAAAAGTTATGTAAATAAGATTAAACTGGTAAAATGCTAGCCTTAGTTGCTAGGGAGTTGTGGCTATGGCTGGGATCTTTAATTGGCCTTACCTCCAGATGTGGGCTTTGTAACTGGCCTGGCTGACTTCTAGAGCAGAGAGGAGTGTAAGAAGAAGCTGCAGCATGTGTAGCAGTGAGGAATTTGCCACTAGTTTCTGTTGGATCTTTAAGTTGTTATTTTTATAATACATAAATCAACTATTCTTACAATATCATTTCAGATGCATTGCTTTTTATTGACTGTATGTCTATACAATTATTATAAATGTATCTGGACTACAAATTTAAAGGTACCCATGAGCATTAAAAAGCAGTATCATGTAAATACACAATCTAACTGCCTTCAGGTGCTTATCTAACCTACTAACACTTAAAATCACAAAGCTTTGTAAAAAACCTCTTATGTACGTTCCACTTTCAAACAGACATACATTTTAAACAATTAAGGTAAGGCCTGGTTCACAGAGTAAAAAAAAACAGTCCGTTTCCAGATCGGAAGGGAACAGATCATAATGGATGGGATCGGATCCAGTGTTAACCTATGGAACCGTTCACATCCATCTGTTCAAACGGATCCATTCTGCACGATCCGCAAGTTTCCTGCTGCAGCAATTTTTCCGGACCGCTGAGCCCTGCGGAACAGAAAGAGAAGCTGAAGTGCTGCAATGGTGGCAAAGGAAAAACGGAATGCATCTTCACACTAGTGAAGAAAACGGACCGGACTAAAAAGAAATATAAACCTGGGGGTGGGGGCGTTTTGGGGGAAACTGAACGGAAGCAGTGGATTGGAAACGGAGTGGCAACGGATCAGATCGACCGGTGATCAGATCAGTTTTCACAAATCCATTTGCCACTTTAACGCAAGTGTGAACAAGGCCTTATTTTTGTAAACTTACATAAGCACAAAAATGCTGCAGCTAAATTATAGCTTTTGTTGCTAATCGACAATACACTAGCTTTACTTTTCAAGTAAATACAACATAAAAAAAATGCGGATATGCAAATATTCACATAAAACAGTATGAATTCAGACTATGATACTCACCACTTGATCCATTGGGTCACTGGAATAGTAACTTTCAGAGTGAGTACAGCGAACCCATACAGGCTTAAGTAAATCTTCATCTTCGTCATCTGCTCTCTCCAAAAGGCTTTCATCCAGAAAATCCTTGTCTTTCAAAGAGAAGTAACTTTTTTCCCTTGTTGAGGAGGAGCTTTCAGAAGTGCTATCCCTAAAATAATCTTCCCATTTTGGTCTCTTACGCTCTCTACTAGGAGATGGGCTATAACAAATTATAAACAAATTAAATACTTTTAGGATGGTAATTCAAAAACAACAACTTTGGGCACAACACAAGGTTCAGTAATAAGCAAAACACGTAAGTATTTACTTGTACATAGTGTATGTTTGAACCTCTGACCAGTATTCAAACTGATCCAAAAGTTGCTCGTGTGCATTCCTGGCTGAAAAAACAAACAAAAAAAAAAACCCACAACACCCTAGGTAGTGTGCATCCACAATAGTTTTGTGATCCTAAATATGAACCCAAACTTCATAAAATGCCCTACTTGTTCTGAAAATTTGGGCCCACTTACACCATTATTTCCCACCACCTGTAGTGAAATGCAGCACTTTGTAGAAACCGTATCTGAATGTATTTTTAGTGGTGAAGACAGAAGGCCCCATGCACTTGTATGGGGCTGCACTACTTCATAATTCACTGCTAACAGTGGTGCCAAGCTGTGTGCGCAGTTGAGTGTGAACGGGCCCTTAGACTCTTGGTAGCGACAGTGATGTAAAAATAGTTTATACACCAAGACTTGGAATACAACAAGACAGACCTGCTTTAAAGGGATACTGTAGGGGGGTCGGGGGAAAATGAGCTGAACTTACCCGGGGCTTCTAATGGTCCCCCGCAGACATCCTGTGTTGGCGCAGCCACTCACCGATGCTCCGGCCCCGTCTCCAGTTCACTTCTGGAATTTCTGACTTTAAAGTCAGAAAACCACTGCGCCTGCGTTGCCGTGTCCTCGCTTCCCCTGATGTCACTAGGTACTGCGCAGGCACAGACCATACTGGGCCATGACATCAGCGGGAGCGAGGACACGGCAACGCAGGCGGAGTGGTTTTCTGACTTTAAAGTCAGAAATTCCAGAAGTGAACCGGAGGCGAGGCCGGAGCATCGGGGAGTGGCTGCGCCAACACAGGATGTCTGCGGGGGAACATTAGAAGCCCCGGGTAAGTTCAGTTCATTTTCCCCCGACCCCCCTACAGTATCCCTTTAACCTCCCCGGCGTTCTATTGAGATCGCCAGGGAGGCTGCGGGAGGGGTTTTTTTTTATAAAAAAAAATCTATTTCATGCAGCCAACTGAAAGTTGGCTGCATGAAAGCCCACTAGAGGGCACTCCGGAGGCGTTCTTCTGATCGCCTCCGGCAAGCATAATTAACAAGGAAGGCTGCAATGAGCAGCCTTCCTTGTTTGGCTTTCCTCGTCGCCATGGCGCCGAGCGGAGTGACGTCATGGACGTCAGCCGACGTCCTGACGTCAGCCGCCTCCGATCCAGCCCTTAGCGCTGGCCGGAACTGATTGGTCCGGCTGCGCAGGGCTCGGGCGGCTGGGGGGACCCTCTTTCGCCGCTGCTCGCGGCGGATCGCCGCAGAGTGGCGGCGATCAGGCAGCACACGCGGCTGGCAGAGTGCCGGCTGCGTGTGCTGCTTTTTATTTGAGGAAAATCGGCCCAGCAGGGCCTGAGCGGCAGCCTCCGGCGGTAATGGACGAGCTGAGCTCGTCCATACCGCTCAGGAGGTTAAGGACGGCTTAAAGAGGAACCATAGTGACATATAATAGTATGTAGTAAATGATTCAGGATACCCACTGTTACATTAATTATCCTGGTTTCAGCATCGGAAACACTTCCTATATCTAAAGTGGGGTGTGAAAGTTTGGGCAACCTTGTTAATTGTCATGATTTTCCTGTATAAATCGTTGGTGGTTATGATAAAAAAAATGTCAGTTAAATATATCATATAAAAGACACACACAGTGATATTTGAGAAGTGAAATGAAGTTTATTGGATGCACAGAAAGTGTGCAATAATTGTTTAAACAAAATTAGGCAGGTGCATAAATTTGGGCACCACAACAAAGAAATGAAATCAATATTTAGTAGATCCTTTTTTTGCAGAAATTACAGCCTCTAAACGCTTCCTGTAGGTTCCAATGAGAGTCTGGATTCTGGTAGAAGGTATTTTGGACCAGTCCTCTTTACAAAACATCTCTAGTTCTATCAGGTTTGATGGCTGCATGGACAGCTCTCTTTAACTCACACCACACCACATCACTCTCGCATTTTCAATTATATTCAGGTCTGGGGACTCAGATTGCCATTCCAGAACATTGTACTTGTTCCTCTGCATGAATGCATTAGTGGATTTTGAGCAGTGTTTAGGGTCGTTGTCTTGTTGAAAGATACAGCCCCGGGCGAAGCTTCAGCTTTGTCACCGATTCCTGGACATTGTTCTCCAGAATCTGTTGATACTGAGTGGAGACCATGTGTCCCTCAACTTTGACAAGATTCCCATTCCCTGCACTGGTCACACAGCCCCACAGCATGATGGAACCACCACCATATTTTACTGTATGTAACAGGTGTTTTTCTTGGAATGGTGTGTTTTTCCACCATGTATAATGCCCCTTGTTATGCCCAAATAACTCAATGTTAGTTTCATCAGTCCACCGAACCTTATTCCAAAATGAAGCTGGCTGATCCAAATGTTCTTTAGCTTATGTCAAGCGGCTCCGTTTGTGCTGTGGGCGGAGAAAAGGCTTCCTCTACATCACTCTCGCATACAGCATCTCCTTGTGTAAAGTGCGCCGAATGGTTAAACGATGCACAGTGACTCAATTTGCAGCAAGATGATGTTGTAGGTCTTTAGTGCTGGTCTGTGGGTTGACTCTGACTGTTCTCACCATTTGTCGCTTCTGTTTATCCAAGATTTTTCTTGGTCTGCCACCTCCAAGTCTTAACTTGAACTGAGCCTGTGGTCTTCCATTTCCTCAAAATGTGGAAACAGACAGCTAAAATCTCTAAGACAGCTTTCTGTATCCTTCCCCTAAACCATGGAGGTGAGCAATCTTTGTATTCAGGTAATTTGAGTGTTGTTTTGAGACCCCCATGTTGCTACTCTTCAGAGAAAATTAAAACAGGAGGGAAACTTACAATTGACCCCTTAAATACTCTTTCATAATTGGATTCACCTGTGTATGTAGGTCAGGGGTCACTGAGCTTACCAAGCCAATGTTCCAATAATTAGTTCTAAAGGTTTTGGAATCAATAAAATTACAACAGTGCCCAAATTTCTGCACCTGACTAATTTTATTTAAACAATTATTGCGCACTTTCTGGAAATCCAATGAACTTCATTTCACCTCTCAAATATCTCCTATATGATATACAGTGGGTTGCAAAAGTATTTGGCCCCCTTGAAGTTTTCACCATTTTGTCATATTACTGCCACAAACATGAATCAATTTTATTGGAATTCCACGTGAAAAGACCAATACAAAGTGGTGTACACCTGAGAAGTGGAACGAAAATCATACATGACTCCAAACACTTAAAAAAAAATAACTGCAAACTGGGGTGTGCGTAATTATTCAGCCCCGAGTCAATACTTTGTAGAACCACCTTTTGCTGCAATTACAGCTGCCAGTCTTTTAGGGTATGTCTCTACCAGCTTTGCACATCTAGAGACTGAAATCCTTGCCCATTCTTCTTTGCAAAACAGCTCCAGCTCAGTCAGATTAGATGGACAGCGTTTGTGAAAAGCAGTTTTCAGATCTTGCCACAGTTTCTTGATTGGATTTAGATCTGGACTTTGACTGGGCCATTCTAACACATGGATATGTTTTGTTTTAAACCATTCTATTGTTGCCCTGGCTTTATGTTTAGGGTTGTTGTCCTGCGGGAAGGTGAACCTCCACCCCAGTCTCAAGTCTTTTGCAGACTCCAAGAGGTTTTCTTCTAAGATTGCCCTGTATTTGGCTCCATCCATCTTCCCATCAACTCTGACCAGCTTCCCTGTCCCTGCTGAAGAGAAGCACCCCCCGAGCATGATGCTGCCACCACCATATTTGACAGTAGGGAAGGTGTGTACAGAGTGATGTGCAATGTTAGTTTTCCGCCACACATAGCGTTTCGCATTTTGGCCAAAAAGGTTCCATTTTGGTCTCATCTGACCAGAGCACCTTCTTCCACATGTTTGCTGTCCCCCCACACATGGCTTGTGGTAAACTGCAAACGGGACTTCTTATGCTTTTCTGTTAACAATGGCTTTCTTCTTGCCACTCTTCCATAAAGGCCAACTTTGTGCAGTGCACAACTTAATAGTTGACCTATGGACAGATTCCCCCACCTGAGCTGTAGATCTCTGCAGCTCGTCTAGAGTCACCATGGGCCTCTTGACTGCATTTCTGATCAGCGCTCTCCTTGTTTGGCCTGTGAGTTTAGGTGGACGGCCTTGTCTTGGTAGGTTTACAGTTGTGCCATACTCCCTCCATTTCTGAATGATCGCTTGAACAGTGCTCCGTGGGATGTTCAAGGCTTTGGAAATCTTTTTGTAGCCTAAGCCTGCTTTAAATTTCTCAACTTTATCACTGACCTGTGTGATGTGTTCTTTGGACTTCATGGTGTTGCGTAAAAGGTGGATCAGCGCAACACCAGGCCGCCTCCGAATGGCCTCCATTAGAGATGCGCTGAGCCCCCCCAGGAACTACAAACAGAAGCTCTGCATATACACCAAAAGCATGGTGTTGTTGCTCCCTATATTCTCTTAGACAACCTCTGAGGCCGTCACAGAACAGCTGTATTTGTACTGACATTAGATTACACACAGGTGCACTCTATTTAGTCATTAGCACTCATCAGGCAATGTCTATGGCCAACTGACTGCACTCAGACCAAAGGGGGGTTGAATAATTACGCACATCATAATTTGCAGTTATTTATTTGTAAAAAAAATGTTTGGAATCATGTATGATTTTCGTTCCACTTCTCATGTGTACACCACTTTGTATTGTTCTTTCACGTGGAATTCCAATAGAATTGATTCATGTTTGTGGCAGTAATATGACAAAATGTGGAAAACTTCAAGGGGGCCGAATACTTTTGCAACTGAAATTTTTTATCGTAACAACCAACGAATTATACAGGAAAATAATGACAATTAACAAGTTTGCCCAAACTTTCACACCCCACTGTATATATACTAGTATACTGGTAACCAGCCCTTCTAGTGATGTTTACAATATTCTGTTTAGATATGCAGAATTCTCCTCCCAGAGCATTCTGGGAGACCAGATGTTGTTTCTTCTGATTCTGAAACACACAGCAAACAAATAGTCTGCAGTTATGCAAATGCCAGCAGAAAGGATATTACCACCTGTCATAAATTGAATAATGTAAGTCGGGGAGATTAAAGATTTTAAAAGATCACTTAAGCCAACCTAAAAAAATTAGTTTTACTCACCTGGGGCTTCTACCAGCCCCCTGCAGCTGTCCGGTGCCCAGGCAGATGCTCCTGGCCCCGCCGGCAGCCAATTCCGGTTTCGGCAACTGGAGCCGACAGGCCTGGAAACACGAGTGATTCTTTGCGTTCCTGGCCGCAATAATAATACTGCTATTGCGGCCAGGAACGCGAAGAATCACTTGCGTTCCCAGGCTTGTGGGCTCCTGTTGCCGAAACTGGAAGTGACTGCTGGCGGGGCCAGGAGCATCGGAGCAAGTCTGCGTGGACACCGGACAGCTGCAGGGGAGGGGGCTGGTAGAAGACCCAGGTGAGTAAAACTCAATTTTCTTAGGTTGGTTTAAGTGTCCCTTTAAAATGGGTAAACGCTGACTAAATAATTGTATACAGTAATATTGTTAAAATAAGTTATTTTATTCATTAAGCTATATTCAGTAAATTCACTATTTAAAAAGAAACTCCGACCAAGAATTGAACTTTATCCCAATCAGTAGCTGATAGTTACCCCCTTTTACATGAGAAATCTATTCATTTTCACAAACAGACCATCAGGGGGTGCTGTATATTTTTCCTCCTTAATATCCGCCCATGTACACAATCCAAAACGATTGTTCAGCACCTTCAACTCCGTTCTCCATCCCCCTCCTCCTCTTCCTTCATCTTGCTTATCAGCTGAAGAATTTGCAACATACTTCACTGATAAAATTGACAAAATCAGAAGTGAATTCTCCACGCAGTCCTCAAATCCCACCTCCACACCTCTCATTGACTGCTCTCTAACTGCCTTCTCTACACTCTCTGAACATTCTCTCTCCTCTATAATATCCAAAGCTAATCTAACCACTTGTTCTTTGGATCCTATTCCCTCCCATTTCATTCCGCAGCTATACTCATCTCTCATGCCTGCACTAACATCGCTATTTAACCTGTCCCTCTCCACTGGCATCTTTCCGTCACCACTCAAAAAGGCTGTTGTGACACCACTACTTAAAAAACCATCTCTAGATCCTACCACACTCGCCAAATAGATGCCCAGTCTCACTTCTTCCATTTGCATCCAAACTAATTGAACGCCACATACATGCAGAATTAAGCCATTATTTGATATTGTGGTGAAACCCCTCCCACAACAAGCTCTGAGTACCGAGGTACTTCTGGCAGTTTCCTGTCTGTGAACCTTGCTGCATTGTGGGAGATATCTGTTTACAGCTGTTTCCAACTGCCAAAAAAAGTATGCAGCAGCTACATCATCTGCCAACAGTAAAAATGTCACCATGTGATAAATGTCAGAATGTGAAGCAGGGATTTAAAAGATTTTACAATGGGCAAACACTGACTAAATCATTTATACATAATTATTGTAAAAATGAAGCACTTTTTTATTATATTATTTTCACTGGAGTTCCTCTTTAAGTTGCATACAGACCTGGAATTAATGCATTGTAAAACAATCTTATCACTTTGTGTGACAGTTTATTCATTGATAAGTGCACAGATAAACAGCTAGATTCTCAGCAGAGCAAGCCACTTGGTTCTATGGAACGGGAGATTGAGTCTGAGGTGTCTAACTGCAGCTAACCCTAGGCACTACAACAGCAGCCAGTTAAATAGGGTCTACATCAGCAGCTCAAAATATGATTGCAAAATATGATTGTAGGGAGATGCTCAAATACTTACCTATCCAGAAACGCTCCTAATGTCCCTGTGTCACGTTCTCATTTACCTTTCAGGTATTGTCTTCCCCAGCAGTTATGAAAGCTGTGTAGGTCATGCAGACACGTCCTAGAAGACTAATGATACATCGTATCAGCTTACCGGGAAGGGTAAGGAAAGTGGCTTTGATTAACATGGCTGGTACACTGTTAACCTCCCATAGTTCCTCTACGCAGAAGCTGAGGGACAGATGGTGCTGAAGACTCACCAGACTCTCACCAAATCTCAACTGTGTTGCACGGGACAACTGCAAAGCAAAGAGTGCCAGAGACCATTGTGTGCCCTCCTGGGGCAGCAACTGCTTTTATGTTATGTGGTAATATGCGGTTTTGTTCACTCCGGCCTCAGTGTGCTTGATTTAATTTGCACAACTATTTGTTCCCATCCATCAAACTGCATATATCTTGCATCTAATTTGGCCGCAGCAAATATACTGGGAGAGACCTGGGGTGTGGCTGGCGTTCAGGCCTGATTTGCCATACAGCATGGAGTGGCTCGTCCCCCCGGCCTGCTCACCACTGTGTTGAACAATAGCGGATGGTTTGATGGCATGCAGGAAGTGAAAGGCTGGTGGAAGCGATCAATGTGCACAGTGGGAGGGGTGACCTATGATGTCAGACGCCGCGCTCTGACACAAAACTGAACAGTTCAGCGGCGCTGTCACTGGTCTTTCTGCACCCTCCGATGTGCCTCTGACAATGCAAAGTTGGTTGTGTAACAGCTAACTGGAATAGGGTATCCGGGAGGCGCCCTTAGGGTCTCATATATTATTCTTATATCTCTATAGTGACAAAAAGAGGCAGCTTACATCTGTCTAGGAGTTTATATACAAAACAGATTCTTTATTGGTATATAAGTGTAGCAGCTGTTTGTTAGGGGGGAGTGTTTCCCATCGAGGGCCTCCTCTGGCTTTTACAGCTATGAAAGTTTTATGGTGAAGATACACCCGGGGCAGCCCTGTGTTTCTCTGACTCCATATTGGATGTATTGCTCTAGCGGAGGCACAGTGTCTGTGTAGCCCGAATGAAATGATTGCTTACGGTCTGGTTTTTGATGCCAAGTGCTGGTCACGTTTCTACACAAGCAATATGCAGTTTTGTGTTTGCTTAAAAAAACTAATTCTAGTATTAGAATAAACAGTTATACATGACAAGCAAAAAAAAAAAAAAAATGTATACCTCTTTGGTCTCTTCCTATAGCTTCTTTCAGAAGATGGTGACCTTTTAATATCCCGATGTCTGTGTCTTTCCCTTTAACGTGGAGAAAATTAACATGTTAATGCTCCCAAAAAAATAAAGCAAGTTTTCATTCATAACAATTTGAAGCCCACACCTGACTGCTTCACATGCATTTTTCCGCTATGCAAATTTGCATCCATGGGCTGATTCACACCACATACATTACCTCAATCTTAAAGGGAACCAGAGATGAACGTTTCACACAAAATAAACATATCAGTCGATAGCTTGTAAAGAATAAATGCTCTACCTGATAATTTTGCCGCTCTGGTGTGCCTTTTTTAGTGTTTTTTATCCATTATTGCTCCAGGAAAAATCAAATATAGCCGCCGGCTCATATCCCTTCTCCTTCCGGGTTATGAGTTGTTCTGGATGTGATGTCTAGGCTATATGAGACTATTCTGCTATCTAGGCTAAATGCAGCCTTTCATCTGTGTGCTTTCATTTTGGTATGATGTACAGCTGCCTGTAGGAAGTGTCTCTCATAGGAATGAAACTGCAGTCATCATCAGTATCTAGTGCACACAGGGATCATATTGCAGCCACAGAGCTTCTCTCTCAGCAGCAGCAGCAGCCCCTCTCATGTCATCACAGCTCTCATTATGCAAAGCAGGAAATCTAAGCCAGGAGGTGGCAGGCTTGGGCTTGAAAAGACGCCACAGAAGAGTGACTCAGCTATAATGATTCCAGGTCAAACCTAAGGTGCGTACACACATGCGACTATAGTCGTTTGTAACGATCGTTCCCCGATCTTTACCAACGACGATCGTTACAAAAAACGAACCAACGACTATTAAGGCAAACGACGAACGAGGCAAATCGCTACAAAACAAAGTTCTGTCTTGGCGGATTTTTACCACCGACGATCGTTAGCAAAAGTGGTATATCGTTGGAAACGATCGTTCGTACCAGGCTGGACATGCGCATTTCTCTTTTTCTCCAAGGAACTTTACAATTTTATGCGCAGGCGCATTAAGTGCTTTTACGTGGTGTAACGTTCGTTCTAACGATATGATCGTTACACACTTTTTACAACTAACTTTACTTCGGTCGTTCTTTCGTCAATTAAAAGATCGTTCGTCGTTGACAACGAACGATCGTTGTCGCATGTGTGTACGTAGCACTAGACTGAGCCAGTCGGGGATTCTTATCACAGCTGCTAATAGACTAATTAAGCAGATAACAATGAAACTAAAAGCAGGGTAAGTGTTTACTGTCATGTTCCCACTGATAAATGTAATAAAATACATGAGGGTGCTTAGTCTCTGGTTCTCTTTAAGCAGTTGTAACAGTGCGCAGTTCAGTCATCTGTGGAAAAGGGTGTACAAACCTTTGAACAGGAACCATCTCATATTTGTCCTATTTTCTTTAATGAATGTGTTATTTTGAGATGTCTCAATTTAATCTGACTCCCATCTGAACTCAGAACTTTATCTCTGCTCTAAAAGACAAGCAACAGCATAATAACCTTTCAAGAAAAAGATTTATTTCTTACAGCTGATACAAATCCTGCAATAAATCTACAGTGTGCCTACTTCCTGTTTTCATGGACACATACATAGGGTTAACATTCTGGGTTTACAAATCAGCAGCTCTGCCGACAAAGCTGAGAGATCAAATTACAGTTGTGATTAGTCACAGAAGAGGGGGGATTAGACATGCTAAACTTTCTAAATACATACAGGGTGCATTTCACCATGTTTTCCTTCTGTCCTGTGCAAGAGTTCAGGTCCAATTTAAAGTAGATGTAAAGAAATGGTGGGGTGGGGGCTTTTCTCTTATCCCCATTTGTTAGTTAATAACCACTTTTTCTGAATAGCATTCACCTGTAACATATTACTGGTCTTAGTTTGGACCTTTAACCAGCTGAGCGGTCTGGACGAGCTCAGCTCGTCCAACACCGCCAGCGGCTGCCGCTCAGGCCCTGCTGGGCCGATTTTAATGAAATAAAAAGCAGCACACGCAGCCGGCACTTTGCCAGCCGCATGTGCTGCCTGATCGCCGCCGCTCTGCGGCGATTCGCCGCGAGCAGCGGCGAA
The DNA here is from genome assembly GCF_040937935.1 of Hyperolius riggenbachi. Classification (NCBI taxonomy): domain Eukaryota; kingdom Metazoa; phylum Chordata; class Amphibia; order Anura; family Hyperoliidae; genus Hyperolius; species Hyperolius riggenbachi. The sequence goes on from NC_090650.1 coordinate 247,028,236, forward strand.
AGAGGGTCCCCCCAGCCGCCTGAGCCCAGCGTAGCCGGAACAAAAAGTTCCGGCCAGCGCTAAGGGCTGGATCGGAGGCGGCTGACGTCACGACGTCGGCTGACGTCGATGACGTCACTCCGCTCGTCGCTATGGCGACGATATAAGCAAAACAAGGAAGGCCGCTCATTGCGGCCTTCCTTGTTTATTCTGGGCGCCGGAGGCGATCGGAAGATCGCCTCCGGAGCGCCCTCTAGTGGGCTTTCATGCAGCCAACTTTCAGTTGGCTGCATGAAATAGTTTTTTTTTTATTTAAAAAAAACCCTCCCGCAGCCACCCTGGCGATTTAATCAGAACGCCAGGGTGGTTAAGGCCCTCGGTGTTATATGTGTGGTATTATGCTGTATCTGATCGCCGACTAGGATGGTTCTGTTTCTGTATTTTCTATGTGAGTTTTTCTTACAAGTTTGTACTGTATGATGAAAACTAACAAACAGTTTTCAATAAACATTCAAATATTTAAAAATAAATTAAAAAGATTATTCACATTTTATTATTCACATCTTATTTGGTGCATATTTTCCAGAATCTGCCGGGGTATGTAAACTTATGAGCAAAACTATAGATACAATTTAGTCTTTAATTAACTTTATACATTGTTTCTATAGGCCTGGAAGGCAGCGTGAGGTCAGACGAGTATCTGGAAGGGTGCAGGCATGGCTGGTGCCCCAGGCGACCTCCCTCTTCAAACAGGGGGGGGTAGCATTCCTGAGTCTATGGGAGTAACAATCATCCATCAGCCTGGCCGTCTCAGTCTTTGTCATATATCTACATTAGAAGCTATTGAGAGGTGAGCTCTGAACTTTTCCCACTCTCCCTTAAGCTGGCCACTAACGGTCCAATTTCTAGCGAAAAATCGTTCGAGCGATCAGAAATTCTGATCGGATTGGTTGTAAATAATCTCCATTGGTGGACACAATCGATTATGAACGAGTGAAAAAAATGTTGCCCGAATGAATTTTTGTCGAACGAAAATTTGGATTTTCTTAGTGGTTGTGATAGATAGGAAGCAAAGATTGGTTAGTTGATGGTGTAGTGAACGATTTTTCTTCCGATCAGAATTTCTGATCGCTTGAACGATTTTTCGCTAGAAATTGGACAGTTAGTGGCCACCTTAACACAGATCATGTCTCAGTCCCCTTAGATAGCAGCAGATGCTTTTGGTCTGGAGGTTACAGGATCTCCTCCTTTTCATTCTCCTCTCTGTCATTCACACATTCCTCAGCCTTATCTCAATGTGCTGTTTACTTACTTTTATTTATGACACTCTCTGCACTTTAACCATTACCCTGCTGGAATATCTGTGGGCAGTTTTAACAACTTCTCTCTTGTATAGTGTACCTCAATAGTTAAAATGCATTATATTTATAGCTCAGTGTCTATCTACTGATATTTAATAGGTTGTCAGGCTTTTATTATGTTATAATCTTGCTGCAAATGTTTCATTGCTTTCATTCATATGAGAGTGGTGGCTGCCATATGTATTTCCTTTTAAACAATACCAGTTGCATGGAAATAGTGATGATCTTTCCGGTCACTAGGGTCTAAATCCCACACCTGAAACAAGCATGCAGCTAATCTTGTCAGATGTGTCATAGACATTTGATCTGCATGCTTGTTTAGGGTCTATGGCTTAGGCAGGAATCACACTTGTCTTTCAGTTTTCAGCTCGCCTTTTTCTGAGTACATTTTCTGCACACCAAGGGCTTGATTCACAAAGCGGTGCTAACTGTTAGCACGCCTGTGAAAACCACCTTAGCACGTCTAAACAAGCTTTTCGCGCATAAAACTTTACGCGCGCAAAACTTTATGCGCATAAAATTTTACGCGCGTACTGCACAGAGCACAGGGCGCTCCGCGCGAAGTGCCCATTAAAGCCTATGGGACTTAGCGCGCGTAAAACTTTGCATGCGTAAAACTTTGCGCGCGCAAAGTTAGCGCGCGATCTGATTGAGAAATCCGGTGCTAACCTACTTAAAGAGAACCCGAGGTGGCCTTGTATTACGTAAGTGGGGCACAGAGGCTGGTTGGGCACACTAACACCAGCCTCTGTTGCCCCATCGTGTGTGTCAAAGACCCCCCTGCTCGCCGCTATACCCCCGCAGAGCTGGCGACACGCAGCGTGTCGCCAGCACAATGTTTACTCTAGCGCTGTCTGTCAGCGCCGCTCCGCCGCCTCCTCCGCATCGCCGCTACCCGCCCTCGTCCCTTCCCTCCCACTGATTGGAGGGAAGGGACGAGGGCGGGTAGCGGCGATGCGGAGGAGGCGTGGGAGCGGCACTGACAGACAGCGATAGAGTAAACATTGTGCTGGCGACGCGCTGCGTGTCGCCAGCACTGCGGGGAGTTTAGCGGCGAGCAGGGGGGTCTTTGACACACACGATGGGGCAACAGAGGCTGGTGTTAGTGTGCCCAACCAGCCTCTGTGCCCCACTTACGTAATACAAGGCCACCTCGGGTTCTCTTTAACACCCTGGTTAGCGCGTCTAAAGACTTTAGACGTGCTAAGTAGGTTAGCACCGCTTTGTGAATCAAGCCCCAAGTGTGTTTCTATGCAGAAAAACACTTGTGTTTTTTTCACAACCGCTAATGTAATAGTTACAGAAAACTGACACAAAATGTGCAGAATTATCATGCAGAATGTCAGTTTTTATTCTGTGCAAGAAAAACACATTAAAGATGGCCATACACTTATAGATTTGCAGCAGATTCCACCATCAGATAGATTTCTGGCAGATGCCTGTCTAGTCCAATCTGACAGGAATATATCTGATGTGTGCCACACATTAGGAACAGATTTCCAATACATTTCAGAATTTAATATATTGGAAATCGATCTAAATGCATTATTGGACCATTAGATCCAATGCAACTCTATGGACCATCTTTCTGCTGCCAGCAACAGATTGACCAAGATTTTCCATCCTGTCAGATAGATCAAATCGATTGAAATCGATCAAAATTGGCCGCATATCGTCCGAATGGGGAATTTGATCGATTTCTTATCTATCAATTCTATAGAATCGATCGATCGATCACTGAAATCAACCAGTGCATGGGCCCCTTAAGTGTGAACTAGCCCTTTGATTAACATGAGTTCTTCTGTGCAGAAAACGCGGTTGAAAACTGTCAAGTATGCTCCCAGCCTTAAAGTATTAGAGGCAGAGGATCAGAAGGATAGCCTAATTTATTTCATAGTGACTTACATTCTGGTATTTGTGTGTGAGTGTGTTCTGAATGCATGAAGGCGTTACCCTACCCTGTCTAAAAAGGTTAGGCAGAATGCGTGCGTGCGTGCGTGCGTGTGTGTGTAATTTTAGTATTAGATACGCCACTGCTTGAGGTAAAAAAGCCCAACAAAAACCTTGAGAGCAGCAGCTTGTAACAGCTTAGAACTCTCCCAAATGTAAAGTTCCAGCTAAAAGTAAACCTCGTTGGTAAACTAAATGTATAAATATTATATCATGCAAAAGTGAACTTGCATGTAGTGAACATATTTGTCACAATGGGCTCTATTCACAAAGCATTACCACATTCGGTAATGCTCAAAACAGCTGATTTTACCGATCACCTTCCCAAGTTACAATTCACTATACCTGTTACCGCACAGAAAATCGCAGTTCCCGACTAGTTCGGTAAATTACCGACTTGTGCGGTAATTACCTCTGGAAATGGCAAGAAATGTCAATTCACAAAGTTTTCCACACTTCATTTCCCGGCCAAAAGCATTTGGTAATTTTCTCCAGCCCACAGCAGCCGATAACCTGCTCTCCTCCTGCTGTCTCTGTGCGGTAACTTGACAGACGACCTTTGGGGAGAGACAGGCAGCTAATAGGGAGAGCCACACAGCCTGCTACTCACTGTGATTGGATGCGATAGGGATGCCGGTGGGTCTTTCAGTGTATCAATGAAGAAAAAACTGACAATTCTGCGGGCATCACTTTAGATGTGCATATGGCTGCAGCACATCTAATGGGATGACCGTATGCACAGTCTGGAAAACCTCTGAGTCACACACAGCTCCCTGCCTGTCTGCTGCCCTGCTAAAAGGCTGGTAAGTGACACTTACCGACCAGGGCTAAGTGAATTGAGGCATGTTTGTTCAGTAAATTACCGAACTTCTGCCTCATGGAGCAAAGCTTTCGTGAATTTGGAAAAAAAGTGTAAAATACCGCAGGAGATATTCTACCGTCCAAAATGACTTTACCGAACTGCTGATTGTGAATACAGCCCAAATGTACCATACTGTACCTGTTGCGCTCATAACTTCCATGACGTGGGGGCGTCCTGCTATGAAAAGGTGCTCTACTGTACTCATACTCCGATCTACGCCGACTGCTGTCTTGTCGCCTCCCACGATCAGGGCTTCTTCCACGGTCTCTTCGATCACCATGTTTATCAGAGCGGTGTCTATCGCTGTGACTGTATTCTCTGTGCCGGTGGGTGTCATAGTGTTTGCTTCTGTCTGATGTCCTGTGATCGCTTTGTGTTTTATCAGTCTGATATGGACCATGGTTTGTGTGTCTGTAATGGCTACTGCCTTGAAAAGAAGCTGAACTTTGCTGATAGTTATTAAAGCTGGGCACCGGTTGAGGAGGAGGTGGTGGCATAGGGAAAGCTTGAGGAGGATATCCGGATGGATATACTGGTTGATAACCAACATGAGGCAATGGAGGAGGCATAATAGGTGGAGGAGGCATGAGAGGAGGTGCAATGTACGGATAAGTGCCTTGTGGAGTGGGTGGTCCAGCCGGTGGATTTCCTGGGCCAAGTGCTGATGGTGGAGCTGGTGGAAAACAAGGTGGCATGGGGTAGCTCTGTCTGATAGGATAAGTTGGTCTGGGAAGACACTGACTTACTGTGTTTTGGGTAGGTGGGGCAACAGGAGGAGGATAACACATATAATCTGGCCTTGGGGGCATGTAAGTTGCACTTGGAAGACTGGAAAATGCAGGAGGTGGAGTGCTTTGTGGGTCGTAGCAATACTGCCCGGAAGACTGTTGCACGGGAGCAGGCCTAACATTCTGTGGTCGAAATGTTTGTTGTACTGGAGTTCCAGGGCCTGTGCGAGCCTGTGGTCCACCTCTTCCTGCATTTACAGACATTTCCTAAAGGAAAAACAATGATACAGTTAGCGTGTGTACATAATCAGAGGTATAACAAAAATACTCTACAGTTGATTACTCAAGCCATAAAGTTAGATCTGGGTAGCTTCTGCAGTCGGTTTAGAACAGCATACTGATGTCTGGAATGTAGGGTACATATAATTACATGTTAAACAAGAGACACCCATGCTAACCTAGAAATAAAAAAACACATATATAAGTACAAAAATACTACTTCTACTTACATAACAGATGTATTGTGCTATCCACGTAATGATTCCTGTGAATTTTAAAAAGGAAAAGCAGAAAATCCTATTCTAGGCAGTGGCCATCTTGCCAAGCTAATGCTGACATCATATCAGTGTTCTCCCCAGGGCCAATCAGGGGGGCGGGCCGCCCGGCTGTTTTTAAACCCCGCCCGCCTGTTGTCATTGGCCCACCTAGCTAGGAAAAAAAACAGCCAAAGCAGAAGCGTCCGACCGCGCTACACTACATCATGCCGACAGCTGCAGTCTGCACGCACACCTTCTTCCCTCCTAGTCAGTCCTCTGGCTGCCCTCATCTCTACCTCCGTCTGTAGCCTGCATAACTATGCAGATAGGCAGCAGTGGGTGTGGCCGCGGGCAGGCTGGAGGGGCTCGCTTATCACGGATTCTGTCTGGCATTCTTTCTCTAGGCTCCGGTGAAACTTTTAGAGCTGCCAGGCTTCCTTACGTTGAAAACAGGCCTGTGTAACAGCTCAGCCAATCGCTGCGCTCTTAGCATGGCTTGGGGAGTGGCTTATGCAGTGCTGTGCTGTGACACACGTGGAGGCAGCTGGCGGCAAATGAGAGATCATGGAGGGAGCCGGGGCACCGCGCACGGAACAGCCAGGCAGAGAGAAGCAGCTACAAATACAGGTTAGCTTAATGTGAAGTCTGCCTGGCTGGAATGTTAGGAATTTCTTTTCACTTACTGAGTGGCTGCGCTGGCAGTGTGGATTCACACCCCTTCCCCCTCCCTCCCCCTTACTCACTCCTCAAGATGACCCGGTGTGTGTGGATTGCAGATCTCGGAGTCTCCCAGACAGGACACTGGCCAGCTGCATACCGAGGGGACTCTGCTTGTCCTGTCACAAGGCTTTGTTACATAGCCTGATAGCAGTGTGCAGGTGATCATCTGAGATAACATACGTGGTGGCTGTCACCTGTGTGTTTTTTTATTAATCCAGCTTTTTGCTGCCTATTTTGGATCAATATCTATGATCATTTATGATAATTGAATTACCCCTGCCATCAGGTAACTGACTATCCACAGAAGAGCTTACAATCTAATTCATGCCTTTATGCCACTTACTCTCCAGGAAGGATCTTACCATCTAGTCCCTGCTGTTCTGTCACTAACTATCCACAGAGGATCTTACCATCTAGTCCCTGCTGTTCTGTCACTAACTATCCACAGAGGATCTTACCATCTAGTCCCTGCTGTTCTGTCACTAACTATCCACAGAGGATCTTACCATCTAATCCCTGCTGTGATGACACTAACTATCCACAAACTATTTTACAATCTAATCGCTGCCGTTGTGTCCCTAATGGTTGGTACACACAATGAGATTTTCTGGCAGATTTACTGCCAGATCGATTATTTCCAGCATGTTCTATCTGATTTCCAATCGATTTTTCATTCAATCCTAGGGAAAATTGGGCATGTTGGAAATAATTGATCTGGCAGTAAATCTGCCAGAACATCGCATGGTGTGTACCAGGCATAACAATCTGATCCCAGCCATTATGTCACTAACTACAAACAGAGAAGCTTACAATCTAATCCCTGCTGTGATGTCACTAACTATCCATAGAGGACCTTACAATCTAATCCCTGCTGTGATGTCACTAACTATCCACAGAGGAGTTTGCAATCTAAACCCTACCGTAATGTTACTAACTGTACTCAGAAGATCTTACAATCTAATCTTTACCGTCAATCATGTTGCTGGGGGAACCTGAGCACCATCATCTGAAACAATTTCTCCCTAATGCCTGGTACACATGATGCAATTTTCTGACAGATTTACCATCAGATCGACTATTTCCAACACGTCCAATCTGATTTCTGATCAAATTTCTGCTCTGTTTCTCATAGAAGTGAACGGAAAATCGATTGAAAATCAGATTTAACATGTTGCAAATAATCGATCTGACAGTAAATCTGTCAGAAAATTGCATTGTGTGTACCTAGCAGGTACATCGGCTTGTCTCCTCCTCCACCTATGCTGTAAGCAGAGTTGCACTGGTCCGGCATTCCCCTGTCACACCCCACCCGGCTACTTTTTCATGCCACCCGGCTGGAAAAAATTCCTGGGGAGAACACTGCATATCCTCCCTGACTCTTGTTTTCCCCCCTCCCTTCTCTTGCTCATTGTGTATTCATTAGCTGCCCTCCTCCCAGAGTCTTTTTTTATTTACACATCCAATCACAGAGTTACCTCAGCCTTGCTTGTATACACAAGTGATCAGCTAGACAGGAACAAAATGGAAGAGAAGGAACATATTATAGATAAAAAGAACTCCCAGCATTCAACTTCTGGCACTGTTTGGCTCTAGGGCCAGTGCTCCTAAAGTATGTGATAACTACAAACCAAACAGCAGAAAAAGTTTTGCAAGTTTTGAATGCAGGATTAGCATCTTTATCACTTAATACACTCAGACCAGTTGCTGTTGAAATTTGATTTTTATGGTGGCAATACCGCTTCAAGATCAGGTTTGGACTAAGCCTGACACTTTGATCACCGCCAGCTCCATCATCCTCCATTGCGCAGCATCATATAAATTTCACATGGGGGCATTTGGGCTCGTTGCAGGAACCTTGCACAGCACTGCGTCACCCCATGTGGATACAAAAATCGATCAGAGATGCATCGTCAGAATCCCCTGGTTCTTTTCAAGAATTGATTCCCCCCCCCCCCCCCACCCGTGCACATCGCTGTAACAATTTCCAGTATACAAAACAGACAGGAAGTAAAAACGTATTAATTAATGTTTCTTTGGGGTCTTTTACAACGTTGGCGAATCTGCTGCATTTGTGAGGCGATTTGCCGGTCGCCAGTAATCAACAAATAGCTAGTGCAATGGCTCCCTATGGAAGTGGTCACACTGCAGTGTTCAGGAAGGATAACAAAAATGCTGAAGATCAGTGCTTTGGGAGCGATTGAGAGAAATCACTGCAAAATCGCTAAAAAAAAAAAAATGCATAATGGGAGATGTATGATGTGGATGTAAGTACTGAGATTTTCTCTCATCCAAGGACTACATCTCCTGGTATACATTGCCGCGCCCGCGAGACACTGCCATGAACTACAAAATTTGGCAGATGCGGTTTGCCATAGTATAACCTGTCAGAAGAATCCTGTTATAGATACACACATAATGAAATTAAAGCAGAGGATACTATTGTGTTATGTCTTTCTTTCTCCAGCAGAAATCCCTGAGCTATCCACCAGTGACACAGACAGTGTCGAAGACAGTGACCTGCCCCCTCTGACACTTCAGAGCTTCACCCTACACCGTTATCTTGGAGTAGGATCTTTCGGCAATGTGGTCCTGGTTTCACACCCGGCCAGTGACCAGAAAATGGCACTAAAGGTGGTGAGAAAAGCAAGGGAGCTGAAATGCAGCAACCCCACCGTGGAACGCAACATCCTGAAAATGGTTGGGAACAACCGTTTCATGGCTCACGCCTTTGCTGCCTTCCAATCAGAGGTAAGTATCCTGACCCCGTTAACTCAGCTTGTCGGAGAGTTAGGCGTAAAAGCTCAACTACTGTTCAGCGACACTTTAAGCTAAAAAAAACAGATATTTACCTAAGAGGAGGCAGGCCTCCCCACGTCCTCCTTCAGACACCGCTACTGCCCGTGACCCTCCTGAAGATCATGATCATGCTCCTCTTCATGCACAGCCATGCTGCAACCACCCAACTACGGCCACACCTGCTTAGTAGCACGGAGCCAATCGTGTACTTGCGCAGGTGCAGTATGGCCACTCTCCTGCATGAAAAGGAGCATGATCCCGATTAGAAGTCTGACAAGCTCTTGTCAGATTTCTTCCGAAGGCTCCATGCGCTGCAACGGTGGGGGCCAGGAGGACATATGAAGCTTCTGCAGGATTCAGAGGCTTCCTTCCACTTTGAAGTAGTCCGTTTTTAGCCTTAGCTTTGCCTAATGCTGGGTACACACGATGAGATTTCCCGTTCGATTCCCGGATCGATTCGATTAAATCAAACATGTTCGATTGGATTTCGATCGATTTTTTCATGATACGTATGCAAAATCGACGGAAAAAACGATCGAAATCCAATCGAACATGTTGATTTAATCGAATCGATCCGGGAATCGAACGGGAAATCTCATCGTGTGTACCCAGCATAAGGTACACTTCAGTACAAGTGACATCATACTCTCCTGCAACCTGCTGCTATGACAAGGGAGTGCGGTTTGGAAGAAGATAATTGGCAGTTAGATTTGCAGCCTGTGATGACCATTTTATGGATCTCACATGATGAAAAATGCCTGTACTGTAACTGGTATTGTTCTCTCTTCTCTACAGGACTACATATTCTATCTAATGGAGTACCTCAACGGTGGAAACCTGAAACGACTCATGCAGAGCCACTCTCTGCAAGGAGAGGCGGGCAAATTTGTGGCTGCAGAGATCCTCTGTGGCCTGCAGTTCCTGCACAGCAAGGGCATCGTGCACAGGTAACACATGGCTGTCTTATGGAATTATGGTTCTCTAGCTGCTACTAGCTCTTACTCACATCTCACTCCTTTCTCTTCACAGGGATCTGAAACCAGAGAATGTACTTATGGACAATAATGGACACATCAAAATTACCGATTTTGGCTGCTCTGTAACGGGTGTGTTGGATCCCAGATGGCGAATGGATGTGCTGGGAGTTACTTCTACATGGCCCCTGAGGTAAAGAACATTTCTATCTGTAGAATGGATTTCTAGTCAAGTAAAGAAAGTTTAGAATTTCTGTCAAGTCTTCATTTTTTATGTGTCTTCTAGGACTCAAACAGAATTAAAAGCCTGACAGATGCTCTAACCATTTGACTGTCTATACAAGGCTAAATAGATTGTCCTCGAGATGATCATTGTAAGTAGAGTTCAGCAGGAGCAGTGAGACTCTGTAAAGCAGGCATTGTAGAGTCTTGAACTCTTGCAGGATGATCTTTGTATTTTGGCTGTGTTTGCTGTTTGTGGGGATGGCCATGCTTAGGAGAAGCATGTGATCAGTTGATAGATTTGTAAGGCTCTGGTTTGCTGGTCATGATCATGCGTTAAACCAGGAAGTCCTCACAGCAAATCAGAACTTTACAAATCTATCGCCTGATCAAACTGATCGCATGCTTCTTCATGAGTTCTGCTAGGCAGGGCCAGAGGTGCCAAACTTTATCGGGACCTAGAGCTGTGTGATACTCCTGTTGTTTAATGCCTGAAGAAGCGGGATCTTGCCCGTGAAACGCGTCGCAGTTGTTCTCGGAGTATGTAAATAAATTGTTTTTGACTTAAGCGACAGCATCGAGTCTGTTTTGGGTCGGTTGGTCCACCACCCGAATATTTTTAAACCTTTTAGTGTGTTATATCCTATTGGCGCCTCTGTACATCGCTATATCTAGTGTTGTCATCGTAACTGTGCACAATGCACTGACCCTTCTTCCTGTCTCCACAGGTCATGAAGAGAGACTCGCACAACGGCATGGCGGACCTTTTCTCTTATGGCATCTTAGTCTTTGAGATGTTTTTTGGACGCCACCCATTTCAGTTCAGAACCAAAGAAGAGCTGATCAAGGCCGTGTGCAGCTCCAAACCCAGCTTCCCAGCAGATGCCGATCCAGATCTAGTAGACTTACTAAAACGAGTAAGTAAATAGATTTGTTATATTTAGGTTATACAAGGAGAAGGTTGTGTTATCTTTCTGCCACTAATGCTCTATTTTTTTTCCTCCTCAGCTTCTATGCACAGACCCTGTCAAGCGTCAGGCTCATGTGCGTGACCTCCGTGGCCACCCCTTCTTCAGGCAAATCAACTGGAAGGAGATGGAGGCAGGAGTCACCCCCTCTCCAGTTGTGGTGAAGCATGTAATTACACGAATACCGCAGCAGTAATACTGCTGTAATTATTATACACTTCTATAGAGCTGCCATTTTCTGCAGCACTTTACTGAGAACATCAAACTATTCATGGAATTAAAGCTGCCCACACATGAATCGACTTTTATTATGCTGATTGACTTTATTGGGCGATCAACAATGTGTTTAATCTAAAGTTGATTGACTAGTGGCCCACACACATTGCAAGCGAGATCCTAAGTGATTCTCCTTCACAAATCAATCAGAAGGATGTCTGTGCCTCCAGGCTCCGAATCCAAAAATCGATTCTGTGCCAATCAAAATCATGAGAACTGTTGCCAATTCCTTTAGGATTAACCAATATTTTCCATCCTGCCCAATTGAGTAAATTGGTGGATTTTATTAAATATTGGCCAATATTCTTGGCTCAAGCAGAATAAAAAATAATCAATTCTCCCCAGATCAGATAAAATGATCAAATAGAATGGTCAATCAAGCAGAAGCATTGAGTAATATAGGAGCGCCTTAAAGTGAATATATTACTTTCTACCGATCTTCTTCTGTATAAATGTTATAATTATCTTTAATCTAAATCTCTCCTGGGGTGTCCACCAACACCCGGTACATAGTTCCGCCCCTTCCAACAAAATGCCAGGCGCCCTTTCTGGACAATTTTGATTGGCCCAATTACAAGCTGCATACAATTTGCAAAACATTTGCATGCAATCTGCAATTTTTAGCACTTAAATGACCACCTCTGGTCCTCAAATATATTGGTAGGAGAACAGAGGCGCCAGAAGGATAAAAGTACATAAAATTTTTAAAAAATTGCTGGGAGGAAGTGGTGGACTCGCCTCCGTTAAAGCAGACACCAAGGACTGTAAATGTATAGATATACACATTTATTGAAAATACCCCAAAGATGCAACACGTTTCGCGGGCACAGCCCACTTCTTCAGGCAATAAGCAGGGGATAAACAACAGCAATTCAGTTATAGCAAGCAGAGCACCTCAGAGGTGCTCTGCTTGCTATAACTGAATTGCTGTTGTTTATCCCCTGCTTATTGCCTGAAGAAGTGGGCTGTGATAGTGATAAGCAGGGGATAAACAACAGCAATTCAGTTATAGCAAGCAGAGCACCTCAGAGGTGCTCTGCTTGCTATAACTGAATTGCTGTTGTTTATCCCCTGCTTATTGCCTGAAGAAGTGGGCTGTGCCCGCGAAACGCGTTGCATCTTTGGGGTATTTTCAATAAATGTGTATATCTATACATTTACAGTCCTTGGTGTCTGCTTTAACGGAGGCGAGTCCACCACTTCCTCCCAGCAATTTTTTAAAAATGTTATGTACTTTTATCCTTCTGGCGCCTCTGTTCTCCTACCAATATATTTGAGTCCACCCCAGGTAGAGGGGTGATCTACCCCCTTTCTTCCTATCTACAGAGAGCGACTTCTTAATCCTGAGTGAGGACAGGTCTAATCTCCTCACCTGCCTAATGAGTGGTTACCTAGGTGGTAACCCGTGTTTCTGAGTATTACCATCTCACTGTTTCATTTATCCAATCAATTTTGACATACTACACCATATTGGGCTCTCGATTTCTCTTCAACCTCTGGTCCTCAGTTTAATTTAATGACAATTCTGAGTATGAAACCAATGATCTTATCAGTATGTTTTTGAGATGTGGGAGGAAACTGGAATGTCCAGAAGAAACCCACAAATACTTCATGTGGTGGGTAGGGATGTTCTTGCCTAGGAAGAAATCACGGAGAAGCATGTGATCAGTTTGATCAGCTGGCAGCTTTGTAAGGCTCTGATTTGCTGGTCATGATCATGTGTTAAACCAGGAAGTCATCACACCAAAGCAGAACCTTAAAAATCTATCAGGTGATCAAACTGATTACATGCTTCTCCATGAGTTTCTCCTAGGCAGAAGCAGAGCCCTAGTGGTGGGAAATGATAGTGAGCTAGAAAAGAATTTGCCAATGACTGTGTTAATGTGTTTTCTCTTTGCAGCTCCCAGAAACGCCAAACAGCATCGATATAGATGAGCTTGTGCCGCCCACAGATACCAGGAGATGCCTCTCAGAACAGCAGCAAAAACTGTTCAGCGGCTTCAACTTTGTCAGCCGCAGATGGAGGGACATGCAAAAGCAATAAAAGTTTCCCAGATCCATCTACCACACATCTTATACCACGTTATGTTATATTTAAGCAAAAATATACAAAAAATAAAAGGTTCCAGAAACCAAGTGTGTAGTGAAAAGTGTCATTGCTGCCATGTCATAGTAGTAGTGTTGTGTCATGTTATACATCAGGAGAAGCAGAAATAGGAGCAATGCTAAAAGGCGGCCCTTCTAAAGGGTCTCTCCACCCAGAACTTGACGTCTCCGGTGATCTCTTCCTGGTAGAAAAAGTTGTAGGGAGAAGGAAGGAAAATTCATTACAAAGCAATTTCTAAAGGAGAAAAAGAGGGAGGCTGATCTGCTGCAGATGTCTATCTCTACTATACTACACCTATCAAGAGTTTTGCACTGGAAAATAACATCACTAGACAAAAAACAAACAAAAAATTGGTTGCCATTGGAATCGGAGGAGGTAAGATGGGAGAGTATCTTTTCAAGGTACCTGGAAAATATTTCATTTATAAAACAGATTACCCACTTATCAAACCGGTTCTTTAATATGAATATGGAATAAAAGAACGGGACTCTTAATGTGATTTGTCTTTTTCATGTCCCCTCGTACCATTCGGAGGGACAACCCTGATTTTCCACCAGCCAAAACATATAGCTGGTTTAAATAAACTAGACAAAGATATTCGATTAATTAATCTGTTTGGAGATGAGAAACTAGGTCTCTCAAACATGCTAGAAGATCCCCAAAACAAAGGAACATGGTGGTTGGAAAAGATTAAGAATTTCCTCTAAAAAAAAAAAAAAAAAAAAATTAGAACATACATTAGTGAACATATTCCCTGGTGCTGTGCAAAATAGGAAAGAAACATGGGGTACAAAATAATAGACAATTGCATACACCAATATCCAAAATACAGAGTTAGTACAAAATACAGAATTGGTAATTACAGTGACAAAATTAAAATGAATAAATGTGTAACAAATTCCAAGACACTAAAGGTTGAGAGAGCCCTGACCTTGCAAGCTTTCAATCTAAAGGAATGAGGGGGAACAAGATGTGGAGTAGTATACAATTTTTCTACCTAGTGCAGGGGGGGGGGGGGGGGGGGGTTGGGTTATCATGTACACCTTGGTCAGAGGTCAAAACGGGAACTGGCCTAGGGTAGGCCATATGCATATATGCACATTTAAAGATATCAAAGGTTGGGGAGTGACGGATATGATGTGGCAGGGGATTCCAGAGGAGGAGTGAAGCACGTGCGAAATGTTGTATACGTGAATGCAAGGAGGTGATTCTAGACGAGGGCAAAAGGTCACGTGCAGATCTGAGATTGCGGTTGGGTTGGTACCTGGAAACTAGTGAGGAGATGTACAAAGGGGAGAGATTGTGGAGAGCTTTGTATGTTAGAGTTTAGCGTTTGAACTGGATCCCCTGGTTAAAGAGGAACTCCAGTGAAAATAATGTAGTAAAAAAAGTGCTTCATTTTTACCATAATTATGTATACATGATTTAGTCAGTGTTTGCTCATTGTAAAATCTTTCCTCTCCCCGATTTACATTCTGACATTTATTACATGGTGACATTTTTACTGTGGGCAGGTTATGTAGCTGCTCCTAGCTGTTTTGGCTGTTAGAGACAGCAGTAAACAGCTAATTCCTGTCTGTGAACATTGTTACATTGTGGCAGTTTGCGGTACTCAGAGCTTCTTGTGGGAGGGGTTTCAGCACAAAATCAGTCATGCAGCGCCCCCTGATGGTCTGTTTGTGAAAATCATTATATTTCTCATGTAAAAGGGGGTATCAGCTACTGATTGGGATAAAGTTCAATTCTAGGTTGGAGTTTCTCTTTAATTGGTATCCAATGAAAAGCTTGAAAGAGAGGAGCAGGAGAGGAAGAGCGAGAAGAAAGATTAATGAGACAAGCAGCCGAGTTCAGTACAGATTGGAGCGATGCCAGTCTGTTATTTGGTAGTCCACAAAGCAGTATGTTACAATAGTCCAGACGAGATATTATAAGAGCATGTATTAACATTTTAGTTGTGTCCTGAGTGAGAAAAGATTGGATGCCAGATACGTTTTGAGTTGGAGCTCTTGGAAGCTGGTTGGTTAGGTAGTGAATGTGAGAAATAAGAGGGAGGAGTGGAATATTACCCCTCAGTACAGTGCTTTGGGAACTGAAGTTAAAGGAGTGTTATTTATTTATTGTATTTATAAAGCGCCGACATATTACCCAGCGATGGACATTAGTTTAGGTTACAGACAATATTTAGGGATCACATACAGCAATACAACATACAGGAATACAAGAAAAACCAGATCACACAGCACAGTATGAGTACAAGGTAATGCTTAGTCACTGGATGGGAGCATAAACATAAGGCAAGTTGAGTTCACTCAAATGAATAGCATGGGTGCACAATAATGGAGGTGCATGATCAGGCAGAACACAAAAGGAGGAAGACCCTGCACGAAGGCTTACAATCTAGAGGGAGAGGTAGTGACACGAAAGGTAGGGGACCAGAGTTCAGATGTGGGTTTAGAGCAATTGTGAGGGGTGGTAGGCCAGAGTGAAAAGGTGAGTTGAGGGCCTTCTTGAAGATATTTGAAGGAGGGGGCTGCCCTAATGGGTGGAGGTAGGAAGTTCCATAGTGTTGGAGCAGCTCTTGGGAAGTCCTGGAGGTATGCATGGGACTGGATGATGCGGGGGGCGATCAGGCGAAGTTCATTGGAGGAAGCGGTGTGAGCGGCTAGGTGTTTACCTCTAAGATCAGAAATGTAGGTTGGACAGGTTTTGTGGACAGATTTGTAGGTCAGACACAGTATCTTGAATCTGATTTTGGACTGGATAGGAAGCCAGTGGAGGGATTCACAGAGGGGAGCTGCCATGGTGGAGCAATGGGAGGAGTGGATAATTCTGGCTGCCGCATTCATGATGGACTGCAGTGGGGCTATTCGGGTCATAGGGAGACCAGACAGAAGGGCATTTCAGTAGTCAAGGCAGGAAATTATGAGGGCATGTATGAGGAGTTTGGTGGTGGCAGAGGTCAGGAAAAAGCGGATCTTGCAGATGTTACGGCGGTAGAAGTTGCAGGAGTTTGTGAGGTTTTGGATGTGGAGAGTGAAGGAGAGTGCGGAGTCCAGGGTGACACCCAGACAGCGGGCTTGAGAGGTAGGGTGAATGGTAGTGTGGTTAACAATGACATGCATATCTGGGAGGTTCAGGGATGGCCAGGGTGGGAGGGTCATAAATTCAGTTTTGTCTAGATTTAGTTTCAGGAACCTAGCGGACATCCAGGTGGAGATGGCTGATAGGCAGGAGGAGACCTTGTCTATGGTAGTGGTGGATATGTCAGGGGTGTGGAGGTAGATCTGGGTGTCATCTGCATACAGATGATAGTTAAAAATCATGGAGGAGATAACCTTGCCAAAGAAAGATGTGTATAGGGAGAACAGTAGGGGACCAAGGACCGAGCCTTGGGGGACTCCCACCGAAGGGTGGTTGGGGGTGGATGAGGACTCATTGAAAAAGGTTGTGAAGGAGCAGTTGGAGAGGTAGGATGAAAGCCAGGCCAGGGTGAGGTTGTGAATGCCCATGGGCTGGAGGGACTGGAGGACTAGGGGATGATCTACTGTGTCCAAAGCTGGTGAAAGGTCAAGGAGGAGGAGAATAGAGAATTTACCTTCAGCTTTAGCTAAGGCAAGGTCATTGACCACTTTGGTGAGAGCTGTTTCGGTTGAGTGGGCAGGCCGAAATCCAGATTGCAGTGGGTCTAGCAGTGAGTTGGCATTTAGGTAATGGGTCAGGCGTTTGTGAACCACACACTCAAGGAGTTTTAAGGCAAAAGGGAGGAGGAAGATAGGGCGGTAGTTGGAGGCAGTGGTGCTCAAATACCCCTTTTCAAAATTCGAGTTAGGTCGAATTCGAATAGTAAATTATTCGAGATCAGTCGAATATTCGAGTCGAATAATTTTTACTATTCGATTCGACCTCGGAATTCGAGCTCACTATTCGAGTCGGTATTCGAGCTCATTATTCGAGCTGACTATTCGAAATGGCCTTAAATAGCTTCCAACACTTGTTTTGAGGGTGAATGATGCAAGAAACCTCTTTTTTTCCAAGTAACAACAGCAAGTGATTATGTGGGGATGTTCCTTTAAAAAAAAAAAAGTTGAAAAGAGAAGTTGTGTCCAGAAATTTGTTCAGTACTGTATATACTTCTTCTTCTTCTTCTTTATCTTCTATATCTTCTTCTATATCTTCTTCTTCTTTTATATTGTCTTCTTCTTCTTCTTCTTCATCTTCTTCATCATCATCTTCTTCTTCATCTTCTTCTTCATCTTCTTCTTCATCTTCTTCTTCTTCATCATCTTCATCTTCTTCTTCTTCATCTTCTTCATCTTCATCTTCTTCTTCATCTTCTTCATCTTCTTCTTCATCTTCTTCTTCATCTTCTTCTTCATCTTCTTCATCTTCTTCTTCTTCATCATCTTCATCTTCTTCTTCTTCTTCTTCATCTTCTTCTTCTTCTTCATCGTCTTCTTCTTCACTTATTTCTCTTTTCAAATTTTTTTTTTAAGGAAATGCAGCTATTTTTGAGCGTAACAAATAGCTGGTGGCGCACGCATGTTGGAAGCGCCATTGTATGTGCTCCCTGGCAGTGGAAACACACAGACAGCAGGAGGTAAATTCAGCAGCAGGAGGAGGAGGATGAGTGTGTGGCAGCAGGCAGTCAATGAGGCAGGCAGCGTGACATAATAGCCCTGGTACCTAGCGGTGATACCAGGGCTGTAAATAAACACAGCAGGCAGGAGGTCCCAGACAGCGGTCGTGCAGCCCACATTGTGTCCAATACACAACTGGGACAACACAGTTTTCAACCCGGGCACCTCAGAAAAATTAAACCTTTTTTTTTTTTTTAATGGTTTTGTAGTTTTGTTTTTACAACAAATTACACAGACAGATATAGCTATTTTTTGACGTAATAGCTGGTGGCAGAGTGGCAGCAGAAGGTAAATCTGTGTAACCTGGCGTTGGGAAACACAGACAGACAGACAGCAGCAGCAGCAGCAGGAGGAATGGAGGAGTAGTGTGAGTGTGGCAGCAGGCAGGCAGCGTGACATAATAGCCCTGGTACCTAGCGGTGATACCAGGGCTGTAAATAAACACAACAGGAGGTCCCAGACAGCGGTCGTGCAGCCCACATTGTGTCCAATACACAACTGGGACAACACAGTTTTCAACCCGGGCACCTCAGAAAAATTAAACCTTTTTTTTTTTTTATGGTTTTGTAGTTTTGGTTTTACAACCAATTACACAGATATAGCTATTTTTTGACGTAATAGCTGGTGGCAGAGTGGCAGCAGAAGGTAAATCTGTGTACCCTGGCGTTGGGAAACACAGACAGACAGCAGCATCAGCAGGAGGAATGGAGGAGTAGTGTGAGTGTGGCAGCAGGCAGGCAGCGTGACATAATAGCCCTGGTACCTAGCGGTGATACCAGGGCTGTAAATAAACACAGCAGGCAGGAGGTCCCAGACAGCGGTCGTGCAGCCCACATTGTGTCCAATACACAACTGGGACAACACAGTTTTCAACCCGGGCACCTCAGAAAAATTAAACCTTTTTTTTTTTTTTAATGGTTTTGTAGTTTTGTTTTTACAACAAATTACACAGACAGATATAGCTATTTTTTGACGTAATAGCTGGTGGCAGAGTGGCAGCAGAAGGTAAATCTGTGTAACCTGGCGTTGGGAAACACAGACAGACAGACAGCAGCAGCAGCAGCAGGAGGAATGGAGGAGTAGTGTGAGTGTGGCAGCAGGCAGGCAGCGTGACATAATAGCCCTGGTACCTAGCGGTGATACCAGGGCTGTAAATAAACACAACAGGAGGTCCCAGACAGCGGTCGTGCAGCCCACATTGTGTCCAATACACAACTGGGACAACACAGTTTTCAACCCGGGCACCTCAGAAAAATTAAACCTTTTTTTTTTTTTATGGTTTTGTAGTTTTGGTTTTACAACCAATTACACAGATATAGCTATTTTTTGACGTAATAGCTGGTGGCAGAGTGGCAGCAGAAGGTAAATCTGTGTACCCTGGCGTTGGGAAACACAGACAGACAGCAGCATCAGCAGGAGGAATGGAGGAGTAGTGTGAGTGTGGCAGCAGGCAGGCAGCGTGACATAATAGCCCTGGTACCTAGCGGTGATACCAGGGCTGTAAATAAACACAGCAGGCAGGAGGTCCCAGACAGCGGTCGTGTAGCCCACATTGTGTCCAATACACAACTGGGACAACACAGTTTTCAACCCGGGCACCTCAGAAAAATTAAACCTTTTTTTTTTTTTTTTTTTTTTTATGGTTTTGTAGTTTTGGTTTTACAACCAATTACACAGATATAGCTATTTTTTGACGTAATAGCTGGTGGCAGAGTGGCAGCAGAAGGTAAATCTGTGTACCCTGGCGTTGGGAAACACAGACAGACAGCAGCATCAGCAGGAGGAATGGAGTAGTGTGAGTGTGGCAGCAGGCAGGCAGCGTGACATAATAGCCCTGGTACCTAGCGGTGATACCAGGGCTGTAATTAAACACAGCAGGCAGGAGGTCCCAGACAGCGGTCGTGTAGCCCACATTGTGTCCAATACACAACTGGGACAACACAGTTTTCAACCCGGGCACCTCAGAAAAATTAAACCTTTTTTTTTTTTTTTTATGGTTTTTTTGGTTTTGTTTGTAAAACAAATTACACAGATATATAGCTATTGTTTGACGTAATAGCTGGTGGCAGAGTGGCAGCAGAAGGTAAATCTGTGTACCCTGGCAGTGGGAAACACAGACAGACAGCAGAAGGGCAGTACACAGCAGCCCACTGTAGGTGTAAAATGTGTGGCTGCAGGCGACGTAATAGTCAAAGTGAACCAGGCTGGCTTAGTGAGCAGGAGCCAGGAGGTGGTAAAGGGTGGTAAGGCACATTAACGATGGTTCTTAGCCAGTTCATGTCCCCCTCTCGCCGACAACAGGGGCCAGGAACTCGCCTTCCACCCACGCCTGGTTCATCTTGAGAAACGTCAGTCTGTCCACAGACTTGTGAGACAGACGTGAGCGTTTCTCGGTGACCACACCACCAGCTGCACTGAAGCAGCGCTCGGACTGCACGCTGGAAGGGGGGCAGGACAGCACTTCCAGGGCGTACTGCGCCAGCTCGCTCCAGATCTCCAGGCGCTTGACCCAATACTCCATGGGATCAACAGGGGCATCGCTGTCAAGCCCGCTGTAGGACCCCATGTAGTCAGCCACCATGCGGGTCAGGCGCTGGCTGTGACCGGTGGAGGATGCTGCTGCATGCACCTCCTCTCTAGTCACTGCTGCCGGAGCCTCTACAGTCCTGTAGAGCTCGTGGCTGAGAGACAGCAGGTCTGTGGGGCGCTTGCTGCTGGATGCAGGCACCTGCTGCTGCCTCTGTGCTGGCTGCTGGACAGTGGGGGTGGAAGGCTGGGGGAAGGCTTCCTCCAAGCGCTCAACAAGGGCCTGCTGCAAGCTCCTTATTTGTTGCGCTGGGTCTCCTCCTGCAGGCGGCAGGAACTGGCTCAACTTCCCCTTGAGGCGTGGGTCCAACATCATGCTGATCCAGATGTCCTCCCTCTGCTTCATCTGGATCACCCTGGGGTCTCTGCGCAGGCACGTCAGCATGTGCGCTGCCATTGGGAAGAGGCGGGCCACGTCTGCTGGCACATCGACGGCAGTGCTGCTGTCCTCATCCTCCTCCTCTGCCTCGTCAGCCTCATCCTCTCTCCACCCCCGCACCAACTCAGCTGCACTGTGCTGCTCCCCCTCATCAGCAGCAAGGTCAGGGACCTCCACCAAGTCCTCCTCCTCCTCCCCCTCAGAGGTGGACTGTGCAGCTGCTTGCCGCTCCTGCTGGTCCAAGGCTGCCGCTCCCTGTTCCAGCAAAGCATCGAGGGCCCTGTTCAGCAGACAAACCAGGGGCACCCACTCGCAGACCATTGCATGGTCCCTGCTCACCATGTTAGTGGCCTGCAGAAAGGGAGCCAGCACTAAGCACACCTGCTGCATGTGCCTCCAGTCATCATCGGGGACGATGGACGGGATGTTGCTGGTCTTGTCCCTTCTCTGAGCGGCGGAAACAGTGGCCAGGGCAAGGTACTGTTTGACAGCGCGCTTCTGTTCAACCAGACGCTCCAACATCGCCAGGGTGGAGTTCCAGCGAGTCGGAACGTCAAGGATCAGCCGATGGCGTGGCAGATCCAGCTCCTTTTGCACGTCTTCCAGGCTCGCACAGGCTGCAGCCGAGCGCCGGAAGTGACGCACAACGTTCCTTGCCGTTTCCAGCAGTTCGCCCATCCCCTGGTAGGTGCGCAAGAACTTCTGCACCACCAGGTTCAGTACGTGGTTAAGACAGTGGATGTGGGTCAGGTTTCCCCTGTCTATTGCGGCAACCAGATTGGCCCCATTGTCGGCCACCACCTCTCCGACTCTGAGGCCTCTGGGGGTCAGCCAAATCCTCTCCTGCTCCTGGAGTTTGGCCAACACATGGGTTGCCGTCAGCTTGGTCTTCCCAAGGCTGACCAAGTGCAGCAGCGCTTGGCAGTGGCGGGCCTTCACGCTGCTGCTGAGGCGGGGGGTTTGGCCAGGTGTGCCGGAGGATGGCAGAGGATCGGAGGAACCTGCTGCAGTTCCCCTGACCCTGCGGGGTGGCACCACCCACTGTGTTGCTGCTGCTGCTGTGCCCGCTGCTGCTCTCCCATCCTCACCCCCTTCCACCAAGCTGACCCAGTGGACAGTGAAGGACCGGCCTGTCCCGAAGCGGCTGCTCCAGGAGTCCATGGTGACGTGGACCCTTTCACCAACCGCGTGCTCCAGCCCTCGCTCCACATTGGCCATCACAAAGCGGTGCAGTGCAGGAATGGCCTTGCGGGAGAAAAAGTGTCTGCTGGGGAGCTGCCAGTCTGGGGCTGCGCAAGCAAGCAGCGCACGAATGTCGCTCCCCTCCTGCACGAGCGTGTACGGCAGGAGTTGGGAGCACATGGCCCGTGCCAGCAAGCCGTTCAGCTGCCGCACGCGACGGCTGCTGGGAGGCAGAGCCCTAACCACCCCCTGGAAGGACTCGCTCAAAAGGCTCTGGCGTGGCCTTTTGCTGGCACGGGAATCAGCAGACACAGCGGAGGAGGCCACTGAGGACTGGCTGCCAGAACAGGCCTCAGTGTCGGCTGCAGGAGTTGCAGAGGGGGGAGGAGCAGTGCGTTTCCGCACTCCTGCTGGTGCTGCTGGAGGAGCAGGAGGGCGGGTGGCTGCTGTTGCTGCTGCTGCTGAAGGCTGTGCAGTGATGGGTGTGGTGCCACTGCCAGCACCAGATGCCTTCAGCCTCTGGAACTCCTGATGCTGGTGGAAATGTTTCGCAGCAAGGTGGTTGATGAGCGAGCTGGTGCAGAACTTTAAGGGGTCTGCACCTCTGCTCAACTTCCGCTGACAGTGGTTGCAAGTGGCGTACTTGCTGTACACAGTGGGCATGGTGAAATATCGCCAGATTGGTGACAGAAACATCCCCCTACGGCATGGAAGCGCTGCTGCCTGTCTCCCTGTGGTGGTTGGGGGGGGGGCTTGGGGGGCTTGGGTGCGGCTGGTGGTGGTACTGGCAGATGCTGCTGCTGCTGCTGCTGAGCCTGAGACACCAGCAGGCTGTGGGACCTGCCTACTGCTGCTGCCAATGCTTGCAATGATGCGCCTCCTTGCAAGGCCCACAAGAGCATCCTCCTCCTCCTCCTCAGAGCTGCTGAGGACGACATCCCCTGGAGGTGGTGGCACCCAGTCTCTGTCTGTCACCGGGTCATCATCATCCTCCCCCTCCTGAAACATGTCCTGCTGGGATGAGGACCCCCCAAACTCCTCTCCTGATGCATGGATGGGCTGCTTGACTGTCGCCACAGTCTTGCTGTCCAATCCCTCATCCTCCAAAGTGCCCATCAGCATCTCCTCCTCAAAATCGCCAACAACAGCAGACAATTGACTCATGATGCCTGGGGTCAAAAGACTGCTGAATGACAGGTCGCCAACTGACGGTGAACTGGCCTCCTCCCCAGGCCCTGCTGGGCGGCTGCTGCGAACAGGGGTGGTGGTGAGGGTGGAGGCCTCGGATGCAGAGCTGATGGCGGGCTGCTCATCCTCCGTCATCAGTTGCACCACAGTGTCTGCATGCTTTTCCTCAATGGGACGTTTCCGACCCGGCTGGAGGAAAATCGGAGCAGGTGCTACACGCTGCTGCTGCTGTGTCTCTGCAGCGTGAGTTGCAGATGCTCCTGCTGGGCGGCGCCCAAGGCATCCACGGCCAGTGGCTATGGGAGGAATGTTAGCCACTGACGCTGCTGCTGCGGAACTGTGCATGGTGGCGCGCCCGCGGCTTGCCACAATGCTGCTCCCTCTCCTCCTGATTCCCTTGCTGCCCTTCCCCTTGCCCAAACCGCGCTGGCTGCCACTTCCAGACATCTTCGATGTTTTGGGCGTATAGACAAAAGTTTTTTAAAAGGGCGGGTGAAAAGTGGGGTACTTTAATGGAGTGGGTTGGTGGGTGAGGTGACTGAGTGAGTGTCCCTAGTACAGTAAGTAAGTAGTAACAGTCAGGAAGTACAACTAGCAGTTACAATAATCAGTAGTAATCACAAGTAAATTTAGTGTGTGTACACTACAGACAGTGAGTGCACGCACGCGCAAACACGCGCAGGAGCTAGCCTATGAACAGTGACTGAGTGAGTGTCCCTAGTACAGTAAGTAAGTAAGTAGTAACAGTCAGTAAGTACAACTAACTAATTACAATAAGCAATCAGTTATCAGAAGGAAATAGAGTGTGTGTAGTGTGTGTACACAGACAGTGAGTGCACACACGCAGGAGCTAGTAGCCTATGAACAGTGACTGAGTGTCCTAGACTCCTAGTACAGTAAGAGTAAGTAGTAACAGTAAGTACAACTAACTAATTACAATAAGCAATCAGTTATCAGAAGGAAATAGAGTGTGTGTAGTGTGTGTACACAGACAGTGAGTGCACACACGCAGGAGCTAGTAGCCTATGAACAGTGACTAAGTGTCCTAGACTCCTAGTACAGTAAGAGTAAGTAGTAACAGTAAGTACAACTAACTAATTACAATAAGCAATCAGTTATCAGAAGGAAATAAGAGTGTGTGTAGTGTGTGTACACAGACAGTGAGTGCACACACGCAGGAGCTAGTAGTCTATGAACAGTGACTGAGTGTCCTAGACTCCTAGTACAGTAAGAGTAAGTAGTAACAGTAAGTACAACTAACTAATTACAATAAGCAATCAGTTATCAGAAGGAAATAGAGTGTGTGTAGTGTGTGTACACAGACAGTGAGTGCACACACGCAGGAGCTAGTAGCCTATGAACAGTGACTGAGTGTCCTAGACTCCTAGTACAGTAAGAGTAAGTAGTAACAGTAAGTACAACTAACTAATTACAATAAGCAATCAGTTATCAGAAGGAAATAAAGAGTGTGTGTAGTGTGTGTACACAGACAGTGAGTGCACACACGCAGGAGCTAGTAGCCTATGAACAGTGACTGAGTGTCCTAGACTCCTAGTACAGTAAGAGTAAGTAGTAACAGTAAGTACAACTAACTAATTACAATAAGCAATCAGTTATCAGAAGGAAATAGAGTGTGTGTAGTGTGTGTACACAGACAGTGAGTGCACACACGCAGGAGCTAGTAGCCTATGAACAGTGACTGAGTGTCCTAGACTCCTAGTACAGTAAGTAGTAACAGTAAGTACAACTAACTAATTACAATAATCAATCAGTTATCAGAAGGAAATAGAGTGTGTGTAGTGTGTACACAGACAGTGAGTGCACACACGCAGGAGCTAGTAGCCTATGAACAGTGACTGAGTGTCCTAGACTCCTAGTACAGTAAGTAGTAACAGTGAGTACAACTAACTAATTACAATATTCAATTACAATAATCAATCAGTTATCAGAAGGAAATAGAGTGTGTGTAGTGTGTACACAGACAGTGAGTGCACACACGCAGGAGCAGCTAGTAGCCTATGAACAGTGACAGTGAGTGTCCTAGTACAGTTACAGTATATAACTACAATACTAATACAATCAGTAGTAAAGGACAGCAGAAATACTGGTATAGAATAGAGAGAAATAAACAGAGGACAGGAGGACAGCTGCCCACACAGGCAAGGCCCTGAGGCCTAAAGCTGTAAGCCTGCAGCAGCTGGCCTGTCTCTATGTAACACAAAAGCTACTAACTAAAATACAATGTCTAACTAACTAACAACAATATAGGTGTGTATAGGAGGTGTATGTGAGCAAAAACGCTAGGTAAATGACCACAATAAAGCTCTTGCTAAGCCAAAGCACAAAGGAGCAACTCTCTCTCTATGCAAGTCTCAGGCAAGGACGGAGAAACGTAACATGGCGGCCGCTATTTATAGGGTAGGGGCTGGCCAGGGTCCCCCTCTGTGATTGGCTGCCGTCAGAGGGCCTGGGAGCCCTCTGATTGGCTCTAAGGACATCAATCTGGGCTATGACGCTATTCGAGCTCGGTACCGAGCTCGAATAGCGCCGTTTGCTCGAATAGCTCGAATAGTGAATGGGCTATTCGAGTGTACGCGAATAGCCCATTCGAATAGCTACAGCTATTCGGAGCTCGAATACCGAGCTCGAATAGCTGGAAAAGAGCTCGAATATTCGAGCTACTCGAATATTCGAGCTCTGCTGAGCACCACTAGTTGGAGGGTAGTGAGGGAGGGTTTCTTGAATAGGGGTAGTATAGTGGCCTACTTGAAGTCTGAGGAGAAGGTGCCTGTTGATAGGGAGAGATTAAAAAGGGTAGTGAGGACTGGGACCAAATCCATGAAGTGAGGGTGGAGTAAATCAGAAGGGATGAGGTCAAGAGGGGAGGTAGTGGTATGGAAAGTCTGCAGTAAGTGGTTGACCTACTCAATGATCATAGGAGTGAAGGAGGTGAGGGGAGGATAGGGTGGTGGAGGCGGAGCTGGATGGGAGAGGGGTGGGAGGTGAAGATTGAAGATTGGATATTTCCTTACCGATGGAGACAATATTGTTGGTGAAGTGGATGGCTAAATCTGTGGCAGAGAGGGAGGAAATAGAGGGTGGGGGAGTGGGTTTAAGCAGGGAGTTGAAAGTGGCAAAAAGACGCCGGGGGTTGGAAGCTTGTGCTCCAATGAGCTTGGTAAAGTATTCCTGCTTCGCATCAGCAAGGGCAGTAGGGAACTGCAGCAGGTTAGTCTTGTACTGTAAGAAATCCTGGTTAAATCAAGTTTTCCTCCATTTCCGTTCAGTGGTGCGTGTTACTATAATAGATAGCGGAGATACCGCCGCAGAGGCAAGCGGCATGTATGCTATCTCCGCGCATCAGCCGGCGGCCTCTGCCGCGCAGTTACATGCAGCTGCTCTGCCTGGTCCTTCTATTGCACATAGATTGAGGGCTGCGCGCGCGCCAGGCGACAGGACCTTTATACAAATAGAAGGGGAGTCAGCTGATCTGCCTAGTCAGCTGACTCCAACGGGACTTTGGATTGGCTGAGTGATGGGGGCGGCGCTGCGGGGCATGTCTGTATATATAGTACTAGTATGTCAGTAACAGCAGTCCGTGTCTGCTGTTGCGAATGCTATCATGTTAGCGCTCAGACCCTAGTCAGATCCCAAAGTGTGCTAGAACCGGCTGGAGCTGGGGATCCACACTTAGCCAGATTCTGTTGATAGCTTAAAGGGGCACTATGGCGAAAAATTATGTTTTAAGGTCACTGTACTATGCATAGCTGTTTGTAGAGCATAGTAGTTTACATGTAGTGAGGCACAGGGTTTTTTTTTTAAACACTGACATCAGCATGGTATACATTTGCAGTCACGTCGGCAGAAGTACCTTTCCGACGCGACTCAGCCTGATCCATGTAGTTGTAGGAGGCATCTTTCCCTGTTGCTGTAACTGACGTTACAGTTTTCCCCTCTCTGCAGCGCTGGAAGGTTTGTTCTAAATTTTAACTGCATGATCGTGCAGTTATACTGATCCCCCATGCGCCGTAAAGAGTAGCAGCTTATCTGCTGTGCGGGGAGTGGAACGCACCCTCCCTCTTAGGTGGGACGCAACTGCGTGTGAGGAGGACTGTGGAGGAACGCATCATCATTACTGATGACGCTGCCCGGCAAGGACCCCTGTAGCGAAGCTGGCATTGCCGCTGCTCTGTCTGCGCACTTCACAGAGCGAAGTCTGGTAGCCATAGAAACGGACAACACTAGGTGTCCGTTTCAATGCCAGCTTCGCTACATGGGTCCTTGCCGGGCAGCGTCATCAGTAATGATGATGCGTTCCTCCACAGTCCTCCTCACACGCAATTTTTCGCCATAGTGCCCCTTTAAAGTACTAATTGCATTGTATTATCGGTTATGACCTTCTGCTTCCTTCGACTATTCTCCTGCTTATTGATTCTGTACTTCTGCCCATCTGATTCCTGTTGCCAAACTCTGCCTGAACTTGACTCTGAATCAGCCTTCTATCTTTGTACTGTATCTGTCCGTACGTTGCCTACTCTGCTTGTCTGACCTTCCTGTCCTCACCAGTGGGCCTAGCCACTGGTGGGGGATCTGTAGTAGCCTTAACCTACTCCTCAGGTGAAGCTCAGCTGCAGCACTGTCTGTAACACCTGCTCCTCAGGTGTCCACTAGCTGCAGTATAGTCTTAATCACCTGCTGTGATGATATATTGGGGTGCTGATGATGTTAAGGAATACACGATCATATTTCTGTCATTTTTCTGTCTACTTTGTCTGCTATATCTCACATGTGTATTCTGCTTTGAAGCGATGGTCATCTGGCTGTACTACATTTGCATCTAAAGGGACTTCAGTGAATAGAGCTGGGGTAATCAGACAATGGCAGAAGTGAAGTGTTGAAGTCATTGACACTTGAAACATTTACACTTCTGTTGAGGAAGGCGGTTAAAGCATTGTGAAGAACTCTAGACTAGTCAGGAAGAGTCTCTTCACCAAAAGTTGGCATGTGTGTTAAACACTATTTCATTGTGAGGAAATTAAATTATTGGTGGAGGTGCAAACTATATCCTTATCTTTGATCAGCTAGGAAATACTGTCAACAATGGGGTTGTCACCTGTAACTTGGACTAGGGAAGTCTTTTCATGTATGTGGGCTATAGTACATTTTTCACATGTGGGTGTTAGATCTCTGGAAATCCAATTATGACTGAGGATGTAATTAAATCTAGTTCCCCCGTCCAAACAGGCTTACAGCCTCAAGGCAAATATTCCATTATAAAAACCAGGGGACAGATACCTCAAATCAGTCCTCTTCTGACGGTAGCTGCAGCTGGTCTCCCGGCCCAAGCTAAGGGGCTCCTGGTCAAGCCAGAGCTGTGTCCGTCCACAGAAGTCCAAGGTTCTTCTATCTGGATCCCTGTATTTTGGTAAGCAAATTGCTTGGTGTGTATTTTTGTACTTTTATCTTTGTAACTTTTTACTTTGTTTTTGTAATCTTTTGTATATATTCTGTTCTGCATTGTTCCACTCTTTTCCCTGGAATATTAAATTATTATTTAATAAGCTTGACTTCTGCTGTACTAAACTAACACTCATAGCCTAGAAGAGATTGAAGTGTGTATAAGTCCGTGCCTGATTGTATGATTGAGCGACACTACCGTACAAGATTGTAATTGCATTGTGTTTGGGGCGTTTGTTATACGTTGGCCTAAAGCGCTCAGCTGACCCAACGTACGAAAACGCCAGTGCGAGTAGCTCAACAGCTGAGTGGCTAACAGTATCGTTCGGAATGACTGTTAGTGGTTTTGCTTTACTACAGTGTAAGATTGCAACTGTGTGTGTGTGTGTGGGTGCGTGGCGGTCCCGTATTCGGCCTAAGCGCAAAGCTGACCCGAATACGAAAACGCAGATTGCGCGCTGAGGACTCGACAGCAGAGTGGAAGTGTCTAGCGAACCGCTAGTGGTGGCAGTGAGAGGTGTTCTGAGAGGTTCCAGCCTTGTTTTAGCTCGAATAAGGCTGCTCCCCGCTTGATCTGGTCAAACCCGCAGTCGGGAACCGTATACGCAGGCGTGCCGTGGGCCGGTTCCTGACACCTGCTCCTCGAGTGATCAGCCTTTGCAGCACTATCTGTTACACCTGCTCCTCAGGTGTCCGCTGGCTGCAGTATAGTCTTAATCACCTGCTCCTCAGGTGATCATCCTTGCAGCACAGTCAGTGGTCCCTGCTCCTCAGGTGTCCACTGGCTGCAGTACATTTTGAATCACCTGCTCCTCAGGTGATCATTGACTGCAGTACTGTCTGAATCACCCGCTCCTTGGGAGATCTCATATTACTCATTACTGTTGCACCAAACACTATTCCACATTGGTTGTCCTGTGTCTGACTATACTAGTATTATTCGTGATTCTGCAGATCACCACATAATCAGGTATAGCATCTGTATTATTGGTGATACTGCAGATCACCAATAATGAGAAAATCTGTTTTGCTGACACCAGTCGTTACAGTTACCCTCTGGAGGTTGCAAGACTGGGTAGTGCGACAGGGCTGCGGGTTAGGGGGCGGTTGCGGCGGAATATTGGGGGAGCAGCTTCCTCTAGGGGTGATGAGAGAGTTTGACGATACTGAGCTGCAGCAAGATTAGGACAGGTTAGGGTGGGGAAAGTGGAGAAGAGAGCATGAAGGGGGTCAGCAAGGACACTAGGGTTGAGCTTGCGTAGGTCTCGCTGCCATCGATTAGGTGGGTGGGCTACCTTTGGAGGTGCCTTCCGTCAGGAGGTTGAAGGTGAGAAGGTGATTGTCGGAAGGTGGGACGTCTGCAATGTCAAGGTCTGTAATGGTGGTGGATTTAGTGAATATAAGGTCGAGTGTGTGACCTGCAGTGTTATTAACATGTATTGTTATATCAGGCAGAGTGGTAGACAAAGACGGAGGAAAAAAGATTAGTTCTGTTTTACTCATACTTGTGAAAATGTTAAATATTCCCACCTCAAAGTGTCGGACACTAATCAGCTAATTAATCCAAATCATCTGCTAAGGGTTCCTATTTCATATATGAATTTGATCTTTTAGCTTGAATTACTGAAATAAAATGGTCTTTTGCACGATATTCTAATTTTTCGAGTTTCAACTGTACAGGGGACAGCTGTCCTGCTGGTATGCCAGTTGAAACCTAAAATTATTATTTTTTTATCATATTTTATGTTTTTTTCTAATCAAACTATGCTTGTTGACCCATCTTTACAGACGTTAGTAAGGCCAGTCTGACACAGACACTAAGAAATTTTCACGAGAATGGCACACTCTGCCCCTGAGCAAATCAGGTCCTCACTCATGCTTTGCGGTTTGGTACTCATATTTCATATGTTTGAATTCGTAGTGCCTTACTGAATGCAGGTATGCAGTCCATTTCTTAACCCTTTTCAGGGCCGGTTCACGTCACAAATGCGGATGGCCATGCGTGCGGAACGCGTGCGGACCACAACGCGTACGAACGCACACCATCCACGTTTGTGTGCGTTGCGTGGCTGATCCCATCACTGAAAAGTGAATGGGACAGCCGCGCGTTTTTGTAAAATCTGCGTGCAGCATGCGTTCCCGGACCGCACAGGTCCGGAACGCATGCAGTGTGAACATCAGACAGTGCACTCTATGCACTGTCTGATGTCGTGCGTGTCGGCCTCCT
Organism: Hyperolius riggenbachi; assembly: GCF_040937935.1. Classification (NCBI taxonomy): domain Eukaryota; kingdom Metazoa; phylum Chordata; class Amphibia; order Anura; family Hyperoliidae; genus Hyperolius; species Hyperolius riggenbachi. The sequence continues at coordinate 247,059,371 of NC_090650.1, forward strand.
GCACGCGTTTCCAAAACGCGCCTGGAAACGCATGCAGTCTGAACGGGCCCTTAACTCTGAGTTTTTTTCCTAAAGGGAGTCGTTTCTGCTTGGAGATTTTTTTTTTTTATCAAAAATGCACTCTCCCTCTTACTCTCTCTCCCATTTTAACATGGAACATAACATAGTAACATGGTATATCTTATTTTAAAGAACACATTATAATGTTTAATTTAATTTAATACCTTATTTGGACAGTTTGGCATCTTCTATTGGCTGGTAGCAGAGAAGAAAGCCAAGGTATGGTAAATTTTACAACAATTTCCTGGGTGTAATCCTGGCTTGCGTGAGCAAGTTTCACAATAATAGGTGGTTTTATGCCTGCCACCCGGTATCTTCATGTCACTACACACAATGCAATCTTTGGTATTTCGATTGGGAATTAGAGCAATGAAATGCTGGCTACTATTTAGACGCTCCTCCACGTCCATTGCATAGGATGCCATTGCTCCTCTATGCAACTTTGCAAGCAATCTGCAATGGAATCAGCAAGGAATCTGCAGAAAGCAATCTGCAAGAAAGAATCAGCAAGGAATCAGTAAGGACTTCCGGTTTGGGGCAGGGGGGTACCACCTGTGTGGGCATGTACTCTTACATGCCCACTATACAAGGAGAGAGATATCGGAATTTGCCCCCACAGATGTGCCTGCAAACCTGTAACGATCGGTGTCAGCCAGAACAGATTTTCTGATTATTGGTGATCTGCAGTATCACCAATAATACAGATGTTATACCTGATTATGTGGTGATCTGCAGAATCACCAATAATACAAGTGTAGCAAGACACACAGGATACAAAGATGTAAGATGGTGTTTGGTGCAACAGTAAATATAGATGGAGATACCCACTGTCCAGAGGAGCTGGTGAAGGGGGTATCTCTAATCAACTGTGAGAGATCGCAGGAAAAGCCGCCGCATGTACTGGCAGTAGGGCGGCTGTTTCCGCGTCCAATGCGGCGGTTTGCACGCAGCAGCGTGCGTCTGGTGTGGCTGGGTCTGTTAGTTCACAGAGATGGATGGAGAGCTACGCGCGCGCGCCAGAATTCAGGACCTTTATACCAGCAGCAGAGGTATCAGCGGATCCGGACGATCAGCTGATTCCTGCTGGACTCCTGATTGGCTGAGTGGCTCGGGCGGGGCGGCAGAGTCCAGCAACTATATCTACAGCTTGCTTGTCAGTTGCTGGTTGTCTGCCATTGCGAACACTTACGTGGAAGCATTCAGACCATAGTCAGATCCTACAGTGTGTTTGAACCAGGAGGACCTGGGAATTCACACTAAGCCAGATTACTTGTATTATCTTTGTGTTATACTCCATACTAGTTCCAGGGTGCTGAGACCACGGACCTCGCATCCAAGACTAGGGAATTGTATTATCTGTTTGTTATACTCCAGACTAGTTCCAGGGTGCTGAGACCACGGACCTCGCACCCAAGACTAGGGAACTGTATTATCATTTGTGTTATACTCCAGACTAGTTCCAGGGTGCTGAGACCATGGACCTCGCACCCAAGACTAGGGAACTGTATTATCATTTGTGTTATATTCCAGACTAGTTCCAGGGTGCTGAGACCACGGACCTCGCACCCAAGACTAGAGAACTGCATTATCATTTGTGTTATTCTCCAGACCTGCTTGTGACGCCCATCTTCCAGGGGTCACTAGCCACCGGGTCTTCTTGCTACTCAGCCTGGGACTCCGCCCTCTTGGATGTCTCAGGCTGCTGCAAGATCTCTGCACTTCCAAAGGGAGGTATTTCTCATACTGCCAAGGACCACCTGTTCCTCGGGTGGTCCTCACTCAAAGTTATTACTGTTGCACCAAACACTCACACTATATAGGTGTCCAGAGGTTAGCAATATATCTGTATTATCGGTGATTCTGCAGGTCATCAATAATCAGGTATATATCTGCATTCTTGGTGATACTGCAGATCACCACTAATCAGATTCTCTCTGCGTGCTGACACCAATCGTTACATCAACACAGTAATCAGTATTCCAGCAAGCTGGAGACTCAGAGGAGTAATGATAGGTTCACCCGAGGAGCAGGTGATGCACAGTAAGACAATGTAGCGAGATCACTCGAGGAGCGAGTGATTCAGACTGTACTGCAACAGGTGATCCCCTGAGGGGCAGGAGACGCAGACAGCATAATGATAGCTAGTCACCTGAGGAGCAGGTGATTAAGACTGTACTGCAGCTATCAACCTGAGGAGCAGGTGACTCAGACTATACTGCAGCTATCTACCTGAGGAGCAGGTGATTCAGACTATACTGCAGCTATCCACCTGAGGAGCAGGTGATTCAAACTATACTGCAGCTATCAACCTGAGGAGCAGGTGATTACTAAACTGAGAATCCCTCACCAGGACTAGCTTCCTGGTGAGGGCAGAAGAGTCAGACAAGCAGGTTCGGCAACACACGGACAGATGCGGTACAAAGGCAGAAGACAGAATCAGAGTGAGGGATAGCCAAGTCGGCAGATCTTTGGGTCCTTGTCAATCACCTTTGTCGAATTCAATCTATCGACATGCAAGCAAGGCTCCGGCCAAAGGGCAATACTTTGGATTACTCAGCACAAAGACTACACAGAAGAGTAGTGGCAGCAAATTACCAGATGTCCAGTGCAAAATCGATAACTTTTTTGTATCTTTTGTACAGTTGAAATTGTAACATGCAAGGAAGGGCACACCATCCGTTCTTAAACATTTACTTTGCTCACAGTGTATTCACCTTCATTAGCCTCTAGTTGATGAGACCTGAATGGTAACTATGGCATAGTAAGATGGGATTGACACGGATTTGTCACACTGCTATAATAGTGGACGCCAGGGCCGCTAGGCGGCTCTGCACCTGCTGTTTGTAGCTGTGATCCACATATCTGGTGGCCCCGGCCGGCACAGAAGTTTGGGTTACGGTTCTCTAGGATTTGTGTTAAAGTTAGTGAAATTTTGATTTTGGGTTCTCATAAGCTGTAAGCCATACTCATCAAACTTGTAACAAATAAAGGCTTGAAATATCTTGCGTTGCATGTATTGAGCCTGTTTCATATGTTAGTTTCACTAAAATAAATGGCCTTTTGCACGATATTCTAATCTTTTGGGTTTAACATGTAAAAGCAGCTGTGCAAAGAACACAGTTAGGCTACTTACACACTAAGATGTTGCGTTTTAGGGGATGTTATGGTCGCATAACGTGCCCCTAACGCAACGTATGGTGGTGTTGAAGTTGACGTCAGATTGAGCTGCGTTATGCAGCTCTCAAAGCAGCGCTCCAGGTTAGTGATAGGAAGTCCGGATCTTTTTAAGGATTCGGATCATTTGAATCGGATCATTGAAAAGATCCGGATCTTTGAACTGAATCATTTGAATCATTTTACTAGGGAAGCAGACTGGGTCAAATGACTAGCAGGACAGGACTTTTTGGGGGTGGTGTATGTTATATGTTTTTTGTTTTGTTTTGTTTTGTTGTTGTTGTTTGAGTGTTGTAATGTAGGTGTTGTCTTGCGTCTTTTGGGTGGCGGTTGGTGTTATGTGTATTTATTTGCTTTTCATCTGGTTGTCTTGTCGGTATGAATGCGTGTGGGTGATGTTTCCTCATCAGCCTGTTAGGTATATTCTATGTTTCATGCATGGAACAGATTGTATCTAAGGTTTCTTGTGCTTGTTATATTGTATCTTATTTCTTCATTTTATGCTATTTCAGATGAAGAATGTGCTAGACTTATGGCATATTATTGCTATATTATATGTTGGAACAAACTTGTTCCTTGGTTATTTGTTCTTGTTGCATTGCATACTTTTAATTGTATTTATTATGTTGTATGCTGTATACGTTATGTCAGATGTATTGGCATACTTTTACTTTATTTATTTCACCGTATGCTACTTTAACCTCCCTGGCGGTATGGACGAGCTGAGTTCGTCCAGCAAAAACTTGCAAAAAGTGGTAATGACGAGCTGAGCTCGTCCATGCCGACAGGGAGATTTCCTGTTTCTCTGCCCCGCCGGCTGCATTTTTTTCTCATCAGAGGGATTCCCCAGGATGGCTGGATGCCTGACTGCACGCTGTGGGTAGCGATCTGTGCTACCCACAGCGTGCAGAACAAGCATCCAGCCACCCTAGGGAATCCCTGGGCAGCCAGTGGGTCAGAGAATGTGCAGGGGTTCCCCCTTGTATGCCCACATTGCCATCATTGAAGGGGATCCCCCCACCCGCACAGAGGGGGGATCCCCCCCTCACACATAGCCACCATTGAAGGGGATCCCCCCACCCGCACAGAGGGAGATCCCCCGCCCACATTGCCATCATTGAAGGGGATCCCCAACCCGCACAGAGAGGGATCCCCCTCCACATAGCCTCCGCATACAAGGGGAAACCCCTGCACATTCTCTGCCCCCTGGCTGCCCAGGGATTCCCTAGGGTGGCTGAATGCTTGTTCTACACGCTGTGGGTAGCACAGATCACTACCCACAGCGTGCTAGGATGGGGGGGGGGGGGGGGGACATCTGGCAACCTATAAATCTGGCTTAACACCTGGCTCACTATATACCTGGCTGCACACCTGGCTCACTATATACCTGGCTGCACATCTGGCTCACTATATACCTGGCTGCACATCTGGCTCACTATATACCTGGCTGCACATCTGGCTCACTATATACCTGGCTGCACATCTAGCTCACTATACATCTGGGTCTTATACTCACCATTGGCGTGCTGATTCCTCGTCGCGTACCTCTGATTGCTTCCCCAGGGTCTTCTTCCATGTCCCTTGGCGGATTTTGTTCTCCCTCGGCGATCACATGTCCCCCGTTGATCGGCGTTGATGAGAACAGCGTCATCAACATCTTGCAGAAAACACTTTTTTTAAAATTAAATTCAATACAATAACCTGTATTGAATTCAATTTTCAAAAAAAAAAAAATTATTGCAAAAAAAAAAAAAAAAAAAAAAAAAAAAAAAAAAAAGGTTGAAAATTATTGGAAATTAATTGAAACCACTTTTTGCACAGAAATCCTGGGGAAATTGAACGCCAGGGTGGTTAACCAGCTGGGCGGTATGGACGAGCTCAGCTCGTCCATCACCGCCGGAGGCTGCCGCTCAGGCCCTGCTGGGCCGATTTGCATCAAATAAAGAGCAGCACACGCAGCCGGCACTTTGCCAGCCGCGTGTGCTGCCCGATCGCCGCCGCTCTGCGGCGATCCGCCGCGAGCAGCGGCGAAAGAGGGTCCCCCCAGCCGCCTGAGCCCAGCGTAGCCGGAACAAAAAGTTCCGGCCAGCGCTAAGGGCTGGATCGGAGGCGGCAGACGTCAGGACGTCGGCTGACGTCCATGACGTCACTCCGCTCGTCGCTATGGCGACGATCTAAGCAAAACAAGGAAGGCCGCTCATTGCGGCCTTCCTTGTTTATTCTGGGCGCCGGAGGCGATCGGAAGAACGCCTCCGGAGCGCCCTCTAGTGGTCTTTCATGCAGCCAACTTTCAGTTGGCTGCATGAAATAGTTTTTTTTTTATTAAAAAAAAACCCTCCCGCAGCCACCCTGGCGATTTAATCAGAACGCCAGGGTGGTTAAAGAGAAACTCCGACCAAGAATTTAACTTTATCCCAATCAGCAGCTGATACCTCCTTTTACATGACAAATCTATTGCATTTCACAAACAGACCATCAGGGGGCGCTGTATGACTGATATTGTAGTGAAACCCCTCCCACAAGAAGCTCTGAATACCTTGCGGTACTCTGGGCAAACTGCCACAATGTAACAATGTTCACAGACAGAAAATAGCTGTTTACAGCTGTCTGTAACAGCCAGAACAGCTAGAAACAGCTACATAACCTGCCCACAGTAACAATGTCACCATGTAATACATGTCAGAATGTGAATCTGGGAGAGGAAAGATTTTACAATGAGCAAACACTGACTAAATCATTTATACATAATTATTGTAAAAATGAAGCACTTTTTTTATTACATTATTTTCACTGGAGTTCCTCTTTAAAGAGTAACTGTCAGGCTGCAGAAGCTAATTTAAACCTCTATTCTCCTGTGTTAAACAGTTTAGAAGGAAGCTCAAAAGCCATTAGTGAAGATAAACATTTCAGTTACCTTTGATGTGTGCTTATCTTAAGTCTGTTATAGACCCATAAAGACGCAAGCCGCAGCTAAACTGCAAAGCATTCTGGGGCCCTCCCCTCGGCTGCTAATGAGACGGTACAGGAGCTTCTAATCAGTCCAGCGTGATAACACTGATAAATCTCTGGCAGACTACACTGCAGGAGTCAGCTATTGTTCCTAGCCACATGGCTCATTAATATTCACTGCACACCGTGTTGTTCAAGAACTAGCTTATCTGTGATCAGAAGCAGGCAGGACATGACGACACATTTGGCTTCACAAACATGGAGCCTGCCATGAGCTGTCAGGAGCATCTATCTCTGCATATACTATATACAAATTCTGTGAAATCCAAACGTGGACAGTGAAATGCATATGTAATGTAAGTACAGCCAATCTTTAGCTACTGATATATGTGTTTATTTTCTCTGAGACCCAATACCTAACAGCTCCTCTTTAAGCTTTGATTTAATAAAAAAAAAAAAAAATTTCCTGCACTGAACATTCTGTACGTTCCTCTTTCTTCCAGACAGACATCCACTGTGAACCGAATCTTTCATTGTGATGATCCGGATGATTCGACTCACAAAAAAGATCCGGATCAAATGAACGATTCGTTCATGATCCGGACAACGCTACAGTCCTACCACAAGTCTCTGCAGTGCAGTGAATATTAATTAGCCATGTGGCTGGCTACGGAGGAGGAGGAGGGGAGACCTCCTCCTCCAACATTACTGAGCATGTGCAAGCAGTCTAACGCTGCTTAGCCCAGTATAACGTACAGCATGCAACACTTTGTTTAAACGTGCTGCGTTACTATATAACGCAACGTGGGCACTGTGAACAGCACAATTGATTTTACAGTGTAGTGAGTTAGGCTGCGTTACTGGCTGCTGTAACGTGGGACTTTAACGTCCCACTGTGAAACCAGCCTTAGGCCTCTTGCACACTGCACGCGATTCCGATTCAGATTCCGCTTTTTAATCAGTTTTTACATCCGATTCCGATTTGCAGTTTGCTCCCTGCACACTGCAAATCGGAATCTGAATCGGATGTAAAAACTGATTAAAAAGCGGAATCTTAATCGGAATCGCATGCAGTGTGCAAGAGGCCTTAAAAATCTGTTTGGAGTTCTGGTAGAGGTTCTCAGGTGTGAGGTTTGAAACGGTCAGGCTGGTAAAGGTGTTCTGTTACTGTTTCTGTCAAGGCTGAGTCCAGATTGTTGCCTTGCTACTCAGCAAGAAGACCTTTTGGCAAGGATTGAGGGCTAAAAAAGTGAATTACACTGTCCTGGCTGTTGTGATCCTGTAATTAAACTAGGATGCATTTGATACTGAACTCGATGGTAATAAAATTGCGAAGGCATCACAGCAAGTGACCTTTTAAAAAGACAAATGTAGCGAGAGGCATACAGCTGCCATATTTATTTCCTTTTAATAAAGCGGATCTGAGATGAATAACTAACTATAACGATTAAATTGTCTATATATCTTATGTAAAGTGTGTGTGTGTGTGTGTGTGTGTGTGTGTGTGTGTGTGTGTGTGTGTGTGTGTGTGTGTGTGTGTGTGTGTGTGTGTGTGTGTGTGTGTGTGTGTGTGTGTGTGTGTGTGTGTGTGTGTGTGTGTGTGTGTGTGTGTGTGTGTGTGTGTGTGTGTGTGTGTGTGTGTGTGTGTGTGTGTGTGTGTGTGTGTGTGTGTGTGTGTGTGTGTGTGTGTGTACATATATATACACAGTGACTTGCAAAAGTATTCGGCCCCCTTGAAGTTTTCCACATTTTGTCACATTACTGCCACAAACATGAATCAATTTTATTGGAATTCCACATGAAAGACCAATACAAAGTGGTGTACACGCGAGAAGTGGAATGAAAAATCATACTATTCCAAACATTTTTTTACAAATCAATAACTGCAAAGTGGGGTGTGCTTATTATTAAGCCCCCTTTGGTCTGAGTGCAGCCAGTTGCCCATAGATATTGCCTGATGAGTGCTAAATAATAAATAGAGTGCACCTGTGTGTAATCTAATGTCAGTACAAAAACAGCTGCTCTGTGACAGCCTCAGAGGTTGCCTAAGAGAATATTGGGAGCAACAACACCATGAAGTCCAAAGAACACCAAACAGGTCAGAGAAAAAAAATTATTGAGCAATTTAAAGCAGGCTTAATCTACAAATTTTTTTTCCAAAGCTTTGAACATCCCACGGAGCACTATTCAAGCAATCATTCAGAAATGGAAGGAGTATGGCACAACTGTAAACCAAGACAAGGCCATCCACCTAAACTCACAGGCCGAACAAGGAGAGCGCTGATCAGAAATGCAGTCAAGAGGCCCATGGTGACTCTGGACGAGCTGCAGAGATCTACAGCTCAGGTGGGGGAATCTGTCCATAGGACAACTATTAGTCATGCACTGTACAAAGTTGGCCTTTATGGAAGAGTGGCAAGAAGAAAGCCATTGTTAACAGAAAAGCATAAGAAGTCCCGTTTGCAGTTTGCCACAAGCCATGTGGGGGACACAGCAAACATGTGAAAGAAGGTGCTCTGGTCAGATGAGACCAAAATGGAACTTTTTGGCCAAAATGCAAAACGATATGTGTGGCAGAAAACTAACGCTGCACATCACTCAGAACACACCATCCCCACTGTTAAATATGGTGGTGGCAGCATCATGCTCTGGGGGTGCAGCAGAGAGTGCAGCGCACTGAGGAACTCAGCCAGCTCCTGTGTTTCCGCAAGGCTCCCGACAGCCTACAGCGGGAAATCTCCGCTTTGCTATCGCAACTGGCAACATTTTATGAATGACCACCCAGAAGTCAGAAATACAGAGCGCGGAGTTTCCCCGCACGGATTTACTTCACCGAACACATTTTTATGGATCGAGGTCATAAAATGCTTTTTAAACCACCAGCAAACAAGAATACTCAAAATAATTTTGATAATACTTAACTGTTGGGTACTTTTTCAATTATAAAATGCTTAAAAGTTATTTTAACGAGAATATGAATATTACCTCCTAGGAGATAACACAGAAGAAAAACATAATTGCATATGAGCTGATTAATGACCGTGCCTTTGACATGAGACCAGGGATTGAATCCTTGCTGAAACCAGTACCTATTTAGTCTTTAGGCAAGACTACCTAAAGCATGTACACACACTAGATGAAACCTGGCCAAGGTGAACGATAACTACCTAGCATGTGTATAGCAGCCCCCGATACCTACTGATTTATCGGCCAGCGATCAACCCTAGCACACTCATTCAGACGCTAGTCACCTGAGAGCATAGGTCTCCCGACTCACTTTAGCTGCCACATTACATCATTTCCATGCATCTTTATGGTATTCTATGTTGTAGTCTGTATTATGAAGCAGTGTCTGTATTTTGTGCTTACTATAATCTGTATCATATACCCCATATTTTATTTCTTAGTTTATAGAGCATCATACAATATGTTGGCATATAAATCAATGATAATAACATGCCTCATGGGTACAATCCTTATTGATCCAGGGTGGCCAACTGAGTCTGCCTTACTGGCTGCAGCTCTTTGTGTCAAACAAGAGGAAAAGGGCAACTGAAGCAAGAGAGATATGGAGACTGCCATATTTATTTGCTTTTAAGCAATACCATTTGCCTGCCTATTTGCCACTTTTCTGCCTCTAAAGCCGGGTCTACACGGCACGATGTGTCTTTTGAAACGAGCCGCTGATGCGGCTCGATTGATAAGATCCGACAGGTCCGATCTCGCCGCAGCCGATTCCCCGCGAGCGAACAATAGCGGGGAATCGAGCGGAAGATAAGCGGCGCCAGCGGGGATGAGGGGGGGGGAAGGGGAACGTCTACAATGCACGAGCGGGGATGCGGCAGAGTCGATCCGTGGAGACCCGGCTTAATACTTTTAGCGAGAGACCCTGAACAAGTATATGCAGATCCAGTGTTTCGGACATTATTGTCAGATCTGACAAGATTGAAGATTTGCTGCATGCTTGTTCCTGGTGTTATTCAGACACTACTGCAGCCAAATAGATCAGCAGGGCAGCCAGGCAACTGGTACTGTTTAAAGGGAAATAAATATGGCAGGCTCCATATTCTTCACACTTCAGTTGTCCTTAAAACAGAGATGTGTTATAAAGCAATGATTACATTTCCACCATATTTTAATATACTTTTATAGTCACTTGCTTTACACAAAACCGTCAGTAACGTACATGGAAAAGCCTCCATTATAACATGACACACAAATGTGCAAGCTATAAACAGCCAAAATGATAAGAACAAAAGACATCAAAGCAAAGAAAACTACATGTGAGGAAGTTGCCCAATTAAAATGCTTGTTTCGTTTAGCAGCTGAAATCTTATTGGATGCTCTGGCCGGACGCTCCATGCATTTTGGCTTTCTTACATTGTACGTCTCCCATCGCTACAAACCCCAGAACCTTTCCAGCCATTCCAAATACTTTCCATATTGCTTATTAAAAATAAGGAGGGCAGCCAAGTCTTATGCACTGCTCAGAGTTCCCTATAGGAAAAGCATAACAACAATGAATACAACTCACCATCTACTATGGACACGGAACTCTATATAGTCTAGTAAAGCCACAGGATATGCCGCCCACTCGAGAAAAGGGCAGAGGTCACGTTAGGGGTATGCTTGCCATGCCATTGGCTCAGCTAGGCGTCAATAATAAAGCCCGCCCATCATGGGTTCATCCGGGCCGAGGCTTCCACGGCCATATTTGATTAGGGCAAGGCGAGCAGTTATAATGATTACTAAAGCAGTGATAACGTTGGCGTTTGTGTGATCTGTATGTTCATATCATGGCTGTGAGATAAAGCGTTGGGGCGTGTAGAGAAGGGCTATCTTTATTGGACGTGCTGTGTGTTTTGCAGTGTGAGAATGAGTGATTGTGGCAGCGATGGTTCTGACTATAAATGAGGGAGAACATTAGGAGAGTGTGCGGCTTGTGTGTACTGTGACTGCTGGCAAGGGGCTACCCGCATGAAATATGGTGACCGCAGGTCTATTCTGAGGGCCAATCAGGGCCGCGCACCGCTGTGGGGCAGAGGCTACAGACAGGAGCAGACTGCGGGATAGACACCTGGCTTCCCGGCCTCAGTATGAGTGGCTCTTCAGCTGCAGCGCTGCGCCTCAGAAGATACCACGAGCTGCCAGTCTGGGTAGTGGAAGATCACCATGATGTATGTTCTGGGACCGGGAGGAGGCTAACTACAAAGGGTCATCTCTATCAATGAGTGATGACTTTACATTGGCTACCACGCCAGACGTAGTTCATGCTTTCGTTCCTGCATGAGCAGACTATGTTAGGCTGTGAAAATGTATAACCTAGTTTCCAAATCTATAAAGGGAGTGCTGAGCGAATTTGTATAAATTAGGGGTGTAACAATAGACCCTGCAAGGGATGCAGCCGCAGGGGGGCTCCTGATGCTGTGAGGGCCCATTCACACTTGAGCGTTTTGCCGGCGATTTCGGCTTTTCGAAGCGCTAGGGTAATAAACGTCTATGGGCCTGTTCTCATTTGGGCGATTTGTGCTAATTGCCGCAAATTGCCCAAAAATGCATAGCCTGCACCATTTTCAGGCGATCGTGTTTTAGTGCTATAGAAGCGCAAGACGCGATTCCTAAAAAAATCGCCAGGTGTGAATGGTGCTTTTTTGACGTTAATCGCCATAAAACGCCAGAGCAAAATGCTAGCAAAATCGGTAGCGTTTTGCGATCAGCAAGTGTGAATGGAGCCCCTGGGAGAAGAAGTTTCTTTTTCCTGTCCTTAAATACTGACAACTAAGGGCATGGAGAGAAAAAACTTTCTACTCTCTGCACAATTGTTCTAATGACTGTATTTGCTCTGCCATTGATAACAAATCATACAATGTTTTGCAGAGCTGTAGGGAGGGGCTAGGGGCTACTCTCACTACCCATCTTTCTTGTTTTGTGTCCCTTATGTAGCTGTTTCTGAGCAGCGTAGTTAAATGTGTGCTACTGACCACATATGCTATTGCTCCGTTGTTTAAAAAAAGATTATTTCTTCCTGTGATACAATGACAGCAGCCAGGTTGGTTGTAAACATTACACAGAAGCAGGCTTATCTGTATCTTGAGCACTCAGCCTGTGAAAAAAAAACCTAATCCCCTCCCCTCTGCCTCTGAAATCAATGGCTAGTAACGCCTCCTCCTCCTGCCCAGACTGAGCTCCCATGGGCCCTTGCTACTGCCAAGGCTCTCTGAAAACCTGTGTGCGTGGTTTATTTAGTTTATAGGGAATTAGAGTATTAAAACAAAAAAAGTATTTGGCTTGAGGAATGCTCTATAAACAATAGGAAAGGAACACAATTATGCAATGAGTAAAAGTTCACCTCGTATCCACTTTAAGACTGAAACCAGAAAGCTTGAAAGCCTTTTTTATTAGGTTTGGGAGGCTTGTGTTTCCTGTGTTGCTGCCATTGAAGATTCACAGAAAATGAGTTACTTGCTACTTTAGTCAGGCTTTGATAATCACTTATGTCTACCAATTTTGTTAGAAACATAATGGAGTGAACATAAAAACAAAGTAAGCTAGATGAAGTAAGTTCTACCATTGAAGTATAACTAAACTCTAATCTTTTCAGCTTTATTCTAGTAGAGAAGGGTAAGAACTACTGACGGGCTGCTAAAGATCTGTGTTCCCATTTGTGATATTTATTTGCATGTCTTGTCTTCAGCAACATTCGTGAGTGACTCAAGAATCATTCCCAACTGGAGCACACAGAGGAATAGTACCTCACAGGAGTTCTCAGTTACCATCATGCAAGGTTGTTATCATTGTTGCCAACCTTTCACATTATTTTTTACTGACAAAGACCTAAAAATTTACTCACAAAGGATTTTTTTTTTTACTGTCAAAATCCCCCGAAAAAATGGGCGTGGTCACGCAACAGAATGTGGGCATGGTCATAGGTGGGGCGGAATATACATGACTTTAGTAGTGCTGTAAAAGGTCTGCCGGGGAAGTTTGAACTCTGCTATAGTGTGTCCCCCCCCCCCCCCCCCCCCCCAAAAAATATATGTGATTTTAGAGCATTTCACCAAAAATACACGTAATCTGGCAGAGGTTCTTCCAAAATACACATAATATGGCAGTGGTTCCCTAAAAATAGATATAATCTGGCAGCAGCGATTCCCCCAACATACACATAATCTGGCAGCAGTTCCCCAAAAATACAGATAATCTGGCAGAAGTTCTCCCAAAAAAGGTGCCCCCAGTATAGGTAACCAGGTCTATAGGTATCCCCAGTACAAGTAGCCAGGTCTTTAGGCTTCCCCAGTTTAGATAGACAGGTCTATAGGTGTCCCTAGTATAAGTAACCATGTGTATAGATGTCCCCAGAATAGGTAGCCAGGTCTATAGGTGTCCCCAGAATAGATAGCCACGTGTATAGATGTCCCCAAGACAGGTAGCCAGAGGTATAGATGTCCCCAGGACGGGTAGCCAGAGGTATAGATGTCCCCAGGACAGGTAGCCAGAGGTATAGATGTCCCCAGGACAGGTAGCCAGAGGTATAGATGTCCCCAGGACAGGTAGCCAGAGGTATAGATGTCCCCAGGACAGGTAGCCAGAGGTATAGATGTCCCCAGGACAGGTAGCCAGAGGTGTAGATGTCCCCAGGACAGGTAGCCAGAGGTGTAGATGTCCCCAGGACAGGTAGCCAGAGGTATAGATGTCCCCAGGACAGGTAGCCAGAGGTATAGATGTCCCCAGGACAGGTAGCCAGAGGTATAGATGTCCCCAGGACAGGTAGCCAGAGGTATAGATGTCCCCAGGACAGGTAGCCAGAGGTATAGATGTCCCCAGGACAGGTAGCCAGAGGTGTAGATGTCCCCAGGACAGGTAGCCAGAGGTGTAGATGTCCCCAGGACAGGTAGCCAGAGGTGTAGATGTCCCCAGGACAGGTAGCCAGAGGTGTAGATGTCCCCAGGACAGGTAGCCAGAGGTATAGATGTCCCCAGGACAGGTAGCCAGAGGTATAGATGTCCCCAGGACAGGTAGCCAGAGGTATAGATGTCCCCAGGACAGGTAGCCAGAGGTATAGATGTCCCCAGGACAGGTAGCCAGAGGTATAGATGTCCCCAGGACAGGTAGCCAGAGGTATAGATGTCCCCAGGACAGGTAGCCAGAGGTATAGATGTCCCCAGGACAGGTAGCCAGAGGTATAGATGTCCCCAGGACAGGTAGCCAGAGGTATAGCTGTCCCCAGGACAGGTAGCCAGAGGTATAGCTGTCCCCAGGACAGGTAGCCAGAGGTATAGCTGTCCCCAGGACAGGTAGCCAGGGGTATAGCTGTCCCCAGGACAGGTAGCCAGGGGTATAGCTGTCCCCAGGACAGGTAGCCAGAGGTTTAGCTGTCCCCAGGACAGGTAGCCAGGGGTTTAGCTGTCCCCAGGACAGGTAGCCAGGGGTTTAGCTGTCCCCAGGACAGGTAGCCAGGGGTATAGCTGTCCCCAGGACAGGTAGCCAGGGGTATAGCTGTCCCCAGGACAGGTAGCCAGGGGTATAGCTGTCCCCAGGACAGGTAGCCAGGGGTATAGCTGTCCCCAGGACAGGTAGCCAGGGGTATAGCTGTCCCCAGGACAGGTAGCCAGGGGTATAGCTGTCCCCAGGACAGGTAGCCAGGGGTATAGCTGTCCCCAGGACAGGTAGCCAGGGGTATAGCTGTCCCCAGGACAGGTAGCCAGGGGTATAGCTGTCCCCAGGACAGGTAGCCAGGGGTATAGCTGTCCCCAGGACAGGTAGCCAGGGGTATAGATGTCCCCAGGACAGGTAGCCAGGGGTATAGATGTCCCCAGGACAGGTAGCCAGGGGTATATGATGTCCCCAGGACAGGTAGCCAGGGGTATATGATGTCCCCAGGACAGGTAGCCAGGGGTGTATGATGTCCCCAGGACAGGTAGCCAGGGGTGTATGATGTCCCCAAGACAGGTAGCCAGGGGTGTATGATGTCCCCTGAACAGGTAGCCAGGGGTATTGATGTCCCCTGAATAGGTAGCCAGGGGTATAGATGTCCCCAGAACAGGTAGCCAGGGGTATAGATGTCCCCAGAACAGGTAGCCAGGGGTATAGATGTCCCCAGAACAGGTAGCCAGGTGTCCCCACCGATCATGGGCACAGCGGTGGAGAAGGGGGGACAGGTAGCCAGGGGTATAGATGTCCCCAGAATAGGTAGCCAGGGGTATATGATGTCCCCTGAACAGGTAGCCAGGGGTATTGATGTCCCCTGAATAGGTAGCCAGGGGTATAGATGTCCCCAGAACAGGTAGCCAGGGGTATAGATGTCCCCAGAACAGGTAGCCAGGGGTATAGATGTCCCCAGAACAGGTAGCCAGGGGTATAGATGTCTCCAGAACAGGTAGCCAGGGGTATAGATGTCCCCAGAACAGGTAGCCAGGGGTATAGATGTCCCCAGAACAGGTAGCCAGGGGTATAGATGTCCCCAGGACAGGTAGCCAGGGGTATAGATGTCCCCAGGACAGGTAGCCAGGGGTATATGATGTCCCCAAAACAGGTAGCCAGGGGTATATGATGTCCCCAAAACAGGTAGCCAGGGGTATAGATGTCCCCAGAATAGGTAGCCAGGGGTATATGATGTCCCCTGAACAGGTAGCCAGGGGTATTGATGTCCCCTGAATAGGTAGCCAGGGGTATAGATGTCCCCAGAACAGGTAGCCAGGGGTATAGATGTCCCCAGAACAGGTAGCCATGGGTATAGATGTCCCCAGAACAGGTAGCCATGGGTATAGATGTCCCCAGAACAGGTAGCCAGGGGTATAGATGTCCCCAGAACAGGTAGCCAGGGGTATAGATGTCCCCAGAATAGGTAGCCAGGTGTCCCCACCGATCATGGGCACAGCGGTGGAGAAGGGGGACGTCTTTCCCCCCCCCCACCTTTCCTCACCTTAGGGCTCCCGCTCCCTCGCTCCCCCCTCCATAACTAAGTCTTTTGCGGTGGCTGGCAGCGGGCGGGACTTTGGCCTGGTGCACACCAAAAACCGCTAGCAGATCCGCAAAATGCTAGCAGATTTTGAAACGCCTTTTCTTCTTTTTCTGTAGCGTTTCAGCTAGCATTTTGCGGTTTTGTGAAGCGTTTTTGGTGTAGTAGATTTCATGTACTGTTACTGAACAGCTACTGTAACAAAAAACGCCTGGCAAACCGCTCTGAAGTGCCGTTTTTCAGAGCAGTTTGCGTTTTTCCTATACTTAACATTGAGGCAGAAACGCATCCGCAATCCAAAATCTGCAGCAGCCCGGGAGTATGCGTTTCTGCAAAACGCCTCCCGCTCTGGTGTGCACCAGCCCATTGAAATACATTACCCTAGCGGATCCGCACCCGCAAGCGGATCGCAAACCGCAGCAGAACCGCTCTGGTGTGCACTAGGCCTTACCTCCGTCTCGTTGCAGGCACAGGGTGGTCTGCATTGCCGCTATTCTGGTCTGGTCTAGACCACAGCAGCACCAGAACTTCCGGCACTTGGAACGAGACGGAGGTAAGTCCTGCCAGCCGGCGCAGAAGACTTAGTTTTGGAGGGAAGAGCTGGGGGGGGGGGGGGAGCCCTAAGGTGAGGGAAGGGGGGAGACGTCCCCTCTTCCCCACCGCTGTGCCCATGATCGCTCCCTTTTCTCTGCGCTGCCTCTTCTCCTGCTCACAGGGCGGGCGATTGGCTGCCCTTACAGACGCTGCTTAATTTCTATTACAATTTACGGTATGCCCGTAAATTTACGGGTGGTTGGCAACACTGGTTGTTATTAGTATAACTATTTTTTAGTAGATTCCTCGTCTTCCTGTTCCTTATGGCACCAATGAGAGTAGCAGGAAGTAAACCAGATTTCCGTCATTGTGAGCCCAGACAAAATTATAGCTCATTAGAAGTTCTGACCCTTCTTTACTCTATGGAAACGCCCAAACAAAGTTTAGTGCTTGGTTAAGCTTTATCCTTGCAAATGCAAAGCATGGAGTTGAATTGAGCAGAATGCATTAAAAATGGAATTTCCCTCAAAAGGGTTGTGTATCTTCATATGTTCTTTCAGTTTTCTTAATAAAAGTGAATTTACACAAGCATGGTTTTCATGTGCAGGTGCTGCCTTTTATCTATCGGGCAATTGGATCCAGACATCTTCCTGCCAGTAACGTCAGTTTTATTCACTTCGATTCTCACCCAGATCTCCTTATCCCGGTCAACATGCCTGCAGATACAGTGTTTGACAAAGAAGCTTTGTTTAGGTGAGTTTTACCTATGTACCATTTACATTTTTTATGATTTATTTTTTACTTTTTTGTCTTGTTTTAGTTTTATCCAGGCTAGGAGCACACTAAGCAGAAACGCTAGCATTTTTGCCCCTAATGAAAGTCTATGGGCCACATGTAAAACACGCATATACAGTATGTGCATTTTACAGTGTGTGTTTAAAAATGCATGTAAAATGCACATAATGTATCTCAATAAAGACACGGAGGAATGCATTTTTACATGCATTTTTTTAAATTAAAAATAGAATACTGTATTGCACTCCATTGCTTAGAAAAAAATAATAAAAAATGCAAAAACAAAACAAACCAAAAATACACAAAGAAACCAAACGCATACAAGTATGCAGCAAAAAAGTAAAAGTGTAGTGCAAACACATGGTTTTCTGAACTGCCTACTGTGCTCCCAGCTATACTGACAGTACACATTACGGTACTTTTTCTGTTGCAGTCTACTTTACCTTTTATTGGTAGAGAGTTTTTTTTTTATGGTTCCTCTGTATAAAGCGTTAATAAACTCCAGGTTAGTAGATTTATAGGGCACCTAAATTGAGCGGGATATGGGGGCTGTTATATTTGTTTCCTTTTTAAACAATACCAGTTGCCTGGCTGTCCTGCTGATATTTCATGCATTAGTAGTGTCTGAATCACACACCTGAAACACATATGGCGAATCCATTTAAACTTCAGCCAAACATCTGCTCTGAATGCTTGTTCAGGGTCCGTGACTAAAAGTATTGGAGGCAGATAATTAACAGGACAGCCAGGCAATTGTTTAAAGGGAACCTTAACTGAACGGGGGTAAAGAGTTTCAATTACCTGGGGCTATTACCAGCCCCCTGCAGCAGTCCTGTGCCCTCCGAGCCGCTCTGGAATCCTCCGGTCCCCCGCTGTCACTTAGTTTCGTTTTTGACGACTCACCAGTCGGCCGGCCGCCATGCGTATTATTGGGCGCATTCCCTACTGCAATTAGCGCTGTTGTGGACCGCAAAAATACGCGTTGCCGCATAATTACGCGTGCAGAATGCGGCAACGCGTATTTTTGTACGTGTTGCGGTCCGCAACAGCGCTAATTGCAGTAGGGAATGCGTCCAATATTACGCATGGCGGCCGGCCGACTGGTGAGTCGTCAAAAACGAAACTAAGTGACAGCAGGGGACCGGAGGATTCCAGAGCAGCTCCGAGGGCACAGGACTGCTGCAGGGGGCTGGTAATAGCCCCAGGTAATTGAAACTCTTTACCCCCCGTTCAGTTAAGGTTCCCTTTAAAAGGAAATAAATATGGCATCCTTCATATCCCTCTTATTTAAAGCGTGGTTTAAAAAATATCTATGCACTAGTTCAACCCCTGTTTAGATACCACTATTTTAAATTGTTCATAATAGTCTGCAAGCTTCCCATGATTTAGTAGTCCTGAATGATGGTGCATTTCCAGTGATTCAGGGAAACTCTGCTCTGCCTCAGTCATACAAGTGGTGGTGGAGTCTTTGAAAAAAAACTATGTGGTATACAGTACTCCAGCTGCATAAAAGCACAAATACACTGAACGGACGTTTACTTTACTACTTGAGTAGTGAAATATTTTTCCCTTCAATTATACTTCAAACATTTAACATTTTGTTACACTGATAAACTCCACATGACATACATTGTATTAGTGTGTGGAGAAGGGTGGGGAGCTTAAAGAGGAATTGGAAAATAATATAATCAATTACATTGCTTATTTTTTTCAATATTCATTTAGTCAAAATCTTTCCTCACCCTGATTTACATTCTGAAATGTATCACTGGTGGTGACATCTTTAGTCCTGTCAGGTGCAGCTCTGTGTACAGGTCCCTCTCAAAAAATTAGCATATTGTGATAAAGTTCATTATTCTCTGTAATGTACTGATAAACATTAGACTTTCATATATTTTAGATTCATTACACACAACTGAAGTAGTGCAAGCCTTTTATTGTTTTAATATTGATGATTTTGGCATACAGCTCATGAAAACCCCAAATTCCTATCTCAAAAAATTAGCATATCATGAAAAAGTTCTCTAAACAAGCTATTAACCTCATATGCGCCTCCGCACTGCACGGTTGGCAATTACGGTTTCTGTTTATTGACCTGATGAAGCGGGCTGTGTCCCGTGAAACGCGTTGTCTACAGTTTACCCCTTATTTTAATAAAATACTCCTTTTTCCACCTATAGGAGTCTTCTGATGAGGTAAGATACCTCTTTTTTATTTGAAATTTTATTTTTGAGTTCATTTCTCCGCTAATGGCTTGTTAATAAGATTAAGGGCGCCTCCACCGATTTGCCTCCGTATCCCTCACCTCTTTGAGGTGCCACTATATCACCGGGGAGATTATCCGCCAGTATATAGGACCACAGGAGGAGAATGACCGCCTGGTACCAGAGTGTTCCAGTACACCGAGCGGAAACGGGTATTTTCCGCATGTGATTGTCATTGGTTGCATCAGGGCAACCCACCTTTGTGAGTATTTATTACCCACACTATTACCTAACCCACTAGTCTAACGATACTACACCATAAGGGCTCCCGGTCTCATCCTTTCCCTAGGCCTAAGACGTTCCCCTCCATATTGTGGCGACCGTTAAGGACCTTCCCAGAAACTTAAAGGGGAACTTCAGCCTAAACAAACATACTGTCATCAAGTTACATTAGTTATGTTAATTAGAATAGATAGGTAATATAATCTCTTACCCACCCTGTTTTAAAAGAAAAGGCAGATGTTTGTGATTCATGGGGGCTGCCATCTTTGTCATGGGGCAGCCATCTTTTTGGTTGAAAGAAGGTGACAAGGAGCAGGAGACACAGTTCCAACTGTCCTGTGTCCTGATTACCCCTCCCAGCTGCACACGCTAGGCTTCAAATGTCAAATTCAAAATGTAAAAAAAAAAAAATTGCACCAAAACAGCAGAACGAGAACAACATCAGAAATCCCATCATGCTTTGCACAGCATCAGGGGAAAAAAGCCCGGGCAGTTTTTTTTCTGTGCAGCTAAAAATGAGTCTTGTGTAAGAAAAACAAAGTTCTGATGCTGTGAAACTGTTAAAGAAACACCAGGCCTTTTCAGTGCTGCTGAGTCGATTTTTAGTCCGGAGGTTCACTTTAAGCTATTAACCTAATCATCTGAATCAACTAATTAACTCTAAACACCTGCAAAAGATTCCTGAGGCTTTTAAAAACTCCCAGCCTGGTTAATTACTCAAAACCGCAATCATGGGTAAGACTGCCAACCTGACTGCTGTCCAGAAGGCCATCATTGACACCCTCAAGCAAGAGGATAAGACACAGAATGAAATTTCTGAATGAATAGGCTGTTCCCAGAGTGCTGTATCAAGGCACCTCAGTGGGAAGTCTGAGGGAAGGAAAAAGTGTGGCAAAAAACGCTGCACAACGAGAAGAGGTGATCGGACCCTGAGGAAGATTGTGGAGAAGGACCGATTCCAGACCTTGGGGGACCTGCGGAAGCATTGAACGGAGTCTGGAGTAGAAACATCCAGAGGCAAAGTGTACAGGCGTGTGCAGGAAACTGGCTACAGGTGCCGCATTCCCCAGGTCAAGCCACTTTTGAACCAGAAACAGCGGCAGAAACGCCTGACCTGGGCTACAGAGAAGAAGCACTGGACTGTTGCTCAGTGGTCCAAAGTACTTTTTTCGGATGAAAGCAACTTTTGCATGTCATTCGGAAATCAAGGTGCCAGAGTCTGGAGGAAGACTGGGGATAGGGAAATGCCAAAATGCCTGAAGTCCAGTGTCAAGTACCCAGTCAGTGATGGTCTGAGGTGCCATGTCAGCTGCTGGTGTTGGTCCACTGTGTTTTATCAAGGGCAGGGTCAATGCAGCTAGCTATCAGGAGATTTTGGAGCACTTCATGCTTCTATCTGCTGAAAAGCTTTATGGAGAGGAAGATTTCATTTTTCAGCACGACCTGGCACCTGCTCACAGTGCCAAAACCATTGGTAAATGGTTTACTGACCATGGTATTATTGTGCTCAATTGGCCTGCCAACTCTCCTGACCTGAACCCAGTAGAGAATCTGTGGGATATTGTGAAGAGAAAGTTGAGATGCAAGATCCAACACTCTGGATGAGCTTAAGACCGCTATCGAAGCATCCTGGGCCTCCATAACAACTGAGCAGTGCCACAGGTTGATTGCCTCCATGCCACGCCGCATTGAAGCAGTAATTTCTGCAAAAGGATTCCCAACCAAGTATTGAGTGCATAACTGAACATAATTATTTGGAGGTTGACTTTTTTTTTGTTTTAAAGAGGAGCTATTAGGTATAGGGTCTCAGAGAAAAAAAATACATACATCAGTAGCTAAATATTGGCTGTACTTACATTACATATGCATTTCACTGTCCACGTTTGGATTTCACAGAATTTTTATATAGTATTTGCAGAGAATGATGCTCCTGACAGCTCATGGCAGGTTCCATGTGTGTCTGTCTTGTATGAAGCCAATTGTGATGTCATATCCTCCTTTTCCTTGCTTCCTGATTATTCAACTCACAAAAAAGATCAGGATCAAAGATCCTAATGGTTCATGATCCGGACAACACTACTGTGCAGTGAATATTAATTAACCATGTGGCTAGGAACAATAGCGGACTCACGCAGTATACTCTAACCGAACATGTGCCCTGTGAACAGCACATTGATTTTTCAGTGCTGTGAGCTGCTGTAACATGAGCCTGTAACTTCCCACTGTGAAAGCAGCCTTAGGACGGGATAGGGAAATGAAGGGGAGGACCAAGGGAGTGCACTGGGGAGAAGAAGCAGCCCCAGAATGCTTTGCAGTATCTGTTATGCGTCCTGCTGGCCTCCTTGGGAGCTTTGGAATACAGAGCCTTGCTGTTCAGCAAACATCAAAGTAAGAGAGATTTTTAACTTCAGTATTGCCTTTTTGGCTTCCTTCTAAACTGTTTAACACAGGAGAATAGAGGTTTAAATTAGCTTTTGCAGCCTGACAGTTACTCTTTAAAAACACTTTTCTTTTATTGGTCGGATGAAATATGCTAATTTTTTGAGATGAGAATTGGGGGTTTTCATGAGCTGTATGCCAAAATCATCAATATTAAAACAATAAAAGGCTTGAACTACTTCAGTTGTGTGTGTGTATATAAAATATATGAAAGTCTAATGTTTATCAGTACATTACAGAAAATAATGAACTTTATCACAATATGCTAATTTTTTGAGAAGGACCTGTAATGTTTGTTTCGGAGAATTCCAAAACCAGTGAAAATAATGCTCTAGGAGGAGAATTCTACATAGCCAAACAACCGAGGCTAAGCCTCAGTAGGAGGACGGGGCTACGTCACCAATACACAGCAATAGAAGCAGAATGTCTTTGAAAGGTCTGCTACCCAACTTACCTTTTTACCTGTCCCGTGACCAAAATATACTAAGCCGCACTGAAGATGCCCAGTAATCGCAGAGGGATTGGGGAAAATAGGCCTGTTAATGAAAGGGAAAATGGAAAAAATTACCACAAACTCGTATACATTCAAAAAGATAAATACTACATCTATTTGAAAATATGCAACTCATTCTACAAAATTGGGTATTAAGCTGTATAAATATCAAGGGCAGCAATGCATGACTGTATGCAATATATGCACACACACGCGCGCACACACACACACACGCAGAAGCATATACTACTATGCATTTAGCTGCAATTCAGAATTGTTCCTAACGACTAGTACTAAGTTGTAGATGCAAAAACCTGAATTGCAGCCAGCTAAATCACTGTCAAAAGAAAAGTGCATGGGGTGACTCAAAAATAAGGAATTCTGAGCAACTCTGTAAAGAATCTGACACGGATGTATGAAATGCAGTCCTCGAAAACAAGTATCAGAAGATGGAGAAAAGCACCAGGTGCATCAGACATTTTCATTTAATTCCCCACTGTCTTATGGTCATAACAGAGAGGAGCACTTCACTCTCTTATGCTGTTTAGCCTGTGTTCACTACCATTGCTAATAAGAAGAATGCTTGTAATGTATGGTACACACCATGCAATTTCCTGTCAGATCGACTGGTCAAAGGGATAATTTCTGTCAGGTTCGATCTGATTTCCAATCATTTTTCTGATTGATTTTGTAAAGAAGGAATCGGAAAATAAATGAGAAAGACGATCAGAAATCAGATTGGACCTATCAGAAATTATCGATTAGACCTGCCAAAATATCATGGCATTTACCAGGCATTAGATGTGATTATTTCCCAATTGCATGCATGTGCTGAATTACAGGGCCGAGCCTAGTAATGCTCGCTTTCTCAGCAAGTCAATTTATTTATTGAAACAAAGTAAACCGCAATTCATCTCAGACTAGTTTTCTTAAGCACTTTCACTGCTTTTCAATAAATAATTGATTTAAGCTGAAAACACAATTAAAGCGTCTTTTTAACAAATCAAGGCAAAGCTGTAAGCAAGTCTGAGCTAAAAGTGGGTCACAGGAAAATGTAATTAAATATTTTTCTGCAGTGTCTGTATCAGCAGTGGCTAAGCCCTTGTTCTCAGGAACTCATGAATTTCATCTCTAACTTTACTGACGTTCAGCACATTATATAACTAGAATAATTACTCTGCTAGTGCAGTAGGTAAGGAATACGAAGCCAGGGAGGGCAGAAAGCTTTATTAACTTATTGTCATTAGGCATGTCAAATGAACAGAGACTGCAGTATTGTCTGTAATGAGATAAACTGCTTCGATGAGATTAAATTATTAAGTACTGTATATACAGGAAGTCCATGGTTAACGAACGAGATAGGGACTGTAGGTTCGTTCTTAACCTGAATGTGTTCAGAAGTCGGAACACTGTGCCATCTCTGTCCCCTGTGCCTCCAGTGTCCCCCTTTGTGTCACCTCTGCCCACTGTTCCTGCTTATACAAGTTTTAGAAGCCATTTTTTCTTAGAATTTTTTTTTAAAATTGATTTTCTCAAAAACTACAAGTCCAATTTGAAAAACATTTTTGGGGCTTGTTCCTATGGAAACACAGAATCAATGCCGTTTGTATCGGCGGGTCGTTCGTAAGCCGGGCGTTCGTAAGTCGGGACTGCCTGTACTTGTGTATAAGCCGAGTTTTTGAGGCCAAAAAAGTGGCCCAAAAGTTGGTGTCTTGGCTTATACATGACTCAAGTGAGTTGTGGAGGAGCTCCGCGAGGGCACCCCGCACCCAAGTGTGAATAACACAGCCCAGCGGTAATTGCTGCATAAGCCCTGCCCCCCCCACCCCCCATCACCCTCTCCGCCCCCACCATTGCCATGTGCACAGTGGTAAAATTGGTATCTGTGTTATCTCCCCTGTGCCGCCTGATTGGAATGTAAAAACCTTTGATGTGGGCTCTGTGTCTTCCCTGTGTGTCTGTTTAACATATATATATTTAAAGTGACACTTCCACTTTCTCACACAATGAAGTGACCTGAGGTTTGATAAAAAAAATGGCCGATACCTTAATTGGGTTTCACTTCCTATTTTTAAGCAGTTTACCAAATCAACCTAAAAGGGAAAGCGAACAAGGAGCGCTCTCTAGTGCATTAAAACAATTTAATATGCCTCTTCTCAAAGCAGAAAGAATAAAACGTACAATGTTTCAATAAAATCAGCGCATATCACACTCTATAGTGTACATCACCGCTTCCTCCAATGTTTACACCGCTCTGCGCGTCTCCTCACTGTGGCTAATAGTGCGGGGAACCGTCAGAATTCCAGCGCCAACGGGAACAGGACGAACGGTGGGGTCTCGGCAGCTGCCCTGCGCCTATTGCGTCATGACGCATTTCGGCTTTCCACGCCTTCGTCAGATGACGCAATGGCGCAGGGGACGCATATAAAAAGGCATCCTGTCTCCTAGCAACGGTCGCTCCTACAATACGATCCAAAAGGTGGATGGGAAGATGACTCCAGTGGGGTTGCTAAGCAACCCGAAGCAACTCCCTTTACTCATACAGCCAGCCGTATGGTCTACCTTAGAACTTACATTATAGGAAAGGTTTTTGGGAGCCACCCTGATACAGGGCAGCAAGGAAGCGCACATAGTCTATTTTGGTCACTTAGGCAAACACTACCCTCATAACTGCGGGTCATTTAACACTTAAAAGATAACTTATAAAAAATATGTATATATAAAAATAAATATAAAACATAAATAATAAACACAAAAATAGGAGATTAATACATTATGCATGTATCTATGCGCACGCGTGCACTTATAGATTAAATACTCACTATATATGAGACTCTCCCATACCGATATGCATGGACAT
This sequence comes from Hyperolius riggenbachi, assembly GCF_040937935.1. Lineage (NCBI taxonomy): Eukaryota > Metazoa > Chordata > Amphibia > Anura > Hyperoliidae > Hyperolius > Hyperolius riggenbachi. The sequence continues at coordinate 247,085,119 of NC_090650.1, forward strand.
GCAACACAATATGCATTTATACACACATATGTATGTATGTGAAAGAACCACACACAATAAAGGATGCGTGAAGGAGCAACTAAACATTCAATTAATTATGCAAATTCTTTGGGGGAATCTAAAAAACCCCGTCCTATAACGACAAATTATAATATTAGATGGGGTCCCCGAATCATTGCTCACAGTTCACATACTCATAGACACAAACCCTGAACTCCTATTCATAGTCTATACTTTAAACTTTAACTCTCCTAGAGTCACACATCATTGGTTAGCATTGCACCCTCCACAAGCTTCAATACTATAATTTAACTAACCGGAGAACCATCACAACCTCCACCTACCCAAGCCCACTCCCATAGTCAATGGCCCCATCTGGGCTAAAATTTTTATATATATATATATATATATATATATATATATATATATATATATATATATATATATATATATATATATATATATATATATATATATATATATATAACCCCGATGGTCCATGACCGGACGGTAAAGGGCCAATCAAGGCCCAATGGGGCCATTCTACATGTTGGGGTATGGCACGGGGAGGGGGGGGGATGATTAAGGAGAAATAGGGGGGGAAGGAAAGGGTAAGGGACAGGGAAAGGGGTTCAATCGGGGAAAGGAAGAGGATGAGAAAAATGGGAAGGAAAAACCCATGTGGAAACCAGAGCCTTGAAGTCCTCAATCTAGATGTATGTCGCAACCTCCAATCCTTCATTTAACCCTACAGGGGTCAGGGAATTGAACTTAAAAATCCAGTAGGACTCCCCTTCGCAAAGCTTTTTGAAACGTAGTCCTTTGTTGAATTTATTTGAGATCACTTCTAAGCCGATGACTCTCAAGCTCTCAACTTTTCCTTCATGTGCCTCCTGAAAATGTCTGGGAGCAGTATGCTTTATACACCCAGCTTCTATTTTTCTCCTATGTTCCCCCAATCTCTGGCGCAAAGGCCTAGTGGTTCTACCAACATAAAACTTACCAGGACAACCACAAGATAATAAATACACTAAAAAGGAGGAACCACAATTGATGAACTCATTCACTTTTACTGTGTCCCCATTGCTATCAAGGATTTCTGAAGTACGATGGCGAATGAATTTACAACACCTACATAATTTTTTATTACATTTAAAATTTCCCACCAATTGTGGAAAAAAAGAAGGTCGATTAGAGGAGGTCATATTTTCTTGTTGGCGACTACCAATATTACTAGGAGCTAATTTGTTTTTTATACATCTAGATTTTTAAAAAATTACTTCTGGGTTATTAGACAGTTCGCCTTTCAACCATGGGTCCTGCAGTATTATGTGCCAGTTTTTCTTTACAATATTTCTAATCTTAGTGGCGCTCTTGTTATACGTCGTTACAAACACAGGATCTCTTTTTCCATCATAACCTGCTCTTAGTTTGCCGGTTTTCAGGGTTTCCTTATTTTTTTCCTTTTACTCCACCCCTAAACTCATCCCTTACACTTGAGATATATTTCTCTTCATACCCCTTCTGCAAAAACTTGTTGGAAAGAACCCTACTCTGTTCATCATAATCTGCATTTAATGAACAATTCCTTCTTAGTCAGCAGAACTGACTCCTCGGAATATTATGTATCCATCTCGGATGATGACAGCTTGCGACGTGCAAATAAGAGTTCCCAGATGTTGGTTTGAAATGGGCCTTAGTTCGTATACACTCACTCACATTGTCAGCCATTAGAGTCAAATCCAAAAATACAATGCTCTCCTTATCTATTGTATGAGTAAACGACAGGTTAAAATTATTGTTATTACAATGGTAAAATTGGTATCTGTGTTATCTCCCCTGTGCCGCCTGATTGGTATGTAAAAACCTTTGATGTGGGCTCTGTGTCTTCCCTGTGTGTCTGTTTAACATATATATATTTAAAGTGACACTTTCACTTTCTCACACAATGAAGTGACCTGAGGTTTGATAAAAAAAAATGGCCTATACCTTAATTGGGTTTCACTTCCTATTATCTAAGCAGTTTACCAAATCAACCTATGTTGTTGCTGAATCAGATTAGCATGGTCCTTCTCGTGTGTGAGACCCAAGTACCAAACACTATGTGCCATGTTTTTAAATACAGGGGTCCAGCTCTTGTTTTAATGAAACTTGTAGTTAAATTGATTGGAACATGCCATATTTATTCCTTTGTGAATATTACAGGTGCTTAAGGGCTGGTTCAGACGGACGTTTGGAGGCGTCGCGTTCGTTGGCGTCGCGGCAGCAATGCGTTCGGGCTTTCAGCAGCGTTCGCCTTGCGTTCGGATGCGGTCGCGTTTTTTTCTTCCCCTAGAGGGACATTACCTGTCGCGGTTAACCGCCCCTGGAAGCAACATGTAGCTTCCAGGGGCTCCTTGAACGCCAGTGAAAATCGGGACCCGAACGCCGCGTTCGTGCAAACGCGCGTAAAAGCTTGGTACAAACGCTCCCATTCACTTGAATGGGAGCGTTTAACGCCAAGCCCTGAACGCTCTGCAAGCGTCCGTCTGAACCAGCCCTTAAGCACACCTGACCTACCTTAGGTAGGCACGGAGGTATGTTAATGCTGGATCCACATATCTCTGTGCATTGCACATCCCTGTAATCACTCCTTGAAAAATGTGACTTTATGCTAAAGTCACATTTTTCACACAGGAAGAGGCGGGCTTGCTGCAATATTCCATCCTATAACTCTTCAATTCCCTCCTTTTCTCCTCCTTTTAAGGGAAATTAAGGGAATAAGAGGGAACATCGCAGCAATCCCGCCTCTTCCTGTGTTAAAATTTGACTTTAGCTAAAAGTCCAATTTTTCAAGGAGTGATTACACAGGGGAAGGAATGAACACTACACAGGTATTTTGATCCAGCATGGACATACTTCTGTGCTTACCTCGGGTAGCTTTGTTTCAGGTCAGGTATCCTTTAGGCCCTGTTCACATCAGCAAATGCGGACAGCCGTGCATTCGGAACGCAACGCATACGAACACACGCCATCCGCGTTTGTATGCACTGACTGATGTCGTGCGTGTCTGCCTCCTGCACGTGTTCCCGAAACGCAGATGGGAACGCACTTTTGGCTTCAGTGGGCTCTAAAGCCAGGTACACTCATCCAATTTAGTCTGGCCAATGATTGGCCAATCTTTCATGTAGATGACAAGCTTACCTGTTCATAGCTTACATTCACAGTTTTTATTTACAAAAAAGGCTTCATTGGCACTTTCTTACTAAATAAATTTGAAAGAAAAGTTCTATTTCAGTTGTTTACATCTTCATATTTCACAGTGGACTTGTAGAACTGTAAAGGTAGCCATACATCTGACATTTATGGGCAGAATCGACAGACAAATTTATCTCTAATCGAATCTGATTGCAGTTAACCTCCCTGGCATTCAATTTCCCGAGGATTTCTGTGCAAAAAGCGATCCAATTTTCAAAACTTATTATTTTTTCCTGTAACTTGCCAAAATGTGTCAAGCGAGGGTCTAGCATACATTGCAGGAGAGTATTGACGTGTATGCACGTGCATCACTGTAAATACCCCCAGGGAGGTTAACATTGGGGATTGGCTGCAGGGGACAAAAGTCCCCTGAGCCAATCCGTTCTCGTCCTCTGAGAATAAACACTGTTTTTGTTCAAAAACAGTGTTTATTCTTAAAGAGACAGTGAAGCGAAAAAAATATATATGATATAATGAATTGGTTGTGTACTATGAATAATTACTAGAAGATTAGCAGCAAAGAAAATATTCTCATATTTTTATTTTCAGGTATATAGTGTTTTTTCTAACATTGCATCATCCTATAATATGTGCAGATTACACAACACTCAGCATTCAAAATGAGTCTTTCAGAGCAGTCTGTGAAGTAATGAACTCTCCTCTAGCAGAGGAAAAGTAAACAGTTCAATTACAGTTGAGATAATAAAAGTCAGATAACAGCCCTCTCCCTGACTAAGTTAGTCGGAGAGCTTAATAGCTTTTTTGCATAGAGATAACAACTGGAGTTTCTCAACTCTTCCTGTACTGGAAACAATTAGACTGATGTATCTGATCTTAATGTTTTTTTTCTTAGCTGTACTACACATACAAATCATATCATCATTTTTTTTTCGCTTCAGTGTCTCTTTAAATAGCAGTCACGCTTCCTCCTGCCGCCGATTTCCGCTGCTTACCACTGCCGATCGTTAGATTTAGGAGTGAGAACAAAGTTCCTATTCATTAATCTCCCCACTAGGCCACCGTGATCGCAGGCATCCATTGATGCCTGCGTCACTTCCCTAGTTACAATGTAGCAACACATTGCTTCCTATAGCATACTTATTGTACACGAATAGGAATTGCTTAGTGGGGACATCTTGTGGCCAAATAGTAAAATTACACCTGTGTTTAGGGAATAAAAATGTTTTAATATGTATGTCAAGAAAACATTATTATTATTATTATTATTATTAAATTATGGGCTAAAAATTAGTGATGGATGTAAAACTGAAAAAATGCACTTTTATTTCCTAATAAAATATTGTCACCATACAATTATACTAGGGATATAATTTTAACGTTGCAATAACTGGGGCAAATAAAATGTGTGGATTTTAATTACGGTTGCATGTATTATTTTAAAACTATAATGGCCGAAAACTAAGAAATATTTTTTTTTCTTATTATTCCTGTTTAAAATGCATTTAGAATAAAATAATTCTTAACATAATGTACCACCTAAAAGAAAGCCTAATTGGTGGTGGAAAAAACAAGATATAGATCATTTCGTTGTGATAAGTAGTGATAAAGTTATTGGGGAATGAAAGGGAGTAGCACTGAAATGTGAAAATTCCTCTCGTCCATTAGGTGAAAAATATCTGCGGGCTGAAATGGTTAACCTGGCATTGTGCTAAGATGGCCCTGGCCCTATTACATCTCTTGTCTATCTGATCTCTAGCTTTCCTTTGTTTTCCCTAGCCTTTCTGGAGGTTCTGCAGGACTATTAATAATGCCGGTTTCAAATAATTGCATGGAAGACACATTTTCACAAATTACTAGGAGAAAACTCAGGAGAAAAGGTGAATCGCATACAGTGGGATGCAAAAGTTTGGGCAACCTTGTTAATCGTCACGATTTTCCTGTATAAATTGTTGGTTGTTACAATAAAAAAATGTCAGTTAAATATATCATATAGGAGACACACACAGTGATATTTGAGAAGTGAAATGAAGTTTATTGGATTTACAGAAAGTGTGCAATAATTGTTTAAACAAAATTAGGCAGGTGCATAAATTTGGGCACCACAAAAAAAGAAATGGAATCAATATTTAGTAGATCCTCCTTTTGCAGAAATTACAGCCTCTAAATGATTCCTGTAGGTTCCAATGAGGATCTGGATTCTGGTTGAAGGTATTTTAGACCATTCCTCTTTACAAAACATTTCTAGTTCATTCAGGTTTGATGGCTTCCCAGCATGGACAGCTCTATTTAACTCACACCACAGATTTTCAGTTATATCCAGGTCTGGGGACTGAGATGGCCATTCCAGAATTTTGTACTTGTTCCTCTGCATGAATGCCTTAGTGGATTTTGAGCAGTATTTAGGGTCGTTGTCTTGTTGAAAGATCCAGCCCTGGCGCAGCTTCAGCTTTGTCACTGATTTCTGGACATTGGTCTCCAGAATCTGCTGATACTGAGTGGAATCCATGCATCCCTCAAATTTCACAAGGTTCCCAGTCCCACTGCACTGGCCACACAGCCTCACAGCATGATGGAACCACCACCATATTCTACTGTAGGTAGCAGGGGTTTTTCTTGGAATGCTGTGTTCTTTTTCCTCCATTCATAACACCCATTGTTATGCCCAAATAACTCAATTTTAGTTTCATCAGTCCACAGTACCTGTCAGGAACCGGCCCGCGGCACGCCTGCGTATACGGTTCCCAACTGCGGGTTTGACCAGATCAAGCGGGGAGCAGCCTTATTCAAGCTACAAACAAGGCTGGGACCCCTCAAACACTTCCCACTGCCACCACTAGCCGTTGCTAGACACGTCCACTCAGCTGTCGAGTGCTCAACACGCAATCTGCGTTTTCGTATTTGGGTCAGCTTTGCGCTTAGGCCGAATACGAGAACGACACACACACACACACACACACACACACACACACACACACACACACACACACACACACACACACACACACAGTTGCAATCTTACACTGTAGTGAAGCAAAACCACTAACAGTCGTTCCGAATGATGCTGTTAGACTTCCCACTCGGCTGTCGAGCGCTGAAGTGCCCCATACACACAATGCAACTACAATCTCATACGGTAGTGTCGTTCAATCATACAATCGGGTATGAACTTAGTTACACTTCAGTCTCATCTAAGCTATGAGTGTTAGTTTAGTACAGCAGAAGTCAAACTTATTAAATAACAATTTAATATTCCATGAAAAAAATGGAACATTGCAGAAAATAATATATACAGAAAATGTACAAAAAACAAAGTAAAAAAGTCACAAAATAAAAGTTACAAGATTAAGAGTTTACAAAGATGCACACAAGACAGGTGGCCAAAATAAAAGGGAAAAATAAACGTTACCGCGTTGTTTGAACATCATTGGCGGGAGCATGCCGCTTCGACTAGTAGTCGGGCAGCCCTTAGCGTCCTTGCTATCTCCAGAGAGCTACGAGTTGTGAAGGACCTGTGCAGGTTCTTATAGGCCCATTTGGTGCCTGGGGCATTGAATGTTCCATCCCCAAAACTAACGCAATTTCCCCGTTTGTGACATCACAGTCTGCCGAGCCACTTGTCACTTCTGGGCTAGCTGTGACATGCAAATGTCATAGCTTTTAACATTCCCTTCCTCTAATTTCCACAGGTAAAAATTGTATCTTTAGAACAACAAGTATCCTGTTTACACTTACAGATTTCAAAGCAATTCTACTTCCAGCCCACTATTCAGACTAAGAGGTAGCCGACCACCTGTGTGGGCTTAACCTGGTCGGGTAATTGTCTAAGTGTTTCCTTGCTAGTGGCTAGGTAGACAGTTCCTAATTACTGTCCAGGTTCCTTTGCCTATTGAAGGTGACTGGTCTATTCAATGAAGACAATGGCAGTTCCCTTGATCTCTGCTCTGAATGCAAATTTATTCTACATACAGACTCACATTATCCAGGTGACACCTTCCAAAAGCCAGACTGGCTGACATACCTACACCTCTGACAAAATATACAGCAGATAGAGAAATGAAAGAAATATGTTCCTGTTATCCTTACATCATCAGCCTCATAACTAGCTGCTATATTCCTGACAGTACCTTATTCCGAAATGAAGCTGGCTTGTCCAAATGTGCTTTAGCATACCTCAAGTGGCTCTGTTTGTGCTGTGGGCCAAAAAAAGGCTTCCTCTGCATCACTCTCACATACAGCATCTCCTTGTGTAAAGTGCGCCGAATGGTTAAATGATGCACAGTGACTCCATCTGCAGCAATATGATTTTGTAGGTCTTTGGTGCTGGTCTGTGGGTTGACTTTGAGTGTTCTCACCATTCGTTGCTTCTGTTTATCCAAGATTTTTCTTGGTCTGCCACTTCGAGCCTTAACTTGAACTGAGCCTGTAGTCTTCCATTTCCTCAATATGTTCCTATCTGTGGAAACAGACAGCTGAAATCTCTGAACAATCTTTGTCTTCAGATCATTTGAAAGTTGTTTTGAGTCCCCCATGTTGCTACTCCTTCAGAGAAAATTAAGAGGGAAACTTACTGTATGTTCTATTATAAGAACTGATTGTTCTGCAATAAGTCTAGTACTTTTCATTGCCGCTGTGTTTGTACTTACCTGTAAGCAATGTTATGTGTACAACTGTTTCCCTTTTATTACAAAACTCTCAATAAAAATAATTGAAATAAAAAAAAAAGAGGGAAACTTACAATTGACCCCCTTAAGTACTCTTTTTCTCATAATTTGATTCACCTGTGTATGTAGGTCAGGGGTCACTGAGCTCAGCTTACCAAGCCAATTTGAGTTCCAATAATTAGTTCTAAAGGTTTTGGAATCAATAAAATGACAACAGTGTCCAAATTTATGCACCTGCCTAATTTTTATTTAAACAATTATTGTGCACTTCCTGTAAATCCAATAAACTCCATTTCACTTCTCAAATATCACTGTGTGTGTCTCCTATATGATCTATTTAATTGACATTTTTTATCGTAACAAGCTACGATTTATACAAGAAAATCATTCCATTAACAAGGTTGCCCAAACTTTCGCATCCCACTGTATAAGCAATTCACGTTTTCACCTAAGTTTTCTCATGGGGGAAATATTTTTCCATCTTCAAATCAAAATAACTTTCCAGAACTTTTTGTTTCAACTAAAAAAGCACCAAAAAGTAAAGGAAAAAGTACTATCAAAATTATTTTGAGCATTTTCTTCGTTTCTGATGGATTAACCTCTTGAGGACCGTAGGCTTAATTACACCCCCGTATTGACCAGGCTATTTTTTTACCAATTACGCCACTTTGGATTTAGGGGTCTAGAAGCAGTACATATTTTTTATTTTTTTTTATTTTCAAGAATGTTAGGCCTCCAATTCTTAAGTCATAATTCATCAAAATATATCAGAAAAAAGCCTGGTAGACATTCTGCATATAAATAAAAGACTGTAACACAAAATTGTTGAAATACCGTATATACTCGCATATAAGCCGACTCGCGTATAAGCCGACCCCCCCAACATTTACCCCAGAAAGCAGGAAAAAATGAATGACTCGCAAATAAGCCGAGGGTAAGAAATGCTGCTGCTCCTAACAACAGAGGGGTGGTTGTTGCATTTCATATAGGGGTGGTTATTGCATTTCAAATGGGGTTTATTGTTGCTGGGAAGAGGACTTCCCCTCCCAGCAGCAATAATACCCATATGAAATGTAAGAACCATTACTATATGAAATGCAACAACCATCCCTGTATAATTCCATATTCTTCCTTTGTGCTGAATTGATTATATTGCAACATCTTTAAGGAGCCAAACTTGTGCTTGTTTCCTGAAAAATGTTACCTGTCTGTCTGCTTATGTAACAACATGCTGTGAGAGTTTCAATGCAGAAGCTGATATATTAAAACTCACATCCCAAACATCTTTGAAGCACTAAACCACTGTGCCTGTGTTTTATTCCCTCCTTATCTGCCTGTCTGTTTATGCTCCAACACCTTGCCCTCTGACTAATCAACAGATGTCTGGGCCATATATCCTACCTTTCCGGAGTGTTGTGATGTTTTTTTTTTCAAGTGGAGGGATACGATGCCCAGGGAAGAGCACTGCAGGAGCGATCTATCTGTCCCAGATGTCCGGGGAAGTGCAGAGCTGGACGGATGGTCAGAATAACAGCAGAAGAGCTCATCCGTGCACACAATCTCCCGCTTCCTGCTGTGACAGGAAGCATGAGATACATGTGCACGGAGGAGCTCTTTTGCTGTTATTCTGACAATCCGTCCAGCTCTGCACTTCCCCGGACACCTGGGACAGATAGATCGCTCCTGCAGTGCTCTTCCCTGGGCATTGGATCGCACCCGTGTTGATTGCTCTCTTGCGGGTATCGGATCCCTCCTGCAGTGCTCTCCCCAGGCATCAGATCCCGCCTGTGCTGATTCCATGCATAGGCAGAAACAGAGGACATCCTCCTGCAGATCAGCTGTTCGCCATTAACAATGCAGATACCCGAAAAGCTCACCTGCTGCACAGCCCACAAGACTTCACCTCTCCACTCGGCAGTCCTCCATGCAGGTCAGTCCGCACACCTCTCGCCACAGATACCACCTTAGCAAGTTGGTGACTCGCACATAGGCCGAGGGGGTGACTTTTCAGCACATTTTTTGTGCTGAAAAATTCGGCCTATGTGCGAGTATATACGGTAAATACATTTATAAATAAACTTAAATTGTGAAACTGTACAAATAAGGCAGGCAGAAAGTAGTCAAATCCAGTCAGAGGTCGGTGCAGGCGGCAGGCAGAGAGCAGTCAAATCCAGGCAGGTCGGTGCAGGCGGCAGGCAGAGAGTAGTCAAATCCAGGCAGAGGTCGGTGCAGGCGGCAGGCAGAGAGTAGTCAAATCCAGGCAGAGGTCGGTACAGGCGGCAGGCAGAGAGTAGTCAAAATCCAGGCAAAAATTGGTAACAGTAAGGCAGAAACACTTAGCTCAAAAGCAGTTGAGAACTAAATTGCTATATTGTTAACGTCCTGTGCTTTCAAATCAGCTTCTCTGCCATGGTAGTCAAGTGACACAAGGGAGAGATCAAATTACAACTTGTATTTAGAGAAAAATGAGGAGGAATAAGACAGGCTAAACTCTCTATACACATGTAGGCTGCATTTCTCTGTTTACCTTCTGTCCTGTGCATGCAGTCAGATTGGGGTCCAGATGGGGGGGGGGGGGGGGGGGATCAGACAAGGTAAACTCTCCAGATACATACAGGGCGCATTTCTCTGTTTTCTTTCTGCCCCGTGCAGCAGTCAGATCGGGGTCCAGATGGGGGGATCAGACAGGCTAAACTCTCTATATTCATACAGGGCACAGTTCCCTGGTTTCCTTCTACCCTATGCAAAAGTTGGGGTCCACTTTAATTTTTTTTTCCCGTCCCCGATGATGTCACGCCGCAAACCACCTCTCTGCCATCATGATTGGCTGCCAGGATCCCCGGAAAAAGAATGGAGGTAAAAACGGATCCGATCGGCCGGGGGGAGAAACCTGGGTCCCACTGACCAGCGCTGATCGCGCAGGATCCAGGAAAGCAATGAAGCATGAATCAAAAAAACAAAGACTTCCTATGACTGCAAATGGAAATAAAAAATGAACATTAGAAACTGCATGACAAGTAATGACTCACTGCTTAATACAAAGGGGGGAATGAAACTGCACAGGAACTGAACAGTCCTCCAGATCTCCTCCAGAGTTTTTCCAACTGAAAAATTAAGAACAACATTAGCATAGATTGAATTTAAAATGAGAAGCAGTGGCACCCCAGTTATAATTGGTAAGCCTATTTAATTTTAGCCTGCTGATAAGGAGGGAAATCAGAAGGAATCTATGTTCCTGTGTGAAGTAGTGTTCTATTCGCTGTCTGTTATTTTAGTGCACAACATGCCAAAAAATAAATGTCCACCACAAAGAACATATTCAATCATTCATTCTTTGTGTACTTCTCAGGATATGGTGAAAGTGACTGCTCTTATGCAGACCCACACAAATCTGCTCTCAGTGGTTGTCATGGCAACATATTGCTATTCAGAAATTCGTCAGGCTGCACTAGATCTCAAATAGATTGAGAGACACAAAAAGGTAATACAAATTTCCACATGCTGATTTTAGTATTCTTGCCACATCTTTGAAAAGCCAGACGTAATAGTAAATATTGTAGAATTCATTGGAGCCATAGCAAAACTTAACAAACCAGAATATGGTGCTCGCAATTAGTCTGTATATCGCTGATAATATGTGCAACACTGGAAGTAAAAAGTTTCTGCTATAGAATCCCTTTACAAGTAAACTCCAAGGGACCGGACAAAATAGTTTACTATATCAAAAATTGCCACACTCAGGCACATAAAGTATAACTTACTACTGTATCTTAATTCAGCCAATAATTGAGAGGCGTTTTGTTTTTTTCTTTTCAATGCTTCAACAAGTGAGACAGCATCTAAGCTGGATCAAAATGCACAGTGCTCAATATGCAGGGATTTTCATGCACTAATCATGCAATAGCTTGCACAGGAAGCACAGGTCTCACCAGTTAATGCAGGCACAGTACTTTTATAGTGTGCTCCTCTGTCCACATTTCTGTGCAGCCTGGATGATACTCTAGTGTTGTAGCCATGCATTAGCAAGTCACAGATGATGGGTAATTCTCTCAGTAATCGGGCAACAGGTTACACAGGACGCATAGGTCTAATCGGCAGGTGCTTTTGAGATAATCCACATGGTTCCAGAGTAGCATGCAGATAGCAAGCAGGCTACAAGTGGCTGCCAGCCCACCTACTGACCACAGCTCATGCATGCGCCCGCCTCTTCAACTATAGCCGGATACAGAATACTGTAGGGGCCAAAAAAGTAGTTTACTATAGCAGTGCTACTATATCAGGGTTTACTATACCAGGCTTTACTCCCATGTACATTCCCATACTTACAAATGACTCGACTTGGATTTCAGAGATACAAAGTTGTCTCCTTGTACGAAATATGCAATACTGTTTTTGTTTTTTTTTTTATATATTACTGTAAAAGTTTTACAGTATTGTATAAACTTTTATAAGTAGTTTAAAACACTTTAAAAACACATTGAAAACAGCCAACAAACATAGTTAATACTATATGCCCAAAGCCTGAGTTTTCCAAAAGTTGTATCCATGTTTCACCACTTTTAACACACACTCCACTTACAAACAAATGCAACTTACAAACAAGCTCCTGGATTGGGACCTGTTTGTAAGTGGGGGACTGCCTGTACGTGTAAAGGTGCTTGGCCAGGACATGGACAATTTAGTGTACTATACCTGAAGTTTTACTACAACAGAGCTTACTATAACTAGATTATACTGTAACAAGAACACACTATTAAATGGTATCATCCTGATTCAAAACTCCCTGAGTTTTCTTTATAACATGTAGCTATACAGAAATTTATTTTCTCTTTCTCTTGATGATAAATTAAAGATGCACTCACATTGTAGCTAAGCCCTCCTTCCAGTGTCTGCTGCTAATGGGTAACACAAACACCCATCTTTAAAATGAGCTTGATTTGAATTTGAGGACAAATTCAATAATGTCTTTTTTTCCTTGTCCAGCAATGAGTTTCCACTTCTACCTAGTCACCGGCAAGCATGCGTCTTCTCTTCATCGCTCTGCTGGTAGCACTGCTCCTCTACCTGACCATTAATGACAAGCAACTTTCAGTGGCATCACTCCACTTTCATTCACAGGAGCTCTGGGAAAGTTTAGATAGAGAGTAGGGACTTGGTCAGTCTAAGCCATTCCGATTACCCCCTGAGAACTGCTGTGACCAGAAGCCATCAAGGAAAACCAGTTTACTGTTCAAAAGTGGGGAGGGCCCCACACTTGGAAAAGAAATGGCACTGAGATGATTTGCCACAAAAGTGGATATAACCTCACTTTCACACAGTTTTTCAATCCCATGAAATGGTCCCTGGTGGCAAATGTATCCATACTACGCATAATAACTGTCTTAAGGAACATGGCAATTATTGAAGCCAGTGTTTGCACTTCTTTATTAACTCTTTGCATGCTGGTGATTTACCTTTTCAGCAGTGGTATGCCAGTAGTCTGGTGCCTTCTTGCAACGGACATTGATGGATGGAAGAAATGCTTTTGTTGGGAACATCTTTTAAAGCACAACCTTCTACATTTTTTTCCCTCCTACAGTACTGAAGAGAATGTGAATAGTCTGACAGTCTTGATGGCACTTGCAGTGAAAACCTCTATTTTTAATTTTCTTAATTTAAATGAGAAACTGTGGAGAAAGTGAAAGGGAAAAGCTGGTGTATTTGTATGGGTTTGGCAGGTGGACAACTCCCCATGTTAACACAGATGATGCTACGCTGTTTCTGATGATGAATCGCAAACTCAGTGATATGCTTATATTGCATTATTGAGCAGAGACCCTTTTTTGAGGCAGATTCTGATAAGTTTGTAAGAGGATGACTTTCCAAGAACAAAAAAAAATTGACAAACATAAATTGCAAATGTTGTCCCTACTGAATGCCCAATCCAATTAAGTATTATGGAGTCCTCCTTTAGGATGTTGAGTTATAAGATTGAACTTTGTATCACTATGTCCTTGAGTTTGTGAAGCAAAAGGTAACATCTGACACGACTGCAGAACATCAAGGTAGCACATTTGAAATTGTTTTTTAAAAATCCCTTGTGATGTATGGATCAAAACTACGGAGAATTATATTATTTTGTGTCTAATCAACAAAAGTGAATTAGCTGGCATTAAAGAGAACCCGAGGTGAGTTTGAAGAATATTATCTGCATACAGAGGCTGGATCTGCCTATACAGCCCAGCCTCTGTTGCTATCCCAAACCCCCCTAAGGTCCCCCTGCACTCTGCAATCCCTCATAAATCACAGCCACGCTGCTGACAAACAGCTTGTCAGAGCTGGCTGTGTTTATCTCTATAGTGTCAGTCTTCTTCTCTCCCCGACTCCTGCAGAACTCCAGTCCCCGCCTGCATCCCTTCCCTCCCTGCTGATTAGAGGGAAGGGAGGGGGGCAGGGATCGGAGCTATGCAGGAGGCGGGGGGGCAGCTGAGACTGACACTACAGATGTAAACACAGCCTCACAGCAGGGCTGTGATTTATGAGGGATTGCAGAGTGCAGGGGGACCTTAGTGGGGTTTGGGATAGCAACAGAGGCTGGGCTGTATAGGCAGATCCAGCCTCTGTATGCAGATAACATTCTTTAAACACACCTCGGGTTCTCTTTAAAGAGGAGCTGTTAGGTATAAGGTCTCAGAGAAAATAAACACATATATCAGTAGCTAAATATTGGCTGTACTTACATTACATATGCATTTCACTGTCCACGTTTGGATTTCACAGAATTTGTATATAGTATATGCAGAGATAGATGCTCCTGACAGCTCATGGCAGGCTCCATGTTTTTCTGTCAAATGTGTCGTCATGTCCTGCCTGCTTCCTGATCACAGAAAAGCTTGTACTGAATAACACAGTGTGCAGTGAATATTAATGAGCCATGTGGCTAGGAACAATAGCGGACTCCTGCAGTGTACTCTGCCTGGAGATTTATCAGTGCTAGGCGCTGGACTGATTACAAGCTGCTGTAACTTCTCATTAGCAGCCGAGGGGAGGGCCCCAGAATGCTTTGCAGTATAGTATGCGGCTTGTGTCCTCTTGGGTCTAATTAGCTTTTCTGATAAGCACACATCAAAGGTAAGAGAGATTTTTATCTTCACTAATGCCTTTCTGGCTTCCTTCTAAACTGTTTAACACAGGAGAATAGAGGTTTAAATTAGCTTCTGCAGCCTGACAGTTACTCTTTAAGAACCAGACCTATGACAACCACCTGGTGACTTGCTGTATTATTGCCCCAGAATCCCTGGCTATGCATATACCTTGTGCATAAGTTAGTTGTGATCCATGGACATTGTTGCTATATGAGTGATATTTTATTAAAGAGGATGTTTAAAACTCTCCCTACACACTACATACTGTATGTGTCCTAAGTCCCATATGGTTTTCTTGTCTTTGAATAATGCTAATAATTGAATAATAATCCAATTGAAATGGAATGGTAATGTAATACCTATTATTTATTATTTTCTGTGCACTTTATATCGTAGTGGCAAGTAATATGTGAATGTCATTACAGTGAATTAAGTATTGAGAACTGGATCATGCCTGTTGTGTATGCTGGACACTTTTCTCAAGTTGCATGGATTCATCCTCCATGGGCTCAACAAATAATAGAGGGGAAACACTGCTTCCTGGTTGGCAAAGACAAGTCTACAACCACAATAAGGTAAAATAACACCCCAAGTGAGAAGATTTTGTTTCTTTAATTTATTAATTAAAAAAAACACACATAATTTTGTTCTGTTAAAGGGACTCCGAGCAGTGCAGAAACTATGGAAAGATGCACATCATTTTAAAGCTCTCTTTCTCCTCTTTCCAATGATATATAAACTGCCACCCTACGCCTTTTAGTTTTCGCTATTTTCGCGATTGAAATTGCCGTGGCCGCGATTTCGATCGCGAAAATAGAGAAAACTAAAAGGCGTAGGGCAACGATTTAGGTGTCGTCAGAAAGAGGAGAAAGAGAGCTTTAAAATGATATCAATCTTTCCATAGTTATATTGTATTACACAGGGCGACTTTTTGTCAAAGTCAGCAGCTGCATTCAGCAGAATGGAGCTGCTGACACTGGGGAAAGTGTCGTCCTGTGTAATACAATATAACTATGGCTTGATGGATATCATTTTAAAGCTCTCGTTCTCCTCTTTCTGACGACACCTAAATCGTTGCCCTACACCTTTTAGTTTTCTCTATCGATCGAAATCGCGGCCGTGGCAATTTCAATCGCGAAAATAGCGAAAACTAAAAGACGTGGGGTGGTGGTTTATATATCATTGGAAAGAGGAGAAAGAGAGCTTTAAAGTGATATGCATCTTTCCATAGTTTCTGCACTGCTCGGAGTCCCTTTAAGTGATCAATCATTTTCCAGTACCGAAGTAAGAGCAATAATAATAATAATAAAAGCAGTAAGAGCAATGACTCTTTCTGCTTGATCGTAAACAGGCAGAGGAATCTTTGGAGCAATTGCTGCTTTGTCATTTAATACGTTCTTCACCATGTAGTGCAGGGGTCTCAAACTCGCGGCCCGCGGGCCATTTGCGGCCCTTGCTACAATATTTTGTGGCCCTCGCCGGCAAAAGCTTCCTTATAGTTCGCTTCAGTGCTCCCAAGTAATCCGCCGCATCCCTGCCGCTAAACGAGTGCTGCAGAGCCCCCAAATCGCCTGGGGGGCAATCCGCCGGCATTTCCTGACGTCAATCGCTGCACAGATCGCCGCCTCTCCCCACCCCTCTCTGTGAAGGAAGAGTGAGAGAGGCGGCGATGCGCCGCGATTGTGAAATTCCATATGCGGCCCAGCCTCATCCTGACTTTGCCTCCTGCGGCCCCCAGGTAAATTGAGTTTTTGAGACCCCTGATGTAGTGTGATACAAACTATACATGATGCTTAAAGTGAACGGAACACTACTTTAACCCTTCTGGCGGTATAAAAAAATCCGCCAGGAGGGAGCGCAGCAGTTTTTTTTTTATTTTTTTTTTCCTATATCATGTAGCGAGCCCAGGGCTCGCTACATGATAGCCGCTGCTCAGCGGCATCCCCCCGCCCTCTTCGATCGCCTTCGGCGATCTCCGATCAGGAAATCACGTTCAAAGAACGGGATTTCCTGGAGGGCTTCCCCCGTCGCCATGGCGACGGGGCGGGATGACGTCACTGACATCGGGACGTCATTGGGAGTCCCGGGCCACCCCTCGGCGCTGCCTGGCACTGATTGGCCAGGCAGCGCACGGGGTCTGGGGGGGCGAGGGCGTGCGGCGCGACGGATAGCGGCGATCATGCGCGGGGCGGCGGCGATCAGTGTGCTGGCGCAGCTAGCAAAGTGCTAGCTGCGTCCAGCAAAAAAAAAATTAAACAAATCGGCCCAGTAGGGCCTGAGCGGCACCCTCCGGCGGCTTACCCCGAACTACGTTCGGGGTTACCGCCAAGGAGGTTAAAAAAAAATGTGTCAAATTAATCTCCCCCCTAAGGGAGGTTCATAAAATGTGGTGGGTAAAGCAGATATGTACTTATTTTCAGGGGGCAGCTCCGGAGACCCCCGCCTATATTGATGACTCCATTTTGCATCCCCTGGGCCATAGAGCCACCGGTTCCCTTAATTTTGTTCTATGTCGCTAGCAGTTACCATGCATGCTTGGGACACACAATGTATGCCGGGAGATGTAGTTCCCACCAATGTGATTTCCAGGGCAGGAGTTGTAACCACATCAATAAACTACATCTCCCGGCATGAATTTCGCTTCCTTGGCATGCATCGCAGTGGCCCGGAAGACAGGTTATTACCATGGGAATTTTAACCTGCGGCATGGAGGACAGAAAATGGAGGCTTCCATATGGACAAGGGGGGGGGGGGGGGCTATGGAGCTCTACTAGGTAAGTAAGTGCCTGCTGCACACCCCCTCCTTCCCCAAATTGTACATCTTTTACAAACCTCTTTTAGGGGATGGTCTATTTGACAAATTTTCTGAAGCTGGGAGCACACAGGTGCTCACCCATAAATGGATATCCTGCCTAAAATCACAAAATACAAAGTCTTGCAAGGTCTTGTAGTACACAAATATCAAAATGAATCCTTAAAAGAAGGGTCTCTGTAGGGAGCTCCTTATTTGCATAAATCATCCAAAACAGGAATTTTGACAATCAACAGTAGTAAAGCTTTAGTGCATTCAGCAAAGAAGTTTTTGGCAACGACACGCTCATCTCACACATTTTACAAACCTCTTTTAGGGGATGGTCCATTTGACAAATTTTCTGAAGCTGGGAGCACACAGGTGCTCACCCATAAATGGATATCCTGCCTAAAATCACAAAATAAACAGTAGTATAAAGAACACAAAATCTGGCCAAAAAGTAAGTTAGAATAAGCCATAAAATATGCCTGGATTATGTCCCTGTCTCTGTTAATTGAACAAGTTAGTAATTTGCGCCAGTGTGATGCAAGCATGTCTTTCTCACAGACATCATGGCAAGGATTTTAACCAGGTGCGGGTACTTTTAGTGACTTGCACTACAGTCAAAAGGTTTAGAACACTACAATTTTTCCAGTTTTTATTAAAATTCAAGCAGTTCAATGTCTTTTTTTGTTTGTACTCTTAAATGAAAGTATAAAGCAAATAAAACAATTGCAATTAAAAAGAAATCATGGAATCCATGTATAAACCAAAATTTAATCTAAACTTTGGACACATCAATGTAGCCACCTTTGGTAGATATAACTGCTGAAGCCAGTTGGGTGGTCCAGTATTAGTCATGGAGATAATCCAAAGATATTACAATAAAAGTTGTTTAGGTGATACCTTTAATTACTAACTGTACAAGATTTCTTTGCAAGTTTTCGAAACTTCAAGTTTCTTCTTCAGGCATGTTTCAGAACTGGATCAGAACCATTCAAAGTACTGTCACATACACAGGCTTTATATATGATTTAGTAGGGTATACCACAATCTGATATCCTGTTACATTCTTCCTCTTTTTGAAGTCTAAAGGATCTACCTGGGGTGGGGGACTGGAAAGCACTCTCTGGCTACCTATACTGGGGGGGGGGGGGGCACTCTCTCATTAACTATACTTGGGGAGTGCTCTGTCTACCTATACTGGGGATGGGCACTGCCTGGCTACCTATACTGGGGGGGCACTCTCTGGCTACCCAGAACAGGGGCACTATCTGACAACCTATACTGGGGTGGTGCACTCTCTGGCTACCTAGAGCAGGGCCACTACCTGGCTACATATGCTGGGGAGCTCTCATAAATTTAAAGCAGTAAACCATGTGACATTTTAGAAATACCAAAATAATTAGACCGCCAAGGGGATTAAGGTGCATAATTTTACCATATCTACATACAAGAAGGGTAAACTTGAGTAAATGTCCTTTGAATGGATACTTCAGGCAATCCCTCGTATAGAAGTGGTAATACCTCAGGGGACACCTGTACACATGCACTATATTTTTGGCTAAAACCACCCCAAACAGCCGCCAAGTTTTGCCTACCATATGTACAAGGCTGACTGTTGAACTTTGGGCTGCTGCAGAGACCTGTAAGCAACAGGCAACTAGAAAGTCCATATCTCTTCAGCAAAGTAAAGCCAGTATCACACTGAATATAATTTGTTATTGATCTTGGAGACAGCTTTTAAGTACACTTGTCCTTTAAGTGATGAAGCCGTAAAATGTATCATCACAAAAGTACAGCAGCCAGAGAAGTAGAAACGCTAAATAAATATCTGCCAGTGCTTTCATTTCTATTATTGCAGAGCTTTAAAGTAATCCTGCTTCTCCACATATTGTAAACACAGGCTAAGAGGTTCCAAAACATATATTTTCTAATCTTCCTGGATGCTCCAGAAATCTCTAAACCCTGAGTGCTAAGTATGCAAATATTGACTTCAAGCTCTGCTAACTGAGCTTAGGCACACTTGAAGCAGTGCTGCTAGCAATAGACTTTAGGTTACTGCAGTAATTTCCAAGGAATAGAAGTCAGTGGCCAGAAGATCAGGAGCTGTTGTTGATTAAGGCAGCCAGCAGGAGGCCTGATGAGACAGACAGCATAAACACTGCTGGAGAGCCGAGTATCACTGTAAACTTTTTATTTATTTTCTAGCAAGCAATCGGGAGAGTTCAGTGGTTTATAGACCTTCTACGGGAAGCTACAATTTAGCTGCTTTGTGGAGTTAGACTGTACTACTGAGTTTTTCTATATTTCCGTGGCAGTCCTGAGGTCATTTAGACTACGCACCACACTCTTTCAGCATGCTCTTCTTTTTTAATGGTCTGTGACTGAGGGATACAGCCTCAGCAACTACTGGTGTGAAAGATGCCATTTACAAATCAACACACTTTTTTTTCAGGGGCTTCTTAACTAACCAAAATGAACGAAGGCAGAAACTTTAACTGTATTATTATTTTTATTTAGTATTTATTTAGCACCAACATCTTCCACAACGCTTTACAGAGTATGTATGGTCTTGTTACTAATTCTCCCTCAGAGGAGCTCACAATGTAGTCTCTACCGTAGTCCTATGTCTGTTATAGTCTTGGGCCAATTTTAGGGGGAAGCCAATTAACTTATCTACTTATCTACCGGTATATGTTTTTGGATTATGGGAGAAAACCCATGCAGACACAGGGAGAACATAAAAACTCCTTGCAGATGTTGACCTGGCTGTGATATGAGCCGGGGACCCAGTGCTGCAAGGCAAGAGTGTTATCCATTAAGCCACTGTGCTGCCCTCTGTAGAGGGTTAAAACCTCAAATGTTTTCACAGGTAGGCTAATGAATGACAATCCTCCTCTCCCCTCCCTTTTACCCCCACCCCCAAAAAAATCAACTTTGATATGACCTGAACAAGTAGTGGAGGTACAGGCATGAAACACCACCACCTCTTCTTTCCCCAATGAAATCATCCTCCAACATCAGCAATTGTATAGAGCAGAGTGTATTGTGACTACACTCTGAAGCCTTCTGAATGCCTTTGCAAAATTAACTTTAAAGAAACTCAGAGCTGAAATATTATACAGGATTTATACATACCTGGGGCTTCCTCTAGCCCCATCTGCACGTATCGCTCCCACGCCACCATCCTCCGCCTTCTTTGTCCTCTACACCGGGTCCTGTAACTTCTTGCAGTCTGGGCCAGTCTAAGCAAGCGCAGTGCGTTCACTCCATACTGCGCAGGCGTGTAAGGCAGGCGCCGGAGAGACGAGTCACTGCGCATGCATAAAACTGGCTGCATCTGGCCAAAGTTACGGGACCTGATACAGAAGATGGAGAAGGCTGAGGACGGCGGCGTGGGAGTGATCCAAGCGGATGGGGCTGGAGTAAGCCCCAGGTATGTATAAATCTTGTATAATATTTCAGCTCTGAGTCTCTTTAAGGCCGGATTCACGCTATAAGCGCTTTTGTGAGGGTTTGCATTTGATTAGCGCTTGCTGAGGTAAAAGTGGTAAAAATCGGTGCGATTGCGGCAATTTTTACCACAATTAATGAAAGTAAAAGGGAGCGTTTTTTTTAACAAGCGCTAATCAAACGCATGTTACCATTGAGCAAGAAGTAATGTTTCCTTACAGAGTTCCTTTTTTTGCCCCATTTTTTTACTGGGACAGTTCAGGTCTGCTTTGCATGTAGATAATTCTGTGGAGTTTATTTCTAGCAGCTGCCAGCGCTGTAGGGGGGCAGAGTTTTATTTGACAAACACATGCTATGATTCTCACAGACGCGGATATTGATCTGATTTGAATCATACCAGTTATGCAGTGACCTGTATCCATAAAAAGAAAAGATCAGATTTTAAAACCATAGTCTGCAAATATGTTTTCTATTTTGTTAATTCAGGGTCACCAGCACAGATGATTACTTTCTAAGTGACGGTCTTTATGTTCCCGATGAACAGCTTGAAAATCCCAAACCTCTTTGCTTGGACGTCATATTGTTGAACCCTGTGAAGGAACCAGGCTGTGAAGATGCAGAAAAAGGTGAATCTGCAGCTAAAAAACTAAAGCTTGCGGAAAATGATGAAGTAGCAGGTGGTCCTGCCTCTGCATTTCAATGTGCCTCTTTGCAGGAAGCCTCCTTTGCTTTGTGCGATGGAGCAGAAGGCTCTTTGAGAAAGGTCACTTCCTCTAGTGACAGCATGGAAACAAGTGGTGATATGAACACCGTGTCTTCACAGAATACTAAACTTGCAGCAAATATTATGGAAATCTTACAGAAAGGGGATGCGTATGTGCTGGATGTTGATTTAGATTTCTTTTCAGTCAAGAATCCTTTCAAGGAAATGTATACACAGGTGAGTGTCTTGTGAAAAACATCAGCTACTTCTTAGTAGCAAGGTATAGTTAGCCTGTGCATGGTCTACAGCACTGTGAGGCCAAGAGATATCTGCTTAAATATCAGTAAATCAAGAAGGTGGGCTTTATTTGTTAAAGAGCACAATAGTGCATGTATTTGCCTATTTTACAGTATATTTTTTTTTATTGTAAGTAAAAGATTCTCGGGACCCCCTTATTAACCTCCTATATGTGTACACATTCTGTCACCCTGATAAGATAAAGCTGTTGTAAATCTAGGTGGTGCATGTGGCTCTTTAAAGTGAACCTGAGACGAAGCACCCTCATATATCTTACCATCTACATCAGTGGCAACATTAGAGAAAACACCCACCCTGCTCTCTGTTTCATTCTTCTCTGCTCAGTCTGCTTCTAATCAGCCCTGATAAAATCCCAGACTGAGCATTCAGTCTGGCTTTGCTCAGGAATCATTATAGCCAGGGGATGTTGCGCAGATGATCCGGCAGGCCAGAACTCCCACTAATGCATCAGGAAGGGTTGGAGGTTACTGAGCAACATTGGATTCTCATCAGAGCCTGCCCTGAATGGCCGCCTTGGCTGAAAACAATTTAAATTGTGTATAAGGCTTTAGAATCAATAAATTATGGCGTTCTAATTAACAAAACATGATTTATGTAAGGTTCATAAAGAATACTGGTTGCATTCAGTTTAGCTGGTGAGTTGTAGAGAGAGGGCTGCCATAAAAGAGACTAGTTAATGCAAACCTGAAGTGAGAAAAAGTGAGAAAATTCACTTCAGGTTTGAGGATTACCAGAGTAGAGGGAGGGCTCTGGATAATATTAGAGCCTTCTTGTTCTTCCATCTGGCCCCTCATTGCAATGCTTTCTGCCAGTAAAGCTGTTCCATGAAATGGCTCCCTGGAATTACTTCTATGCCCATATATATCTTAGGATTGGTGCATTGCTACTGTGTATGTGCGAGTCCACATGCAAACTAGTACTGCAACCACTCAGGAATTTGAGGGAGTTATATCATTTTAGGTACACATTATATTGAATAATTTAAAAAAAAAAAAAAAAAAAAACCTCCAGTGGAAAGACAGAACAGTGTCATGAATGCAACATACTATGCAGCTAGGACATTTTCAAGTCAACCCCTTTCACCGTGGAAGAGTCCTAATCCTCTGCACTGGATCAACTTTGATGAGAAAATGTTTAATTTGACTAATGGAGAAACAAATTAAAAGCCTACAAATGAACAGTGTTACTGTCTGAATCTGGGTTTTCTTATTAGGAATGCCGGATAATATAATAATATATGCCGGATAATACCGTCTAAAGCACTTCCGCACCTTTATGTTCATAAAGAGTCACAGAGCTGCAATCCACGTTGGACTTCCGTGGTTCTATACTTCCATTTTTCATGTTACTATAGCATGTGAAGCGTGACGTGGAAAGCCGCTCCGTGACTTTCTTCCAACAGAAAGGTGCTGGAGTGCCTTGGATGGTATTATCTGGGTTTGTGGATAAGGATGCTCGGATTTGAACAGCAATACTACATATGAATGTGTAAATTGCTACACAGCACACCTACAACTGGTATGACTTTGGCATTTTTGATGATTGTCCTTTAAAACTATGTTCCATAGACAGGGACATGTAATCACAACCATGCTGCATTTTGTTGTGGTTTTGGAAAAAGCAATGTTTTTTCTGTGGTTAGTTTATTTATTTTCCGACTTATTGGAACTTTGGCAAATCTAAAGTGTAAGTGTACCTAAATACATAGCATGGTGATCAAAGCATGTGGCTGTTCCCTTCTCTCAGTGACAGTCTTATATCATCTGTAGACAACAAAGGCAGGTTTTTAATTTTCTTCATGCAGCTTCCTCATACTCCTCTATTGCACGTACAGGATTTATATGTACCGTATTTATGGCTGCTAGCTCAAAAGACATGTTAAGAGGGTTAGATCTTGTTGGCACTCCATCTGCACTTTGATATTAGTGACTAGTTTTATTTTTATAATCTGTTTTTGTGAACACCTCAGTGTGTACCCAGGTGATGATGCTCTATTTTATATTTTTAGGATGAATACAAGATATTGCAGGAGTTGTACAGCTTCAAGAAGCCAAGTCCAGATGCATTGGAGGTAAATTGTCACTTTACTGTAGCACCATGAGACATATAGGAATTTAAAGAGAATCTGTATTGTTAAAATCGCACAAAAGTAAACATACCAGTGCGTTAGGGGACATCTCCTATTACCCTCTGTCACAATTTCGCCGCTCCTCGCCGCATTAAAAGTGGTTAAAAACAGTTTTAAAAAGTTTGTTTATAAACAAACAAAATGGCCACCAAAACAGGAAGTAGGTTGATGTACAGTATGTCCACACATAGAAAATACATCCATACACAAGCAGGCTGTATACAGCCTTCCTTTTGTATCTCAAGAGATCATTATACACAGGCAGTGTGCATAGAGGGGTCAGGAAAGGGGAGATGCATCACAGAACCACAACACTGAAGAACTTGGCAGCCTTCCAGACACAGGCTGACAAGTCTGACAAGAGAGAGATAAGTTGATTTATTACAGAGACAGTGATAGTAGAAAGTGCTGCAGTAAGCCAGAACACATTAGAATAGCTTTTGGAACTTGTAGGATGATAAAAAACAGGATGTAATTTTTGTTACGGAGTCTCTTTAAAGTGAACCTGAACTAAGTTGTCACTTACAATACATAGTAAAAAGCTGGCAGCTCTTACAGTCTTTGGACTAGTCCATCTCCTCATAGTATATTATCAGTATTTCCTTTATTTATTTTTACAACTACACTCCCTGGAAAGGATCTTAAAAAGATGTGCACACTATTTTGGCAGTTGAACTAAGCAACTGCCATTCGGTAAGTGCTTTTGCAACTAAAGAAATGCCTGAGAATTCCCCATGAGGAGATGGAGTAGTCTAAAACCTGTGAAATCTGTCAAGATTTTAACTACCGGTAGGTACTGTAAGTGACAGCGACATAGGAAAAAAGTAATTTATACACTATAATTAAAATACTCATTTTTAAAGGGACTCCGAGCTCACCCAAAAAAAGAAAGTTGTACTCACCAGGGGCTTTCTCCAGCCCAGTGCTGGTCGGGAGGTCCCATGCCGGCGTCCTGGCTCCTCTCCTCCCCGCTCCGGAATGGCTGACAGGCCGCAGCCCGGGCGACACTCGGCAGAGTGTCGGGCTGCTCCTTCCGCGTATGACGCGGCTGACGTCACACGCCGGCCGCCTCGCGTCATCACGGCGGCCTGCGTGAAAGTACTGCGCATGCGCGATTAAAGCGCGCATGCGCAGTACTTTCACGCCGGCCGCCGTGAAGACGCGAGGCGGCCGGCGTGTGACGTCAGCCGCGTCATACGCGGAAGGAGCAGCCCGACACTCTGCCGAGTGTCGCCTGGGCTGCGGCCTGTCAGCCATACCGGAGCGTGGAGAAGGAGAGGAGCCAGGGCGCTGGCGTGGGACCTCCCGACCAGCACTGGGCTGGAGAAAGCCCCTGTGAGTACAACTTTCTTTTTTTGGGTGAGCTCGGAGTCCCTTTAAGAGAGCACATCATTTTTAACCACTTAAAGGGAACCTAAACTGAGAAGGATATGGATTTTTCCTTTCAAAATAATACCAATTCCCTGACTCTCCTGCTGATCCTGTGTCTCTAATACTTTCAGCCACAGCCCCTGAACAAGCATGCAGATCAGGTGCTCTGACTGAAGTCAGACTGGATTGCTGCATGCTTGTTTCAGGTCTGATTCAGCTACTACTGCAGCAAAAGAGATCAGCAGGTCTGACAGGCAAATAGTACTGTTTAAATGGAAACTTCCATATCCCTCTCAGTTTAGGTTCCCTTTAAGCCTATCTGAATGAACATTCCCGTCCAGATAGGCTGAGCTTGCTCCCGCCGGCGGCCGTTAACCCAGCAATCAGTGAATGGTATTATAGCTCATTCATTATCAGAGGCTGCGGAGTTAAAGTTTCCCGTCCTCATTCATGTTCATTCATGACTTTTTGACTGACTTTTGGACTTTTTTTGAAATAGTAAAACTACACCCACATCCATTTTTTATTAAATACAGTAAATGCATTATTTTACATTTAAAACTAGCTGTTTACCTCCCACACCAAAAATTACCCAAATACATTTTTTTTATAAAAAAAAAAATAAATAAATATCACAATTTTAAATAAATAAATAGTTACCTAAGAGTCTTAACTTTTTAAATATGCATGTCAAAGGAGTATATTAATACAGGTAGTCCTCGGTTAACGAATGAGAGAGGGACTGTCGGCTCGTTCTTAACCTGAATCTGCCCTTAAGTCGGGACAGCCACCTTTGCCCCCGTTTTTAATGCAGAGTAGGCACAGTGGAAGGTAGATAGAGGACATCTCACCTGTTCCACGGCAGTAGAAGGTCCCACCGTGCTGCCCGGAAGCTGCGCGGCCCGTGTCCTCGCTCTCTTCGTCCACTGTCGTAAACGCCCCCCCCCCCCCCGGCGGCTTCACATGCGTCGCATTAGGAGGCGCCGCCACTAGGGGGCTTTTTCTGATTGCGTCATTATGCGACGCATGAGAAGCCTCCGGGGAACAGTGGATGGAGAGAGAGGACGGGCCGCGCAGCTGCCGGGCAGCACAGTGGGACCTTCTACCGCCGCTGCGCCTACTCTGCATTAAAAACCATTAAAACCGGCAGCAGAAGAGGTAGTCCCCGGCGGCGTGACGTCATCACGCCAGGTCGGCGGGCGTTCGTAAACCGGGGACTACCTGTATACTTTTTTAAATTATGGGCTTGTAAATAGTGATGGACACAAATTGAAGAAATGCACCTTTATTTCCAAATAAAATATCGGCACCATACATTGTGATGGGGACATAATTTAAATGGTGTAATAAGTGGGACAAATGGGCAAATAAAATACATGGGTTTTAATTACGGTAGCATGTATTAATTTCAAACTATAATGGCCAAAAACTGAGAAATAATATTTTTTTTCCATTTCTTTCTTAATATTCCTGTTAAAATGGATTTAGAATAACATAATTCTTAGCAAAATGTATCACCCAAAGAAAGACTAATTGGTGGCGGAAAAAACAAGATATAGATCAATTCATTGTGATGAGTAGTGATAAAGTTACTGGCAAATGAATGGGAGGTGAAAGTTGCTCAGATGCAAAAAATTAACAACCCTATGGGCTTAAGTGGTTAAGATAGTAGCATGCCCACTCCCGCTTACAGTATAAGCTGGTAGTAAAAGTACAGAGTCTAAAGATCCCTGTTTGAAATATTTACTTCTAAAATATCTTTATCTAATGCTTTAGAACTGCTTCTGTTCTCTTTGGTTGAAAATTGCCCGTCTACTCTTTTTCACTCTTGTAACGACCTTACAGCAATTTTGAAAGCCCTGAGTGTGAGAATTGGATAAGGTATGACTCATTTTTTAAATGTATTCATAAGAGTGAGCTGCATGTATTTTAAAAGAGAGCTAGAATCGGTAGTAGAATTAAGGTTCAAACTGATAACCTTAACTGCTCTGCAAGTACTCCTTGGCCTTGGTGATCATTTATGGTGAACACATTGAGAACGTATTCCATTTTTCTTCTTGATGAATCCACAGGATGCTCTTGTGGATTGTGTAGAAAACCGTATACACCAACTTGAAGACCTAGAAGCTGCATTTGCAGATCTGTGTGAAGATGATGGAGAGGAGGCGATACAAAGATGGGCTTCCATTCCTGGGTATGGAAATAAAATTTCATTCTCACAAAATAATGGATGTATAGATGTTCTGACAATGGCATTTTCTTCTTCTTTGAATTAGACTTTTTATGGTATATTTTATTTTAGTTTTTATTCAAAAAGGACTTTATCCTTTTATACTTCATGATTTTTTTTTAACAGGATTTGTTGCGTAATTTGTTAGAATTATATATCTTTAGCACAAGGAAATGGGTACACATTAGATTTGTATGAGCGTAGGAAGGTAAGTCACCCTAAAGGACACAGCACCATGTTAAATTTTAAACTAAAATTCACTTCAGGTATCTGTAATGACAATTATCAGCACTTAAAGCGGACCCAAACCAAACATTTTTTTAATTAAAATTATTTAGTTGCACCACTCTGACACATACAAAGATAAATAAACACTCCTTCAAACCTATGATCATTTCAGTGCATGCTTTTCACCCTTCTCTTTTCATAACTAGGGTTATACTGGGGGCAGCCATTAGCAATTCCTCCATTGCCAGACACCATCTACTCCATCAGTTTGCCGGAAAAATCCCGGCAATTTGAAAGGAAGGGAGGGGTTTCTCCAATAAATGTAAAATATTTTATATTTGTCATCATGCAGCTGAAAAAAGGCTGCTATTTATTATTATAATTTAGAAAATAGATTTTATTTCTGAAATCTTGTATTTTTAATTTGGGTCCACTTTAACATTTGTTTGATTAACAGGACACATTTATTATATTTTAGTGGTGAATATTCTACATTTATATATGTGGCTATTTCTAGAGCAACAGGTCATCAGTGGTTGGAACTCATTATGTAATTTTTTAGAATATGTGATTTATTTAACACTGATCATATAATGTTTGGTCTTAAAAAGCCTTTCCATTTTGTCCATTTGATAAATAGGAATACAGGATATACAGGATATTTGCAGTATAAATTGGAAAACATTTTGAAAGCGTTTTTACACGTCTAACAGGTTTTTTTTTGTTTTGTTTTTTTTACTTTGAAGCCTAATCTGATGATCTGGTGATGGCATTACAAAATCTCCTCGGTATAATAATAAATGTTGTAAAATGCAATGGGCTCCTACTCTACCTTCATCCAATTCCCCCTTGCACGCACGCACGCACGCACGCACGCACACACGCACACACACACACACACACACAGCTACACACACACCCCTACACACACACCCCTACACACACACACACACGCTGCTATTTCAAACACTGTTGTTGTGGCACCTTGTGATATTCTCTCTGGGGTTTGCTTTTATATGGAATAGTGCACAGGAAAAGAAGTCGCACACCACTGGTGAGGTGCTGGACCAATGTTTGTAATCCACAAAAAATTCCAGAAGGTCCTGTTTATTCAAAACACGTGACAAACCATTCCACAACCAACGAGTCGTTTCGGGGCCCCACGGGGTCCCCTTTGTCAAGGCTACAGTACAGAATGGTAACAATGTGTAATTACATGAGGGTAATATAAACCAGTTTTCCCACATCAGACCACACCTCCCATTTAAAAATTGCCGCCAAAAAATTAGCATAATTAACATAATTGGCTTCATTGTCAAGATAAACACATATGCATATAAACGTTTATATGATGTAATATCAATAATAATCAACCAGGTTAACAACATCTGCCAGTCTGTGCATTTACCTATTAAGGTGCTCTATTTGTCCACAATGGAACTGCCCCAGGTGTGTACTGAAGCCATCTCCACACTGCAAGTAACAACTCAACGCTGCTGGCGTGTAGGGGGGAAATCCCGCCTCCCTCTGGTCGTTAGCAGCCCTGGGTCGTCTGCGAGACAGTTCTCGCTGGTCCCTGGCGCTGTCACTCGCCGTTAGCCAGCTCCACCCCCATTGACTTCACACTGTGATTCTCCGATGGCCGACTCCGCCCACCTCGGATTCTGCGGCCAATCGTTGCGCGCCTTGGTGCTAAGCCACGCCCCCTGTCACATTGCTCGCTCCTAGCCTACGGAGCAAAGCGGGGGAACCGCCGAGTGCTGGGGTCGCTAGGTGACCAGTAAACACTGGTCTACAATGTGAGATAAACAGGAGCTGCAGCTCAATAGCCCACAGCTCCTGCTGATAATTCAATGGGGGCTTGTTGCATGCTGTGTGAGTCATGACCAGCCACATCAAAAATATTGTACAGGCAGGTGGATAAATATGACCATTGCACAGCATCTGACCATGCAGGCACTATGCAATGCTACAAAAGCAGAACTCCACCGCAATTACTATGCAGCCTGCAAATTACAGACTATATGCATTAATGACAAAGCCAACATTACAAAACCTAGAAATTGCGTCACATATCTAAAATGACCAAAGCGTAATTGCATGCAAGGTGCTGTTGGGGCTAACTGTAAAGCTGGCCATACACTGGCCTGATTTGCCGCCGTTTCGACAGCAGTGTCGATCACTGGGATCGAATCTGCTGCCAATCGTTCACGCTACACGCCGAATTTCGATCCATTCCGTCCGATCGCGCCATGCAGAAAATAACCGTCGATCGCCCGCGGGTAAAGAGCGCATCGCTAGCGGAGTGCCCAACGACCGACGCAATAGAGCCGCATACATTACCTGTCTCTTCTCTTCTTCTCCGTCTCAGCTCTGGTCTGGTCTCCGGCATGCTTCCCTTCTTCCTGTCCCGGCAGGAAGTTTAAACAGTAGAGGGCGCTCTACTGTTTAAACTTCCCCCAGACAGGAAGAAGGGAAGCATGCCGGAGACCAGAGCGGAGAAGAAGAGCGGAGACCCGGGAGTCGCGCCGGCGGAGCAGGTAATGTATGCGGGATGGGGGGAAGCGGCGGCAGCACCACCACCACCACAGATTGTGAACGGTTTCAGGCTGAAATCCGTTCACAATCTATTTGCAGTAAAGGTAGCCATACGATCTCTCTCTGATCAGATTCGATCAGATAGGGATCTGTCTGTTGGTCGAATCTGATGGCAAATCGACCAGTGTATGGCTACCTTAAGCATTTACTCACCCTGTGTAGAAAAAAGATAAAACCACCAGAGGGACACCACAGTGAAAAAATATGGACAAACACCTGAGGGATGGAATAAAGAAGAATATAAAGTTTAGAAAAACTATCTACACTGTACATATCAACTGGCAGTTACAGCACAATAAATCACCTCTGTTTCAGAAAGCAAGTAAGGCTGTTATTAGTGTTCAAGCCACCTGGTGCTACTGTATTGAGGGTATAAATCCAAAATGCTTCCCTTTGTAATAGGGATTGTTTATGGTCACCTCCTCTCCTTGGCGCCTGTACTCGTTCTATGATCATACCTCTAAAGGCGTGAACCTGATGCTTCATCTCCAAAAAATGCAACGCTACTGGCTTGGTTGCATCGGGAGTTTCACCCTTTGCTACCGCCGCATACATCGGCCGGATATCGCTGCGATGGCGTTAAAACCGTTTCTTAAAAGTACCTGTGGTCATGCCCACATAGGCCAGGCCACAGGGACATTTGAGCATGTAAACCACGTGATCTGTGTCACAGTTTACATAGTCACAAATGGCATATTTTTTGCCACTCTGGGGATGGGTGAATTTATCGCCAGTGATTAATGAATTGCAAATGTTGCATTTATAGCATTTGAAGCATCCTGTTCTCTCAGAAAGTTTGAATCCCTTCTGCATATATTTTTGCCAGGGATCCGCTTGTACCAAAGCACTGCGGATATTCTGACAATTCCTATATGCAAACAGCGGTTTAGTTTTGACCACGGGGGCTAATTTTTTGTCAGCCATTAAGACATTGTGTGTGTTTTATATGGAATAGAACCGTCTCTTCCCTTGGCTCACGGAGTCACAGAGAGGGTCACTTTAAAGAAAATGTAGAAAGAAATGATTTTTGCTGTTTTTATTTTTTTCATCTGGAAGATAGTAAAATATCGATTATAAATAAAAATGTGACAGTGGTCTGGAGCTCTGTCCTTTGCAAATGTTCCTGCTGGTTATACTCTCAAGCTGTGTAAGAACAAGAAACTTCTTGATTTACTGCTGTGTGGTAAATTGAAGACGGCTCCATAGTGTAAAATGTTGCTTAAAGCAGAACTTTTGTACAAGTAAATATTATTATAGTCCTATTATAATAAGTGTTCTTAAACCCCATTGCAATCACAGATTATACAAACAATACCTGAAACTAAGGCCTCGATTCATAAAGCATTCCCGCATTCGGAAATGCAAAAAAACGCTCACTTTACCGACCACACACCAAAATATGCATTCATAAAGGCTTTTTCCGCATGAAAAGCCGACATTTGCGAGCAGAGTGATCAATCACCGCCTTGCGCGGTGATTATCACAGCAACAGTAACAAATGTCAATTCATAAAGATTAGAGGTAGCGGTATGCGGACGGGTATTACCGCTACCTCTGATGTGGCGAGAAGCGTGCGGAATCCGTTGCAGTGAATGGGACAGACCTCCCAAGCAGCTGCAGAGAGAACACCGCACGGAGGGATTCCGCCTGCTTCCCCTGTTTCCGCACGTCTCCCGACAGCCTAACGCCTGCCTACAGCGGAGTATCTCCGCACGTATATCACAAGTAGCTAAATTTTTATGAATTACCACCCTGAAGGCGGAAATACCGACAGCGGTGTTTCCCCGCTCGACTTTCCCCGCTCGCAGGCAGTTTTATGAATCGAGGCCTAAGTCTGCCAGTCTTGTGAAAAATGTCAACAAATTGCAGTCTATACATACATCTAAAAAAAGCTGTGCATTACAATAGACACCGCCAATTTAACGGTTATTAAAATATTGGTAGATGTACTGATATTCTATTTATGTATCTTTACTGTTAGTACAATATTGGTAGTTATCGATATTGTACTATGACTTAACCTTTAGGCTGCTTACACACAGGGACGTTACAGGCGCACGTTAGTGCAGTCTGTAACGCTCCCCCAACGTACAGCAATGTAACACAAGTGGGCTGTTCACACTGCCCACGTTGCGTTACATGTAACGCTGCACATTCTCCCGAAAATGCAGCATGCTACGGCGTTACAGCGGCTTAAGCCGCGTTAGACTGTTTGCACATGCTCAGTCATGTTGGGGAGGAGCGGAGAGCGGCCAGGCACATGGCTAATTAATATTCACTGCACGTTGTGACGTGCAGTGTTTACTTCCTGGTGCGGCCGCTCTGTGCGGCGATTGGCCGGCGGGACCACGTGATGCCACATGCGTCCAAGAGTAGGCATCACGGACGCCAGAGTGAGCTGCACAACGCGGCTCACTCTGACGTCCACATCGAAGAGTACCAGGCCTTGTGTTAGGTGCACGTTATGCGACCTTAACGTAGCACCTAACGCAATGTCTTGGTGTGCAAGTAGCCTTAATTTTACCTAACCCTCACCTAAGCCTTCCCCTACCTATGCCTACACAACCCCCCCCCCCCCCCCCCACCACCACCACCACCACCACCACCCCAAACATGCAACTAACATTAAAGAGGAGCTATCAAAGAAACAAAGTCATTCTATAAACCCAACATACCTATAGAGCTTTTAGCCAACAATAATAGAAGGCTTTTCCTGTGTCTTTTATCACAGCCTGTGTGAAGGAATGCCTCCTATATCAGGTTTCAGCTTGTGTCTGTGACTGTTTGCAAGGCTGTACCATGTAGATAGGTGCCCCTTCCCTGTCATTATTCACAACGGAATGATTTTCTGTTAATTTCTGCCCTGCTCACACACACACACACTGCTTTTTCACAGATTGTATGAGAACAGGTAAGAGACTTCAAGTACAGAGCAGCTTTTAAATGGGAGTTTTACTGTATTCCTGTTCTTGCATGCTTACCCCCTTCCATTTAGGATGATTTCTTCCTGGCTGTAACACTTGACTGTTTACTTTAAAACTGCGTGAGGCAGAGAACAGAGACACATGAGCAGGGCTTGCAACTTATGAGTTATCATAAGCTGCAAGTATTTTGATGCTATATCTCTTCTATCTGTGGTACTGAAGACATTTCAATCACAGGATTTAAGCCAGTAAGTACTGTCTCTGTATGCTGGAAGCAATTCTCCATAGTAATGCTCTCAGGGAAAACTGATCTCTTTATGTGGCATTTAGAATTTCAGTAAACTTGGAGAGTTGTCCTTTTAACCTCCCCCCAATTGTGCCCAACACTAACCCTGCCCCCCACACATTCCTTACATTAACCTTCAGCCATAGCCATGAAATATACTGCCCTGGACTTCCACTATAATATAGCAGAACTCCGGCACTCTCTGTAGCTACTACTTATCCCATGCCCAAATTACTGCCACTGTGTGATCATAATCGCCACCAGTTTGTACAGTGTCCCATGGCGGCGACCAAATTATCAGGTGCGAAGAAGTTAACTGATTCACAGTCTATATACTAGACTATACAATTACTCATAAAAGCAGCTCGTACAGTTTTCTGACACAGCATGCAAAACAAAAAGGGGTAAATTAGGTTATTCCATCCACTTCACAACAATCACTGATGGCCCATTCATACACTGGTGCTTTGCCCCCACAATTTGCACTTTGCATAAGCAATGCCCAAGTAATCCTGCAGCATTTTCATGGCAATTGTGTCGCGATTTTCATTTACTAGAATGAGAATCGCAAAACACAGAAAGTAATGCAAAATCGCAAGCGCTGATTTTCTGTTTACAAGTGTAAATGGGCCCAGAGCCTCATTCCCTGTCAATGGACAGTGGGAGATTTGACTAGAGAAGAGGGATACAAGTTGCTGCTTGCTCAGTTACCACTCACCAACACCAAGCACCAACTGCTAGTGTGGTGCTTAGGAATTCTTGTATCATGTAATGGCTGCACTGTAAATGAGAGGAACCCAATTGTAGTGAGAATCCCTTCAGTTGTTACAGGGGACTGTTTGGAGGCAGATGATTACAACACCTGCTTAGCTGATCACATGGCAGTACAGTGTTCTCACTCTTTATTCCTGCTGCCTACCATTTCACTTTAGAAAGGAACATATCTAACATAAATGCAAGTCCCTTGTCTAAAATAACATTATTACCTAATAAAAGCAGTGTTTTTAGTATATGCAGGATGTATTTATTTGACTTGGTTGTGACAAGAAAACTATATTCCTGCTTTAGATATTGGTCTCCAAGTCAGCAAACTTGTCATAATGTTCTAATGCTGGAGACTAAGCCTTCTATGCACATAGTTCAGGGCCGTGTGCTGTGCAGATGTTATGTTGTTGCTATCAAGGAGGGCACAGAGACAACAGTGCAGTATGTGACATAACCAGAGGCGGTATGGAGGAAGGAGGGGAAACAATTGCCTTGGCTTGCGCTTGGTCAAGATGATCCAGCAATCCAGATGTCCGCCGTAAGACTTTACCAGTCAAACTAGCGAGTAGGAATTTAAAAAAGTAAATGTGATTTTGTAATAATCCCTAATAATAAAATATCACAAGAAATAAATAAAACAAAAAATATGTTAAACACCATAAATTCCCTAATAACAATCAAAGGACAGTTGTGCTCTTAAAGCATTCCTCTAAGAGGTTTTAAAATCGCTGCAGTGACCATGCAAGCCATAATGCAATATTTTTATTCTGTTGTAATTTAATAGCCTGTTGTGGACGCAGGCTATTGAAATCTGTGTCCTATTTTCAGCC
This sequence comes from Hyperolius riggenbachi, assembly GCF_040937935.1. Classification (NCBI taxonomy): domain Eukaryota; kingdom Metazoa; phylum Chordata; class Amphibia; order Anura; family Hyperoliidae; genus Hyperolius; species Hyperolius riggenbachi. Next base: position 247,120,730 of record NC_090650.1, read on the forward strand.
TCCTATTTCTGTCAGGACATTTCAGTATCCCAGCGCTGTGTGCTCCCACTACAATCATGCTTTTGTTGGTGCTAAACTCAGCTGTATATTGACAACTGAGCTTTGTGCAGCAGAATTGGCTCCTGACCCAGTGATTACTGTGAGCCAATAACCGTAATCACAAAGGAAAAATTAAAAAAAATGGCTCTGGTCCTTAAAGTGTGCCCAAGCTAAAGCTCGGGTCAAAAAGTAAATACTTGCCTAAGAAGAGGGAAGCCTCTAGATCCAGTAGAAGCTTCCTTAACCATCCTCTGGCCCCCCAATGCTGACTGCAGACACCCCGAAGATTACCTACATGGATATTGGGGCCACACTCCTCTTCAGGCACAAGCATGGTCGTACTGTGCCAGAAGAGGTGCGCTTTTCTGATGTTTTGGAGGGTCCCGGGCAGTGGTGAAGGACCAGAGGACAACGTGGGAAGACTCTGGTGGATGTAGGAGTTTCCCTATCCTTCGGTAAGCATTTGCTTTTTTTTTTTTTTTTTTTTTATGGCTCTGGTTTATTTTTAAGGGGCCAGAGCCTGCGGGTCCTAGAGTGGTTACATCTGACAAGGCAACAGGTGCTCTGTGTTTATTCTGAACAGGGGAGGCCACTGCTACAGAATGAATGCCCCATGTTCCACTTGGTACCTTGTCTAAATAACTGTTTCTACTCCCACTGCCAAAGTATGATAACTAATACCTCCTCGACTATAGGTGGCCAGATTGACCCCTGCAGTGTAGGTAGCCAGGCCCAACCCCCCCATTATGGAGGGTGCAGCAGAGTGTGCACCATCCAGAAAGAGGGACACAAGCAATCCGGCTTCCTCTTTTTGGCTCCAGCAAGACAGTGAGGCAATTGTCATAGTTTAAAAGGACATACTGTAAATGTCAGCCTCTAAATCCCTCTCATTACAAGTGTCCTTTAATCCCTGAAAGCGGAAATAAGAATATGAGATACCAGGAAGGTTATATATACCACATAAAATAAAATATCTGTTGAGTTTGTTTCAGTTCAGGTTTGGTTTAAAAGAAGCCTGTAAGGACCTTAAAACAACATTTTCACTTCCCTGGGGCTTCTGCTTCCGCCCCCCCTGCAGCTGCCCTGTGCCCGCGCTGTCACAGAACAGTCCTCCGGTCCCCCGCGACGGCCACATTTCAGTATCGCCGACTTGCAATTTGATGGCTATTGTGCCTACACGGCCCTAGCCACGCACATTCTTGTTTGCGCTCCCATACTTGCGCCTGTGTGGTACGCTCCCAGTGATGGGATTGTGAACGAGGGCGCCCCCCAGCAACGGCCGTGCAGGTGCAGTGGCCATCAACTTGCAAGTCGGCTATACTGAAACTTAGCCACGACGGGACCGTAGGATCGTTCCATGATGGTGCGGGCACAGGGTGGCTGCAGGGGGCTGGCAGAAGCCCCAGGTAAGTAAACAGTTTTTGTTTTTTTTAAGGTCCTTTTAGGTTTCCTTTAATATATCCTAGTTCCTGTCCAGATGGGGTTGGGGGATCCTCTCTTATAGTGTCCTTTCGATTCCTGGAAAATACATTATTGGTAACACTGACTTGTTAGAATGGTGCCTCTCACCTTGCAGCATCAGAAAACCCAGGTTTAAATTTGGGCCAAAATATATTACCGAGTTTGTATGTACTCTTTTTGTTTGTGCGCTTCCTACAAGCCTCTAATTTCTCCCCACATACCAAAAACATACTGATAAATTGGGTTCTCTCTCCTTTCCTAAAGTTTTGCCCGAGACTTAACTGACCGGGACAACAGACAGTGACATGGTAGGAGTTTGATTTCTGAGTTCCTTTGAGTGATAGTTAAACATAACTGTGTGCTCAGTAATGTGCATTGGAAGATATCAGTGTCCTATTAATACATAATGATATTATAATAGTCTATGGCTAGCATAATTGACAATATGCAATTGCGCGTTGGAAGAAATCTTTAAATGTAATTTTTAAAAGCAGCCACTAGGGGTAGCTGTTAGATTAGTTATGTGTATGAACAGCTACAAAAAAATATGGGTATACTTGCACATAAGCAAGAGATTAATCAGTGCTCTCTGCTCGGTCCAGTGCTTCTTTAGTGTGATTTTATGCCAGTCTTTAAACTGTCAGCGGGCATTTGCTTCATCATCAAATCACACCTTCAACAAGACAGCAGAAAGGATGTTATTATTATGAATATGTCAGGTAAAGCACGTTTTAGGAGCTGAGGTGCTGTACGTGTCAAATATTTTCATTTCCGTGGAGTTTTTTTGCCTTCATGTTCCATTTCGCAAGCAATTATTTGACCCTCAGGTTCTACATTTCTGTCCAATTTATCAAAGTAGAACTTAGGCTAAAAGTATTCTCCTGAAAGTAAAGCAGTTTCAGTGCAACCCAATAAAAGTGGATAACTCTGCTTTGATCACCTCCTGAAATATGTGCAAGTCATTGTTTATCACATCTATCACCGAGTGAGACTCTGGAGTCTTACTTCTGTGTGAATTATATTGATTTTTACTTTTCTTGGAGTATTGACTGTGTTTGAGTGAACTGTTTAGACATTTTCAGTTACACCAAATGTAGCCACACATCCTCATTCCATAGCGCAACACAAAGAGCTATCTATATTACTTATCAACCGTTGTGCGTCCCCTAGTGGCCGGACCGCACAATGCCTTCCAATCGGTTGCGACACACAGACCATGCAATCTCGTGGTCGCAATTGGTGCGCAGAAACCGCTGGAACTTGGCTGCAGACAGACCAGAAGGAGGCGTGCGAACTATAAAACACTAAATACTAGGCTGCCACCATGGGAAGAGAAGTCCCCAGTGTGGCGTAATATGTTGGTGCTTTATAAATACAATAAATAAATATGCACGGATGCACAGCGGCGTACTCACATCACACCCACCACCTACTGCGCTCCCACGGTGATGCTGGCATGTGCAGGTGGCAGGGGGTTTACTGGTGATGATAATAAGTGCAGTGTATATCAAAAGATTTAAGATATTGCCATCTTTAGAGCAGTTAGGAAAATGTACTGTTACCAAAGGCAACCCCCCTACCCCAAACACCCCCCCCCCCCCCAAAAAAAAAACACAGTATAGCTATGTGTTTGGACATATAATAAGGGGTGTGTGGAAGGACTTAAAGGGAAGTTTACCTATCCATAACTTAGTCCCAAATAAAGGTATTTCAATACACAAACTGCTGATATTTGTGAGCTACTGTTTCAGCCTGCTTCTCTTGAAACACTGCATTCATGTACATTCCCTTTCTGCATGCACAAATGGTGCAAATGAAATCACTCTCCCACAATTCTTTAAACGTGCCCTCAAAACTCGCTTTTTCTGTCAAGTATACGCTCTACAGTAGGCCAGGTACCTTTTGACCTCTGGCCAATTTGTACTCCTACTAGATAACCTAAAACACAGTGCTTTTAGGTAGGAATATTTTACACCACCCCTCCTCTTGTACTCTAACCCCCCCCCCCCCCCTTTCCCTCAGCTCTATTCCTTTACATTCCTTTAGATTGCGAGCTTGCATGGGCAGGGCTCTCTCATTCTTTCGTGTCTGGAATTAGTTACAGTGCCAAAATTCATATGAATAAATGTGTAATTACCTGCGCTGTATTTTGTTCTGAATCTGTATTTTGTACCAACTCTTTATTTTGTATATTTGTGTATACCATTGTCTGTATTAATTTTAATTCCATGTTTCTTACTTTCTTTGTACAGCGCCACAGACTATGTTGGCATTTATAAATCAATAATAATAACTCTCTGAGGCCACCTTGAGTTTCACTGCCTACTATATATTTTCTGTGTTGCAGTTCCATAACTGCTTTTGAACTAAAGAAACTTGCTGATTTTTATTTATTTTCTCTAGATATATTTTTGTTTATATTGTGATATGAAAGAATGCTATGCATGCAGACTTGGAATAAGTGATGGGTTCACTTTTACTATTTGCATTTAATCATTTTATTTTTCAGAATGAGCAGTCTAGTCCAGCTTGTAGAGAGTTTGAAAACTCGCATGGAAGCACCAGACTACGAAATGGTAAGAAATCATATTTGTCTTATTATGTTTATATTTATGGCAGGAGACACATTACAAAATAGCATATTGGTCTAAACCTATAACACATGAGTGAAAATCATACACTCTGACTACACAGAGCCTTCATTGATCATACCTTGGCACACCCCAAGTGAGAGTCCAATTTGGGTCTTGAGTCATCGATTGGGTGACCACACCACGTGCACTGTAGGTCCGCTGAGTGCACTTTTCACTTATGTGTTATATGTTCATACGAATATACTACCGTATTTTCATGTATACTCAAAAGTTATATATTATGTACTAAGAGGACTTTTCCAATTCAGAACATGTTTACCAGTATATTTCCCTATATCTCTTAATTATTTCTTAGTTTTTCATTGCTTTTGGGTTTGCAAAGCATGTACATTGTTGTGCTAATGATTATCACTGCTTCACATATGCAGTGTTAATTGACACAGTTACATCAAATAAATCATTCACTGCAGCTGATTTTAGGGTGGTCCTACAACGACTGACTTGCTGGCCTTTCAGATACTGATAGTACAGTGACACAAGTTTCAACAGCCTGGAAAGGAAGTGTACAATAATGTACAGGGAAATGTAACTACAAAACTTTGTCCAATTGGACGAGCCCTATAGTACTGAATTAAAAGTTAGAACTTTATTTAAATATCTTAAAATCCATGTGGAATCATCACCTAAAGTATTACAATACAGGGTACCCACATGTATATGTACTTTACCACTCAAATGCTTATGGGGAATATCTAGGGGAGGTCCTGGTCAATCCCCCACCACCCCAAATGAATTGTGCCCTGATGTGGGGTGTCACTAGTCCCCACTCCCCAGTGGTTACAGTCCTAGGTGCAGTCAGACTCAAAGGGGTTCATCTGTAATAAAGTAGCTAGCTAGTTGGCCAGCAAGAGCAAAGTACCCTTGTACATGCACGTAAGTAGGGAACCTTCATATGCTGGAAGGTTACATATACAAAGTGCTCCTATATACAGTGGCACTACTCCATTCAACATGTTTTACCAAAAAGGCTTCGCCAGGAGTGCGATAGATAAAGTGCAGTGATAGCAAACAAAAATATACACTATACACAACATGTACAGCATTCCCCCATCCCCCTCCGCAGCAAAACAGCCCAAGTCAGAGCTGGTAGCCTCAGGTGTACTTGCCTACACCTGCCCATGAAATAGCCTTTGAGACAATTGCCCAATTACTTTTAAGCCCTTGAAATGAAGAGATTGTGTTAAAAAAAATGCTTTAGCCGATTCACATTTTTATGCAATCATTTTGTTCACTCCACTGAATTAAACCTGAAAGTGTGCACTTCAATTGCAATTCATTGTAGGCAGCATGGTGGTGTAGTGGTTAGCGCTCTTGCCTTGCAGCGCTGGGTCCCCGGTTCGAATCCCAGCCTGGGCACTATCTGCAAGGAGTTTGTATGTTCTCCCCATGTCTGCGTGGGTTTCCTCCGGGCACTCCGGTTTCCTCCCACATCCCAAAAACCATACAGATAAATTAATTGGATCCCCCCTAAAATTGGCCCTAGACTACAGTACTTGAACTACAACTACATAATAGATACAGTACATAGACATATGACAGAGGTAGGGATTAGATATATATATCGTATATACTCGCATATAAGCCGACCCGCATATAAGCCGACCCCCCAACTTTTCCCTGAAAAAACGGGAAAAAATGATTGACCCCCATAAAAGCCGGGGGTAGGAAATGCTGGATTGGTGCAGCCCCCAGTGTGTCCCAGTATAGCTAGTATAGTGCCCAGTATGGGTAGGTAGTGCCTCAGTTTAGCTAGTATAGTGCCCAGTATAGCTAGTAAAGTTCCCAGTATAGCTAGTATAGTGCCCAGTATAGCCAGTATAGTGCTCAGTATAGGTAGGTAGTGTCCAGTATAGCTAGTATAGTGCACAGTATAGCCAGTATAGTGCCCAGTATAGGTAGGTAGTGTCCAGTATAGCTAGTATAGTGCCCAGTATAGCTAGTATAGTGCCCAGTATAGCTAGTAAAGTGCCCAGTTTAGCTAGTATAGTGCCCAGTATAGCCAGTATAGTGCCCAGTATAGCCAGTATAGTGGCCAGTATAGGTAGGTAGTGTCCAGTATAGCTAATATAGTGCCCAGTATAGCTAGGTAGTTGCCAGTATAGCGCTCCCCCCGCGGCCGCCGCTGCTATTACCTGCTTAGGCAGCGGCTTCCTCTAATTCGCGTTCCCCTCTCATGTTGCATATAACTGTATCACAGCAGCGCGCCCGGCGCTGCTGCTGTGACGATGCAGGGGGTAGGAAAGAGCGTGGCTCCCTGTAGCTGCGATCTGTATCGCCGTTACCAGGGGAACCGCTCTTTCCTGCCCCCTGAATCGTCACAGCAGCAGTGCCGGGCGCGCTGCTGTGATACAGTTATATGCAACATGAGAGGGGAACGCGGATCAGAGGAAGCCGCTGCCTAAGCAGGTAATAGCAGTGGCCGGGGGAGGGGGGCGCGGACCACCAGGAAAGACTCGCATATAAGCCAACCCCCCCCCCCACACACACACACACACACACACACACAAACTTTTGACCCCCTTTTTGGGGGTCAAAAATTCGGCTTGTATGCGAGTGTGTGTGTGTGTGTGTGTGTGTGTGTGTATATATATATATATATATATATATATATATATATATATATATATATATATATATATATGTATATATATATATATATATATATATATAATATTTTATACTGTACAGCGCTGCGTAAGATGTCGGCGCTATATAAATACTAAATAATACTAATAATAATTGTAGTAATGTACAGAACCAAAATGAGAAAAAAAGTTGTCTGTCCAATTTATGGACCTAATTGTATCTCGTGTCAAGCTATGAAAAGTAATGTGCCTTGTAGTTACAGTATAACCATTGCAGAAAGCAATTAATGTATGCATCATCCTCATACCGTCCTTCATTTTTTTGTAAGAAACACATCCTAGCAGGCCAAGTTGTGTGTTGAATAGTAGTGTGTGTTGAATAGTCTGTGTAGGATATTTCCATGTTTGCTCTGGCTTCCAACCAGTAATTGTTGACCCATATTTAAAAAACTGTGTTGGCTTCTGTCTAAACCAATGTAAAACATACATTTTTTAATAAGCAGTGATAAGAGCGTAGTGGCTCTATTTTAATGTTCATTTATATATTAGGTACTGTACTGGTCCATAATATCGTTTTTCAGATGGAAAATAATGTTATGATTAGGGCCAGTCTTGTTCATAAAAGCCTACCCCAGTATACCACATTCAGTATTCTCTACAGGATAAACCAAATTGTACCCTATAAGACAGAATCACAAACTTCCCAAACAAAGTATTGAAGCGCTATGCCATGCTTGTCCTCCTTCCTTGGTACTGAGCAGCATGTCTGTACAGCCATCCAAATACTATAGTTTTGGATGATAGAACTGTCTGTAATTCTAGTATCGCTTGTTAGTACAGAAGCTGCCTAAAATGATTTGATACATTTATAATTGTGTTGTTGATTCTTTTGGTTTAAAAAATGACCCAGAAAACCCTTTTTTTTTCTCACCCATTTGTTTTTCAGATTCACCAGGCTGGTCTCACGTGTGATTATGCAGAGCTTCCGCACCATGTCAGCACAGAAACAGAGATCGAGGGCCTTATGCAGTCCATGAAACATGTACTAAAGCATCTTCCAAAGCCAACCCTGGTCACATTAGCCAGGTAGTAACAGTTATCAGCACTGTAAAGTTTGTTTGCCCTCACAGCAGTAGATTTCTTTTTATCCTTATCCCATTTTGCACTAGCAGAAAGATGAAAATCCCTGGTATGTAAAATGTCCTCCATATGCCACTATCCTGAAGGATGTTGGCTGCATTTGTATGGTTGTTTATTGTAGTTGCGATATACAGTACAATTCGCATGTGGTGCAGTCTTTTTTTTTTTTTTTTTTTGTACCAGTTTAAAGAGAGAACCTGAGGTGGGTTTCTGCAATCAATATTAGGACACAGAGGCACATTCTGCATACTATCACCAGCCTCTGTGTCCTTATAGTGTGCCTCCAGCCACCCCCCTGTGCTCTGCTGTCCCCCCTTATAAAAACCGCCAGGCTAGCGACACACAGGTTGTCGCTAGTTGGCTGTTTACATTCAGGCTGCCACTCTCCCGCCTCTAGCACGGCTCCCTGGCTGCGTCCCTTCCCTCCCCGCCTCCATAAGCTTCCTCCAATCTGCTTACAGAGCAATATGGTGTATATGCAGAGCTTCTGTTTGGGTTCAAGGTGCGTTTGTAGTTCTTGGGGGGGCTAAGCGCATCTCTGATGGAGGCCATTCGGAAGCGGCCTGGTGTTGCTCTGATCCACCTTTTGCGCAATTTTCGATTTTACTTGATTAGCCGCACCCAGGCTATGCATATACATAGGTTAGGATTTAGTTAGTGTTAGGCCCCTCCCATGGAGGATTGAATTCTTCGCAGTGGGAGGGACGAGTACTTAATAGGTTGCATGCAAGCTGTTACAGGAAACCAACATCCTCCAGTGGTAGACAGGTCATGTGTATGCTCGGTGTGTATTATATCCCACAAGTGGGGCTTGCACTCTTTTGCAGGTAGGCACTTGCCTATTTTTAAGTAGCGCTGTTCATTTCCTTGCTATGTACTAATTTAATTCGTTTTTGGTCAGCTGCTCCCACTTAACAGCCATGCTTTTGGTGTATATGCAGAGCTTCTGTTTGGGTTCAAGGTGCGTTTGTAGTTCTTGGGGGGGGGGGGGGGGCTCAGCGCATCTCTGATGGAGGCCATTCGGAGGCGGCCTGGTGTTGCGCTGATCCACCTTTTGCGCAATCTGCTTACAGAGGCGGGGAGGGAAAGGACGCAGGCGGGGAGCTGCGCTATAGAGGAGGCGAGGGAGCGGTGGTGAGTGGGGGGGAGCAACTGGAAGCACACTATAAGGGCACAGGGCCAGATTTATCAAGCATGTCTGAGACAAAATATTGGTAGGTTTTTAGAAATCCATGCAGAACTGTCTCAGGCATCTTAAGAAATCATTAGATAGTGCAGATTCCTTCTAAATTTGTTGTAAAATAGGAGGAGTTAGGAAGGTCTCTCAAACAGTGCAGTGTGTGAGGGGAATTGCTGTTGCTGAGGTAACCAACACACCTGCTGTATTGATAGCAGCATGCTCTGAGGAGGAATTCAGCAGGGGGAGGAGCACAACATTTCTCATGTCTAGCCTACACTCTGCAATCATGTCTAGCCTCCAATTCTACATCTGTAGAACAGCTATCAAGCACGTCTTAATCTGTGCCAGTTTAGGGATGGATTTGCACTTTTTTTTACCTGTAGTGCAGCTCTAGAAATTCATGCTAAATTGCCACTATTACCTAGGATTTAAGAAGGTTATTATTATCATGCAGAACTGTTCTCCCTGTTGGTTAGAACACATTAAAAAGAAAAAACTGTCGGTAATGTGTTGATAAATCTCCCCCACAGAGGCTGGTGATAGTATGCAGAATGTGCCTCTGTGTCTTAATATTGATTGCGTAAACCCACCTCGGGTTCTTCTTAATGAAGATTTCAGATGCAATTTTCAGTGGTTTCAGTCAAAAAAATCATACTGGATACATATTGCATTTTATGTGCAGTTTGGATGTGGAAGTTATTGTGAACAAGTGGTTTTAAGATCCATATTATTATGTTATCATCCCATTTGACTATATGCTTAAAATTATGAAGTCTTCACATCCCTATGCTGTAACCTCGCAGAACAGAGAAATGCTAGTCCACTCATTCAAGTAGGGGTGGGACGGCGAATCCACGAATCCCTCGAATATTGAGAAATATTCGAGATTCGTGGATTCGAATCCCGACGCAATTTCCCCCTAAACGAATCCGCCGAATCCCGCTGCATCCCCGCACCACCGCCGATCCCCCGCTCGTCCTATTCCGACCCCCCCGCACCTCCTCCGCTCGCCGCTTGTATAGATGTGAGCATTGGCTCACCTAACACCTGCCCTGGATTCCCTACCTGCCGCCAGCGCAGAGCCGCAGACCTCTTGTTTCCTCCTCTGTTCCCTCTAGTGATCCGCTTTTGCATCGCGTCATCACTGAAGCGCCGAGCGGGTTACTAGAGGGAACAGATGAGGAAACAAGAGGTCTGCGGCGCTGCGCTGGCGGCAGGTAGGGAATCCAGGGCTGGTGTTAGGTGAGCCAATGGTCACATCTATACAAGCGGCGAGCGGAGGAGGTGCGGGGGGGTCAGAATAGGGCGAGCGGGGGATCGGAAGAGGACGAGCGGGGGATGCAGCGGGATTCAGCGCTGGATCCCCTTGTTAGGTGAGCCGATGCTTTTTTTTTTCTTTGTAGGGGGTGAGCAGAGGAGGCGCACAGAGGGAGGGGTACCCTAGCTAGCTACACTGAGGGTCCCTATACCTAACTAGCTACACTGATGGTCCCTATACCTAACTAGCTATACTGAGGGTCCCTATACCTAACTAGCTATACTGAGGGTCCCTATACCTAACTAGCTATACTGCATGCCCCTATACCTAACTAGCTATACTGAGGGCCCCTATACCTAACTAGCTATACTGAATGCCCCTATACCTAACTAGCTATACTGAATGCCCCTATACCTAACTAGCTATACTGAGGGTCCCTATACCTATCTAGCTACACTGAATGCCCCTATACCTAACTAGCTATATTGAGGGTCCCTATACCTAACTAGCTATACTGAAAGCCCCTATACCTAGCTATACTGAAGGCCCCTATACCTAGCTAGCTATACTGAGGTCCCCTATACCAAACTAGCTATACTGAATCCCCTTATACCTAGCTATACTGAATGCCCTTTTACCTAACTAGCTATACTAAGGGCCCCTATACCTAACTAGCTATACTGAATGCCCCTATACCTAACTAGCTATACTGAATGCCCCTATACCTAACTAGCTATACTGAATGCCCCTATACCTAACTAGCTATACTGAATGCCCCTATACCTAACTAGCTATACTGAGGGCCCCTATACCTAACTAGCTATACTGAATGCCCTTATACCTAGCTATACTGAATGCCCCTACACCTAACTAGCTATACTGAGGGCCCCTATACCTAACTAGCTATACTGAATGCCCCTATACCTAGCTATACTGAATGCCCCTATACCTAGCTATACTGAATACCCCTATACCTAGCTATACTGAATGCCCCTATACCTAGCTATACTGAATGCCCCTATACCTAGCTATACTGAAGGCCCCTACCTAGCTAGCTATACTGAAGGCCCCTACCTAGCTAGCTATACTGAAGGCACCTATGCCTAGCTAGCTATACTGAAGGCACCTATACCTAGCTAGCTATACTGAAGGCACCTATGCCTAGCTAGCTATACTGAAGGCACCTATACCTAACTAGCTATACTGAATGCCCTTATACCTAGCTATACTGAATGCCCCTATACCTAGCTATACTGAAGGCCCCTACCTAGCTAGCTATACTGAAGGCCCCTACCTAGCTAGCTATACTGAAGGCACCTATGCCTAGCTAGCTATACTGAAGGCACCTATACCTAGCTAGCTATACTGAAGGCACCTATGCCTAGCTAGCTATACTGAAGGCACCTATACCTAGCTAGCTATACTGAAGGCACCTATGCCTAGCTAGCTATACTGAAGGCACCTTTACCTAGCTACCTATAGTGTGAGCACCTAGCCTGCCTACCTATACTGTGGGCAACCATTCCACGGAACGCAGGATTCGTTAGATTCGGGATTCGAAAGGTTCGAGATATTCGAGAACCTTTTTAGATTCGGATTCGGATTCGAAGAAATTGTGGATTCGTCCCATCCCTACATTCAAGCTAATAACTGCCATGAGAGGAGCACAAGAAAATGGGCAACTGCATACAGAGCAAAATTTAAAGGGATCTTAGATAGACATAACACCCATAATGAAGCCGAAATTGTTGGTTCCACATATCCATAGATGTGGAATCTAGACAAAACGGAATTTATGATCTTCCCACCCCGGCCATCCACGAACCTCCCAGATGTGCATGTCACTGTTAACCACACTACCATTCGCCCTACCTCTCAAGCCCACTGTCTGGGTGTCACCCTGGACTCCGCACTCTCCTTCACTTCCCACATCCAAAACCTCACAAAGTCTTGCAACTTCCACCTTCGTAACATCTGTAAGATTCACCCTTTCCTGACCTCTGCCACCACCAAACTCCTCATCCATGCCCTCATAATTTCCCGCCTTGACTACTGCAATGCCCTTCTGTCTGGTCTCCCTATGACCCGAACAGCCCCACTGCAGTCCATCATGAATGCGGCAGCCAGAATTATCCACTGCTCCCATTGCTCCACCATGGCAGATCCCCTCCTAGAATCCCTCCACTGGCTTCCTATCCAGTCCAGAATCAGATTCAAGATACTGTGTCTGACCTACAAATCTGTCCACAAAACCTGTCCAACCTACATTTTCCGATCTTACTCAGAGGTACACACCTAGCTGCTTACTCCGCTCTTCCAATGAACTTCGCCTAACCGCCCCTCGCATCACCCAGTCCCATGCACGCCTCCAGGACTTCTCAAGAGCTGCTCCAACACTATGGAACTCCCTACCTCCACCCATTAGGGCAGCCCCCTCCTTCAACATCTTCAAGAAAGCCCTCAAAACTCACCTTTTCACTCTGGCCTACTACCCCTCTCAAGTGCTCTAAACCCACAGCTGAACTCTGGTCCCCTACCGTTCGTGTCCTTACCTCTCCCTCTAGATTGTAAGCCTTTGGACAGGGTCCTCCTCCTTTCGTGTCCTACCTGATCATACACCTCCATTACTGTGAACCCATGCTATGCATCTGAGTGAACCTAACTTACCTAATCTCCATGCTCCATCCAGTGACTGACTAAGCATTACCTGGTACTCATACTGTGCTGTGTGGTCTGGTTTTCTTGTAATCCTGTATTGTCATATTGCTGTATGTCACCCCTAAATATTGTCTGTAACCTAAACTAATGTTCAGCGCTGCGTAATATGTTGGCGCTTTATAAATACAATAAATAATGTGTGAGGGAGGCATTGAGCCGCTGCAAGGCCAATGGCATTCAGAAGTCCCAGTGCTAGAGATAGATGCATACACATCATACATAAACAGAAAGTGCATCACTATGACCTACAGATCTAATAGGATTCAAAGAAAAAAATGTGAAAGTGCAGCAAACTTACATAAGGTCACCCGCAGGGCCAAATACCACATATCTTGTGTATGCAGCTAATCATCATGGAGGTACTACCAGCATATTACACCTACATTATGTGGCCTGACTCCATTGGCAAAAAAAAAAAAAAAAAAAAGCTAATACAGTTTGCTAAACTGACAGCTGTGCACTTGAGGCTTATGGGTAGAAATTAAATAACATTGTAATTTGACTGACTTCTCCTGAAATAAACATGTTATTTTATTTCTACCCATAGAAACAAAGTAACATTGCAATTTGACTGACTTTTCCTAAAAGAAAAATGCTACTTTGTTTGTGTTTTGTAACCCAGTAATAACCCCATAACAGTAAGTAAAGCATGAAGGAATGGACTGCAAAATTGGTAAAGGATGTATTTTCTTCCACTGCTGCCCACAAAGCTTCAGGGCTTTTCACCACACTATACACCTTTCTCCCTTTCTATAATTGATTTCTGTGCCATTTTGAGATATTTTTGGGTCTCTTGTTGCCAACCAGGGACCAGAACACAATGTCAGACGTTCTACACCATTGACTTCAGTAGAGTTTGTATTTAAGAATATCTGCCTTTTCGGCATATTCTGTTAAATATTATCTGAGCTGAATCTTGCACTTTTGTATTACTATTATTATTATTATTATCTACTATTCGAACAACAATACAGTTTGAGGGTTTTGTTGCTGTATGCCTATCCGGTGGACTCTTCCCACTACCTGTTCTGACATAAAACGAGTAAATATTTGGTAAAGAGTAGCAAAGAACCCCCATTAAGTTTCCTTTGCTGTACCTGGGACCACAAGAGGGTTTATATTAATGTCACTGAAGATATAGACACAGGAATTGAGAAACAGCGTGTAGAGTAAAGGTTTCTAACCTTAGTTGACGCTCTTCCAAGCTTCAATATTCTTTACAAGAGTAATGAGCGAAAAAAGCTGCTATCTTTGTTTGAAAAAAAAATAAAAAAAAAAATCTCCCATATCAAAGGAGAAATAAAGGAATACAACATGACATAGTCAAGATAAAACAATGAGATAAACTATTATCAGGCATATAATCTAAACATAGCTCATTATCATTAGTATAGAAAACGAGAAAGTCATACCATAGTTACTTTGAAGCAAGATTTGCGCCATAATGGTTGTAATTTAGGTAATTTGGTCAAAAGTTTACTACTATCATATCTGAGGATAAGGCCTGCATCCGCAGACCAGCCATCAGACGCGTTAATGGAGTCAATTCACCTCGTATAGTAGTTGTAGAGTGGGTGTAACGGGGGCCTCCACAAATATGGAGGACCTGGTTGGTAGTTTGATAGGGGTAATAATTGAGCGGTAGGTATCGCAGTCCTAAAAGACATACCATTGTGACCACATAATGACAAACTTTTCAGACATTTCTTCACTAGTATGAATCAATTCCTCCATCTTAGCAATTTGTTCAATTTTCTGAAACCATAGGGAGATGGGAGTTGGCTCTAGAGATTTCCATTTTAACGGAATGCACGCTTTGGCCGCATTCAGTAAATGTTCAACTAACGATCTTTTGTAAGATCGCACAGTGTCTCTAGTCAGGTGCAATAGAAATACGTCTGGTTTCCATTCAAGGCTCTCACTTGCAATCTCCGTAATCAGGGACTGGACCTGTTTCCAAAATGAAATGATCTTAGAACAGGACCACCAGATGTGGAGCAAGATTCCACGAGCATTTCCACATCTCCAATATGTATCTGAGACCACAGGAAAACGCCTATGGAGCCTGGAAGGGGTTCTGTACCAGTGAGAAAGTAATTTGTAGTTCATCTCTTGCACCAGTACACTGCAAGAGCTTTTGTGTGTTAAAATACATACTTTCTACCAGTCCTCATCACTAATTGTAATTTCAAATCCTAATTATGGGTGCGCAGGTGCTGAATAATATGGATGGAGAATTAATCGATAATAAATGGATCAATATTTTATTATAAAAGTCAAAATTACATGCATAATGCACATGCATTACCCTCAATCACACTGTATCCATACATGCATGGGAGTCATATGGTGTCCATTAAAAAATGTATAAATTACATATATACTTAGAGATTAGAGATACTCTTTCAGTCTTTTAGTATTTTTAAAGAAAAACCCTGCGGAGTCTCTAAGTATATATGTAATTTACACATTTTTTTAATGGACACCATATGACTCCCATGCATGTGTGGATACAGTGTGATTGAGGGTAATGCATGTGCATTATGCATGTAATTTTGACTTTTATAATAAAATATTGATCCATTTATTATCGATTAATTCTCCATCCATATTATTCAGCACCTGCGCACCCATAATTAGGATTTGAAAGTAGTGTTTTTTAAGGTGGGAGGAGGGGGATACCCACCTCATCTGGGAAGCAGCAGGTGGGCAGTATCAGGATCTTTTTAGCTTTATTCAGGCAGCGCCATCTAACTTTTGTTGTACTAATTGTAATTTGTAGACGCTGTTCCCATGCTTCTTTAAAGAGAACTTTTTGTCCTTGTACTAAAGCGAGGAGCAATTGGTACAAGCAAGTGATCAAATGCCTTTAAAGTGAATTTTGCAGTACCATTTGTTCATAATCCGTCAACTTTCTTCCAACCCCACTACTTGATTTAAAGGTGGAAAGAAAGCTTCTAAGCCCTCAAACCTTTTTCTTTATTATGTGTTGTTTCTTCATAGCATTAAATAGGGGAAACTATGCATGTTTAAAATGTGTATTTTATTCATTTTCCTTCAGACATTTTACCACTCCCACTATAGTGTTCTCCAGTTCATTTTCTTGCAAATCTTCCCTGGTGCTTCATATAACCTAGGGCTGGCTCACACTGCAAGAGCTTTTTGTAAGCTCGTGATTTGAAGGCTCTTGCTAATGTAATGCTATGTGTGCGTTCTCACTTGAGGGATGTGATTTTATAAAAAATCCCTCATAGCATTAGCAAGAGCTTTCTTTTTAAATCACTAGTGCTTAAAAAGCTCTTGCAGTGTGAACCAGCCCTTAAATGGCTGATAATTTGCTTGGAAATGAAAACCACAAGACTTATCCATGTAGTCTTTAAAGGGGCACTATGGCAACAAATTTTAAAATGTAAAATATGTGCAAAGATAGACAAATAAGAAGGATATTTTTTTTCAGAGTAAAATGAGCCATAAATTACTTTTCTCCTATGTTGCTTTCACTTACAGTAGGTAGTAGAAATCTGACAGAAGCGGCAGGTTTTGGACTAGTCCATCTCTTCATAGGGGATTCTTAGCATGGCTTTTATTCTGTATAAAGATATTCCCGAAAAAGCATTTAAACAATGATGCTGGCCAGCTTCCCTGCTCGCTGCACAGATTTTTGGCAGTTGGACAGAGCAACTGCCATTCACTAAGTGCTTTTGAAAATAAATAAATCCATGAGAATCCCCCATGAAGAGATGGGCTAGTCCAAAACCTGTTGCTTCTGTCAGATTTCTACTACCTACTGTAAGTGACAGCAACATAGGAGAAAAGTAATTTATGGCTCATTTTACTCTGGAAAAGATGTACTTCTTATTTGTATATCTTTGCATATATTTTAAATTTTAAAAATTTTCGCCATAGTGTCCCTTTAAAGAGAACCAGAGATGAAGCACCCTCATGTATTTTATTACATTTACCAGTGGGAACATGACAGTAAACACCTACCCTGCTTTTAGTTTCATTCTTCTCTGCTTAATCTGTCTGTTATCAGCTGTGATAAGAATCCACAACTGAGCATTCAGTCTAGATTTGACCTGGAATCATTATAGCTGAGTCAGTCTTCTGTGGAGTCTTTCCAAGCCCGCCCCCTCCTGGCTCAACTTTCCTGCTTTGCATACTCAGAGCTGAGGACATGGGAGGGGCTGCTCCTGCAGAAAGAAGCTCTGAAACAGACAAAGTGTGGGGCTGTGTGATCTGTGTGCACTGTGCAGCCAGTCATCATTATTATCTACTGTATGAAGTTTCATTTCTATGAGAGACTCTTACAGGCAGCCACATAGCATACCAGAATAATAAAATTGAAAGGACACAGATGAAAGCCTGCAGCAGCAGCCCTGCCTGTCTATAGTTTCATAGAGCCTAGACAGCACATCCAGAACAGCTCATAACCTGGAAGCAGAAGGGATATGAGCCGGCGGGCATATTGGATTTTTCCTGGAGCAATAATGGATAAAAAAACACTCAAAGGCACACATCTGGTTCCCTTTAACAACTCTGGTTCCCTTTAACAACTCTGGTATCAATGAAGTGGTGAGGAAACTTCTGACACCACAGGTGCATCTTTCCAAATGTGCTGCCATTATGCATTCTGTTTTCTTTTCACTTGGACAGTGCAATGTTACCTAACTGAATGTGTTTAGTGTGTGTAAGCTGTTCAGGAGATTATTGTGAGATAACTTTGCTGGATTACTATAAAGCTCTCCCCCTTGACTGACTATTTCTTTGACGACAACGCTCCCCCACCCACCAGGTGAAGTTATGCACGCACCACTCCTGTGTCCCTCTGCCCCCACCACACGGCATAGAAATAGAACATGTTGTCAGCTGCACAGTTGGCATGCACTGTACAGGCCCCCCAGCGATGCCACCTAAGGGGATCAGGTCCCGATGGGTGACGCCAGTCAAAGTTGTGTATGCCCCTATAGGCCTGAGGGCGCTTTTAGATTTAGCAGCTTATTAGCTTACAGAAAAATCGCAGGATAATCCCTGATTCTTTTACTGCGATTTTTAAGCAAGTCAATGGCAGCATTTAAAAAAAAAAAAAAACAGAAATGCAGTGCTGACAGATCAAACGTGTGTCTCAGGCCTCACCTTAAATGTTTACAGTGCAGTGTCAGATTTCATCAGCAGATGGATGGTGATGTAATTATAATGTGGCATTGCAGCTTCCGTTAGGTCTTGCAGATGCTACAGTACTACATGCAGTAGTCAAGGCACCTAGAATTCAAGGCACATAGAATAGGTTTGCACAGATGGCTTCAAAGACAAATAGTGGCAGAATGCAGAATTCTTGTAATTGTATTTTTCTATGGAAATCATATATATTCTGACCTCAATATTAACTCTCTGTTCTCCCCTAGATCTAGTTTAGATGATTACTGCCCTTCTGATCAAGTTGATTTCATTCAAGAAAAAGTCCTGGATGTCCTGCGTTCACTTTATGGCACACTCGATGTTCATTTAGAGTTTTCTCCTGGATCGTCTTCTATTTGAAGTTACTTTACATGGTTTTCTCTTAGGGATTTACATTTTATTTGTCAATGTTATAGTGTGCACATTTAAAAAAAATACAGTTTGTAAAGATAGAGCTATACCAGCTTCCTCAATGGCAGTAGCAGAGGTAACCATTCACGATTTCTTCATCAAACTCCATTCACATCTGACGGTGACAGCTGCAAAGTCCATCATTCCAACATTTAAAGATTACCTAACGTAAAAAAAGACAGAGCCTGTCATGACAGGCTCTGTCTTAATGCTGCATGGTGGGAAGGGCCTCAGGCATAAATACTTACATCATCCAACATCTTTGGGACTCAGGTGATGCTCTACCCTCTCTGCAGGAATGCAATCACTGCCATGTTTTCAGCCACTAATGGCCACCGGCTGCTGAGCTGGGGGCCGGCTACTGCAATGCAGGTGAATTGGGCCACAGTCTCTGCAGAGATTATGAAAAAAACCCTGCCATGCCTGCAATACCGAGGAGGTGGACTGATTACCTCAGAACAGGTACCATCATCAATCAATAAGACAGAGAGGTCCATATGCTATTCACTTTTTCGCCTGAGTTTTCAACCAGGAGATAATTTTTCATCTTCTATTTAAAATAACTTTCCAGCACTTTTCAACAAAAAAGGAACCAAAAAGTAAATGAAAAAGTACTATCAAAAATATTTTGAGTATTTTCTTGCCTTCTGGTGGCTTAAAAGGCATTTTATTGACAAGTTTAAAAAAATTACCTAGGAGAAAAATCAGGGAAAAAAATTGTATATGGGCCAATGTGTCTACCCAAGCTCTGTGTTTTGTAATTTAAATACTCCTTGAGATTGCGAGCACAAAGTCTCCTTATAGTCATTGGCTGGCTCATTCACTCTAATTCTAGCCACTGTACACCATTTGCTGTGCATCAAACGGTTGCATTATTTCAAGGAAGGCAGTATCATTGGATCGAGACACTTGAGACCTGTCAACCATGGATACTGCCTCTGAGGATGTACCATAAGTATAGCTATTTCTCTAAGCAGGATATTTTTTTATAGTTTGCAATATACTTGCGATTGCATTTTAAATGCCACTCCAAAACACCTCTATCATTTGGTTAAGGTACTATACAGAAACCCTTAAAGTTCTCTGCTAAGTCACCAGATGAACAGGACCTAAAAAGGTGAATTCTTCATTGGCTTTGTGTATTGCTGTATGAGTTGGAAACCACAGTTGCTCACTTACAGCTGAATTATCGTAAATACCTTCTGTTTTAAGAAGGCAAAATTACATTTAGCATTGTTTGTTTAGCTAACCCTTCCCTCACTGTACTTACCTTTTACCTTAACCAAGTGATGCTTAACTTGGTATTTGCTTAATTCCATGTCATGTCTTCCGACAGTGTAAATGCAACATTGCAAAATTCCTGCAGCACCCTAGCTATTAAGGCTGAATTGTCCTTAAAGTGAACCTAAACTGACACCCGACAAGGAATACATACAACATAGGTACATATGGCTAGATAAATTAGATCCTAGTAAGAACTAATACATTTTTACTACTTTTTTTTTTTATTTTTTTTTTTAGTTGGCAAAACCAATACTTTATGTATGTAAATGAGGCAATCAAATTGCAATCAACTGGTAGCTTGCCTGAAAAATAGATTGCAAATTACTCGTACTTGCTTTAATAAACACTGCTAATAATTCAATACTACTGACCTGATACTCTTAAAATGTAACCTCAAGATTTAAACATATTTGCGACTTTTGGAAAGTTTGATTTATCATTACTACTACACATACAATTATCTCATAAGTTTATTTTCACTTCAGGTTGGCTTTAAAGAGGAGCTGTCAGCCATGCGATCTCGCTACACAAAAGTAGCTAAATACTTGCTCTACTTACATACCGTATATACTCGCATATAAGCCGACCCGCATATAAGCCGACCCCCCAACTTTTCCCTGAAAAAACAGGGAAAAATGATTGACCCCCATATAAGCCGGGGGTAGGAAATGCTGGATTGGTGCAGCCCCCCAGTGTGTCCCAGTATAGCTAGTATAGTGCCCAGTATAGGTAGGTAGTGTCCAGTATAGCTAGTAAAGTGCCCAGTATTGCCAGTATAGTGCCCAGTATAGCCAGTATAGCGCCCAGTATGGGTAGGTAGTGCCTCAGTTTAGCTAGTATAGTGCCCAGTTTAGCTAGTATAGTGCCCCAGTATGGCTAGTAAAGTGCCCAGTTTAGTTAGTATAGTGCCAAGTTTAGCCAGTATAGTGCCCAGTTTAGCTAGTATAGTGCCCAGTTTAGCCAGTATAGTGCCCAGTTTAGCCAGTATAGTGCCCAGTTTAGCTAGTATAGTGCCCAGTTTAGCTAGTATAGTGCCCAGTTTAGCTAGTAAAGTGCCCAGTTTAGCCAGTATAGTGCCCAGTTTAGCTAGTAAAGTGCCCAGTTTAGCCAGTATAGTGCCCAGTTTAGCTAGTATAGTGCCCAGTTTAGCCAGTATAGTGCCCAGTTTAGCCAGTATAGTGCCCAGTTTAGCCAGTATAGTGCCCAGTTTAGCTAGTATAGTGCCCAGTTTAGCCAGTATAGTGCCCAGTTTAGCCAGTATAGTGCCCAGTTTAGCCAGTATAGTGCCCAGTTTAGCTAGTATAGTGCCCAGTTTAGCTAGTATAGTGCCCAGTTTAGCCAGTATAGTGCCCAGTTTAGCCAGTATAGTGCCCAGCATAGGTAGGTAGTGCTCCGCCCCCCGCCCCCCGCTGCTGCTATTACCTGTTTAGGAAGCGGCCGCTTCCTAATCCGCGTTCCTCTTCTTAAGTTTCTTCTCAGAGTATCACAGCAGCGCGCCCGGCGCTGCTGCTGTGACGATGTAGAGTGCAGGAAAGAGCGCGGCTCCCTATAGCGGCGATCTGTATCGCCGTTGCCAAGGGAACCGCTCTTTCCTGCCCCCTGCATCGTCACAGCAGCAGCGCCGGGCGCGCTGCTGTGATACTCTGAGAAGACACTTAAGAAGAGGAACGCGGATTAGGAAGCGGCCGCTGCCTAAACAGGTATTAGCAGCGGCGGCCGGGGGGGAGCGGGGCGCGGACCACCCACCCACCCACCACTAGACCACCAGGGAAGACTCGCATACAAGCCGACCCCCCAACTTTTGACCCCCATTTTGGGGGTCAAAAATTCGGCTTGTATGCGAGTATATACGGTAGGTATTGCACTGTCCACGTTTTGATTTTA
Organism: Hyperolius riggenbachi; assembly: GCF_040937935.1. Taxonomy (NCBI): domain Eukaryota; kingdom Metazoa; phylum Chordata; class Amphibia; order Anura; family Hyperoliidae; genus Hyperolius; species Hyperolius riggenbachi. The sequence continues at coordinate 247,142,522 of NC_090650.1, forward strand.
GTGATTTTTGTATAGTAAAAAAAGAAAATCATTCTTAAGCTCAACACACACCATACAATCTTGGTTGTACAGATTTACCAAATGTATGTAGTATAAGGGCCAACAGATTGAAAATACCTTGAATGAGTGATTGGATAAGCTCTTATACTACATGAAAGTGGTAAGATTGAATAACCAAGATTGTATGGTGTGTGTTGAGCCTTAGGATTCTCCATTTTAATTGTGCCTATCTTGAAGCCAATCCTGATGTCATTTCCTCCCTTACTCTCCTCAGCCTGATTGTGTATGCATTGCCCACCCTGCTCCCAGTTTTCAGGAACTTCCACCCAGCTCTGCAATAGAAAGCGCATTGTCTCAGCATGAGAAACATAGGCCAATTAGAGAGGAACAGAGTTGTGGGAGGTGAAAACAGCCCCCTCCCCCCCCTGTTTTCACCTCCCACAACTCTGTTCATCTCTAATGTTGTCTTTTTTTGCTTCTTTACTTTTCTCTAAGACTTAACTAATGCAGCCTGATTGGCTGAAGCCTCTTCCCCCCCCCCCCCCCCCCCGGAAGTGGCTTCAGCCAATCAGGCTGCATTAGTTAAGTCTGAGAGGACAGTAAAGAAGCAAAAAAAGACAACCCAGCATGCCCTGCAACTTCTTTTGTGTGGCAATGTACCAAATATGTCAGGTAAACTGGGAAATGATAATTTATCAACAAGAAAAGTAAAAGTGATTTCTAACTTTTGGATGGCCTAGTTACCATGCTTATTATTTATTACTTACTCAGATAAAAATAAGGAATTGATTTTTGATTTTATGCCTGACAGTTACACTTAAAGCAATCCTGAACCCGGAAAAAAACAAAACTACCTGATCCAAGAGGTTAGCCGGTTCTGTAAAAAGAGCAGAGGGGGCAGGATAGAGGCAAGGGAAAGGCTTGAAGGGGTGGGAAAGAGGTGGCGAGAGGTGCATAGAGGCGGGGGAAGGGGCTCTGAGGGGAGGGGAAGGGGCGTTTTACAAGAGTGCCTCTCCTGCAAGGGGCCCCCCTTCCACTAGTAATCTACCAACAATCTGTTGTCAGCAATTTCAGGGGGACGCAGCGGAGGGAAGGGGAGACAGAGAGCAAAGCACATAGGACACAGAAGCACACCATTAAGTAAAGAACAGTCCTCTGTGTCCCATTTGAATTGAAAAACAATACTTTGGGTACACTTTAACCTTCTGGGGGCATGGGGGGGGGGATTTGTAGGCAACGGTATCCCCCGTATAGATACAGTGGGTTGCAAAAGTATTCGGCCCCCTTGAAGTTTTCCACATTTTGTCACATTACTGCCACAAACATGCATCAATTTTATTGGAATTCCACGTGAAAGACCAATACAAAGTGGTGTACATGTGAGAAGTAGATCGAAAATCATAAATAATTCCAAACATTTTTTACAAATAAATAACTGCAAAGTGGGGTGTGCGTAATTATTCGGCCCCCTGAGTCAATACTTTGTAGAACCACCTTTTGCTGCAATTACAGCTGCCAGTCTTTTAGGGTATGTCTCTACCAGCTTTGCACATCTAGAGACTGAAATCATTGCCCATTCTTCTTTGCAAAACAGCTCCAGCTCAGTCAGAGTAGATGGACAGCATTTGTGAACAGCAGTTTTCAGATCTTGCCACAGATTCTCGATTGGATTTAGATCTGGACTTTGACTGGGCCATTCTAACACATGGATATATTTTGTTTTAAACCATTCCATTGTTGCACTGACTTTATGTTTAGGGTCATTGTCCTGCTGGAAGGTGAACCTCCACCCCAGTCTCAAGTCTTTTGCACTCTCGAAGAGGTTTTCTTCCAAGTTTGCCCTGTATTTGGCTCCATCCATCTTCCCATCAACTCTGACCAGCTTCCCTGTCCCTGCTGAAGAGATGCACCCCCCGAGCATGATGCTGCCACCACCATATTTGACAGTGGGGGTGGTGTGTTCAGAGTGATGTGCAGTGTTAGTTTTCTGCCACACATAGCGTTTTGCATTTTGGCCAAAAAGTTCCATTTTGGTCTCATCTGACCAGAGCACCTTCTTCCACATGGTTGCTGTGCCCCCCACATGGCTTGTGGCAAACTGCAAACGGGACTTCTTATGCTTTCTGTTAACAATGCCTTTCTTCTTGCCACTCTTCCATAAAGGCCAACTTTGTGCAGTGCATGACTAATAGTTGTCCTATGGACAGAGTCTCCCACCTGAGCTGTAGATCTCTGCAGCTCGCCCAGAGTCACCATGGGCCTCTTGACTGCATTTCTGATCAGCGCTCTCCTTGTTCGGCATGTGAGTTTAGGTGGATGGCCTTGTCTTGGTAGGTGTACAGTTGTGCCATACTCCTTCAATTTCTGAATGATCGCTTGAACAATGATCCGTGGGATGTTCAAGGCTTTGGAAATCTTTTTGTAGCTTAAGCCTGCTTTAAATTTCTCAATAACTTGATCCCTGACCTGTCTTGTGTGTTCTTTGGACTTCAAGGTGTTGTTGCTCCCAATATTCTCTTAGACAACCTCTGAGGCCCTCACAGAGCAGCTGTATTAGTACTGACATTAGATTACACACAGGTGCACTCTATTTAGTCATTAGCACTCATCAGGCAATGTCTATAGGCAACTGACTGCACTCAGATCAATGGGGGCCTAATAATTATGCACACACCACTTTGCGGTTATTTATTTGTAAAAAATGTTTGGAATCATGTATAATTTTCATTCCACTTCTCATGTGTACACCACTTTGTGTTGGTCTTTCATGTGGAATTCCAATAAAATTGATTCATGTTTGTGGCAGTAATATGACAAAATGTGGAAAGCTTCAAGGGGGCCGAATACTTTTGCAACTTACTGTAGCTAGGTATGGGTTTCCCCCATATAGATAGGTGTCTCCCTTATAGCCAGCAGCCATTACTCACCTCCCAATCTCCAGCGATGAGCAGCTCTAGCCCCTTCCGCTCTGCCCGCATCCCTGCTCGCACTGCCGACTGACGTCATCCAGCCGGGACCCGACATTAGAGTCAGAGCGAGAAGGAGTGCCAGGCAGAGCAAAAGGGAGGGACGATTGCCGGGGGAATGTCAGGAAGGCGAGTCTCGGTCTCTTCCTCCCCTCTTACCGCCACTGCTTATAGTGATCACTATGATCAGCCGGCGATCGTAGTGATCAGGAGCCAAACGCCATGGCTCCTGATCATTGAGCGGAGATGTCAGCTTTCATATGACAGCATAATCTTACCTCTCGAGTGCATGTGATTGCTTCAGGAGCTCTAAAAGCAGGTGGCGTAAATCCTACACCGCATCAGAGTTAAGCAGCCACAAGTGCAGCCAGGGATTTACATTCGGCGGTCCCCAGATGGTTAAGCTGAGAACTACTGCTAGAAAACAGTATGGCAGTCTTGACAGAACTACGTACATTTATTTAAATTTTTTTGTGCTCGAAGTGGCATCCTGTTAATCTGTAATCAATAGAAACATCACTGTGTGTATAGTTACCATTTGATATGTAGCAATGTATTTTAGTCCTATTCTGAGAAATAGGTCACCTCTTTTGGGCAATTGTGAAACAGTTCCTTATCTTTCAGACCAAGTGAAAAAGGAGGTGTGACTTGTCAGGAGATAACTCGTGAAATAACAGAATGAAGGACACTAGAGCTCAAATATTTAACAAGTGTTACTATACATCCTGTAAAGAACAGATATCCACTGGTATAAATTAATGTCATAAGGTCCGTACACACGCCCGGCGGATCGCTCAGAAACAGCCGTATCAGTCCGCCGACAGTGCGTACACACGCCGGACTGTCGTTGGAACGCCCACCCAGCGGGGCAACGACGGACCCGTCGTTGCCTCCAGTCCGGCGTGTGTACGGACCTTTAGACTTTAGTTTGATTCTGTACATTGAAGTGTAGCTTCTTCTAGTGTGTGTCAATAATAACCAGTAATGTTTATATATGTGTGTTTTAGACTTAAATGTGTATTTTACAGATTCAGTAAGTATTCTAAGCAATATACTAGCGGTTTGTAGTTTGTTATAGACCTAATTATGCATTTAGTGTAAGGCACTTTATATGAGCAGTTTGAGCTAAACGGAATGCTCAACATGTGAGTCTTTAATGTGTGCCAAAGTGCATTAAATAATTCTGAACATAAAGAGAGTTGGAGTATTAAGAAAAACGATGCCATCGGTGGGTGTGGTAGCCAGTACATATATCAGTGACGTATATCAGTGTGTCCCACAGCTGACACCACTTTCACTTGCTGTAGGACTTCCTGGATATGTGTAGCGAACTCCACCCCACTGCATGATGCTCAGTGAATTGATTGTATAATAAACCACTCCTGCCAACACTTGGTCCCGCTATCTCTCTCACCACTGCTCTTGTCCACCTGCTGGGCCTATCATTTGTGTGGTACCCTCCCTCACCAGACCCGCCAACACTGGTTGTTCCCAGGGCTGTGGAGTCGGAGTCATGGAGTCGGGCAATTTTGGGTGCCTGGAGTCGGAGTCGGGAAAAAATGCACTTACTCCGACTCCTAATGAATTTGTAACTGTAATTAAAATAGAAAATATGATAAAATGTTCTATTTCTCAGATAATAGTCATTAAAAATAATGTATATATACAGTATATATACAGTAATAGCTGTGCTTAGTCCACAAAAATGAAATAAACCAGTCAAAATTAGTTACTTGTGCTGCTTCAATAGAGCAGTCCCCGTATTTTTAAGGTCAGATATACATATCTGATTGTGACTGTATATATGATGTGTACACAGGAATCTCTTATATATACTAAATAACATCTATGCTGTAAGAATAAATCCTGATGTGTAGCTGTGTCACTAATAGAGATGGTCAACGAGATGGAAATAATTCTGCATTGATGCTGATTTATGCAAATGTATGCACTCCCTTTGCTGATGAAATCAAATAATGTGATATGTTATTAAAATTTGGTTTGGTGACTACAAATTAAAGGGCAACTGAGACGGATGAAAAGTAAAGTTTTATACATACCTGGGGCTTCCTCCAGCCCCCTTCAGGCTAATCAGTCCCTCGCTGTCCTCCACCACCCGGATCTTCTGCTATGAGTCCTGGTAATTCAGCCAGTCAGCGCTGTCCGGCCGCATGCCGCTCCCACAGCCAGGAACATTCTGCACCTGCGCAATAGTGCTGCACAGGTGTAGTATGCTCCTGGCGGCGGAGTGTGTGCATGCGCACTACGCCTGACTGGCTCAAGTACCTGGACTCATAGCAGAAGATCCAGGTGGTGGAGGAGGACAACGAGGGACTGATTATCCTGAAGGCGGCTGGAGGAAGCCCCAGGTATGTACAAAACTTTAATTTCATCTGTCTCAGGTTTACTTTGTTACACAGTAGTACTATACTCTACATATGCACTCCCCACAGAGCTGCAGGGAAACCACTGAGAATGCTGTGCACATTGAACACAGGTGTTGTCTGTTTACAATCTCCTCATTCCCCTGCAGAGTACCTGCACATCATTCTTACATGCACCCACACTTACATTGCCTAGGGCCTGATAGATGTTCTTTGTTCCGGTTTGTACCTTTTACAAGTACTCTTACCAAGGACTAGTTTTAGTCTGAAGGGAATAAATATAGTAGTCTACATATCCTTCTCACTTCAGTTGTCTTGTAAAATTCCTAAGCGTTGGCAGTTAAGAGACGAATTTCATGTTACATACTTTTAATCAACAAAATTGTAATATGCAAATTAGAGGAGTCGGAGTTGTGGAGTCGGAGTCGGTGGAATCCTAAACTGAGGAGTCGGAGTCGGAGCCGGTGGATTTTTGGACCAACTCCACAGCCCTGGTTGTTCCCCATAATGCAGCATGTGCAATGGAACCTGCTGGAGAGGCCTTATTATAGCTCCCTTTCCTGCTCTTAGCAATTCGCTCTCTTCACTTAAGCCACTGCTCACTTGTATATTCATGCTGTTGTGTCATTGTGTTTGCTGTTGTGGCAATGCCTCTGAACCTTTAAAGCAGAGAGCAGAATCCAGAGAGAAGCTGGATGGTGATGGCAGCAGAGGAACAAGGAAGACACACCGGCGGGATGCAGAGGGCACACACGGGGGGGGGGAAGCGGGCAACTGTTGAACTGAAGAGACTCAACAGCTGCAACCAGAAAAGGTAGCTACACCAATATCACACTGCTGCACAAGAGGCAAGGAGGATCAGTTGTGGTGGGACTTGTGAAAAAGGACAAACCAAGCTGCGCACTGATGCAAGCAATATATAAACCAGGGTTTCATATGAGGCCATTGTTTGGCAAAATATTCTATTCTTGGCCAATATTCAAGGGCATAACCTCTTTATTTTCTGCTAACTAATAATTGGCAGTATGTAATGCCGATCTTTTGTCTTCAGCAGTTCCTGAGTCGCCCACATAAAACAGTCTGTGTCGGGACATGTATTATGTATTCTCATCCTGGGTCAGTGGCTCAGAAGGTATTAGAAGCAGAAAATCAGCATAACAGCCAGGCAAGTAAAGGGTGTCAGCAACTGCACCATCAATGTTCCCTCAATAATTTCTGTCCATCAGAATCAACTAAATAATATGGATAACCAAGAGTCAAGACACCGATTCATTGTACACTTTAGTGTTATATAATCTATTCTACACATCAGAGAAGCAAGAGAGTTTATAGTGCCGGTTCCACCAGCAGATGGAGCTCCGGAAATATTTATTTTGCAATGTTTCACATTTTACTGATTTATTTTTGGTGCTGAACCTTAATAAACACAATTTTTTTTACAAAAAAAAAAACAGTAGTCATTTCCTTTAAGGATTACAGGGCACAATGAATGTTTCAGGCGCCTCTGTCCTCAATTTTCTGGCAGATAGATGATTTAATTGATAACGTCCAACATCTGATTTTCAATCATTTTTTCTGATCAATTTCTCACATAGAAGTGAATGGAAATCGATCAGAAAAACAGTTTGAAAATTGATCGGACAGTAAATCTGCTGAAAAATGTCATTGTGCATTACCAGCATCAGAGGAAAAATGTGGCCCTCAACAGCAACATAAGGATATTATGTTGATCTTTTAAATGTGTTCTCTATACAGGTTTCTTATAGCAGGTACTGTGTATATGGATCTTTTAATTATAGCAGACCTGAACTAAACTAACCTAACCAAAATGAAGCAAACAGTACGGCTTTTTTGCACTGTAAATTGCAAACGCAATGCCATTTCCTTGCAATTTTACAGTGAGGTTTGCTGGGTTTTTCACTAGATCACAAACACAAGGAACACAAAGAGGGGAAGCAGAAAAAAAACACAACTTTTGTGATCGGGCAAAATTGCATTGCAATTGCATCAAACTAGTATAAGGGATTGTGCTGCTATATGCCTGTGCAGCACAATCTTGTGTAGTGTGAACCAGCCCTAAGGCTGTGTTACCTCCCTGTGTAACTAAACACTTACATCTGTGTAAAGGTGGCTGTTAACAATACCATCCTCTGTGCGATCGATCGTCTGATTCAATCATAATGTTGATTGGAAACGATCACTTCGGCCCTCTAACAGAAGAAAAGCTGTTATTGGATTAGATTAATGGAATCGATCTGATTTTGGGACCGTTTTTTTTTTTCTCTAATTAGATCAAACAGAATAGCAGCGTTCCTTTAGTGGGCCCGAACGATCATTTCCGATCATAATATTACGATCGATTGTCCAGAGAATTGTGTTAATGGCCACCTTTAGAAAACTCTTCCCTTTCTACCAGCAGATCTGTCGATGACAGCTGTATTATGCTGGGAACAAACTGCAGTTTCCCATCTGATTATCGGGAACCGGGCGATTATTTCCAACATGTCCAATCTGTTTCCGATTTAAGAAAGGAATCAAAGTACTCATCGGAAAATCGGGAGCAGTTTAGACATGTACACACAGTACAACTTCCTGTCCTATCACCCGTCGATCAGACAGGAAATTGCATCATGGGTTCCCAGCATTAGACATATCAAACAGAAGAGAAAGAATGCACCAATATAAAACACCACTCAATTATATCCTATAAATGTCACAATTTTATTTCTTATTTTTCAAAAACAATTGCACCAATTCTTCATAATATATACTTGATACATATTCCAATATTATAGTGTTCAGCAGGAAAATAATTATTGCAGCTCGCTAAAAATAGACCCTCTTCAACATACAATCTGGGTTCAGTAAGGTGCAATAGTGTTTTTCAATGGTTAAATACATACAAGCAAAAAATGAGAAGTGACATAAAGTATCACTACTGCTAAAGGTGCACACAAATACAAAGGAGTGGGCAGAAAGCATTTGCATTTTTCCTGTAAAAATTGACAAACCTTTTTTGCTGCTGCTGCATGCGAAGGAATCCGTGCATTGAGAAGCTCCACTCCATACCTCTACTAGATCCAAGGCAGGGCCAGGGCTTTACAGAAAGATAGGAAAAATAAATCATGGCATAGAAAAGTAAGAAGTAATTTGTTTATGTTTTGCAATCCTCCATGAGCTTGCAGGTCAGCATCTTAAGAGGTGGGAGGAGGTCGGTGGGTGCTGCTGAGGGTGAAGAGAGGTCACTGGGCACTGCAGTTGGGGACGAAGTCACTAGGTGCTCCTGTGGTTGGGGGGGGGGGGGGGGAGTCACTGGGTGCTGGTAAGAAGAACAATGAAAACTATTTTGAGTATTTTCTTTCTTGCTGGTGGTGGTTTATGAGGCATTTATGGACAAGGTTATTTATTTAAGATACTTTTTCATCTTCTCTTTCAAATAACTTTTCAGCACTCTGCAACCGAAAAAGTTCCAAAAAGTAGGTGAAAAAGTACTGTCAAATCAAAAATAACCAAGCCAAAGCCAAAAATAAGCGCCCCCCCCATCTACTTACACGGGGCTTCCCCCAGCCCCTGGCAACTGACATGTCCCACTTTGCAGCTCCGCTCTCAGCTGTTGGCCCGAGTTCCCTGCCGATGCATGAACGCTGCTGTCAATCAAGCCCACGTTGTCTGCAGTATACTGTACAGAAGAACATGGCGGACAACGTGGACTTGATTGACAGCGGTGCAGGCGCACTAGGGAGGGTCGGCCTCTGCACTGCCGGGGACCCTGGGTCGGCGGCTGCGAGCGAAGCTGTCGGCGTGGGACATGTCAGAAGCAAGGTGCTGGAGGAGGCCCCGGTTAAGTAGAGGGGGGAGGGGGAGAGTTATTTTTGACTGATGACTTCAAGATCCTACTGTCCCATTCAGAGCTTCTTATTCGCATTGCACTAAAAGAGTGGTCCTCAAACTAAGGCCTGTGGGCCGAATATGGCCCCCTGAGGCTTTTTTACTGGCCCCACACACACAAAATCTATTACTTATAGATGCGGTCAGCTACATCTTTAAATATTGGTGATCTGCATATACAATAGCAGTGCTGGCACCTCCCATCCACATGAAAGCCAGAAAGCAGTAATTTGCTGGTTTCCAATCACATTCCACATCAGGTGACACTGCTATCCAACTGGACTGCAGGTTGTCACCTGGGTGTGCTTCACTGTCTAGCCCACAAAGACATCTACATCATTTTATTTATACTCCGGCCCCCGAGCAGTCTGAAGTATGTTGACCCGGCCCTCGACCCAAAATGTTTGGGGACCCCTGCACTAAAACATCAGTAAAAAAAAAACAAAAAATCTTCAGCAACAAAGCTTTTTGCTTTTTAATGAAAATGTTACTGTAGGTCCTGGATAGAGTCCAGCGTGTGTTGTGCGCAATTGACTGATAGAGATGGCCCGAATCTCCGATTTTCGGTTTGCGAACTGCCGCAAAAGATTCGGTTCGCGTGAACTTTCACGAACCGCAATAGACTTCAATGGGGATGCAAACTTTGAAAACTAGAATCAGTTATGCTGGCCACAAAGGTGATGGAAAAGATGTTTCAAGGGATCTAACACCTTTCTAACATCTAACATGGATGAGTGGGATAGACGGCCGTTTTCACGCGAATGTTCGCGTTTGCGCTCAATTAAAGGGACTCCGAGCAGTGCAGAAACTATGGAAAGATGCATATCATTTTAAAGCTCTCTTTCTCCTCTTTCCAATGATATATAAACTGCCGCCCTACGCCTTTTAGTTTTCGCTATTTTCACGATTGAAATTGCCGCGGCCGCGATTTCAATCGCGAAAATAAAGAAAACTAAAAGGCGTAGAGTGACGATTTAGGTGTCGCCAAAAAGAGGAGAAAGAGAGCTTTAAAATGATATCCATCTTTCCATAGTTACTTGTATTACACAGGACGACACTTTCCCCAGTGTCAGCAGCTCCATTCAGCAGAAAAAGTCGGCCTGTGTAATACAATGTAACTATGGAAAGATGGATATCATTTTAAAGCTCTCTTTCTCCTCTTTCTGGCGACACCTAAATCGTCACTCTACGCCTTTGAGTTTTCTTTATTTTCGCAATTGAAATCGCGGCCGCTGTAATTTCAATCGTGAAAATAGCGAAAACTAAAAGGCGTAGGGCAGCGCTTTATATATCATTGGAAAGAGGAGAAAGAGAGCTTTAAAATGATATGCATCTTTCCATAGTTTCTGTACTGCTCGGAGTCCCTTTAAACGTTTTCGTGCGCAAATGCAAATTTTCTTGCAAAATTGTTAGTTCTCTTGCGCAAACTCGAATTTTCACACAAAAATTATATCTATTTCACGTGAAAATTCGCGTTTGCGCACGGAAACTAATTGCGCACGAAAATTCACGCGAAAACGGCCGTGGTAATGTTATAATTTAAGTAGGTCTCAGTTATTTGGACTGAGTTAGTCAAAAGGGCTTGAGGAGCAGACCTGCCCTTTAAGGGGATTTTCTCTTAGAGAGAAAATCTGCAGTTCTGTCAACAGAACTAGAACATACCAAGAAGCTGTTCTATGGACAAGGCCACAGGTCTCCCTGACCTGGGCATGTACGCCACTAGAACAATAAACATCAGCCATGTTTTATAAACACCCACATTCCTGTATGTATGTCAGAAGCCTCATTGAATATTAATCGAGTAGGTGTGTATGATGACACCACGAGTGGGTCCACCAATAGTCTGATCTAGGGGATGGCGAAGATGATGTCATATTTAACTCTTTCCTAGTCGGTATTAAAGCCTGAGTGAGCTATGGGAGCTCACTCTGCTTCTTACTTTCACACTAGCTCGCAATGCTGACTGGGACCTCTAAGTATGTTCATTCCTTTCTGTGATCCGATATAATGTATGCTGTACATAGGTAGTCTAGTGTAACGTAGGTTATAAAGAAGGTACCTGATTGACTTCAGCAGGAAGTTTAATCAAGAAGCTTGTAACGCAACATAAAGATTGGCGTGGCTAGGATATGATGAACTGTATCTATCTGTATTTCTGTTTTCTGAATAAACTCCGTAAACATTGAAGAAGCCTGAGAAAGGTCTATCTCCTGCTTGCTGTGTTGAGAGTCAAGTTATCTCACAGTCTGTGAGACGCAACTATAAGAAGTTGATGGTGTCGAAGCAAGGTGATTTAGAACAGGATCTAACAGGTAACAGTTACCGCTCTTCTGTGAATCAAGCCCATTGAATGCTAAATTGCAGGCCTAAAGTGCTTTCAAACATATTGCATGTGTATACATCAGTCAGGGAGTGTAATTAGTTTCTGCTTTACACTGACACACCAAACTCATTGTGTAACGCACCGCAAACAGCTGTTTGCGTAGTGACGGCCGTGCTGGACTGGTGCGCACCATGGCGAGAGTGCAGGCCGTGGCGGTGTTCAAGCCCATATGGTCGCCGGGCTGTGGTAGCTCAATGATAGAACAACAGTGACTGTCCAGCTGATCAAATTTGGTCTGTCCACAATGAAGTAACAACCTTATTATCTTCTTGTATGTAGGTAGGCATAGGTAGGTGCCCCAGTAGTTAGCTAGGCATAGGTAGGAGTCCCAGTATACGTAGGTAGGCATAGGTAGGTGCCCTAATATAGGTAGGTAGGTGTCCCAGTATAGGTAAGTAGGTGCCCCAGTAGTTAGGTAGGTGTCCCAGTATAGATAGTTAGGCTGGGCCTGGCTGGCACAGTAATAGCAATTACCAAGGTCCAGCTGCAACAGATAGGGCTGTATAATGCAATGTCAGTGGGCAACACAAAAAGAAAAACACATCAGGAGAACATTAGCTCTCAAAAGAGCTGTTGAGGGGTGCTATTTTAGCAATAACAATCAGCCAGGAGCAAGCTAACAAGCCTACAAGAGCCTAACTAATCTTTCCCTATGAGAGTCTGCCAGAAGCTCTCCCTTCACTAATTACTGCAGGTACACGAGTGAGTGTAATAGCCAGCGCTGCCTGCCTTTTATAAGGGGGGGGGGGGTGGCTCCAGGAGAGAGTGTAGCCTAATTGGCTACAATGTGCCTGCTGACTGTGATGTAGAGTGTCAAAGTTGACCCTAATTGCACACTTCCGCAAAAGTTCGCCCTTCGCTGGCGAACGCGAACCACCGAAAGTTCGCCGGCGAACCGTTCGTGCCATCTCTACTGACTGATATTTAGCTGTGCTTACCACAATGGAGACAATTCATATTCATTCGGTAATACTGAAAATAGCTGACATTACTGAGCACTTAGGAAAATGTTAATTCATAAAAGCTGTTACCACATGAAAAGCTGAAGTTATCGAGCAGTGAGGTAAATTACCGACCTGTGCGGTTAATACCTCAACACATGTCAGTAAATATCAATTCATAAAGCCTACAACATACTGTACAGTAAAAGGCACAAGAATAATACTGTGTGTTTTGATGTGGCGAAAAGAGTGCAAAGTCTGAATACCTTAGACTGTGTAGACAAAAAAAGGGAAAAATGGGAGCCCCAATAGTGTATTAAAGTTATTTCAACCACTTTGTTTAGACGAGGTAATATTACTCAGAAGTATGGGTTGCCGATTCCAGGCAACCACTGATCTTGCTTGCGGGGAATTCAGGCCTGTCCCCACTCAGGCTAAGAAGTTGCTCTCCGTAGAACAAAGAAGGTGATCACACCCATCCAACCAGTGGATACAAGTATATTCGAGATAAGTACAGAGGCGCCAAAAGGATAAAAAGACCATACAATAAAACCATAAAATGGGGGGTCCTGGATGCCTTACCACCCCAAAAATGGCAAATTACAATTGTTCAAAAAAATTAAACAATTTATTCTTACTCCCAAAAAAAACACATACAATTTGCAACGCGTTTCATGGGTCCATAGCCCACTTACTCAGGCAGCGTTACACGGCTGTCCCCAGTACAGCGCTGCCTTAGATCGCAGTGCTGTACAGACTTATTAGTTAGCGGTTTCATCGTCTAACAGTTTCCGAGCGGCCATCACCACTAGGAGACTTAAGTCAGAGCTCAGTAATCAGAGCAGAGATGCACGTGCATCGGTGCGTGCAATCTCCTGCAAAACCCATAGGAAGCCACATACGCCAATTGGGGCTGCGGCACTGCTCACACCAATCGACGTGGAGCAGTCAGCAAGAGGTAAAGTTCAGAAGAAATATGTCCCTTTGTTGAAACAAGTTAAAGTCCTTTGTTCCAGATTGAAGGAAACAGGGAACCCAGCGTCAAGGTCCTCCAGCTGGTTCCAGTCAGATGAAAAATGGGTGCAGTTCCAACCTGGTTCTTTTCAATGATCTAGCTTTTCGGGTGGGATCTCAGGGTCAGCCGCTGGGCTGGACTGGGTGTTATTATCTTTTTGGGTAGGAAGCTTAAGCGCAACAAAATATGACATTTCCATATTTCAGCCCACGCTTCTCGCACACCGATAATAATCACAAATTCATAATCCTCAGAATATGACCATTCTTATGACACTAAACAGGTATATGATGTAATGTTCTGCCACTGAGAAGTTTAATAACTGCCTTGCGGTGTGCGATTCGCATACAATGTATTTAATAGGAAATTTGCATGCGTTTTCGTATGCAAATTTTACCACGATTTTTACCGTGAATTCGCATAAAATCAATGTAAAAGCACACAGGCACTGACATGGTTAAATTCACATACTTACTAACATATGCGAAAACGCCCGCAAATTCGCGGTAAAATTTGTATCCGCGTGCAAATTCCTTTTTGCATTTACAGCTACTAATTTGCACCGCACCAGTGGAAACGGGCCCGAACACATTCATTTTCAATCTGCTCCCTGTGGAGCCAGCAGGTCTCAGTCCTGCTGAGAGGAAAGGTTGCTTCTGCTGGTGTCACCAACTAGTATCTTTTCAGATAGCATGTTCACACTTAACTGTTATCTGCCTGTGAAGGGAAACCCTTTGTTCTTGTTAATTAAAAGAAAACATTGTGATCCCCAGAACAGTTGCATTCAGCTGAATAGAATCTGCTAGGGGGGCAGGGTTTCAAAGACAAAGCACAAGTTATATGCATTCTGCTATAACTACATGTACAATTGGAATTGGAATCACAATCGGTGCAGAAAACCGATTGCGTTTTCTCATGGCTCATCCGTGGCAGGTACCAAAATATCTTCTGACAGCAACCTCTTCCAACCATCCTAAGACAAAGTAATAACTATGTGGCTCAGGGGAACAAAACTGAAATTTTGGGTCCATGGCCAGGAAACTCCCCAGACGTTAATCCAATTGAACTTGTGGTCAGTCAAGAGGCGGGTGCACAAACAAAAACCCACAAATTATGACAAATGCGAAGCATTGATTATGAAAGACACTACAGGGCACCTGATGAGTCCTATTGGATGAAACACATTGGGCGGAGCCAGTGCGTCCTGACATCATCTACTAGGAGATCCTGTGTGTGTCAAGTGTGTTACCGAGGCGCAAGATCATGTAAGCGGGACGCTGCAGAGAATTACCAGTACTGTCCAGGAGACCGCGCAAGCTTGATGTTACTATATGCCTGCTTAGACTGTGACCCATAAGTGTAACCTGTTAAAGCAGCGTGCTTACTTTGTCTGAATGGGATCATGCTATGTTTTGCATTCCTTGTTTTTATTCTGAGCTGGATTAAATCCATTTTACTGAGAAGAAATCGCTTGCTGTTCCTATTGTGGTGATATATGACCAAAGCGATAAATCCACCTGGTCTGTGAGGTGGCTGAAATCTGGTTATCCTCAGTCCTGCTGGAAGGGAATTGGTTGCCCACAATTTTCTGTGTCTGTCACTGCATTGAACACTGGGAGGTGGTGTCATTTATTGAACACTGCAGTTTTACACTATGCCAGTGTCACCCTCTAAAGGTGTGTACACACGCACGACAGCAGCCAACGACGGGTCCGTCGGCACCTCCCGCTGCAACATTTCAGCAACATTCTGCTGAAAACCCGCCCAGCAGGAGGTGCAGACGGACCCGTCGTTGGCTGCTGTCGTGCATGTGTACGCACCTTTAAAGAGAGTAATGTACTGTGGAAATGTATTTACATGTGTAAGGTAAACTTAGAATGTGAGGCTAAAATTCGCCTTAGAAATTAGCATTGTGGAACCAAAACGGCGCATCTAAAGAGGCCTAAGCAGCCAAATAATCGCATAGCAAGGTTGCAAAGGTGACCACATATACAGAGAGTGGAATGTTCTGAAAGCTCCGCACAAGCAGAGCGAGGCACAGTGCAGGCACAGAGGAGCAGAGCGTGCGAGACACAGCCTGAGGAAACTGGTTGGAACCAGTTCTCCTCACAGCGCGCCAGGAGTCAGTCAGTCAGCGACGGTAAGGGAGGAAGGAGAGGTCAGCATGAGCAGCCATAGCAGCCACCCCATGAGGCAGAGCAGGGACCCGGCGGCAGCATCCAGACCACCAGCAGAGCGGGGGCAGCGGTGACAGTCAGGCAGTAACCAGAGACTGTGTGAGGAGACAGCAGGCAAGATCTAAGCGAGTACAGGAGGAGAGAGATCCTATCAGGCCAGTTGAGTATAGGTCTTGTGCCAGCATCAAGCCACAAGTTGTGATCAGAAAAGGGCCAGAGTTCAGTGGAGGTTGTCTGAGTATAGTGACAGTTAACCCCAGCATACTGAAGGGCATATTCTGATGACGGTGGTGTGACTGAAATCTGCCTGTCTGCTAAAGCCTTAAAAAACAGTGACTGTAATGCCTGAGTACTAGACACTTAGCATAAACATATACATATATCGAGAAGTCGGGGATAGCCAAAGGTCATACACGTATCAGAAACTGAGGTACCAAGGGTAAGGCAGAGACACAGTCGTTAACAGGCCGAGGTCAAAACAAAGTGTCAGATGACTGCAGTACAGGTAGGTTGGGGCAGAGACAAATTTGTTAACAGGCCGAGGTCAGAACCGAGTTGCAGATGACTGCAGTACAGGTAGGTTGAGGCAGAGACAAAGTGAAGGGCATGCCGGGTCATACACAGATAAAGTAGCAGAAGAATATACAATATACACTACTGATCTAACTAGAGTACATATGTATCGGCAGCGTCTGCATATATATATATATATATATATATATATATATATATATATATATATATATATATAGCTCTGAAAAACTAATTTGACTAGGCACAGCAGAGAGGCAAGGTCCAGTGCTCAGCGAACTGATAGCTATAACGGACACTGGACAACTGACAAGTCAGGACTTGGTAAAGTCAGGACGAGGTAAAATGCAAAACAACCCCCCTGGAACCTCTAGCCAATCAGCAGCGCTCCTGCGGGAGTCAGTGTCAGCTGATCCCTACGTCAGCTGACACATCTCACACCCGCCTCCTTAGCCTATAAAGGCTGTTCTGAACTGCGCGCACCTGCCCAGAGACACGTCCAGAATCACCGTGCTGACTCACACCCACAGGGGAGCCGGGGATGCCGCCAGAGGAGGATGAAGTAAGCGTCTTCTGCCACTGCCCGGAAACGCTAGAGGAGCCGCCGGCAGGAGCGTCAGATAAGTTTGTGACATTACCCCCCCTCAAGGTGTGGCCTCTGGACACTCGCTGCCTGGCTTATCAGGATGATGTCAATGAAATTCCTGAATTAATTCATCAGCATGAACTTGCCGTGCAGGAACACAACTCCTCTCCTCTGGACCATAACCTTTCCGTTTCCAATCCACTAGGTATTACAGAGAGTTGCAAAATTTCAGAGAATCCAGAATTCTTTCTATTTCATACTCAATTGGTGGAGGTGCATCAGAAGATGAAACATTGGCTAACGGTTTTAACAAAGATACATAAAAAGACCTTACTCCCCTCATAGAGCTTTCGGCTTATAAAAAACCTTTGTCGGACTGGTTCCTGACAAAAACTGAAAAACACAGCTTATATACACTGACATACAGAGGAGAAACATTCTTTAGCAGACATAAATGTAATTAGATGCCTTAACTGTTACTCAGGAGGCTTTCCCAGGCATCCTGGCTGAATTGATAAGATCAACAGTTCCCTCAACATAACATAAAGTAGACTTTAGTGATGGGGAGACATCATAAATTCCGAGTTCAAATTGTAACTGGGCTGGTTACATGCACCATTAATTCTAAGCTAACGATAATTGTGCCATTTAAAACTAGCACATGAAAGCCAATAAAATGAATAGTGACAGTGAACACCATCTTACACAGTATATGGCGCAAAAAATGAATGAAAAGATAGAAAAATTAAAAAAATAGTGGCATTTAAAACCCATCGTACCAGCCCAAGAAGTTAGAGTCCTTGTTTAAACCATCTTCTAGAGTTTTGAACCAATGTATAAACTTGGTTTCTTGTGTTGTTAGTCTCATGTTTTCTGATTTGAAGCCACCCATTAAAACAGTGACGCGAAAATCGCTTAAACTGTGTCCAGGTAAACAAAAGTGTGTTGGTATGGGGAGATCTGTATATTTTGTAATATCCTCTTTTCTGCTGTTAATAGTGAACCTGTGGTGTGTCATGCGATCACGGAGAGGTTGTCTTGTTTCTTCCACATAAATTCCTTTGGGGCATTTTGCACACATGATCAGGTATACTACATTAGATGAGTCGCAGGAAAAGCTGCCTTGTACTTTGTATTCCTGTTGTGTACCTGGTATTAGTATCCTGTCTGTGGAATGATTGTGTTTACAGGTCCCACACCTTTTCCCTTGGCAGGGGAATGTTCCATTCTGTTCTGGCCTATTTAAGGCACTTCTCACTATCATCTGCTTAAGATTGGGTGGCTGTCGGAAGGCTAGGAGGGGAGGTTCAGGGAATATCTTATCTTTTTCAGTCTCTGATCCTTGTGTAGAACAGGATGACGTTCTTTTGCAATCTTTCTTAAGATTTCCAGGCGTGGGTTGTAGGTGACTACCAGTGGAACACGGCTCTCTTCCTGGTTCTGCTTGTACTCCAGGAGTTCTAGGGATTTTGTTAGCTTTCTTGATTTGGGTCTCAGCCATTAGAGGATTGTATCCCTGTTTAATGAAATTCTTCTTCAGGTCACCCAGGTGTTTGTCTCTGTCATCCCTGTCAGAACAGATCCGATTGCATCTTATTGCCTGGGTGTACATTATGGAATTCTTTATATGTCTGGGGTGGAAACCTGAGGTATGTGGGACGATCCGTCAGTTTGCGGTACATGGACGTTTGTAGGCTGTTCTCTGATGTATATGGTAGTGTCAAGAAAGTGGATCTCCCTGTGAGAGTAACTCAGTTTCAGTTTGATTGTGGGATGGAAGGCATTGACGTTCCTGTGAAATTGGATAAGATCCTCCTCACTTCCTGTGAAATTGGATAAGATCATCTCTAGCTCAGTTAGCCAATAAATGGTATCATCCTGATTCAAAACTCCTTGCTTTTACTGATGGCTAACACGGTACAACACTCTACTGCTTCTACTATGCTGAAAGATACCGCAATGTACCGCACATTCCTGGAACTGAAAATAGACCTTAAAGTGAACATCCGGACTAAAAATCTACTCAGCAGAACTGAAAAGGCTTGGTGTTTCTTTAACAGTTTCACAGCATCAGAACTTTGTTTCTCTTACCAAAGCATCATTTTTAGCTGTACTTTTAGGGCCCTTTCACATGGGCGGTTGAATTGTGTGCTCACCAAGCAGTTACCAAGCAGCAGTGAGCAGTTACCAAGCAGCAGCGAGCATTTACCAGGCAGCAGAAAGCAGTTGTGAGAGTTTGTCAGGCTTTTCACTGCCTATCAACTGCCCGTGTGAAAGGGCCCTTAGGCAAGCTCCACCCATCAAAGAAAACTGCCCGGGCTTTTTTTCCCTGATGCTGTGCAAAGCATGATGGGATTTCCTATGTTGTTATTCACGTTGCCTAGCAACTGGGAGGGGTGATCAGCACACAGGACAGTTGGAACTGTGTCTCATGCTCCCTGTCACCTCCTTTCAATCAAAAAGATGGCTACCCCATGAAATCACAAACATTTGCCTGTTCTTTTAAAACAGGGTGAGTAAGAGATTATATTACAGCACACAAGGAGATAACTGTGCACCTGTCTCTTTAAGACCTTTTATTCAGTAGACAGCATACAGCCACGAATACAACAGTTTGACAAGTAGTAAAGATGCATCAAACCTGGGTGGTGGAGGGTGTCTTGGAGAGCTGGGAAGGGTGACCAGGGGGTGAGATTATATTACCTATCTATTTTAATTAACATAACTAATGTAACTTAATGACAGTATGTTTGTTTAGGCTGAAGTTCCTCTTTAAGAAACTTGCACAGCTGGACAGCAACATCTTTTTCTTGACTACATGCAAAAAGGAGAACCTTGTACCACAGGGACTGAGGATACAGAATCCCACTCTACATACATACAATAGCAGGTTTGCAAAACAAATCTGCAGGAGGAGCTCAGAGAGAGTACGAAACAACCTACCGTAATACAAATCTGCTATAACCTGAATAGGATTCTGAAGGACCATATACAAAGTCTGAAATCATCTTTAACTAATGACCCCATAGGAGCATGAGAACAGCTACAGACCTTTTATAGGAAATTGCAGAGGATCTTAATTAAAAACAAGAAGAAAAAACTTCAAAGACTCAGAATAAAGAGTGGACACCTGGATCAGGGCCGTGCAGAGGGTCCTTAAGTGGGGGGTGCATAAATTTAAAAAAGGGGCCTGGCAACATCTTCCCCCGCATGCCCCCCTCCTCGTTTCTGGCTAGGGGGTATTATTTGTCAACAGTGCTGAATGCAGATGCTGGGTGCCATGTGGGTTCTGGGTGTGAGTACAGAGTCTCATGTGGGTTCTGGCTATGGGTGCAGGTACTGGATGTGACATGGGTGCGAATACTTGGCACCATGCCTGTACTGGGTGCTGGTACTTTATGTGCGGGTACGGGTTAAGTGGGTGCTTGGTGCAGATAGTGGGAGCCATGTGGAGGCTGTGTGCAGGTGTGAGTACTGGGTGCAATTTTAGGCATGGGTGCAGATACTTATACCTTTATAGCAGTATCAAGCAGACTTTGTGTCTCCTTCCAACCAACTCTTTTGGCGCCACCACCCTCAAATCAGCAGTGATAGGTGCCCACTGTTAGTGGGTTAGAGTGGGCACAGTGGAGCCCACAGTGGAGGCACAGACTCACCTTTCATTACTGGGACCTCTGTTCCTCTTGATCAGCACCCAAGCTTCTTTTCAGGCAAAAAAGAAGTGGTTACCAATATGCAGTGGTTGCTAAGCATTAGTAGATGCAAAACTGCAGTAAGTGTCAAGGTGCAGCGGGTGGTAAGATGCAAAGGTTCACTTTGTGCTAAGTTGCAGTGGGTGCTGAGGTGGCAAAGTACAGTCAGTGTCAAGCTGCTGTGGGTACCAAGGTCCAGTTTGTATTGGGTGTTTATTTGCCGTGGATGCTATGCTGTTTTGGGTGCTGAATGAGTAGCAGATGGTGATAAACAATAGTGGGTGCCATGTGAGTGTTAATTGGTACAGGGAGCCATGTGAGTGTTGGACATGAGTGAGTAGGGAGTGCCATGTGTGGTCTGGATGTGTGCCATGGTAGAGTACTCTCCCATATGGGTTCAGACCAAGGATGGGTACTGGGTGCTATTTGGGTCCTGGCCATGGACGGGTACTGGGTGCATATAATGGCTTTGGAACTTGGTGACGTGCGAGTACAGTGCCATGTGGGTGTTGATTATGGGGGTATTTGGGTCTTAGATACAAATACTGAGTGCCAAGTGGGTACTGGGAGTGAGTACATGGTGACAAATGGGTGATGGATGCTGAATAGTGGGATATTTGTTGTTATGTGGGTGCTAAAGGCAGATGCTGGGTGCCATGTGGGTTCTGGGTGCTGGCACAGGGTGTCATGTGGATTCTGGCTGTATGCGTGTGTATCAACTATCATGTAGGTGTTGATTGCAGGTACTCAGTCCCTTGTGAGTTCTGGGTGCAAGTACTGGATGTCATATGTGAGTGCTTGGTGTTTGTACTGGGCACTAAGTGGAGGCTTAGTGCAACTGGAACTACTGCAGATGAAGCATGTGGGTGTTGGGTGCAGGTACTGTGTATCACATAGGTGTGAATACTTGGTGCCATGCCTGCACTGGGTGCTAGCTATGGGTGGGCATTGTGTGTTACTTGGGTTCTGTGTGCAGGTACTTTGGGTGCTAGTACTAGTTATGCGAGTGCAGATAGTGGGTGCCATGTGAAGGCGGTGTGCAGGTGTGAGTAGTGAGTGCCATGTTAGGACTGGGTGCAAGTACTGTGCTATGTGGTGTGGGTGTGAGTACTGGGTGTCCGCTATAGGGTGAAGGGGTGCAGGTACTGGGTGTCATGTGGCTATTTGATGCAAGTACTAAGTGCCATATTGAGGCCGGATGTGAGTATTGGGTGCAGGGTGCAAGTACTGGGTGCTTGCTATAGTGGGGGTTACTGGTTGAGTGTAATGTGGGTGCTGAATATTGGTGGGATTGTTGTGGGTGCAGGGGGTGGGAGATCACTGTGGGTACTGCTATGAATGGCATAGTTGCTGCTAGGGAAGGTAGAGGTTAGTGTGGTTGCTGGGGGAGGTAGAGCTCAGTGTGGGTGCTGGGGGAAGGGTAGGTCACTGTGGTTGCTGAGGGGGAGTAACTGTGGGTGCTGTGGAAGGTAGAGGTCAATATGAGTGCTGGAGGAAAGGGAGGTCACTGTGGGTCCTTTGGGGGAGGTCATTGTGTGTCTTGAGGGAGGAAGAGGTCATTGTGGGTGCTGGAGGAAAGGGAAGGTCACTATGGGTACTGCTGTGAATGGCATAGTTGCTGCTAAGGGAGGTAGAGGTCAGTATGGGTGCTGGGGGAAGGGTAATTCACTGTGGGTGCTGTGGAAGGAAGAGATCAGTATGGGTGCTGGAGGAAGGGGAGGTGGACTGTGGGTGCTGGGATAGTCAGTGTAGTTACTGGAGGAGGGAGTGGATGCTGGGTGTTGGGAGAGGTCGTCGTGGGCGCTGGCAATGGGAGAGATCACTGAAGGTGCTGTTTTTGGGTTGGGAGGTCCCTGTGGGTGCTGCAGGGGACAGGAAGGTAGCCACTGGGGGAGGTAAAGATCACTGTGGGTGCTGGAGGAGGGATATGTCAGTGTGGGTTCTGGGGTAGGCAGGATCACTGCTAGAGCTGGGGAGGGAGAGGTCACTGTGGGTGCTAGGTGGAGAGAGAGGTAACTGTGGGTGCTAGGTGGAGGGAGAGTTCACTGTGGGTGCTAGGTGGAGGGAAAGGTCACTGTGGGTGCTGAGGGAGGGAGAGGTCACTGTGGATGCTAGGTGGAGGGAGAGTTCACTGTGGGTGCTAGGTGGAGGGAAAGGTCACTGTGGGTGCTAGGTGGAGGGAGAGATCACTGTGGGTGCTAGGTGGAGGGAGAGGTCACTGTGGGTGCTAGGTGATGGGAGATATCACTGTGGGTACTGGGGAGGGAGAGGTCAGTATGGGTCCTAGGGGGAGGGAGAAGTCACTGTGGGTGCTAGGTGGATGGAGAGGTCACTGTGGGTGCTGGGGGAGGGAGAGGTTACTGTGGGTGCTTGGTGGAGGGAGAGGTCACTGTGGGTCCTAGATGGAGGGAAAGGTCACTGTGGGTGCTGAGTAAGGGAGAGGTCACTGTGGATGCTAGGTGATGGGAGATATCCCTGTGGGTACTGGGGAGGGAGAGGTCAGTATGGGTCATAGGTGGAGGGAGAAGTCACTGTGGGTGCTAGGTGGATGGAGAGGTCACTGTGGGTGCTAGAGGAGGGAGTGGTCACTGTGGGTACTAGGTGGAGGGAGAGGTCACTATGGGTGCTGGGGGAGGTAGAGGTCAGTATGGGTCCTAGGTGGAAGGAGAGGTCAGTATGCCACACTAGGATTCCTGTTTGGGCCTCTTCACTGCAAAGTGTCCCAGGCGGGGGTGGAGCTTCCCGCGGGTGGGCGGGGCTTATCGTGGTCTGGGCGGGGCTTATTTTGCGCGCCGAGGGGGACCTTTTTTTGAAGATTTTAAAAGGGGGGTGCCTGGGCACCCAGAGCACCCCCCTCTGCACGTGCCTGACCTGGATACAGAAGCAGCAAAGAAAGAGCAACCCATAGATGTCATTAACCTTTCCTCTTATTAGGCCACTGAAGCTGAAATGGCAGTACTGTCCAAAGGCCTGTCATTTTGCCCTGCAAAGCCCATAGACAAGATTGCACTCTGTGGTGATATGGGACAATTCTTCAAGAAGCTACGACTCAAGGAACACTACTATGACAAGGAATCTTGCAACACTACTGACAATGATAATGTACACACTGGAGGGCGCTGCCCCAAATTTGCATGAGTCTACTAATACTCCTAAAAAAGAAACTTCCTCCTGCTGCAACCGTTCAAGGCATGGTTTCCCCTAACCACACCTCCAATAAGAACAGAATTTACAATATAGTAGAAGGTGCGCTGGACTTGAGTTTTAAAAAAGCCGTATTTATTACAGTAAATCTTCGATTAATACATTTATTGCAATTCATTTTCAATTGATACATGCTATATCTCATATATTCGTATATATATTCATATATACTGCGTGGGCCGTACTTCAAATGAAGGAATAATCCTGTTGTTCTTCTCTAATTTTTTTGGTAAGTAAATCTTTTCTCTCTAAGTACGGCCCACGCAGTGGAATGGTGCGGGGTATTATCTCCAAACATTGGGCAGTTCTCAGGCAGGATAAATTATTAAACGAAATCTTACCTGCAAATCCTCCAATTACCTATAGGAGGTCCAGTAATATAGGCCTTAAGGTGGCAACGGCAGCTAGCAGCTATACACATATCCCAAAAGTGGAAGGGAATGGGGAGTTTGTGAGGTGCGGGAGGTGTATTAATTGTAACAAAACTAAGAGCTATAAGAAGATAACGGAAGTAAAAGAAGGTGGTGACACATTTAAAATTAGAGAATTAATTACATGTGACACTAAAGGGGTAATTTACTGCCTGATATGCCCATGTAATAGGAGATATATCGGCCGCACCAAGAGAACACTATCTAGTAGGATTGGTGAACACCTAAATAATATCGGGAAGGGATGGGAGGGGCATCCACTGTCCAAACATTTCAGGGATTTTCATAATTGTAGTACACGCGATGTGGTTTACCTCGATTTGGAGGTGGTATACAGGGACATAAGGGGAGGGGACCATATAGCCAAAATGTTGCGACAGGAGAGTAGGTGGATATTCAATTTAGACACCTTAATGCCTAAGGGGTTAAATGATGAAATGGAACTCTTTGGTTTTATGAATTAGTATATTCCCTGTTGATATACGAGCATTCTGGTTCCCCAGTGAGTTGCTGGATCCCTCTGTTTTTTGAAATTCTGAATAAGTGATATAAACTGATTTTATTGAATGGGATCTTGAGGGGTGTGAACTGCTTACTAATTTTACTGGAAGAGATTCTGTGACGTATAAAATAGAATTATTAACACTAATATGCTCCCTAGCAGTGTGGAGATGTTGAGAGGAGTGCCACTTTAATGAGATAGGAGAAGGAGGAGTTAAATGATGAACATTGCCATATAAAGATGGCGACTTCTAAACCGTCCTTTAGATTCTGATGAAGACGGCCGCGCCGTCGAAACATGTTAATCAAGCCGCACGTTGTAACTTTGTAGGGGCATGATTACAGAGTGACTCTTTGCTTTCATTACCAGCCACTTATCAATCGTAACATACGGAGAGGAACTGGAACGGTGGAACGCAGGGAAGTCATTGTGGCAATTGGGCTGAGGCGCACTAGGAAGTGACGCCTCTGCCCTTAGGACGAGGAGCCGGAAGTCGTTCATCCAAGCCGGCTGTGCAGTAACGCTTGGAACAGAGCAGCTAACCGCCGGAGCGGCACTGCGCGTTACACCTCCGGAGTGATGTTGGACATCCAGAAGAGATCACCCAGGTTGGAGTAAGTGTCCTGGGCTAAGGACTTTCCAGCATCGCTAGAAGTGGTGAGACTCGTATAAGAAGTCTGCTATACTTTTATCATCTGTGGTGGAATGCGGTAAGAAGTCCGCGGTGCATACAACCTTCCGTTTGTTCTCAGCACTGAGGAATTAATACCAGTTGGAGAGCTATACAGTCTATGAGACTTTTTATTCCCCAACAGGGATTTTTTTTAGCCAAATAGTTCACAACCATTTTTGTGGATATATTCCCCAATAGGGGTTTTTTAGCTAAATTGTTTATAACCATTTTTTTGTGTGGACACACACCAATTATTAATTTTAAAGGGGAACCAGCATGCTCCTCGTGTGAATGTATGTATGTATGAATGAGCCCGAATATATGAGACTAGCTGACCCGCGGCGTAGCATACGCCGCATAAGAGGGTAGCGGGCAGGAAGGGGGTATTGGGCACAGCAGCGGGGAGGGAGGATTGGACCCCCCTTTCAACTGGGTCCCCCATGTGTGCTCTACCTCCAGCTTAAGCTCAGCAGGAACCCCCCCCCCCCTCACTTGTGTCCCCCATGTGCGCTCCCCTCCTGCTTAAGCACAGTAGCAGCCGCCACTATTAGTAAGAGGCAGCGGGCGGGGATGACTCACCTCTTCCGTGTTCCATCGTGCGTTCCACTGTCGTCACTTCCTGCAATGCCGCACACTGTATTGGTGTAATTTGCCTTTTTAAAACAGAAGGAAATCTGCAATAATTCAGCTATAAGTGAACATTTGTGGTTACCCACAATGCACTGCTACTAAATATGCAAATTACCCCTTTTTCCCCCTTGGTAAGCCAAGCAAGCATCCAGAATAGTGTTGTCCGGATCATGAACGATTCGGATCTTTGATCCGAATCTCTTTTGTGAGTCGAATCATCCGAATCATCAAAATGAGTGATTCGGATCACAAAGCGGGCGGGGCCAGGAGCGACACGCCCCCTCTCAGCGGGCAGGGGTGTCCTGGAAGCAGAGCAGAGATCATGGATCGCTCAGTTGGAGTTGAGCCAACCTTGCAGGGACAGGTAGATGAAATAGGGGAAATGGGTGCCACTGCCAGATATGTGTAGAGCACACGTACTGGCTGCAATGTGCTGCTCATTTTAGGCTGTCTGTTCCGTAGTTGTGCACAGTGAACAAATGGGAAACTTTTGGCTCAGAAGCACAGCTCAGTAACTTTGTAGACAGCGTGCTGGGCTAGGACAGGGCAGGCACTGTGATTGCAGGGCAATATGATCCTCCTGCACGGCTCTAAACAGCTGCACTTCACTTCTGGGAATGCTTTCTTTCACTGTGGGACGTTTGCATTCAAAGTATACAGATGAACATATAGGTGAAATATATGTAAAGCATATGATTGCTGCATGTGGGTGTTGTGTGCAAACAAACATTTCTGGTCTCTGCTCGTCCCTTCTCCCTTCTCTGTCCACTCGCTGCCCGTCTCTGTCCACCATCTCCCCTTCTCTGTCCACCGCAGGGAAAGTCCTGTCCTGCTAGTCATTTCACCCCCAAATGCTTCCCTATGAAAATGATCCGAGATTCGGATCAATGATCCGATTCAAATCATCCGAATCATTGACAAGATCCGAACTTCCCGCTGGTGTATAGCAAGCATATAGCTTTAAATTTTACACAGCTATATCAAACCCACATGTAGACAGCCTGTTTCAGACTTTTGGCCCTCATCAATACATGGCAAGGATTGATGCGGCTGTATGAGATAGGGCTTGGACCAGTACAACAGAGTAACCAAGCAGCTCAGGGTGACCCAAACCACTCGGAATGTATAGGTGGAAAAAAGGGACCAAGAAGACCTCCTACTAAAAAAAGCAAAGCTTGGTGTAATTTGCCTTTCTAAAACAGAAGGAAATATGCAATAATTCAGCTATATTGGAACATTTGTGGTTACCCACAATGCACTGCTACTAAATATGCAAATAATTCCTTTTCACCCTTAGTAAGCCAAGCAAGCATCCAGAACCACTGGTGTATAGCAAGCCCCTAGCTTTAAATTTTATACAGCCATATCAAATCCACATGTGACAGCCTGTTTCAAACTTTTGGTCATTATCTGTACATGGCAAGGATTGATATGGCTGTATGAGATAGGGCTTGGACCAGTACAACAGAGTAACCAAGCAGCTCAGGGTGACCCAAACCACTCGGAATGTATAGGGGGATAAAAGGAACCAAAAAGACCTCCTACTAAAAAAAGCAAAGCTTGGTGTAATTTGCCTTCCTAAAACAGAAGGAGATATGCAATAATTCAGCTATAAGTGAACATTTGTGGTTACCCACAATGCACTGCTACTAAATATGCAAATAATTTCTTTTTCACTCTTAGTAAGCCAAGCAAGCATCCAGAACCACTGGTGTATAGCAAGCCTATAGCTTTAAATTTTACACAGCCATATCAAACCCACATGTAACAACCTATTTCAGACGTATGGTCCTCAGCAGTACATAGCAGAGATTGATATGGCTGTATGAGATAGGGCTTGGACCAGTACAACAGAGTAACCAAGCAGCTCAGGGTGACCCAAACTACTAAGAAAGTATAGGAGGATAAAAGAGACCAAAAAGCCCTTCTACTAAAAAAAAGCAAAGCTTGGTATAATTTTCCTTCTTAAAACAGAAGCAAATCTGCAATAATTCCGCTATAAGTGAACATTTGTGGTTACCCACAATGCACTACTACTGAATATGCAAATTATCCCTCTTTGCCCTTGGTTTGATATGACACTACTTCTTCTTTTTGCTTGGACCAGCCCCTTCTTTTTGCTTGGACCGGCCCTGGGGGCAGGGCGCTACTTCTTCTTCTTGCATGAAGGTTGAGGCACTTACTATATTATATATATAGATATAGCATGTATCAATTGAAAATGAATTGCAATAAATGTATTAATTGAAGATTTACTGTAATAAATACGGCTTTTTTTAAAACTCAAGTCCAGCGCACCTTCTACTATATTGTAACTACTGACAATGAGCCAACACACACCAGATCCACAAAAAATGCGGATGGACCCCTATAGCTGGAAAAAATCCTACCCTGGACAAATACATCAACACATTTTGATGCCAAATCTCTGACAGGGTTCTGAATAAAAGAAAAACACTGGCTCAAAATATAACATTGCAAGATCGAAAGGCTATCACATCCATTTTTTTAATTCAAAATATTTAGTTGCACCACTCTGACACTTACAAATATAAATAAACACTCCTTCAAGTCTATGAGCATTTCAGTGCATGCTTTTCACCCTCCTCTTTGCATAACTAGGGTTATACAGGTGGCAGCCATTAGCAATTCCTCCTTTGCTGGACACCATCTACTCCAACACTTTGCCGGATTATTCCCCGGCAATATGAAGGGAAGGGAGGGGTTTCTCCAATAAATGTAAAATATTTTATATTTGTCATCATGCAGCTGAAAAAAGGCTGCTATTTATTATTATAATTTAGAAAATAGATTTTATTTCTGAAATGTTGTATTTTTAATTTGGGTCCACTTTAAGGAGAATAAGGACATTATTATTAAACCAGCGGATAAAGGTGGTGCCATAGTCATCATGAACACCAGTGACTATATCCAGGAGGCACAAAGGCAGTTGTCTAACACCATGCACTATGCCAAATTACAGGAGGACCCAACAAAAAGGTACAGTATGGCACTCAATAGGATGGTAAAGAAATTGCCCATGAACACCAGGCTTCATGTACAGACCCTTATCCCTGAAAAGCCGAGAACAGCCTGCTTTTACATGCTTCCCAAAATCCACAAAGAGGGAACCCAGGCAGGCCCATAATCTCAGGGAATGGAACTCTCACAGAGAATATCTCAGGGTGGTTGGAAAACATTTTGAAACCTCTAGTCTGTAAAAGTCCAAGCTACATACAGGATACTACACACCTCCTGAACCAACTGGCAGCCATCGGCTCAGTGCCTGGAGGCACCATTCTTGCCACTATGGATGTAGAGTCTTTGTACACCAACATTCCCCATAATGATGGTATTGCGGCCTGTCGCAAATATCTTCAAGGTTTGGGCACACCTATAAAGCCAATTGCTGGACTGATGAGATTCATTGTGTCAGGTTTTCGGATATCAGAATTTAATAGAGATTTATTAATTGAATAAAAACGTAATTAATGTCTTTTTAAAAAATATATAGCCTTATAGGATTGCATGGTCTATTATAGATATTAGCAAGTGTATCCTGATTTATATTATATATGCATGCATGTTTGATTCATTATATGGATTGCAAGAAATGGATCTTTTATATTATTTTATATAAGATTTAAACCTGTGTAGTCAATTTAAGCTTAGTAGTGAAATTCAGAGGACATGGTTTAGTGATAGACTGCTGAATCGGAAAGATTTTCCTCTGTCTGCAGAATGTTTACTGCACAGGGGCGGCCGGGAAGTGGATCCCGCAAGGACCGCCGCATGTACAAGAGGCGGCGGTCCTTGTACAGGCATGGGCGGAGCGATCGCGTCATCCGTGACGCGATCCTCCACCGGGGATCGATGGCCGGGGATTTAACCTTCAGCTCGCCGGCCGCTTAGCAGCGCCAGCGGGCAGAGGAATACACATATCCGCATGCAAAGCGTATAATAGGCTTTGTAATGTATACAAAGCCTATTATACAGGTTGCCTCCTGCCCTGGTGGTCCCAGTGTCCAAAGGGACCACCAGGGCAAGCTGCAGCCACACTAGTCTGCACCCAATCACAGTGATCTCCCCCCCCCCTGCCCCCTGATCGCCCACAGCACCCCTCAGACCCCCCCCCCTGCCCACCCCCCAGACCCCTGTTTGCACCCAATCACCCCCCTAATCACCCATCAATCACTCCCTGTCACTATCTGACAACATTTTTTTTTTATTCCCTAAACTGCCCCCTGCTCCCTCCTGATCACTCCCCACCCCTCAGATTCTCCCCAGACCCCCTCCAGACTCCCCCCTGTGTACTGTATGCATCTATCCCCCCAGTAATAACCCACTGATCACCTGTCAATCACCCATCAATCACCCCCTGTCACTGCCACCCATCAATCAGCCCCTAACCTGCCCCTTGCAGGCAATCTGATCACCCACCCACACCATTAGATCGCCCGCAAACCCGACGACAGATCACTTCCCAAGTGCATTGTTTACATCTTTTCTCTCCTCTAAACACCCACTAATTACCCATCAATCACCCATTAATCACCCCCTATCACCACCTGTCACTGTTACCCATCAGATCAGACCCTAATCTGCCCCTTGCGGGCACCCAATCACCCGCCTACACGCTCAGATTGCCCTCAGACCCCCCCTTATCAATTCGCCAGTGCATTATTTACATCTGTTCTTCCCTGTAATAACAATAACAACAACAATAACAATAATATTTATATAGCGCTTTTCTCCCTGGGGACTCAAAGCGCTGTGACCCTGCATTATGCAGTCTCAAAGGCTCGGGAAAAGAGGTGAGTTTTTAGCCTTTTTTTTAAAGCTGTCCAGAGAAGGAGCCTCTCGTACTGATTGTGGAAGTGAGTTCCATAGAGTAGGGGCTGCGTAGGAAAAGGCCCGAGCACCAAATGTTAAGTGTATCCTGGGAATAACCAGCTTCATCTTGTTGGCAGAGCGGAGGGTGCGTGAAGGGGCATAAAGTTCCAATAGATCCGCTATGTATTTGGGTCCCATGTGGTGTAGAGCCTTGAATGTCAGCAGGCAGATCTTAAAATTGATTCTCCATTTTACTGGCAACCAGTGAAGAGTTTGCAGTACTGGGGTGATGTGTGAGCTGCGGGGGGCATTGGCTAGGAGTCTGGCTGCAGCATTCTGTACTAGCTGTAAGGGGCGCAGAGCCTTATCTGTAGATCCGATGAACAGGGCGTTGCAGTAGTCTAGGCGGGAGGATACAAATGCGTGAACCAGGGCAGGTAGGTCTTCAGCTGGGATAAGGTGTTTGATTTTCGCTATATTTCTTAGATGGAAGAAGGAAGACTTGACGACAGCTGATACCTGCTGTCTGAGTTTTAGATTTCCATCCAGGATCACCCCAAGGTTTCGCACAGAGTCTTTATACTGTACAGTATCTCCCCCAATTGCTAGTTTGAGGTGGTGAGCGTTTTGAACTTTATCCATCATGTGTGGACCACCTACCACCAACACCTCTGTTTTGTCAGAGTTCAGCCTCAGCCAGCTGGTGTTCATCCAATTTTGTAAATCCACTAGACACGCATTTATGGATGCTGATGGGTCTTGGGTGCCAGGCTTGAAGGACAGATACAGTTGTGTGTCATCTGCATAACAATGGTATCCTAGGCCATAGTTCTGGATTATTTTGCCCAGTGGGAGCATATAGGCTGCAAAGAGTAATGGTGATAGTACAGAACCCTGTGGAACTCCATAGGCAAGTGGCACTGGATTAGAGTAGTGTGTGCCCAGACATACTTGCTGTGTCCTGCCAGATAGGAAGGTCTGAAACCATCTAAGAACAGTACCCCTTAGGCCACAGTAATTCTTCAGTCGCTGGATAAGAATTTCATGATCCACAGTATCAAATGCTGCTGACAAGTCAAGAAGAATCAGAATTGAGCAATCACCCTTGTCCCTTGCAGTAAGTAGATCATTCATTACTCAGACTAATGCTGTTTCAGTGCTGTGCCTTTTCCTGAATCCTGACTGAAAAGTATCAAAGATGTTGTTATCTGTAAGCCTGGCTTCTAGCTGGTTGGCGACTGCTTTCTCGATAACTTTTGATAGGAATGGTAAGTTCGCCACCGGTCTGTAGTTGGTTACAGAATCAGGATCTAGTGATGGTTTCTTCAGGAGGGGTTTTATGATTGCTTTCTTTAGTTCTTCTGGGAAAAGACCACTTTGCAAGGAGCACTGAGTGATTTTGTGAAGTGCTGGCCTGATCAGCTCTGGGCACTGCATTAAGGATCTAGTTGGGCCAGGATCCAGGTCGCAGGTAGTGGGACGGAGACTTTGAATGAGAATTCCAAAATCTTCTACACTCAGAGTGTCAAAGACTTGCCATGGTGGTACGGTAGTGGGCATATGCAACGTCCAGTGGTCAATTGATGTAGTTGGTGTAATGCTGGCACGGATGGTAGACACCTTGTTTGTGAAGAAGGCAGAGAATTCTTCACACCTTTCCCTGGAGTATGTGGTTGGGGCTTTTAGGCAGGAAGGATTGCAGAGTGATTCCACTGTGTGGAAGAGTTGAGCAGCTCTGTTGTTGGCTGTAGATATTTTGTGCGAGATAAAGTCTGATTTTTTCTTGGTTATTGCTTGTTGGTATTGTCTGAAGTGTTGAACTAGGCTAGATTTGTGCTCCTCAGTCCCTGATTTACGCCACTGTCTTTCTAGTCTGCGCCCTTTCTTTTTTAGATCCATGATGGTTTTGTCAAACCAATTAGCTTTCTGCTTTTTGGTTGCTGATTTGGTGCGCCATGGGGCAATACTGTCCAGTGTTTCATATATCGTGGTGTTGTACTGGGTTACTAGAGTGTTTGGGTCCATTTGGCTGTGGAGCAGATTTGTAAAATCCAGGTTGGCAGTTATCCTCTCCGGTGTTAATTTACTCAGGGGACGGGTTTTGATTGTTTCTTTAGGGAGCTGCTTGATAGGGTGATGTTCAATAGTAAACTGTATTATGTGATGGTCTGACCACACCACTGGGGTTACTGTTATGTTACTAATGTCCATTCCAAGGTGGAACAGTAAGTCTAGCGTATGCCCTCCTCTGTGGGTAGCTGATTTTACAACTTGTGTGAAGCCTAGTCCACCCATGAGATTTATTAGTTCATTTGCATCTTGTGATTGAGTGTTATCAGCCCGGACGTTGAAGTCACCAAGGATGATCCATCTCGGATAAGACAGAGTTAGCATGGCCAGAAGTTCTGGGAATTCCTGTAGGAAAGGGTCAGCATCTCCGGGGGGACGATAAACCACTAAAATTTTGAAGCCTTTACCAGCTGAGATCTGGGCACCTATACATTCAAAGGACTTTGTTGAGCCAACATTCAGGACCCTGAGCTTCAGAGTTGTTTTGCCACAAATTGCTACACCCCCTCCTCTGCGGTCTCGTCTTCCCTCACTTAGGACTGAGTAATTGTATGGGATGGTTGCTTCCAGTGTGGGGCCCGTATTGGCATCAATCCAGGTTTCAGTGATGCATGAAAAATCGCATGTCTGAATAAGGTCCGCAATAATGGCTGTCTTATTGTTTATAGAGCGGGCATTGCAGAGCAATGCGGTGACTGCATGGGGTTTAGCAATGGCGACTGGGTTCACTGCTGGGGTGTTACTGCATCTCTGACTAGGGACATGGTAACTTCTGCTACTTTCAGCCTCTGATTTCCAGTAAACCTCACTGGAGATCGCTGGAAAGTTCTTTTCCTTGAATGGACCTGGGTCCCTGAAGTTGGACTGAGACTGAGTGTGGCACTTTTTATGGGCCTGGCCGCCTTTTTTACCTCTGTGCGTTTTATTTAAAATCCCTAGAGATTCCAGCAAATTAGCTTGTTTTTTTCCAATGTGAGATGCAGCTCTCAATGGCCTGAGAGATAGTAAGAAGCTGGCTTTATAGATTAACATTACTCTTTGTGAAGGAATGGGTTAAGTAAGCTCTTCCTTTGATTGTTGTTGTTTATCAGTGGGGGGTATACAAAAGCAAATGCTGGCCTTCAGAATCTGCTACAAGAGGTGTGAAAAGTCAATTGATATGCAGAAGCATGGGGCCTACTAAGGTTTACTTAGAAAGGCAATGGAGTCAATATAATTTCAGCCTCTGAATGCATTTCAAGTATTTGTACAGTCTGCAAAAACGGATTGCCAGCTGAAGGATATTACTGCTGTTTGAGGAAGGAGGATGAATTCCCTTACCTTGGGAAGAGGACTTGGGAAGGTAGGAGATCTGCTTGCTGTGTTGCATGGACATGCTTTTTGATGTGTTTGCTTGTTTAAAGCTGTGGACCTCATGAGTATCCAGGTGGAGAAATCCTATTCCATTGTGTGTCCTTGTAGGAGTAGAGAAGGCTTTTGTTTGTTTGTTTGTGTGGATTATCAGCTTCCCAATCCCATGCAGGACTCCAAAACCAAGGTCAGCTACACATGACTTTCATGGTGAGTACAATCCAGCTTGTAACTTAGCCATCCATAAACTTCCACGTTTCCCAGAAGGTTCCAGTTGTAGCCAGAGAGTTCATGGTGCAGAATCTGTAAGTATTTTTGTTCCTTCTGTGCATATATGTGATTAATGCTTCCCAGAGCCGAGACAAGGTGTGGAGCAGGTAAAAGGAGAGGCTGCCATCTTGAGCGCGCTCAGAATGCTTATCCACTGATCACCTGTCAATCACCCATCAATCACCCCCCGTCACTGCCACCCATCAATCACCCCCCGTCACTGCCACCCATCAATCAGCCCCTAACCTGCCCCTTGCGGGCAATCTGATCACCCACCCACACCAATAGATCGCCCGCAGATCCGACGTCAGATCACCTCCCAAGTGCATTGTTTACATCTGTTCTCTACCCTAAACACCCACTAATTACCCATCAATCACCCCCTGTCACTGCTACCCATCAGATTAGACCCCTATCTGCCCCTAGGGCACTCAATCACCCGCCCACACCCTCAGAACGCCCTCAGACCCCAGCCCTGATCACCTTGCCAGTGCATTGCTTGCATCTATTCCCCCCTCTAATCACACCTTGAGACACCCATCAATCACCTCCTGTCACCCCCTAGCACTCCTACCCATCAGATCAGGCCCTAATTTGCCCCGTGTGGGCTCCTGATCACTCGGCCAAACCCTCAGATCCCCCTCAGACCCTCTTCCGATCACCTCCCCAGTGCATTGATTGCATCTATTTTCCCCTCTAACCACCCCCTGAGACACCCATCAATCACCTCTTGTCACCCCCCTAGCACTCCTATCCATCAGATCAGGCCCAATACAACCTGTCATCTAAAAGGCCACCCTGCTTATGACCGGTTCCACAAAATTCGCCCCCTCATAGACCACCTGTCATCAAAATTTGCAGATGCTTATACCCCTGAACCGTCATTTTGAGACATTTGGTTTCCAGACTACTCACGGTTTTGGGCCCGTAAAATGCCAGGGCGGTATAGGAACCCCACAAGTGACCCCATTTTAGAAAAAAGACACCCCAAGGTATTCTGTTAGGTGTATGACGAGTTCATAGAAGATTTTATTTTTTGTCAAAAGTTAGCGGAAATTGATTTTTATTGTTTTTTTTTCACAAAGTGTCATTTTTCACTAACTTGTGACAAAAAATAAAATCTTCTATGAACTCGCCATACACCTAACGGAATACCTTGGGGTGTCTTCTTACTAAAATGTGGTCACTTGTGGGGTTCCTATACTGCCCTGGCATTTTAGGGGCCCTAAACCGTGAGGAGTAGTCTAGAAAACAAATGCCTCAAAATGACCTGTGAATAGGACGTTGGGCCCCTTAGCGCACCTAGGCTGCAAAAAAGTGCCACACATGTGGTATCCCCGTACTCAGGAGAAGTAGTATAATGTGTTTTGGGGTGTATTTTTACACATACCCATGCTGGGTGGGAGAATTCTCTCTGTAAATGGACAATTGTGTGTAAAAAAAATCAAACAATTGTCATTTACAGAGATATTTCTCCCACCCAGCATGGGTATGTGTAAAAAGACACCACAAAACACATTATACTACTTCTCCTGAGTACGGCGGTACCACATGTGTGGCACTTTTTTACACCCTAAGTGTGCTAAGAGGCCCAAAGTCCAATGAGTACCTTTAGGATTTCACAGGTCATTTTGCGACATTTGGTTTCAAGACTACTCCTCACGGTTTAGGGCCCCTAAAATGCCAGGGTAGTATAGGAACCCCACAAATGACCCCATTCTAGAAAGAAGACACCCAAAGGTATTCCGTTAGGCGTATGGTGAGATCATAGAAGATTTTATTTTTTGTCACAAGTTAGCGGAAAATGACACTTTGTGAAAAAAAACTATTAAAATCAATTTCCGCTAACTTGTGACAAAAAATAAAATCTTCTATGAACTCACCATACTCCTAATGGAATACCTTGGGGTGTCTTCTTTCTAAAATGGGGTAATTAGTGGGGTTCCTATACTGCCCTGGCATTTTAGGGGCCCTAAACCGTGAGGAGTAGTCTTGAAACAAAAATGACCTGTGAAATCCTAAAGGTACTCATTGGACTTTGGGCCATGTAGCGCAGTTGGGGTGCAAAAAAGTGCCACACATGTGGTATCGCCGTACTCAGGAGAAGTAGTATAATGTGTTTTGGGGTGTATTTTTACACATACCCATGCTGAGTGTGAGAAATATCTCTGTAAATGGACAATTGTGTGTAAAAAAAAAAATCAAACAATTGTCATGTCAGGCTTGGTGGTGTATTCTCCACAGTCAGCATGCAACACATAAGCTGACGTGAAGGAGGTACACACACCAGCACAAGGAATCAGGATATCCCCAGTTTAGTGGAGGAGAAGACTGACTCCAATAGGAGATTGTGGCGCACAGAGCAGGTGCAGATCCGAACAGCCACAAACAATACTTTAGTGATAACGTCTCAGCGCAAAGTAGCGCTGAGCGCATAAACCAGAACTGAGGAGATCAGGACAGGTAGACAGAATGAACGCTTGCTTAACTAGCCTCTACTTAGTGACAGCAAGCATCCACAACAAGACAGACTGGAATGAGGCAGCCAATGCGTTTGCAGTGATGGCGTGCCTCACAAAGACAGGACAGGATAGTCAGGAAATAGCAGGATCAAGATAGATGAACGTAACACAGACAAAAATACAATAAGTATGTTTTCCTAGCGTATTACAATTACAGCTATCAATGAAACTATTTGTAACGTCTGACTAACATGTTTATATATCGGCAATGAACCGATATATGACATAAGCAGGAACACTGACTAGGACTGGAGCAATACAGGGAACAGGACTCAGAAGGATTCGCTATCTCTTCGCAGAGATGAACGCAATCCACAACGGTAACAGAACAGGATTCAGAAGGATTCGTTATCTCTTCGCAGAGATGAACGCAATCCACAAACAGAACCAGGAGCAGGATAACTAACTCAGCACGGGTGATCACGATACCCGCAAACTACCAAAACGTGCTGGAAAGTTGACTAACTGAACACAGGATATAAACAGTTCGTGTACATATACATCAGCGGCACCGATGTATCAACGTAACATGAATACAAGGAAAATAACAAACGTGCTGGTATGCATATATATTGGCAATAAACCAATATATGATGCAAGACCAGCAAAGTATCTTTAGAACAAGAAACACGATCTGGGGCTGAAGCAACAGCAAGACAGGCTTAAACTGAAGCTATGATAGCCCAAGGAGTCCTGCAGGAAGCAGATCTTTATACTGAGGTCATCCAATGGGAGCAGACATGCAGATTCCCACACAGGTGAATGATAATCAGTCACAAGCTGACAGCAGGAAAAGGCAGACAAAGCTATGCAGCTTGCATGGAAAGAGATCAGAACTGCCTGAGCTGCAGCACTACTACTGCCAGCAGTACCTGCTGCAGAAGCGATCATAACAGTACCCCCCCCCCCTTTAAAGGCGGATACTAGACACCTTTCAAAACTGACATTCCCAAGGAAACAACCTAACTGATTATTCATGATGACCAAGACAGCCCGGCAAGACCAAAATCCAGAAACAGTCATCACAAGACTGGACCCATCAGAACCAGAACCTACAGAACCATGCCCATCAGTACTACAAGCCCCAGTGTGATACCCATCAGAACCATGATCTCCAGAAGAAAGCCCCCCGAAGCTCTCTGAGCGATACCCACTGCCTTCCAGGGACCGTCCAGAAATGCCAAAGCCTTTGCAATGCCCACCGGAACTGTCTTTACCAACACAAAACCCACTGTTGAACCAATCCAAGGTACCATGACAAGTTTCCTCAGAGATCTCCCAGAACACTTTGAAGTTCCACAGAGATCCCAAAAGGTCAGAACGCCCTTTAGGCTCACATGGAGAACTATTAAGAACCCCTATGGAACCTAGGGCAATTCCCGAGACAAGGTTACAAGGACAAATATCAAGATCAGGGCTTTCAAGGACCAGAACCATCTCTGGGCATGCAGGCAGACTGGCAACATCAGAACATGTCTCTCCTATGGAAGCATCTGAGCACGCTAACACCTTAGACACACTAGGGCATTCTGGCACACAAAGCACATCTGGGCACACTGGCACAAGAGAAACCTCTGGGCATGTCAAGGAACTGTGAGCCTCAGGGTCAGCCAAGATAGGACCAAAACCAGGACTGGCCAAAAAAAATCCATCATGACTAGACTTCGCAACTACTGGACTCTCACAAAAGAATGCAGGATCAGACTTAGATGTCGCTGACTCCAGCAAGGTTAATAACAAATCAGGTTCAGGGGCACTAATAAGACAGGACAGCTCTTCTGATGTACGCACTGAACTAGATAGGGACTCCACAACTTCCTCTGGACTGGACAGAGACTCATCTAATACACTGGATTGGAGCTCATGAGGGGCTGCGGAACAAGTCAGTATTGCAGAAACCCCCACTGGACTAGGCAAAACTGAGGGATTCACTGGACAGGAAGGGGACTCTGGAACTTCTGCCACACCGGCCAGAGAACCAGAATTTTTCAGGATACAGGGCTGGGTTTTAGGAACACTCATCAAACCGGACTGAAATTCTGAGATTTCTATTACCCTTTCCAGAGAATAAGAATCATCCATGTTACAGGGCAAGACTTCTGAAACATTCAGAGGACAGGTTGCGTAAAGGTGTACAGAGGCGCCGGAAGTATAAAAGTAGCTAAAAAGTTAAAATGTTTTGGTTGCGGTGGTGGACCAGCCAACCATAAACGGACCAAAAGGCTGTTTACTGGGAGTAATTGAATAAATTGTATATATGTTTTGAAAATCGACAGCCTTTTGGTCCGTTTATGGTTGGCTGGTCCACCACCGCAACCAAAACATTTTAACTTTTTAGCTACTTTTATACTTCCGGCGCCTCTGTACACCTTTACGCATCCAGAAGTCCACCCTTGGTGGAAGGGTGATCTACCCTACCAGTTCCTCTTTCTACAGAGAGCGACGTTTTACTTCTGAGTGGGGACAGGCTTGTTCTCCCCACCTGCCTTAACAGTGGTTGCTTCAGAGGCAACCCTGGTTTGTGAGTATATTACTTACGTTTCATAATACGTTTTATCCCCTACTAATACATACTACACTATATTGGGCTCTCGGTCTTCTATCTTTTCATTCAGAGGACAGGGCTGAAGTTCCCTGGCTACAGTAATATCAGAGAGGGACTCAACATCTTTAGCTAAATCAGACTGTGTATAGGGCAAGGTATCAAAAACGCTTGCTGACAAAGACAATGTTTCAATGGCTTCTGCTTCACTGGGCAGATATTCATCAAGTTTTACTAGAGCAGACTGTAATTCCAAAACAGCTGCTAAACAAGTGAATATTACTGCAACACCAACTGAAGTAAGCAGTGCCTCAGACTCCTCTGCTAGAGGGTCTGAAGTATCCAAACTACAGGGTGAAGCATGAGACTCTGACCACAGCTTCACTGGACAGGATCACTGAATAGTCCATATTGCAGGGCAAAACCATGGAAGCACCTGCTGGACAGTACAACGATTCTGTGACCTGAGCTTCATTGGAGAGATCTACTGCACAATTCATGGTACAGGGCAAATTTACTGGAACATTTTCTGAACAAGGCAATAATTCTGTGATTTCGGGTTCACATAGCAAATGCTCTGAGCTATTCACGAAACTAGAGCGAGGTGTAGAAACAGGAAGATCAAGACACAATGTTTGCACATCTGAATCACTATTCAATTGTAAAATTGGGAAATTCAGATGCTGGGGTTCTGAGGTTTCTAGACAGGATTGCTGGGACTCAGAAACTAATGTAGTGCATCTATTGGCATCTGCTGGATCAGACAGGAGTTGAACTTTATTAACACAGGTAAATTCTACAGAAGTGTTTGCAGAGGCAGGCAAAGATTTTCTGATGTCTGTTTCACTGAACAAAGACTCATGAGTACTGGCTAGGCTAGACTCAGAAGTCAGCAGGACCTCTGGAACCTCTGCTGATAAATTTGTGCAGGGCAAGGTTAAGGAAATATCAGTAGCTTCTGTTTTACTGGGAAGTAACACTGAGTTATCCATGATACAGGGTGGAATTACAGGAACATTCACTGGACAAGGCAGGGACTCAGGAACTGGAGAAGTGGGACAGTCTCCAACTGACAGGGTACTTTCCCTGGTATCAACTGACTGAATCACATAAATATCATCCAAAATCATTTCCCACACATTGATCAACGGAGCCACAAAATCATACCCACACACACCAGTTTTTATTAGGTTATAGGCAGACTTAATGCACGCATTCAATACTAATTTACTTTTTGGACTGTAGAATTGGCAAAATGAACTTGAATCACGCTTCCATTCACAGACCAGGGCTTCCATCTCTCCTTTCTCAAATGGAGGATCCCATGCATACTTAACATCTGAACATTCAGGCTGATCACAGATTGTGGCAGGAACATGTATAGGGTTATTTAGCAGGCGATTGGTAGATTTCTTATTCCTAAGGATCTCCAATACTTGTAGCAAGTGTTGAACTGTAGTGTATGCAAATTTCCCTTGCTGCACGAACAAATTAATCTGTTCAATACTCTGTAATATCTCTTCATAATCATACTCAGATAATTCTTTTAGACAAAAATCTTTATTTTCCTTGGCCAGTGATGAAAGTTCATTAGTAGTTTCATAAGTCCATTTAACTCCCCCGAAAGACAATTGCATTTCATTATCTGTTAATGGCTGAATCTCATTACAGGTCTGATGCGCAGT
Organism: Hyperolius riggenbachi; assembly: GCF_040937935.1. Taxonomy (NCBI): domain Eukaryota; kingdom Metazoa; phylum Chordata; class Amphibia; order Anura; family Hyperoliidae; genus Hyperolius; species Hyperolius riggenbachi. The sequence goes on from NC_090650.1 coordinate 247,183,797, forward strand.
TGCTAAGGACAACGACTCTGCTGATCGTACACGTTTCTTAGAACGTTTACGTTTTGCTTTAGACCCTGCTGCCTTTGACGATTTATTCAAAGCTGAAGGGAAATTATCAGAACTACTCTCTGCTTGCTGATTATTTTTGCAAGCAATTGAAGGAGCAGCTGATTGACCTGCTGCCAAGAGCTCGTTAAGAGGAAAAGGCAATGGATCTATGCGCAACCAATTGTGAATCACAAAAGCTATAAATTGCAAAGGACTTTGTCTAAACTGAGTGTGATCTAAAACATCGATTGCCCAATCAAAAAGCTTGCCCTTAAAAAGAGCGCAAACGATCCAATCAGACCAGGTAGAAATTGCAGAAGCCTGAAAGTCGGGATTGGCCAAAACCTTAACCAATTCTGGTATAAATGTGTCTGTAACTTCAGGGCCAAGCTTTTCAAATTTCTTAAAGGAGCAGGACCCCTGACAAACAGTGTCATAATTTCTGGAAATCCCCCCCACAATGGGGATTGGTAATGGGGCTATCATAATGTCAGGCTTGGTGGTGTATTCTCCACAGTCAGCATGCAACACATAAGCTGACGTGAAGGAGGTACACACACCAGCACAAGGAATCAGGATATCCCCAGTTTAGTGGAGGAGAAGACTGACTCCAATAGGAGATTGTGGCGCACAGAGCCGGTGCAGATCCGAACAGCCACAAACAATACTTTCGTGATAACGTCTCAGCACAAAGTAGCGCTGAGCGCATAAACTAGAACTGAGGAGATCAGGACAGGTAGACAGAATGAACGCTTGCTTAACTAGCCTCTACTTAGTGACAGCAAGCGTCCACAACAAGACAGACTGGAATGAGGCAGCCAATGCGTTTGCAGTGATGGCGTGCCTCACAAAGACAGGACAGGATAGTCAGGAAATAGCAGGATCAAGATAGATGAACGTAACACAGACAAAAATACAAGTATGTTTTCCTAGCGTATTACAATTACAGCTATCAATGAAACTATTTGTAACGTCTGACTAACATATTTATATATCGGCAATGAACCGATATATGACATAAGCAGGAACACTGACTAGGACTGGAGCAATACAGGGAACAGGACTCAGAAGGATTTGCTATCTCTTCGCAGAGATGAACGCAATCCACAAACAGAACCAGGAGCATGATAACTAACTCAGCACGGGTGATCACGATACGCGCAAACTACCAAAACGTGCTGGAAAGCTGACTAACTGAACACAGGATATAAACAGTTAGTGTATGTATACATCAGCGACACTGATGTATCAACGTAACACGAATACAAGGAAAATAACAAACGTGCTGGTATGCATATATATTGGCAATAAACCAATATATGATGCAAGACCAGCAAAGTATCTTTAGAACAAGAAACACGATCTGGGGCTGAAGCAACAGCAAGACAGGCTTAAACTGAAGCTATGATAGCCCAAGGAGCCCTGCAGGAAGCAGATCTTTATACTGAGGTCATCTAATGGGAGCAGACATGCAGATTCCCACACAGGTGAATGATAATCAGTCACAAGCTGACAGCAGGAAAAGGCAGACAAAGCTATGCAGCTTGCATGGAAAGAGATCAGAACTGCCTGAGCTGCAGCACTACTACTGCCAGCAGTACCTGCTGCAGAAGCGATCATAACATGTCATTTACAGAGATATTTCTCCCACCCAGCATGGGTATGTGTAAAAATACACCCCAAAACACATTATACTACTTCTCCTGAGTACGGCGGTACCACATGTGTGGCACTTTTTTGCAGCCTAACTGCGCTAAGGGGCCCAAAGTCCAATGAGTACCTTTAGGATTTCACAGGTCATCTTGCGACACTTGGTTTCAAGACTACTCCTCACGGTTTAGGGCCCCTAAAATGCCAGGGCAGTATAGGAACCCCACAAATGACCCCATTCTAGAAAGAAGACACCCAAAGGTATTCCGTTAGGAGTATGGTGAGTTCATAGAAGATGTTATTTTTTGTCACAAATTAGCGGAAAATGACACTTTGTGAAAAAAAAACAATTAAAATCAATTTCCGCTAACTTGTGACAAAAAATAAAATCTTCTATGAACTCACCATACTCCTAATGGAATACCTTGGGGTGTCTTCTTTTTAAAATGGGGTCATTAGTGGGGTTCCTATACTGCCCTGGCATTTTAGGGGCCCTAAACCGTGAGGAGTAGTCTTGAAACAAAAATGACCTGTGAAATCCTAAAGGTACTCATTGGACTTTGGGCCATGTAGCGCAGTTGGGGTGCAAAAAAGTGCCACACATGTGGTATCGCCGTACTCAGGAGAAGTAGTATAATGTGTTTTGGGGTGTATTTTTATACATACCCATGCTGAGTGGGAGAAATATCTCTGTAAATGGACAATTGTGTGTAAAAAAAATCAAACAATTGTCAATTACAGAGATATTTCTCCCACCCAGCATGGGTATGTGTAAAAATACACCCCAAAACACATTATACTACTTCTCCTGAGTACGGCAATACCACATGTGTGGCACTTTTTTGCAGCCTAACTGCACTAAGAGGCCCAAAGTCCAATGAGCACCTTTAGGCTTTACAGGGGTGCTTACAAATTAGTACCCCCCCAAAATGCGAGGACAGTAAACACACCCCACAAATGACCCCATTTTGGAAAGTAGACACTTCAAGGTATTCAGAGAGGGGCATGGTGAGTCTGTGGCAGATTTCATTTTTTTTTTTTGCCACAAGGTAGCAGAAATGGAAACTTTTTTTTTTTTCTTGTCACAAACTGTCATTTTCCGCTAACTTGTGACAAAAAATAATATCTTCTATGAACTCACTATGCCTCTCAGTGAATACTTTGGGATGTCTTCTTTCCAAAGTTGGGTCATTTGGGGGGTATTTACACTATCCTGGAATTCTAGCCCCTCATGAAACATGACAAGTGGTCAGAAAAGTCAGAGATGCTACAAAATGGGAAAATTCACTTTTCGCACCATAGTTTGTAAACGCTATAACTTTTACCCAAACCAATAAATATAGGCTGAATGTTTTTTTTTTTTTAATCAAAAACATGTTTGTCCACATTTTTCGTGCTGCATTTGAACAGAAATTTTACTTTATTTGAAAAATGTCAGCACAGAAAGTTAAAAAAATCATTTTTTTGCAAAAATTCATTTCTTTTTTGATGAATATAATAAAAAGTAAAAATCACAGCAGCAATCAAATAGCACCAAAAGAAAGCTTTATTAGTGACAAGAAAAGGAGCCAAAATTCATTTAGGTGGTAGGTTGTATGAGCGTGCAATAAACTGTGAAAGCTGCAGTGGTCTGAATGGAAAAAAGGGTCTGTTCCTTAAGGGGGGTAAAGCCTGCGGTCCTCAAGTGGTTAAGGTTCACTTTAAGTGGATAGTATATGGGGATATATATTTAAGTATCATATATCAGCTTATGCTCAATTCCAACCATTTTCCCAGAGAAGGTTTTTTACAGAACTTGCATTTGTGTTCTAGTTATAATCATTAACTCTGTAGCTATCCGCACTCAAGAGCCATATTTGCTGGGATAAACATTCTTGGATTATAAATGGTTGTTCTCAAACAGAGTCATAACTTATTGTTGACCAGCTGAATTTGCCCAAAAAGCTAGTCTTGACCAGTTTTATTAATAAGGAATGAAAAGAAAGGAACCTTTAATGAATTGTCAACATAGTGTTGAACATGGTATTAACAGGTCAATAGGTTATTTTATTTTTGAATAATATATCTTATATGAGTGTGCCCCCTGCTGGAGGAGATTACACATTCAGAAATAAGTCACATGATTTATACAAAGCTGATAGTTAAATGAGCTAGTTAATAAAAAATTTGAAAGATTACGCCCACCAACTCCAATTGGATCTTAGTTAATCCATGAAGGTTGGATTATTGATAAGAGGAACATAAATAATGAATGTATTGGACACTCGAGACACAGTCTCTAAAAGAAACAGACTCTCCTCTAAAGACACATACACTCTCAACCTCTGAAAAATACTTTCAGACAGACAGACAGAAAAGACTCTCACGCTCTACCAGCCTTGAGGCCACTCCCAGATCGGGTTAGCAGTGCAGGCCTGGTAAGATTCCTGATTTCATTTTAATGGTAACTATAAATGTTTAACTTTATCAAAGCCAACTAAGTTAGGGGCTTGACATTTTCAATGATTCTATACCTAGTATAGAATACCCTGAACATGTGACCTTCCTGGAATTGCAATTAGGAATATCCGTGTTTAAAAACTTGTTATAGAGAGATAAAAGATTGGTTGATAAAGGTTTCATTTACAGATCAGGTCATAATTGCATAATTTCATATTTTTTCCTTTGATCTCAAATCAGATTCTTTTTATAAAATAAGTGTTCACAGATCAGTAAACTTTAAACTTGTTTTATATATTGAGGTTTTTAGACCAGCTAGATCTGCTTCCATATTTTTCCCTTGTTAGATTGTGTTTTACAATCAAGCCTTGCAAATGAGATACAATGTCTGCCATCTTGTGTTTGCAGTGGTCAACTCTGCTCTGAAGTGTATAGTCAGCTTATACCGAGAAGTACCTTGTGGTTATTATTATTTGTGGTTATTGTTTGATTCGTATTATTTGATTTGTAATCATTCTGGCAACTTTTATATATTATATATCCTGACTTCTCACTCTTTGTACAAGTAGCTTGAGAAAGTCGCTGTAAGAACTTAAGGTTGGGGGCGTTTTAATGTAATAAGACTCCTCCCATTATTTTTGTAGGAGGCCTTAGTTTTAGATTTTTTACATACAGTTATAGCGTATATAATCATATCGTATAAACGCCTGACAGTTCTCACCCACAATTATTTCACTTATGGAGAGGACCTCTATTTACAGCAAATGGGAGTGGCAATGGGCTCATGGTTTGCACCGCAGTACGCAAATCTCTTCATGGCAAAGATTGAAGAAAAATACCTGGATACTTGTCATATAAAACCCACAGCCTACTTCCGTTTTATAGACAATATCTTGATCATCTGGTCTGCAAGTGAGGAGGATCTTATCCAATTTCACAGGAACGTCAATGCCTTCCATCCCACAATCAAACTGAAACTGAGTTACTCTCACAGGGAGATTAACTTTCTTGACACCACCATATACATCAGAGAGAACAGCCTACAAATGTCCATGTACCGCAAACTGAGTGATCGTCCCACATACCTCAGGTATGACAGTTTCCACCCCAAACATATAAAGATTTCCATAATTTACAGCCAGGCAATAAGATGCAATCGGATCTGTCTGACAGGGATGACAGAGACAAACACCTGGGTGACCTGAAGAAGCATTTCATTAAACAAGTATACAATCCTCTAATGGCTGAGACCCAAATCAAGAAATCTATCAACATCCCTAGGACTCCTGGAGTACAAGCAGAACCAGGAAGAGAGCCGTGTTCCACTTGTAGTCACCTACAACCCACACCTGGAAATCTTAAGAACAAACAAACAAACAAACAAACACAGAACATTTATATCGCGCTTTTCTCCTGGCGGACTCAAAGCGCCAGAGCTGCAGCCACTAGGACGCGCTCTATAGGCAGTAGCAGTGTTAGGGAGTCTAGCCCAAGATCTCCTACTGAATAGGTGCTGGCTTACTGAACAGGAGGACCCGAGATTCGAACCCAGGTCTCCTGTGTCAGAGGCAGAGCCCTTAACCAGTACACTACCCAGCCACCAAGAAAGATTGCAAAAGAATGTCATCCTGTTCTACACAAGGATCAGAGACTGAAAAAGATATTCCCTTAACCTCCCCTCCTAGCGTTCCGACAGCCGCTCAATCTTAAGTAGATAATAGTGAGGAGTGCCTTAAATAGGCCAGAACAGAATGGAACATTCCCCTGCCAAGGGAAAAGGTGTGGGACCTGTAAACACATTCATTCCACAGACAGGATACTAATACCAGGTACACAAAAGCAATACAAAGTACAAGGCATCTTTTCCTGTGACTCGTCATCTAATGTGGTATACCTGATCATGTGTGCAAAACGCCCCCAAGAAATTTATGTGGAAGAAACAAGACAACCTCTGCATGATCGCATGACACACCCACAGGTTCACTATTAACAGCAGAAAAGAGGATATTACAAAATATACAGATCTCCCAATACCAACACACTTTTGTTTACCTGGACACAGTTTAAGCGATTTTCGTGTCACTGTATTAATGGGTGGCTTCAAAACGGAAAACATGAGACTACCACAAGAACCAAGTTTATACATTGGTTCAAAACTGTAGAAGATGATTTAACCACTTAAGGACCAGGGGATTTCTGCATGATCGGTGCTGCGTGGGCTCTCCAGCCCGCAGCACTGATCGTGATTACAGCAGGGCGATCAGACTTCCCCCCTTTTTACCCCACTAGTGGGATGTCCTGCTGGGGGGGGGGGGGTCTGATCGCCGCAGCTGCCTACTGCCGAGCGGGGGGGGGGGGCTCCTTAAAGCCCCCCTCCGCAGCGATATTCCTCCCTCCTTACCTCCCTCTCCCTCTTGCTTTCTATGGCGCAGGACGGATATCCGTCCTGCGCCGCCTAGCCCTGGCCAATCAGAGGCCGGGGATCGCCGATCTGCCTTACGGCGCTGCTGCGCAGCAGCGCCGTATTGATGTAAACAGTGGGGATTTCTTCCGCGCGTGTTTACATTATGCGTGCGAGCCGCGATCAGCGGCTCACACACTGTTCACGGAGACACCCTCCGTGAACTAACATGGAATGGCGTTAGCTGGTCGTTGGACTCTAACTTCTTGTGCTGGTTCGATGAGTTTTAAATGCCACAATTCTTTTAATTTTTCTATCTTTTCATTCATTTTTTTGTGCCATATGCTGTGTAAGATGGTGTTCACTGTCACTATTCATTTTATTGGCTTTCATGTGCTGGTTTTAAATTCCAAAATTCTCATTAGCTTAGAATTAATGGTTCATGTAACTAGCCCTGTTACAATTTCAACTCGGAATTTACGATGTCTCTCCATCACCAGAGTGTACTTTCTGTTATGTTGAGGGAACTGTTGATCTTATCAATTTAGCCAGGATGCCTGGGAAAGCCTCCTGAGTAACAGTTAAGGCATCTAATTACATTTATGTCTGCTAAAGAATTTTTCCCCTCTGTATGTCAGTGTATATAAACTGTGTTTTTCAGTTTTTTTCAGGAACCAGTCCAACGAAGGCTTTTTATAAGCCGAAAGCTCACTGTTTTTTCATCTCTAAGTTAGCCAATAAATGGTATCATCCTGATTCAAAACTCCTTGCTCCCCTCATAGAGTTAGGCAAAGTCAACCGATATACAACATCATTAATTTTCTCAGCAATATGATAAGGACCAATGTATTTGGGACCCAGCTTGACGGATGGCTGCTGAAGAGGAATGTTGCGGGTAGATACCCAGACCAGATCCCCAGTTGTAAACTCGTACTCAGGAGACAGATCAGCATGAATTTTTTGCTGAGCGACCGCTTTTTCCAAGTTTTCTCTGACTTGAGCCCAGACTGTCTGCATGTGAGAGATCCATTCTTCCAAGACTGGCTGAGAGGAATGTGAACTGGAGAATGAGGTAAATTTAGGACTCCGACCGGTAAATACCTAAAATGGTGACAGTTTGGTGGAAGAGCTAGAAAGATTATTGAACGCAAATTCAGCAAATGGAAAAAATTGAAGCCAGGTCTCCTGACGGTCAGACACAAAACACCTGAGATACTGCTCCAGGTATTGATTGGTTCTTTCAGTCTGACCATTGGTCTCGGGATGAAAACCTGATGAAAATGACAAGGAGATCCCCAAACGAGAACAAAATGACCACCAGAATTGGGAAATGAACTGAACTCCCCTATCAGACACAATGTTCTCCTGAATACCATGCAAACGAAAAACATGTTCTATGTACAATTCTGCCAGTTCCTTGGCAGAAGGCAATTTACACAAAGGAACGAAATGAGCCATCTTACTGAACCTGTCCATGATCACCCAAATAACACTTTTCCCACCGGAAGAATGCAAATCCCCTGCAAAATCCATAGAAATATGAGTTCAAGGAACCTGAGGAATGGGCAAAGGCATCAGACTCCCTCTAGGAGCATTCCTAGAGACTTTACTTCTGGCACAGATGCTGCATGCCTTAACAAAAGCCTTACAGTCCTTTCTTACAGTTGGCCACCAAACATGACGTGTTAGTAATTCCAAGGTTTTGGTCTCACCCGGATGTCCTGCCAGTTTGGTGTCATGAAATTGCTGAAGCACCTGTAGACGAAGGTGAATCGGTACATAGTATACATTCAAAGGTTTTCCAGGTGGACAGTTTTCCTGAAAAGAAGACAATAATTCAGACAAGTCAGAGATTTCCTGGGTATCTGTGGCGGCGACCACACAGTGTCTCTAGATATTATGGACACAGGAACCTTAGGTTGTGAAACCTCAGAATCAAAACATCTGGACAAAGCATCGGCCTTCACATTTTTACTTCCCGGTTTATAAGTAATGGTGAAATTGAAGTTGAGAAGAACAATGCCCATCATGCCTGTCTGGGATTGAGTCTCTTTGCCTTTTCTACATATTCTAGGTTTTTATGATCGGTGTACACAGTGACAGGATGTTTGGCGCCCTCTAACCAATGCCTTCATTCTTCAAATGCCATCTTGACTGCTAGAAGTTCCCTGTTCCCTATATCATAATTACGCTCTGCCGGTGAAAACTTTTTAGAAAAGAAAGCACAGAGATGTAACCGTTCAGGCTGGCCCGAGTACTGTGAAAGAACTGCCCCCACTCCTACTTCTGAGGTATCAACTTTCACACAGAAAGGTAATAATACATCAGGATGTGTCAATATGGGAGCGGAACAAAATGCTGCCTTCAGTGTAGCAAAGGCTTCACAGGCCGACAATGGCCAATTGGAAGGATCAGCTCCCTTCTTGGTCAGATCTGTCAAAGGTGCCACCAAAGTAGAGAAATTCCTGATACATTTATGATATTAATTAGTGAATACTAGGGATGGGACGAATCCACAATTTCTTCGAATCCGAATCTGAATCTAAAAAGGTTCTCGAATATCTCGAACCTTTCGAATCCCGAATCTAACGAATCCTGCGTTCCGTGGAATGGTTGCCCACAGTATAGGTAGGCAGGCTAGGTGCTCACACTATAGGTAGCTAGGTAAAGGTGCCTTCAGTATAGCTAGCTAGGCATAGGTGCCTTCAGTATAGCTAGCTAGGTATAGGTGCCTTCAGTATAGCTAGCTAGGCATAGGTGCCTTCAGTATAGCTAGCTAGGTATAGGTGCCTTCAGTATAGCTAGCTAGGCATAGGTGCCTTCAGTATAGCTAGCTAGGTAGGGGCCTTCAGTATAGCTAGCTAGGTAGGGGCCTTCAGTATAGCTAGGTATAGGGGCATTCAGTATAGCTAGGTACAGGGGCATTCAGTATAGCTAGGTATAGGGGCATTCAGTATAGCTAGGTATAGGGGCATTCAGTATAGCTAGGTATAGGGGCATTCAGTATAGCTAGTTAGGTATAGGGGCCCTCAGTATAGCTAGTTAGGTATAGGGGCATTCAGTATAGCTAGGTATAAGGGCATTCAGTATAGCTAGTTAGGTATAGGGGCCCTCAGTATAGCTAGTTAGGTATAGGGGCATTCAGTATAGCTAGTTAGGTATAGGGGCATTCAGTATAGCTAGTTAGGTATAGGGGCATTCAGTATAGCTAGTTAGGTATAGGGGCCCTTAGTATAGCTAGTTAGGTAAAAGGGCATTCAGTATAGCTAGGTATAAGGGGATTCAGTATAGCTAGTTTGGTATAGGGGACCTCAGTATAGCTAGCTAGGTATAGGGGCCTTCAGTATAGCTAGGTATAGGGGCATTCAGTATAGCTAGTTAGGTATAGGGACCCTCAATATAGCTAGTTAGGTATAGGGGCATTCAGTGTAGCTAGATAGGTATAGGGACCCTCAGTATAGCTAGTTAGGTATAGGGACCCTCAGTATAGCTAGTTAGGTATAGGGGCATTTAGTGTAGCTAGTTAGGTATAGGGACCCTCAGTATAGCTAGGTATAGGGGCATTCAGTATAGCTAGTTAGGTATAGGGACCCTTAGTATTGCTAGTTAGGTATAGGGGCATTCAGTATAGCTAGTTAGGTATAGGGGCATTCAGTATAGCTAGTTAGGTATAGGGGCCCTCAGTATAGCTAGTTAGGTATAGGGGCATGCAGTATAGCTAGTTAGGTATAGGGACCCTCAGTATAGCTAGTTAGGTATAGGGACCCTCAGTATAGCTAGTTAGGTATAGGGACCATCAGTGTAGCTAGTTAGGTATAGGGACCCTCAGTGTAGCTAGCTAGGGTACCCCTCCCTCTGTGCGCCTCCTCTGCTCACCCCCTACAAAGAAAAAAAAAGCATCGGCTCACCTAACAAGGGGATCCAGCGCCGAATCCCGCTGCATCCCCCGCTCGTCCTCTTCCGATCCCCCGCTCGCCCTATTCTGACCCCCCCGCGCCTCCTCTGCTCGCCCCTTGCATAGATGTGAGCATTGGCTCACCTAACACCAGCCCTGGATTCCCTACCTGCCGCCAGCGCAGCGCCGCAGACCTCTTGTTTCCTCATCTGTTCCCTCTAGTAACCCGCCCGGCGCTTCAGTGATGACGCGATGCAAAAGCGGATCACTAGGGGGAACAGAGGAGGAAACAAGAGGTCTGCGGCTCTGCGCTGACGGCAGGTAGGGAATCCAGGGCAGGTGTTAGGTGAGCCAATGGTCACATCTATACAAGCGGCGAGCGGAGGAGGTGCGGGGGGGTCGGAATAGGACGAGCGGGGGATCGGCGGTGGTGCGGGGATGCAGCGGGATTCGGCGGATTCGTTTAGGGGGAAATTGCGTCGGGATTCGAATCCACGAATCTCGAATATTTCTCAATATTCGAGGGATTTGTGGATTCGCCGGATTCGCCGTCCCACCCCTAGTGAATACCAAAAAACGCTGCAAAGCTTTTAGATCTCTGGGTCGTGGCCAATTCAGAACTGCGGATACTTTTTTCTCATCCATAGACAGACCGGAGTCAGAAATTATATACCCCAAAAATGGTACCTGAGTGACCTCAAAAAGACATTTTTGCAAACAGGAAATTCTCTCTTAACTTCTGAAGTACCCATTTCACGTGTTCACGATGTTCTGATAATGAGTTGGAATAGAACAGAATATCGTCCAAATAAACTACAACATATTGGCCCAAAACATCTCTGAATACATTGTTGACAAAGTCTTGAAAGATGGCTGGAGCATTACATAGGCCAAAATGTCCATCCTGGGTGTTAAAAGCCGTCTTCCACTCAGGGCCGGGCCGAGGCATAGGCTGGAGAGGCTCCAGCCTCAGGGCGCAGTGTAGGAGGGGGCGCAAAATTCATTCAGCTGTCATTCCTAATTGTGTTTGAAGCAGAAAGAAATAAGAAAAGGAGATACATGGAAGTGACTACAAGCCAGATAACTAGAGATTAAGGTGTTGGGGGCCCTGGGGCGCCTCTTAGTCTAATAGTAATCAGTGTGTGACGGCTGGGGTGGAGGGATGGAGGGGTACACTTTGGTGTCTCAGCCTTGGGTGCTGAAGGACCTTGTCCCGGCTCTGCTTCCACTCATCCCCCTGTCGTATCCTGATCAAATTATATGCTTGCCTCAAGTCCAATTTACTGAAGATTATTGTGCTAGATACTTGAGAAAACAGATCGTCAATAAGAGGTAATGGATATCTGTTTTTTACAGTAATCTTATTCAAGCTTCTGTAATCTATGCACAGACGTGATCCACATCTTTTTTTTCTACAAAGAAAAACCCTGCCCCAGCTGGGGAAGTGGATGGTCGGATAAAACCCTTGTCGAGGTTCTCTTTGATATACTCTTTCTTAGCCTGTTTTTCATGGCCAGAAAGGTTATATAAATGTCCCCAGGAAGGCATAGTACCTGGCAGCAAATCAATTGGACAGTCATAGGGTCTGTGAGGGGGCAACTTGTCAGCAGATTGAGGAGAAAAGACATCAGCAGAAGACTTATAATGACATGGTAATTTGTCAGACACAATCTCCACATTGAGTAGTGGAATTTTTTTAAACACTTCTCAGAACACCGAGCAGACCAATTGGTAAATTGACCCGAACACCAATCAATGAGTGGATTGTGAGTCTGCAACCAGGTAAAACCTTAAATCAAGGGACTTGAAGGCATTCTGAGAGTGAAGAACTGCAGTTTTTCAAAATGCAAAACTCCAATCTGTAGAGAAATTTCAGGAGTAATGGCAAAGGGTTGGCCACCCTGAAGAGGAGAATCGTCAATGGCAGTAACATAAAGCTTATTTAATAAAAGCAAGATAGGAATACCTAAACTTGCAGCAAATTCAGAATCAATAAAATTACCCGCCGCCCCGGAGTCCACAAAGGCTTGAGCAGGACTAGACTGACCATTCCAAAGAATAGTTACTGTCAGTAATATTTTTTTTACTTTAAGGGGAAGCATCTGCTCGCCCAGGTGAGATTCCCCAACTACACCTAGGCGCGGAAGTTTTCCACCTTCTTCTTAGCTGAACAGTTCTGCACAAAATGCCCCTTTTCACCACAACACAACCCCTCATGACGTCTTCTGAGTTTCTCAGAAGGAGACAATTTGGAATATCCCAACTGCATGGGTTCCTCACCAGAGGATGTAGCAGCACAATTAGAACAAGGAGTAGGCGTGGTAGAAGAATGAGCACCGCCATAACGGTGATATCTAATGTGTCTATCTACATGAATGACCAAAGAAATGGCCCCTTCAAGAGTCTTAGGTTCAGGGTGACTAACCAGAGCGTCGTTTACAGAATCTGCCAAACCTAATAAAAATTGGTGAGGAAGTGCAGCCTCCCCCCACTTGGAGGAAACTGACCAACGCCTAAATTCGGTGGCATAATCTTCCGCAGTATGACGGCCCCGCTGGAGTTCGCGGAGCTTACGAACTGCAATAGCAGACACATCTGGATTGGCATAAATCACGGCCATAACTTCAAAAAACTTGCTTACAGATGACAGAGCTTCGTGATCGGGAGGTAATCCGTAAGCCCAAGTCTGAGAGTCACCCTGTATGAGAGTTTTAATGAGGGAAATTTTATGAGATTCAGAACCAGATTATCTCGGTCTAACTTCAAAATAAGTGAAGCATCGGTTCATAAAATTACTGAAGTCCGATCTGGAACCAGAGAACTTCTCTGGAAGTGGCATCTTAGGCTCTATAGGAGGAGGAAAGTTTTGCAGATACCAAAAATTAGAGCTTATTCAGTATAAAGTTCATACAGTATAGAGAGAGAGAGAGAGAGAGAGTTATTGATGGTATAGCTGGGTGCATTGGTCAATTTTGTTATTTTATTTCTTTTTCTTTTTATTTCTCTAACCCCTTTTTGATTATTTGATTTTTCTTTATTTTGTTTATTATTTTGGGATTCCCTATCCAAGAAAGTGGTGCCTAAGAGATACAGTGAAAAGTAAAGTATAAAGAGCAAGAGTCTGAAAGATTTTCTGAGTAAAGTAAACATTATTTGGATGCCATATTACCAACCAACGAACTGTGGAAATTGCTTCAGTACCATATTAAAGAGAGTCACTAATCCCCTAAGGTTTTGCTGAGCAATATAGCTTGGACTTGGCAGCAAGGGACTGAGACTGTATAGGAACTGAATTGCTAAGTAGACCTGCCCCTACCCAAGCCCCTATACCTCAGTGAATGGTACTGCCATCAAAGGTGTTGTATTGAAAAGTGGTTGATGATTGTAAAAGAAGATCTGTTTTAGCTCAATTTATTTGTAAAAGTGTTTTAACCCTTTCCACTCGTATGTCCCACATAGCGGGACATACAGAAAAACCTGATGCGCTCGTATGTCCCGTTATGCGGGACATCCCTGCAGCGGCGGTTTGCAGCGCATCGGGACCGCCGATCACTGTGCGCATATTTGTGGGCATGTAATACTACATGCCCACACAGTCAGTGCCCCCAGCCCCATACCGGATGTCCACGATCCCGGTCAGCAGGAAGTGACATTTAGATTTAAATGTCACTTCTGTTTCTTCCGGCTGTTTTTTTTTATAAAAAATGTTTGCTGATTCATTTTTGCAGATTCCATTCTGCAAATTAAATTCAAAATCCTTCAGATTACATTGTAGATTTCTTGCAGATTGCCTGCAAATTTGCACAGACAATCAATGGAATCCTATGGGATGGACTGGGGGAGAGTGTAAATAGTAGCCAGTATTTTATTGCTAATTTGCAAAATACCCAAGATTGCATTGTGTGTAGGGACAGTAAGACACCGAGTGGCGGGCATAAAACAACCTATTATTGTGAAACTTGCTCACGCAGGCCCGGATTACACCCAGGAAACTGTTTTTCAATTTACCATACCCTGGATTTCTCCTCTGCTACCAGCCAATAGAAGATGCCAAACTGTCCAAATAAGTTATCAAATTAAATGTTATAATGTGTTCTTTAAAATAAGATTTACCATGTTACGGTGTTATGTTCTATGTTAAAATGAGAAAGAGAGTAAGAGGGAGAGTGCATTTCTTTAAAAAAAAACTCTGAGCAGAAACGACTTCCTTTAGGAAAGAACTCCGAGTGAAAAGGGTTAAGTAACCTGACTTATTATCTCGCAGCCTTTACCAGTGCACCAGCTGTGAAGAGGAGAATGTTGTATTTTGACCTGTGATGTGCAAGCAAAGTGTATATTTGTGTTAAAAGGTGTTACTGGTTGAGGAAGTTGCCAGTGGCCATTGTTACGGTCACAAATAAATCCTTGATATTCGCATCTGAGTCAGTGTCTGGTGGATTCCTCTCAGCCGGGGCTGAACGCTAAGGATAAATCGGGTTACACCAGTTTTTATCTTCTGTTAACAGGTGGTGAGTGCCTTAAAGTCATCTAATTAGCTATATTTCAGTATCTGGAAAAGTCTCTGTGTTTATTTTATGGCCGCCGCAACTTGGATATTTTTGCATTGATTATGAAAGAATGGGTGGCCATGAGTCAGGATTTGGCCCAGAAGTTGATTGACAGCATGCCAGGGCAAATTGCAAAGATTTTGAAATAGGCCAACATTGCAAATATTGACTCTTGACTCTTTGCAGAAACTTGATGTCATTGTCAGTTAAAGCCTTTGAAATGAATGAAACGCTTGTATTTATACTTCAACACTATAGAAACAACTTACAAAAGTAACTAAAAACACTGAAGCAGCAAACTTTGAGATAAACAGTATTTGTGCCATTCTCAAGACTTTTGGCCATGACTGTACATTGTATGTACTAACACCAGTAAAGACTACCTTGCAGTCCTTCCTGCTTTCCATGACTTTTATGACATGAAAACTGAACAGTCTTTTTCTTTTTCAGATAGCTTCTCCATGACGATATATTCTGTGCCAAAATTGTCATGGCAACCCTTTATCTCACAGACCTCTATAACCTATAAATTACTCTCTCTTAGACTGTTCTATTGCTAGTAACTTATATATAATGATTTGAATATGATCATAAAAAAGAGTAGTTTACATATTTAAAATTATCTATTTATATTTGATTAAATCTAAATGAAATGTGTTGACTGTGACATTTGATTCCAGTTTAACACATGATGTGCCTGCAAATTAATATTACATAATTACCTCGCCATCAGTTCCTCTCAGAAGCTCATTTTCTTCTAACAACAATTCCTCCCGGTTCTGACTAGATCTAGTCGTACTTGTCTCTCCAAAAATCTTGTAAAATTGATACACAACAAGAACCTGTACAGAAGGACTGGTAAAAAAGGATACCCAAGGTGACATGTGACATGATGAGATAGACATTGGTATGTACAGTGCCTAGCACACAAATAACTATGCTGTGTTCCTTTTTTTCTTTCTCTGCCTAAAAGAGTTAAATATCAGGTATGTAAGTGGCTAACTCAGTCCTGACTCAGACAGGAAGTGACTACAATGTGACCCTCACTGATAAGAAATTGCAACTAGAAAAAACACTTTCCTAGCAGAAAATGGCTTCTGAGAGCAGAAAAGAGATTAAAAAAAAGAGTCAATAGTTCATACATTTTAGCTCTGGCATACTTCAATGAATGTGTCATTGAGCAAAAACAATAAAACAGTTAAAACTTAAAAAGTAGATTTAACCACTTGAGGACCACAGTCTTTTCGCCCCTTAAGGACCAGAGCCCTTTTCTCCATTCAGACCACTGCAGCTTTCACGGTTTATTGCTCGCTCATACAACCTACCACCTAAATGAATTTTACCTCCTTTTCTTGTCACTAATACAGCTTTCTTTTGGTGCTATTTGATTGCTGCTGCGAATTTTACTTTTTATTATATTCATCAAAAAAGACATGAATTTTGGCAAAAAACCCCTAGTGGAGATGTATAATGATAGATCAGGGGTGAGGTTTTCGCCCCGTATGTTGGAGTCCCATATCACGGTACTGCACAAGGAAGACAAAGACCCGTTACAATGCCAAAGCTATAGGCCTATTGCGTTGCTAAATGTGGATATAAAGATATATGCAAAACTATTATATAATAGACTATCCCCATATATGAAGGGATTGATACACACAGACCAGGTGGGATTTATGGAGGGCCGGGAGGCTAGGGATAATACGATCCGAACGCTGGACTTGATCCAGTGGGAGAGGGCTCACTCCAGCCCTGTGGTGCTGCTATCAACAGATGCTGAGAAAGCATTCGACAGGGTGGAGTGGGCCTTCATAGAGGGGGTTTTGAGATATGTAGGGATACAAGAGGAGATGAAAAATATGATTATGGCCCTGTATGCACAACTGAATGGAAGAGTTAAGGCTAATGGCGTTCTGTCAGGCCCCTTCAATATAAGGAATGGGACTAGGCAGGGATGCCCCCTCTCGCCACTAATTTTCGCGCTTTCGCTGGAGCCATTCTTGTGTAGGGTGAGGGGGGACTCCAACATACGGGGCATAGGGGTGGGGAAGGGGGTGCATAAGGTGGCCGCGTACGCGGATGATATGTTGTTTTATGTTGTGGAACCCCATATCACTTTACCAAATTTGATTAAGGAATTTCGGGTCTACGGCTCCCTGTCAAATATGAAGATAAATATGGACAAAAGTGAGATGATAGGAGAAGGATTGGGGGAGGAACAATTGAATCAATTAAAAGAGAATTTCCCATTTAAGTGGCAAGAAAGGACCCTTAAGTATCTGGGGGTAAGAATAGCCTTCACCATAGAAGAACTGGTGGAATATAATTATACACCTATGTTAAGACAAATAAAACAGGACCTGACGAATTGGGACCGCCCACAATTCTCATGGTTCGGGAGGAATGCCATTATAAAAATGAATATACTACCCCGGTTGCTGTACATTTTTCAGACTCTCCCGATACCGATTCCCCCCTAATTTTTTGGGACACTTAGAAGTATAGTGGGGAAATTCTTGGGAAGGGGGCAGAAAATGAGAGTAAACTATAGGGTACAGACAACGGAGAGGGCCAAGGGGGGACTTTCAGTCCCCAACTTTAAAAAATACTACGAGGCTGCGATCCTGGTGAGAATAGTGGACTGGCATAAGCATATGGAGGATAAAGAATGGGTGAAGTTGGAGGAAGAGATGGTGGGGGGCCCAATTAAGAATATACCATGGACCGCAGAAAGAAAAGGGGAAATAGAAATGGGAATGGGCACGCTACTAATAAGACATACACTGAGGGTCTTCTTCAGAAATAGGGGGAGGGCAGTGATCTCTCCGTGGCCTACACCCATGATTCCAGTCCTAGGAAACAAGAACTTCCCATTGGGGATAAGACTATGGAAATACTGGGGAATGGAAAAAGAGGTAGAATTGAGAGCTCGTGACTTAGTGAGGGAGGGGGAGTGGGTAGAGCTACAGGAAATAAGAGAACAGAAAAAGAATAAGAAAATAGATGAATGGAGTTATCTTCAATGTAAATTCTTTCTGGCATGCTGTGGCCCGAAAAGCGCCATGAGCAGAACATTAACACCGTTTGAAGAACTCTGTGGGCGGAGAGACACGAGGGGGGGAACACTTTCCAAAATATATGCCTTGCTAAACGAAACGGAAGATTCAACAGCTGTAATAAGATCAAAATGGGAGAAAGATCTCGGGAGACAATTTACGGAGAGACAGTGGCAGAGGGTGCTAGAATTATCGAGTAAATCTTCAATCTCCACAAGCGGACAGGAGGCAGGGTATAAAATATTTGTAAGGTGGCATTATACCCCAGTGAGATTGAACAGAATGTTTCCAGGGGCATCGGCAATGTGCTGGAGATGCGGGGAGGAAAGAGGGGATTTTATGCACATTTTCTGGGGGTGCAAATTGATAGAACCATACTGGGCCCAGGTAAGAAATCATATAGAGCTTATTGAAGGGACTGGGCCACCGGGAGATCCTGCTTTCTATTTGTTACATAGTAATGACTGGCCCCGGAAAAGATATGACAATTCCTTAATGAGATTTTTGGTAAATGCTGCACTGATCTTGGTAGCAAGGCACTGGAAGTCCACCCAGCCTCCCTCAATAGAAGAATGGATGAGAGAACTGGAACGGGTGTGTAAAATGGAGGAATTGACGAATTATATTCAGGATAGAGGGGAGGTACATGAAGAAAGGTGGAAAAAATGGGGGGAATTTAAACATACACAGGCTTATAAATTGTCATAAATGGAAAACTGACCGAGTGAGGTATCCCGTAGACGTTCAGTGACAACATATAGGAGTAGGTGAAGGTGGAAAAATTTTTTTTTTTTTTTTTTTAGCGGGGTGACCCAGGGGGGGTGGGGGGGTTAAGAATGAATGAGAGTGGATGGAGGAGAGAGGGAGACAGACTGGGTTAAGTTGAGGAAGTGGAATAGTAATAAAATCAAGGGAATTCTATAGGGAGGGGACATGGAGAGGGAAGGAGTAAATAGCCCTCAAGGGGGAAATTCTCTGGAAATGGCTTGAAAGTGAGCTCTATGATAGACACCCCGGTTCCCGATGGCTGGAACCCAACTACCAGTGTAAAGTTTTATATGTATGTGATGTATATGTAAGTTTTGTATATGGAAAATTGTATAACTTTGAAAATGGAAAAAATAAAGATAATTAAAAAAAGAATTTTGGCAAAAAAATGACTTTTTTAACTTTCTGTGCTGACATTTTTCAAATAAAGTAAAATTTCCTATACATTTGAGCACGAAAGTTATTCTGCTACATGTCTTTGATAAAAAAAAAACCATTCAGTGTATATTTATTGGATTTGGTAAAAGTTATAGCGTTTACAAACTATGGTGCCAAAAGTGAATTTTCCCATTTTAAAGCATCTCTGACTTTTCTGCGCACCTGTCAGGTTTCATGAGGGGCTAAAATTCCAGGATAGTACAAATACCCCCCAAATGACCCCATTTTGGAAAAAAGACATCTCAAAGTATTCAGTGAGAGGCATGGTGAGTTCATAGAAGATTTTATTTTTTGTCACAAGTAAGCGGAAAATGACACTTTGTGACAAAAAAAAAAAAGTTTCCATTTCTTCTAACTTGCGACAAAAAAAAAAAAAAATCTGCCACGGACTCACTATGCTCCTCTCTGAATACCTTAAAGTGTCTACTTTCCAAAATGGGGTAATTTGTGAGGTGTGTTCACCGTCCTGGCATTTTGGGGGGTGCCTAATTGTAATCAGCCCTGTACAGCCTAAAGATGCTCATTGGACTTTGGGCCCCTTAGCGCAGTTAGGCTGCAAAAAAGTGCCACACATGTGGTATTGCCGTACTCAGGAGAAGTAGTATAATGTGTTTTGGGGTGTATTTTTACACATACCCATGCTGGGTGGGAGAAATATCTCCATAAATGACAATTTTTTAATTTTTTTTACACACAATTGTCTATTTATAGAGATATTTCTCCCACTCAGCATGGGTATGTGGAAAAATACACCCCAAAACACATTATACTACTTCTCCTGAGTATGGCGATACCACATGTGTGGCACTTTTTTGCACCCTAACTGCGCTAAGGGGCCCAAAGTCCAATGAGTACCTTTAGGATTTCACAGGTCATTTTGAGAAATTTGGTTTCAAGACTACTCCTCACGGTTTAGGGCCCCTAAAATGCCAGGACAGTATAGGAACCCCACAAATTACCCCATTTTAGAAAGAAGACACCCCAAGGTATTCCGTTAGGAGTATGGTGAGTTCATAAAAAAATTTTTTTTTTGTCACAAGTTAGCGGAAATTGATTTTAATAGTTTTTTTTCACAAAGTGTCATTTTCCGCTAACTTGTGACAAAAAATAAATCTTCTATGAACTCACCGTACTCCTAACGGAATACCTTGGGGTGTCTTCTTTCTAAAATGGGGTCATTTGTGGGGTTCCTATACTGCCCTGGCATTTTAGGGGCCCTAAACCGTGAGGAGTAGTCTTGAAACCAAATTTCTCAAAATGACCTGTGAAATCCTAAAGGTACTCATTGGACTTTGGGCCCCTTAGCGCAGTTAGGGTGCAAAAAAGTGCCACACATGTGGTACCGCCGTACTCAGGAGAAGTAGTATAATGTGTTTTGTGGTGTCTTTTTACACATACCATCGCCGCATAGCCACTCCCGCAGCCGCCCCCGCCGATGGGCGTATTGCGGTCGTTTGGGCCCGGATTTTGCCGCCGCCCATCGGCTGGGGGCGGTCCTTAAGTGGTTAAACATAAAATAAAACTGTGGAATATCTTAAAAAGTCATTTTTAGGAGAAGGAAGATAGATAGAATTGTTTATTTCATTAATTTATTTTCCCCTTGGGTGCCTTTTAACTTTTAATTAATAACTTAAAATCAATTATGGTGCGGTCAATACATTTGTCAAGAAGCACGTTAGCACTTTGTTTCCTTGAAAAAGCTTCCATTAGGAAGTGAAACAAGTTAGGTTTTGGTGGGGGGTTGTGTAATGTATTATATCTTTGCAATGATGAATAGGGAATGAGGTTGTACTTCCTCATTATGGTGTACAATAATTCCCACATCATTGATCAGACTTGTTAACAAATGTATTGATAGCACCATAATTGATTTTAAATTCTTAATTAAACGTCACATTTTACTAGTCCTCCTGTACAGGGAATATTTGTGTTTATTTAGGGTTGTAAAATTGGTCAGTGATAAACCAATAAAAATTGGACTTGTGTACCAGGCTTAAGTGTCATCTTCTCTACTTTACCAACACCCAATAACATTTTGTTTTCCTAGTCAAACAACTCACCCACCACCCAAAAGTAAGAATTTCTTGGAGTACTTCTGAGGTGCCATTCACAACCCCTCTTTATTCCTTGTTGAGCACCTTACACATTGGGCAACAATCATTAAATCCCTATTTCATACTCCCAAATGTTTCATTGTCAGTAAAGCTCAATCGGGACTAAGCTTACTCATGTTGTTTCCATAAACTATACAACCAATAGAGATTCTGGCCTCAATTCATCAAGCATTACCGCATTTGTTAATGCTGAAAACAGCTGGGTTTATGGAGCATTTAGTAAAATGTCAATTCATCAAGGTTGTTACCGCATGGCAAGCTGAAATTACTGAGCAGTAAGGTAAATTACCGACTTGTGCAGTAAACACCTCAACAAACGTCAGTAAATGTCAATTCGTCAGGGTTACAGCGTGCGGTAAAACACAGTGATCTACTCCATATTTACCGGCTTTTCTTCTCTGTCGAAAACCAGCTTTGAATGCCTTTCTGTGTGGATATCCCCATGACTGACAGGAGTAGAGGGCCAATATGAACAGCCTCTGTCTCCTGCAAGTCCCTGTGATTAGATCCAAAAGCCTTCTCTGGCGGGTCCAACTTTTCTACCCCACAGGCAGTGAGCAGAGAGATCGGAACAAAATAGGCTTCCCTTTAAACCACTTAGGCTCCTGTTTGAAGATGCAGAGGAGCTAGTGGGGAAATCACCTAAGCATGGCATGTGTAACGTCTCCTGGAAGTTCATCTCAGCTGTGGAAATTAAATAAAATGTTAAGAAAGTCTAATGGACAGATTCAGAGCGAGCAGAGGTAGTATAACTAACATGTACATCTAAACTAATGTCGGGATGCCTCTTCCTATTGTAATGCTGTCTCTGCATGGAGAACGGAGACAAATACACACTCTTCTGCTGTTACTGAACAGGTTTTAGTCAATGGGCTTCGGTAAATTATCGAACTTCTACCGCACCTGTGAAAATATTGATGAATTAGAAAAAAAAGATCTAAAATACCGATTGCGGTATTTTCCAGACATGTTTTTTTTTTTTTATCGTACAGCCTCTGATGAACTGAGGCCTTTTTTTTTTAACCAAAGCATAGTTTATTGAGAACAATGCAGCGATTGTTACAACATTGCCTGGTGCGAGGCAGAACATACATATAGGAGCATATATAGAACATAGATGTAAAGTAACAGATAAGGTGTATAATTACATAATAAGAATAAGGAGATACATAAGTCAAATATCGTAGCTTAGAAGTTTAGATCTTTTACATGATGGAGCAAAAAGAGAAACATTGTCATACAATTGAGGTACACAATTCTGACACAAACCTAGATGACATAGTAGGTCGCATTACTGAAGGTCAAGTGGGAACCTGAAAGGTGGGGAAACATTGTATGGCAGCAAAGGACCGAGATTTAAAAAATCGACTATCTCTCTATCCAACTATCCCATATCAGATTAAATTTATTTATGGCATTCCTGCGAAGATAGATGAGCTTCTTGTATGAAAGAGTGCGATCTATTCTAGTTATCCAGGCTTGGAGTGTAGGCAGGATCGGTTGAGAGCCATTTTTGAGCTATTTCTTGTCTAGCTTGGAATAAGGTTTGAGAGATAAATATTCTGGTATTATTGGACATAGAATCATCTGTAATTAGACCTAAGATGCACATAGCAGGATCCATCTCCACAGGGCAGCCCATTTTGTCATGTAAGAATTGTATTAGTTGTTTCCAGAACAGTGCAATAGGAGGGCATTTCCAGATTAACCTCCTGAGCGGTATGGACGAGCTCAGCTCGTCCATCACCGCCGGAGGCTGCCGCTCAGGCCCTGCTGGGCCGATTTTCTTCAAATAAAAAGCAGCATACGCAGCCGGCACTTTGCCAGCCGCGTGTGCTGCCTGATCGCCGCCGCTCTGCGGCGATCCGCCGCGAGCAGCGGCGAAAGAGGGTCCCCCCAGCCGCCTGAGCCCAGCGTAGCCGGAACAAAAAGTTCCGGCCAGCGCTAAGGGCTGGATCGGAGGCGGCTGACGTCAGGACGTCGGCTGACGTCCATGACGTCACTCCGCTCGTCGCTATGGCGATGATCTAAGCAAAACAAGGAAGGCCACTCATTGCGGCCTTCCTTGTTTATTCTGGGCGCCGGAGGCGATCGGAAGAACGCCTCCGGAGCGCCCTCTAGTGGGCTTTCATGCAGCCAACTTTCAGTTGGCGGCATGAAATAGTTTTTTTTTAATTTAAAAAAAAACCCTCCCGCAGCCTCCCTGGCGATCTCAATAGAACGCCGGGGAGGTTAAGTGAAAGAAAGTGGGAGTAGCGGAGGAGCATTTAGGGCAAACGGGGGATATACTGGGGTCAAACTTAGCTAGCTTTAGAGGGGTAAGATAGGCTTGGTGGATGATGTATACCTGGGTAATGCGTTCTCTGATAGATGGGGAAGTAAGTCTAGCCGCCTGAAGGATATCATCCCAGTCTTCATCATTAATTTCAAGGCCACATGCCACCCACTTTCCCCTGGAAGGAGCGTTGGTATATATCCGATTTATGTTGAATGAGAATTGAGTATAGTTCTCCTATCATGTGTTTCTGTTGACCATTATGGATCTTATCTATAATAGGGGATGTATGCGTAGGTACTGCTAAGGTGCCAAATTGGGCTTCTTGAGATAACTGGATATATCTAAAGTAGAATTTGGATGAAAGGTCAAATCTGGAAGAGAGAGTCTCAAATGAGAGAAGCCTGCCTCCCTCCAAGATCTGACCCAGGAAGACTATACCCTTTGACACCCAAAGATGGACATCAGGAAGGCCCATGAGTTCAAGGAGGTGGTGGTTGTTTCAAAGGGGAGTGTGGGATTCCATTTGAGTGGTAGGGAAATACCGGAGGTTCCACTGCCACACTTTAGTTGCTTGATCAAGAAGGGTATGTGCTTTGGGGCCTCGAGGCAAGGCACCCCTCATAAGGTCTAGAGCAAGGGAAGCGCATCTGGGGTCCCTATCGTAGCCATATATTTCTGGGTTATAAGCCATATCTGAAGAAAACCATGCTGCTATTTGCTGTAACTGTGCCGCTATGTAGTATTTTTGGAATGAGGGTAGGGCTAGTCCGCCTTCACCATTGGGGTTTTGCATTAGTTTATAGCGTATTTTCGCCCGCCCATTGTTCCATACTAAACTAAGTATTAATGACCTTAGGCGTTTAAAAAAGTGTTGGCTAATATATACTGGAGAGTGATGGAGAACATATAAAATTTTAGGGAGGAGGATCATTTTTACTAGGTTGACTGCCAGTCACAGACAGGCAGGGCCGGGCCGAGGCATAGGCTGGAGAGGCTCCAGCCTCAGGGCGCAGTGTAGGAGGGGGCGCAGAATTCATTCAGCTGTCATTCCTAATTGTGTTTGAAGCAGAAAGAAATAAGAAAAGGGGATACATGGCAGTGACTGCAAGCCAGATAACTTGAGATTAAGGTGTTGGGTAGGTTGTGGGCCCTGTGGCGCCTCTTAGTCTAATAGCAATCAGTGTGTGACGGCTGGGGTGGCAGGGATGGAGGGGCGCACTTTGGTGTCTCAGCCTTGGGTGCTGGAGGACCTTGTCCCGGCTCTGCAGACAGGGGAAGTTTAGTCCAAGATCTGCTCTTGTCTCTGACTAGCTGGAGAAGAGGGTATATCTCGTTGTGTATATATTGTTTGGGATCTAGATGGATAGTAACTCCCAGATACTTAAATGATGTCACAATTTGTAGTGGTGAAGCAGGTACAGGGGATTTTGGGTCGGGCTGGTCTATGAATAAGATTACTGACTTTCCTTTATTTAGCTTCAGACCTGAATAGTACCCTGATTCCTGGATTGCATCTAGTGCTAGGTCTGAAGAGGGGCCTATATCAGCCAAATATAGAATGGTGTCATCCCCATACATGGATATTTTCTCGTGTGTATGGGGAGTACGAAGTCCATGTATATTTGGATGATATCTGATTCTGCATGCAAGGGGTTCAGCTGCTAAAGCATATAATAGAGGGGACAGGGGGCACCCCTGCCTTGTACCTCTTTCAAGGGGAAAGGGTTCAGAGACCCAGGAGTTTGTGCATATATGGGCACAGGGATTTGTATATAATATCCGTACCCATTTCATAAACCTGTCTCCAAATCCAAACCTGGCAAGAACCGCCTGTAGATATGGCCATTCGACGGTATCAAAAACCTTAGCCATGTCCAGCGAGGCTACCGCTCTCTGACCTGGGTTGCTGTGTGGACATTGGAGGTTTGCCATAAGCCTGCGAATGTTTATGGCCGTATTCTTGCCAGGCATAAAACCCGTCTGATCAGGATGAACTAGGTCCAGGATTACAGTATTAAGTCTAATAGCAAGTGTTTTGGCCAAGATTTTGGCATCAACCGGAAGTAAAGATATGGGCCTGTAGGATTCACATAAAAGTATATCCTTTCCAGGCTTAGGAAGCACTACTATTAAGGCCTCCCGCATTGAAGTAGGCAAAGTAGCGTTTTCAAAGGCCTCTTCATACATTTCTAGGAGTAAGGGCGATAGTTCCTCTGAGAACCTTTTATATATTTTAATAGGGATGCCATCCAGGCCGGGGGCTTTCTTGGAGGGGAAGCTAGCTATTGCCATTTCAAGCTCAGCTATGGTAAAAGGTTTGTCTAATAAGTCTTGTTGTTCAGGAGAGAGGCGTGGTAGATTAATTTCAGTTAAGAATATCTCAGAGGATGAACTGAGGCCTTTAACAGAAGCAGAGTGAGAACTATGTCCTAAGGTCTTACAACAGATACAAATGTATTACAGTGTACAAATGGCTAATTCCCCAAACAGATCAGTTTGCGTCGCCAGGAAATGCAAAACTCCCAGACTTTTGTTCCATGCATGGTTTAGCCTCATAAAAAAGGATAGATGCACTAGCTATTCCTTGGAACAGCAGCCTATTTTATGTGTTCCCACCAGGGCCCGTTCTAGCTACAATAATGCAAAAGTATCCCAGGGGCCCCCTGACCCCCCCATATAGTAGTTAGATGTGCTTCTAACGACACCCCCCCCCTACACACACACACACACACACACACACACACACACACACACACACACACACACACACACTTTGACTCCCCAGGGAGAAAAGTGCTATATAAATATTATTGTTATTGTTATTGTTGTTAATAGCCAAATGTGTTTCCCTCCTCCTTTCCCCCAGAAACTAGCCAGATATCTCCCCATCATCAGGGTAGTAGTTAGATATTTACCCCCCCCCCCTCCATCCCCCAGTGTAGTAGCCTTATGTTCCCCTATCCCACCCCCAGTGTAGTAGCCTGATGTTCCCCATCCCTGCCCCCCAGTGCAATAGCCTGATGTGCCCCCCACCACCCCAATAAATTGTGTGGCTTCCGGTAGCCAGAGCCCCCCCCACTCCCACCTACCCTGCGTGCTCTCCTCTGCAGTGTAATAGAGGCAGTGGGGACAGACACACACACTCACCTCCTCCAAGTTCCAGGCAATGCAGCTCCCATCCGTTTCCCCTGTCGTGATTCTGTCCTCTGTTTAGGCTCTAGTGCCTGAACGGGGAAGCGGGAAGTGCAGCACAAAATCCCTATAGGGGAGACAGACAAACCTTGGAGGAGGTGAGTGTGTGTCTGTCTCCACTGCCTCCATTATGATGGGGGGGGGGGGGGGGGTGCGCATTCAACCTGTTAAACAAGGTAGTAGAGAAAATTGTCCAGGAAGAGGCCACAATAATTCTCATTACCCCATGGAAGCCCAGGCAATCTTGGTTCCCCCTAGTGAAAAGTCTGGTAATCCAGGATCCATGGCATTTACCTCTGCAGAAAGACCTTGTATCCCAAAGAGGTATTTTCCATCCTACCTAGACAGATTATGTCTGACAGCGTGGATCCTTAAAGGACGCAGTTAGGCCATAAACCAACTAGGAGTGATTTCTAATCGCTAGTGATTTGAAAAAGCTCCTGCTAATGCAATGCTTTGGGGGATTTTTATAAAATAACATCATTCAAGTGGGGTCACAACCATAGCATTACATTAGCAAGAGTTTTCAAATTGCAAAGCGCTCAGAAAATCGCTCCTAGTGGGTTTCTAGCCTTTGGGTTTTTTCAGAGGAATTTCTAAGAACCTAATTGTCTAATAAAAAGAAGTTACCAAAAAGATATATATTAAAGTGTGGAAGACCTTTTGTAGATACTAGATTTTCTACAGGATGGGGTACATTTTAACCTGGCTTTTTTAGCTGGCCTTTGGTGTTCCTGAACAGACGGTTACAGTGGGTTGCAAAAGTATTCGGCCCCCTTGAAGTTTTCCACATTTTGTCACATTACTGCCACAAGCATGCATCAATTTTATTGGAATTCCACGTGAAAGACCAATACAAAGTGGTGTACACGTGAGAAGTGGATCGAAAATCATACATCATTCCAAACATTTTTTACAAATCAATAACTGCAAAGTGGGGTGTGCGTAATTATTCGGCCCCCTGAGTCAATACTTTGTAGAACCACCTTTTGCTGCAATTACAGCTGCCAGTCTTTTAGGGTATGTCTCTACCAGCTTTGCACATCTAGAGACTGAGATCCTTGCCAATTCTTCTTTGGAAAACAGCTCCAGCTCAGTCAGATTAGATGGACAGCGTTTGTGAACAGCAGTTTTCAGATCTTGCCACAGATTCTCGATTGGATTTAGTTTTGGACTTTGACTGGGCCATTCTAACACATAGATATGTTTTGTTTTAAACCATTCCATTGTTGCCCTGGCTTTATGTTTAGGGTCATTGTCCTGCTGGGGGGTAAACCTCCACCCCAGTCTCAAGTCTTTTGCAGTCTCCAAGAGGTTTTCTTTCAAGTTTGCCCTGTATTTGGCTCCACCCATCTTCCCATCAACTCTGACCAACTTCCCTGTCCCTGCTGAAGAGATGCACCCCCCGAGCATGATGCTGCCACCACCATATTTGACAGTGGGGATGGTGTTTTCAGAGTGATGTGCAGTGTTAGTTTTCCGCCACACATAGCGTTTTGCATTTTGGCCAAAAAGTTCCATTTTTGTCTCATCTGACCAGAGCACCTTCTTCCACATGGTTGCTGTGTCCCCCACATGACTTGTGGCAAACTGCAAACGGGACTTCTTATGCTTTCTGTTAACAATGCTTTTCTTCTTGCCACTCTTCCATAAAGGGAAAATTTGTACAGTGCATGACTAATAGTTGTCCTATGGACAGAGTCTCCCACCTGAGCTGTAGATCTCTGCAGCTCATCCAGAGTCACCATGAGCCTCTTGACTAGTGTTGGGCGAACAGTGTTCTCCACTGCTCGGGTTCTGCAGAACATCACCCTGTTCGGGTGATGTTCGAGTTCGACCGAACACCTGATGGTGTTCGGCCAAACCGTTCGGCCATTTGGCCGAACTAAGAGCGCATGGCCGAACGTTCCCCGAACGTTCGGCTAGCGCTGTGATTGGCCGAACGGGTCACGTGGTTCGGACCCGAACGCGCTCTGATTGGCCGAACGGGTCACGTGGTTCGGGTAAATAAATACCCGATCCACGTAATTTCTCCGCCATTTGTCTGTGGGTTTAGCTTTGGGTAGGCAGGCAGGGTAGTTCTCTCTCCAGCCAGGCTAGCCAGGGTCCCCCCAGTCATTGTGTCACTGCTGGGAACAGTAGTACACCGCTCACCCACAATATATCGCATTGTGTTTACTGCCACTCTGTGTACACCGCTCACCCACCACTGTATAGCATTGTGTTTACTGCCACTCTGTGTCTCTGCTGGGAACAGTAGTACACCGCTCACCCGCCACTGTATAGCATTGTGCTCTGTGTCGCTGCTGGGAATAGTAGTACACCGCTCACCCACCACTGTATAGCATTGTGCTCTGTGTTGCTGCTGGGAATAGTAGTACACCGCTCACCCACCACTGTATAGCATTGTGCTCTGTGTCGCTGCTGGGAATAGTAGTACACCGCTCACCCACCACTGTATAGCATTGTGCTCTGTGTCGCTGCTGGGAACAGTAGTACACCGCTCACCCACCACTGTATAGCATTGTGCTCTGTGTCGCTGCTGGGAATAGTAGTACACCGCTCACCCACCACTGTATAGCATTGTGCTCTGTGTCGCTGCTGGGAACAGTAGTACACCGCTCACCCACCACTGTATAGCATCGTGCTCTGTGTTGCTGCTTGGAATAGTAGTACACCGCTCACCCACCACTATATAGCATTTCTGTACTGCCACTGTACTGCTGCCAGTCAGCGTGTACTTTAAGGATAAGTGAAATGAAGAAGAAATCCTGTGAAAGAGGGAGGGGCAAGGGAAGAGGTGTTTCCCCTGACGGTTCACGTACAGGCCACAGTGGAGCACAGAAGAAAACCCACTGAATACCGCCCATGTTGTCCAGGAAATCAACTCTCACAAATCCAAAAGAACAGGACCAGATAATTAATTGGATGACCTCTCAAGCGTCCAGCAGTGGGTTAAGCAGCACCAGCACATCACACACGAGGTCCGAGTCCTCAGCCAGTTACAAGGAGCCAGTGGGCACAAAGCTGACACAACCGGCAGCGACACCACGCACACAACTGCCAAATAACCAGTCCGAAGAATTTCCTCAGGACACAATGGGGTATTCGCAGGAGCTATTCCCAGCCCAACAAACTTCCACCTTTCAAAGGTCAATGGAAGAGCCAGAAATGTTGTGCCCGGATTCACAACCATTTACTGTGGGAAATGCACCGCACACTGAAATGCAAGGCGAGTCCGAGGACTTTGAAACCCAAATCCCAGAGCAAGTTGGGCAGGAGAGGTTTCAATTGCAGGAGGTCGGCCGAGAAGATCTGGAAGATGACGTTGGAGTGAGCTGCGCAGAGGTTGTTCTGGGGAGCTCTACTCCACGGCGGCGGCCCACAATCACATATGACGAGTTTGAGGAGATGGAAGAGGAGGAGGGTATGGACAATGTGGACACAGACCCAGATTTTGAATGTGAAGGAGAACATCGCCGTCGTAGCAGCACAGATGAGTCTGTTGTAGAACCCACTGCTGCACGAGTTCGCCTTGTGCCACAAGGTAGGCGGCGCGAAATTTCAGGCACCACAAGCGTGGAAGTTCAAGTGAGACGCAAAAGAGGTGCAAACAGAAATCGCCAGCAAGGCAGGTGCTCCAAAGTCTGGCCTTTCTTTGAAGACTGCAGTGAGGATGGTACCATGGTGATTTGCAAGGTGTGCAAGACCCACCTGAGCAGGGGGAAAAATATTAACAACCTCTCCACCACCAGCATGACCCGCCACATGGTATCCAAACATCCCACTCTGTGGGCAAACGCGGCAGGACAGGGTACCAGCAACACTGCCTCCCTTGGGGTCACCAGACTCACCACCAGACCCTCCTCAGCAGCAGCAGTAGCCCAGCCATTGCGTGGTTCACAACAACATTCACAAACATCAGACGACGCTGACACTGTCACTTTCCGGAATAGTGCTCTTGAGGTCTCCCAGTCTTCATCAAACACAACAACCAACAGCCGTTCAGTGTGCAGCCCTACGGTTCAGTTGTCTGTCTCGGAGATGTTTGAGCGCAAGAGGAAATTGCCAGCAAATGACCCCCGGGCCCTGGCACTAACAGCCAGCATAGCCAAGCTTCTGGCCTGCGAAATGCTGCCATATCGAGTGGTGGAGACAAACAGCTTCAAGGGCATGATGTCAGTGGCCATCCCACGTTACGTGGTTCCCAGCCGCTACCACTTTGCGCGCTCTGCAGTGCCTGAGTTGCATGAGCACGTGGTCAGCAAAAGAATGAAGAATGCCGTTGCCTGCAAGGTTCACCTCACCACTGACACCTGGACGAGTGCGTTCGGCCAGGGTCGATACATCTCCCTTACCGCGCACTGGGTGAACCTTGTGGAGCCTGGCAGCGATTCCTCACCTGCTACGGCGCGTGTGTTGCCCACGCCGCAAACAGCTGCACCGCCGTCCCTCCCACTGGATAACAACAGCAGCACCTACCTCTCTGACTCCTTCTCCTCCAACGCATCTCAAAGCTGTACCTCATCCGGAAACGCTAACCCAGCAGCAGTAGGATCGTGGAAGCAGTGCAGCACAGCTGTTGGCATGCGTCAGCAAGCGTTGCTGAAGCTGATCTGCCTTGGGGATAAGCAGCACACAGGGGAGGAAATTTGGAGGGGAATAAAGGAACAGACGGATTTGTGGCTGGCACCGCTGGACCTGAAACCGGGCATGGTTGTGTGTGATAATGGGAGTAATCTCATTCGCGCTTTAAATTTGGCTAAGCTGACACACATCCCTTGCCTGGCGCACGTGATGAACCTAGTAGTTCAGCGGTTCCTGAGGACATACCCAGGCGTGGCCGATCTTCTGTTGAAGGTGCGACAAGTGGCCAAACATTGTAGAAATTCCAGTACTGCTTCGGGGGCACTCGCCAAGATGCAGGAGCGCTTCAATCTCCCCCACCATCGCTTGCTGTGTTATGTCCCTACGCGCTGGAATTCTATGCTGCACATGCTAGCCCGATTTTGCGAGCAGAAGAGTGCAGTGCTTCAGTACATGACGGCGCAGTACCGGGGCGCATCCGGACAGCTGCCAAGCTTCTGTGGATCCGATTGGGCCAACATGTTGGACCTCTGCCAAGTCCTCCAAAATTTTGAGCAATCCACGTTGCTTGTGAGCAGTGACAACTCTTCAGTCAGCATTACCATACCACTGCTGTGTTTACTGAAGAAGTCAATGTTGAAAATCAAAGAAACAGCTGTCATGATGCAACTGGGGGAATCTGAAGGAGAAAACGATCAGCGTGATGATACCAACATCAGGCCATCTGCCTCAGGAAACGCTGGCCCCAGCAGCTATGGCGAAGAAGAGGAGGAGGAACAGCTGGAGTTGGAGCAGGAATTTCATGCCACCACTGACGAGGGCCAGAGCGGTGCACGTTGGACTTCCACAATTCAGCGCGAATGGTCAGCAGAAGCAGACCAGGAAGAAGGTGACGACTATGATGCATCACAACTATCACAACGCTCACAAGAGGATGATGAGGATTCTGACAGGACTCTGGCACACATGGCTCAATTCATGCTAGACTGCATTGAACGCGACCCACGCATTGTGTGCATTCTGGACAACACCAATTACTGGGTTTATACCCTTCTGGATCCACGGTACAAACACAATGTTCCAATACTGCTTGAAGAAAGAGTCAGACAGGTCAAAATGGAAGAATACCAGCAGGCCCTTGTGGAGACTTTAGAGAGGAGATTGACATCCTCCCCCTCCTCTAGCCAGTTGTACGCCGACAGACTGACTTCCGCAAACCCAGGACGACCAGGAGGGCAGCAAACAACACAAGCCGCAGCCAGTGCCCAAAAGGGAATGGTATCGGCAGTGTCCTTGGAGTGGGAAAATTTTCTGACACCCATGCAGCAGCCCACAGAACAGCAAGCGTGCAGATCCACCTCCAACACCGATCGCCTGGAGAAGATGGTCAAGGACTACATGTCAGATGGCGTAGCTGTGTTGAACAATCCATCTGCACCCTTCAACTATTGGGTATCGAAGCTAGACACCTGGCACGAACTGGCAATGTACGCAATAGAGGTGCTGGCTTGCCCGGCAGCCAGCGTTATGTCGGTACGCTGTTTCAGTGCTGCCGGAGGCATCGTCACAGATTGGCGTATCCGCCTCTCCACAGAAAATGCAGACCGTCTGACTCAAATTAAAATGAATCAATCCTGGATTGGAAACGACTACGCAACACTCCCGGACCCCAACCAAGTAACATGAACAATGAACATCTGTGATGGGTTAGCTTTTCCGGTCCCTGTTTATTGAACCTCTCATCTGTATTACATTTATGACTGCATGGCGACAAAATGCATTGCTATCCGCACGCTTCTTGTCCTCATGCAAGGCCTGGGTTGTTGTGTCTCAAAACGTGGCCTTCTCCTCCTGCGCCACCCTCCTCCTGTTCCATCACGTGTGCTGCTGCTGGGTTAGCGTTACCGGTCCCTTTTCCTGGAACCTCTTATCTGTATTACATTTATGACTGCATGGCGACAAAAAGCATGTTACCTGTGCAAAGAAAAATGACATTTTTCACATTTAAAAGACATTTTTTCCTTTGAAACTTTACAATCAATTTTCTCAAAAACTATAACCTCTTTTTCAAATATTTTTTTCCTCTTGTACCCACTCCCAAGGTGCACATACCCTGCACATTTGGGGTATGTAGCATGTAAGGAAGCTTTACAAAGCACGAAAGTTCGGGTCCCCATTGACTTCCATTATGTTCGGAGTTCGGCGCGAGCACCCGAACATCGCGGCCATGTTCGGCGAACGTTCACGAACCCGAACATCCAGGTGTTCGCCCAACACTACTCTTGACTTCATTTCTGATCGGCGCTCTCCTTGTTCGGCCTGTGAGTTTAGGTGGATGGCCTTGTCTTGGTAGGTTTACAGTTGTGCCATACTCCTTCCATTTCTGAATGATCGCTTGAACAGTGCTCCGTGGGATGTTCAAGGCTTTGGAAATCTTTTTGTAGCCTAAGCCTGCTTTAAATTTCTCAATAACTTGATCCCTGACCTGTCTTGTGTGTTCTTTGGACTTCACGGTGGTGTTGCTCCCAATATTCTCTTAGACAACCTCTGAGGCCCTCACAGAGCAGCTGTATTTGTACTGACATTAGATTACACACAGGTGCACTCTATTTAGTCATTAGCACTCATCAGGCAATGTCTATAGGCAACTAATTGCACTCAGATCAAAGGAGGCCGAATAATTATGCACACACCACTTTGCAGTTATTTATTTGTAAAAAATGTTTGGAATCATGTATGATTTTCGTTCCACTTCTCATGTGTACACCACTTTGTGTTGGTCTTTCATGTGGAATTTCAATAAAATTGATTCATGTTTGTGGCAGTAATATGACAAAATGTGGAAAACTTCAAGGGGGCCGAATACTTTTGCAACCCACTGTATATGTTACCTGGTGCATCAGAGCCTTTATTAGAGCAGTGTCCAAAAATAGACCTAGAAAACTCCCCCCCCCCCCCCCCTGAGATATTTCATTGGTTTTAGATCAACTAACCAAAACCCCCGTTGGAACCTTTAGAGGTGGCCTCTCCTAAATTACTCACCTTTCAAACAGCCTTGTGGCCTTAAAAATTCAGGAATCCGCCTGTTGGTGGTGGCGGAGAAGGCAATCAAGCGGCCTGCAGGCAGAGATGCTGTGTAGGGAGCGACTTAGTCTTGGGGCAGGCAGTCACACGGCATGCAGGCAGAGATGCTGTGTGTGGGGACTGGCTTAGTCTTCGGGCAGGCCTGACCGTGCTTTGCATACCTCGTGGTCAGATGGTCCCTTGACCCAACGCTGTGTGCCAGAGATGAGACCACTTGCTTTTTCAACATCACGGTACAGTTTGGGTATCGCCATTTTTTTAGAAATAATTGCATACCTTCCACTGCGGTGTGTGGATTTGCTTTTGTGTGCTGCTTTCCCTCAGGTGGTCATCCCATTGCAGTTTGTGCTTTGTAGTTAAGTAGGGTGCCAGAATCAGAGCAGGAGGAGGAAGATATGTCACGCTTCCATGCGGAAGCTGAGAAAGATGAGGTGTTCTGTGTTAAATAGTCAACTACGTCCTGACAATATTGGGGGTTGATGGCATGTGCCGTCTTCCGAACACTGTACTTTGGTCGCGGGCCGCAGGAAATCACGACAGCACGACCTCGAACAGACCTGCCAGGTGGCCTGCCTCTGCCTTTTGTTTTGTCCATATTGGGGGGGATGAAGTGAAAGGTATGCACTGACTTGACTAATACAATGTGCAGTCAGTCACACAGATGCAGTTAACAGGTATGCATGGAGTGGTATATTACACTGCGTGCGCTCACGTAGGTAGGTGGGTGCAGTGTGAACAACAGGTAGTAGGTATATGCAGTACTGGGTTTTACAATGTGCACCTGTCACACACACAGGTAGTCACTGAATGTGCTGGGCCTGGCAGGGGCACACACACAGAATGGATTATCAAGTCTGTCTATGCAGCACAATTGTCAGTGGGACACACAGAAAAAAAAAATAGATCACAAGAACAAGATTAGCTCTCAAAAGAGATGTTGTAGGGTGCTTATTTAGCAATAAGAATCAGCAAGGAGCAAGCTAACAAGCCTACAAGAGCCAAACTAATCTGTCCCTATGAGAGAGTCTGCACTGCAGCAGCTGTCCCTTCTCTATTTACTGCAGGCCCACAAGTGAATGTAATGGCCTTTTATAAGGGGGGAGTGGCTCCAGGAGGGAGTGTAGCCTGATTGGCTACAATGTGCCTGCTGACTGTGATGTAGAGGGTCAAAGTTGACCCTAATGGTGCACTATAGGGGCGAG
This sequence comes from Hyperolius riggenbachi, assembly GCF_040937935.1. Taxonomy (NCBI): domain Eukaryota; kingdom Metazoa; phylum Chordata; class Amphibia; order Anura; family Hyperoliidae; genus Hyperolius; species Hyperolius riggenbachi. Next base: position 247,219,487 of record NC_090650.1, read on the forward strand.
CCGAAGTTCCGGAAAAGTCCTCGGTTCGCCGTGATCGCGAACCACGGAAGTTTGCCGGGAACCGCCGGCGAACCGTTTGGGCCATCTCCAGTAATGAGGTACATTTGTGTTCATGAATTGAAATAACAATTGTATTTATTTTGATTTGATCTATTTTTTTTACTATGTTTACAAACAATGTTAAGGTGGTAAAACTGCTAATCATAATGCATAGCTAGCAAAGCAAACAAAGCTATTTTGATATGTGGTACTTTTTAAGCAGAATAATGGTTGATGGGTAATATTAAGGAGCAAAATTGTTCATGTCTAATTGCCACTTTCTATATAACAGAGACATATTGATAGCACATAAGTGAGCAGAGTGTACACATGTCAGACAGTGATGGGCAGATATTTTCCATGATCACGGATTAGCTGTGATTCACGAGCATTTTTTCACTATTCGGCTTCGGTATTTGACGCCGTGATCAATTATGGATCATGGAAATCGGCCACGGGAAATTCTGTGATTACAAATATTCAGAATGCAATCACGGATGTGATCGCGGGGATCACGGTAAAAATTAATTTGTGAAGTTTGTATTTTACTGACACTTCTTTTGCTCTAATAAAATTTAAGTGTGAAAAAAAAAATAATAATTTGTGATTATGTGCTGCCGACTTAAAATCAATTTTAAAATTTCAAAGGAAAAAAGTATACACTTAAATGCAGCAAATGACAGTTCTTAGTGAAACAATTCCCGCAGCCTTTAGCAGTTGATATCAAAGGCCCCTTACATCCTAGCAACTCCAAATTTGCAGGATATGTTAAAAAAGATAGTGGAAAACAATACTTTTGTTAACATTTTTTTTTTTTGCTGATAGTGGGAAGTTTAAAAAAAAAATGACGTGGGGTACCCCTCCTGAGCCTCATTAACCCCTTGTCCCCCATGCAGGCTGGGATAGCCAGAATGCGGAGCCCCGGCCGACTGGGGCTTCACACCCTGAGCTATACCAGCCTGCATTTTCCATGATATGGGGGGGCTCTGAAGGAGAGCCTTCCCCTCTTCCCCGGAGCCCTTGTTCAATCCATGGACAAGGGGCTCTTCCCCTCCTCCGGTGCCCCAGGAGGAGGTGGGGGCGACAACTTCCTGGGGGGGTGTTCATGGTGGCATCTGGGAGTCCCCTTCAAGAAGGGGACCACAGATAACCACCTCCCTCCAAGGAGAAATGAGTATAGGGGTACAAAGTACCCCTTACCCATTTCCACAAAGGGTTAAGTGAAATAAAAACACAACGAGAAAATTCCTTTAAATTTCCCACTATCGGCACACCCAAAAAAAATAAATTATAAATATATATATATATATATATATATATATATATATATATATATATATATATATATATATATATATATATATATATAGTTTTCCACTATCTTTTTAACATGTCCTGCAAATTTGGTGTTGCTAGGATGTAAGGGGCCTTTGCTATTAACTGCTAAAACGCTTTTCTGTGATCACAGCCGTGAATTTCCGTGATTGCCTCATTCACGGGAAAAATCCGGGTCGAATTTGTGAGTCCGTTTCAAACCCGGAAATGAATCACGCCATTTCCGGGCTGTTTTTCAACCACGGCCGAATAGTCGAATCCGTGATTGAGGGGTATCTGATCATCACTGATGTCAGACAAATCTTTGTCTTTGCCCATTTCTGTCCATCACCAATAGAACAACATTGTCTTAGCTGACATTCCCTCTGGTAATACAACCCGGTGCAGCCAAAGAGATTAATGCCACAAAGAATCAAGGGAAACTGACAACCTTATACATTACAAACAAATGATGAGTGACTAAATTGTCTTAGAGCAAAAACCGTAACTGTTCACTGAAACTACTGTTGACTGCCTGTCTGTCATACAGAAGGAATTCCGTTTTAACTCCTTTTTAACAATTACTTCAGTAAAGGACAACTGAGATGGGAAAAAAAGTTAGTTTTACTTAACTGGAGGTTCTTCCAGCCCCACCCCCATCCCCGAGCATCCTTTGGGTCACTCAGTTTCCTCACCAGTCCCCTCTGTTGTCCCGCTGTCCCTCTCCAAAAGATTACTGTGAGGATCCGCTTGGCTGCCTGCGCAGGCAGGCAGCCTTTTGACCACTGTTCAGGTCTGCATTCTGCAGGTCTCTGGAAGAGAGACTTTTTGTCAGTATTGCAGCTTGCTGCTGAGGAGTTTGCATACACTTGTTATGCAAATCCCCTACCTGCTTCCTTTGATGACTGGCAATATAAAGAGCTATGTTTCCCAGAGTCCTTGGCTGGTCATAAGGGTTAGTTCCTGTAAAACACTCCAAGTGTCAGCCTTGCTCTTTGTTTGAAGATTAGCTTAGAGTAATTCCTGGAACTGCACTGGGCAGTTTCCCTAGTGCAGTAGGATTGCATATCTGTTTTGTTTGTCTGTTGCGATTGTCCTGTCCCAGCGGTGGTCGACAGGAGATCGTTCTGTGTGTCTGGGTGCTAACCGGAACAGCGATTGTTACTGGTAGCCCCTTCTGATCTGTCTTGCCAGGATCACACTCGCCTTGCGCTAGTGCTGTGGATCCGTCTGATCTCCATCTCTCTTTCTACACTTGGATCGCACTAGCCTCTTGCGCTAGTGCTGTGGATCCTTCTGTTCTGTCTTCCTGGATCGCACTAGCCTCTTGCGCTAGTGCTGTGGATCCTATCTCTCGCTTATTCCTGTTTTCGTGTATCTGTCTTGTCTGCTACGAATGCTTGCTGGAGGCTCGGTGAGGTAACCGTTAAGCAAGTGCTCGCGTCCTCTGTTTCATGTTTGTCTGTCGGTGGTTAGTTAGGCGTGCTTGTCTCTGTTGTGCTTATCACGCAGAGACCGCGCATAAACGCGTGCACTGTTGCGAATGAGTGCGGTGTTCGCGTTTAGATAGCGTTTGTTATTTTCCTTATCTTCTCATTGTATGAATTGCTGTGCCTTTGCTACTCTGGTGCTCTGCCTTGCTGTAGCCTTGTGTCACCTCTGGCAATCGCCTCTCTCGCGATTGCGTTCCTACTTCATATCTGCGGTTGTGTATGCACCGTCGCGGGTTGGCGACTAGTTTGGTGCATACACATACAATCTGTCTCTGTGCTCATTCTCTTCCGCAATCGCGTCTCTTGCGATTGCGTTCTCACTTGGTTTCTTCTGTTGTGTGTCTGCCATCGCAGGTTGGTGGCTAGATTGGTGGACATACATACATTCCTTATCTGTGCTTATTCAGTCTTGTGTCGCTGTTAGCAATCGCCATCTCCGGCGATTGCCTTCTCGCTTTGTCTTCCTGGTTGTGTGTTCATCGTCACAGGGTGGCGACTAGTTTGGTGAACACACATACCCTCTGTCGCTTCGATCTCTGTGTTTCAGGGCTATCTTGCCCTGCGTTTCTTCCCTTCGTACAATTCCTGTCTGGCGTCTGTGGCAGGGCAGAGTAGAGTTGAGCCGAAATTTTCGTAATTTCGCATTACTATAATTACGCATGCGAAATTTGCGATTACGATGCGAAAATACGGTAGCGTAATGGCCATTAAAATTGTAATTGAAAATACCGTAAGCGTAATTTTCAACGCGTAATTTCGTGTTTCGTTCATGCCGTAATTTCGCATTAAACGCTACCGTAATTTCGCGTTAAACCGTAAAGCTCCGTATAATATAAAAAAGCCGCCGACTTTAAGGGTTAATAGCAAAGCCCCCTTAAATGCTAAGAGCCTCAAATTTGGAGAATATATTAAGGAGATCAGGAGGAATAAGAGGAAATTTTTTTTTTTTCAAAAAGACCTTATAGTTTTTGAGAAAATCGATGTTAAAGTTTCAAAGTAAAAATGTATACATTTAAAAACCAGCCGACTTTAACGGTTAATAGCAAAGCCTGCTTAAAGTTTAGGAACACCAAATTCCTAGGGTATATTAAGGGGATCAGTGGGAATAAGAGGAAAAAATTTTTTTCAAAAAGACCTTATAGTTTTTGAGAAAATCAATTTTTAAGTTTCAAGGGCAAAAATGTCTTTTAAATGCAGAAAATGTCAGTTTTTTTTGCACAGGTAACAATAGTGTATTATTTTCATAGATTCCCCCAAGTGGGAAGAGTTTTACTTACTTCGTTCTGAGTGTGGGAAATATAAAAAAAAAACGACGTGGGGTCCCCCCTCCCAGACCTCTTTAACCCCTTGTCCCCCATGCAGGCCGGGATAGCCAGAATGCGGAGCACCGGCCGCGTGGGGCTCCGCACCCTGACTATACCAGCCCGCATGGTCCATGGATTGGGGGGTCTCGGAAGGGGAGGGGCAGCCAAGCTTTCCCCTCCCCCTCCGAGCCCTTGTCCAATCCAAGGACAAGGGGCTCTTCTCCACCTCCGATGGGCGGTGGAGGTGGAGGCCGCGATTTCCTGGGGGGGGGGTTCATGGTGGAATCTGGGAGTCCCCTTTAAAAAGGGGTCCCCCAGATGCCCACCCCCCCTCCCAGGAGAAATGAGTATAGAGGTACTTGTACCCCTTACCCATTTCCTTTAAGAGTTAAAAGTAAATAAACACACAAACACTTAGAAAAAGTATTTTAATTGAACAAAAAACATAACCACGAAAAAAGTCCTTTAATATTCTTAATTAACCAATAATACTTACCTGTCCCTTTAAATAAATGATCCCACGCAATATCCTCGGAAATGTTCTATCAGTTACAATGTAACAAAGTTATTACAATGTAACAACTTTGTTACAATGTAACTACGCCGCACCCGACGTCACTCGCCGCTTAGCCGCCGCAGCAATTACGCGTCCGTGCAGGACGCTAAGTCCCCGCAGCTCCCGCTGTCCACCCCGCCCACATCTGTCACCCACATGTCACCCACATGTGGGTGACATGTGGGTGACATGTGGGAGAGGCGGGGAGGGCAGCGGAGCCGGCGGGGACTAGCGTCCTGCATGGACCCGACAGAGCTCTGAGCTATATAGCTCAGAGCTCTCTAAGCATCTTAGTATTTGGGCTCCAAGGAGCCCCATTGGTCCTTAGCAGATCAATGGGGTTCCTTCAAATCAGAAGGAACCCCATTGGTCTGCTAAGGACCAATGGGGCTCCTTGGAGCCCAAATACAAAGATGCTTAGAGAGCTCTGAGCTATATAGCTCAGAGCTCTGTCGGGTCCGTGCGGCTGGTGAGCGTCGAGTGACGTCGGGTGCGGCGTAGTTACAATGTAACAAAGTTGTTACATTGTAATAACTTTGTTACATTGTAACTGATAGAACATTTCCGAGGATATTGCGTGGGATCATTTATTTAAAGGGACAGGTAAGTATTAATGGTTAATTAAGAATATTAAAGGACTTTTTTCGTGGTTATGTTTTTTGTTCAATTAAAATACTTTTTCTAAGTGTTTGTGTGTTTATTTACTTTTAACTCTTAAAGGAAATGGGTAAGGGGTACAAGTACCTCTATACTCATTTCTCCTGGGCGGGGGGGGTGGGCATCTGGGGGACCCCTTTTTAAAGGGGACTCCCAGATTCCACCATGACCCCCCCCCCCAGGAAATCGCGGCCTCCACCTCCACCGCCCATCGGAGGTGGAGAAGAGCCCCTTGTCCTTGGATTGGACAAGGGCTCGGAGGGGGAGGGGAAAGCTTGGATGCCCCTCCCCTTCCGAGACCCCCCAATCCATGGACCATGCGGGCTGGTATAGTCAGGGTGCGGAGCTATCCCAGCCTGCATGGGGGACAAGGGGTTAAAGAGGTCTGGGAGGGGGGACCCCACGTCATTTTTTTTTATATTTCCCACACTCAGAACGAAGTAAGTAAAACTCTTCCCACTTGGGGGAATCTATGAAAATAATACACTATTGTTACCTGTGCAAAAAAAACTGACATTTTCCGCATTTAAAAGACATTTTGGCCCTTGAAACTTAAAAATCGATTTTCTCAAAAACTATAAGGTCTTTTTGAAAAAAAAAAATTTCCTCTTATTCCCATTGATCTCCTTAATATACCCTAGGAATTTGGTGTTCCTAAACTTTAAGCAGGCTTTGCTATTAACCGTTAAAGTCGGCGGGTTTTTAAATGTATACATTTTTACTTTGAAACTTTAACATCGATTTTCTCAAAAACTATAAGGTCTTTTTGAAAAAAATTTTTTCCCTCTTATTCCTCCTGATCTCCTTAATATATTCTCCAAATTTGAGGCTCTTAGCATTTAAGGGGGCTTTGCTATTAACCCTTAAATTCGGCGGCTACCTAACATGGATCCATGCGTCAACTTTTCCGCTTGGGAGCATGGCCATACGCATTAATATCGTAATAACCACTGTAATGCGAAAATTACGCGAAAAATTATGCTTACGCGAAATTTCGCGAAATCCTTCTTCATTACGATTATGTACTTACGGCCATAATCGTAATTACACTAATTACGCGAAATTTCGCGAAATCGTAATTACGTCATTACGCTCATCTCTAGGGCAGAGGAGCTGTTCCTCTGCACTCCACAGCTCCACCTGTCGACAGGAATTTCCCTCTACAGGTGCATCGCACCTTTTGCTGGGTTTCCGCAAATTACACGCTTGTGGAGGACTTCCGCAGTGTCAGCGCACGTCTTGTGCGCTGATCACGGAGGGAATTCCACAACCGTTACAATTACCGACTAGACTAGTCGCGGGCTACTGCTCATGTATTCTCAAGTGCGCTCCCATGGGCAGGAACATTCTACGCAGTCACAAGTCTTTACAAACTGTACATGGATAGAGCTCAATCAAAGAGGTTCATGACCAGGGGCTGCGCATGCGCAGTAGCCCTCAACTAGTCAGGGGGCAGCAGCACAATGGAGCGGACACATGCCATTGTATTGGACACTGTTTTGCGCACTATAACTGCTACTTAAAGTCTGTGAACAGTTTATTCCTCACCAGCTGCGACGTGATGCACTGGATTCCGTTGATATAAATCAGAACATGCAGTGTGTTGGTAGAAGTGCACACGTGTACGAGCACAATGCCAGTCGATAAAGGTGCACACTGGTCAGTTGCTTCTTTGCAAGCATACATTACATGGCATTCCACTACAAATGTCAATGCCCCAGTGTGAAACTAGCCTTAAACTTTCGTTGAAGTGGTGGATACCACTTCACTACACTCAGTCCAAGGATAGTGCTCAACCAGGTTAGCAAAACCCATGCAGCAACAAGGAAGGAAGGTCCACATGTATCTGTCAAACTTCTTTGTTGCTGGACGTGTCCAAAATGAAGATTACCCAAAATCACACAGCTTACATGTTTTAGACAAGTCTAGTCCTTAACCATAGCTAGAGTCAATTGGCACCATAAGCACATAATATAGGCCCTGAGTTCTGGGCATTACATATCAACCACCCACAAAGATCCTATATATGTGCTTATGGTTCCATTTGGAACTAGCTATGATTAAAGGATACCACAACTGACATGTGGCATAATGAGATAGACATGGGTATGTACAGTGCCTAGCACACAAATAACTATGCTGTGTTCCTTTTTTTCTTTCTCTGCCTGAAAGAGGTAAATATCAGGTATATAAGTGGCTGACTCAGTCCTGACTCAGACAGGAAGTGACTACAGTGTGACCTTCAGTGATAAGAAATTCCAACTATAAAACACTTTCCTAGAAGAAAATGGCTTCTGAGAGCAAGAAAGAGATAAAAAAGGGGGACATTCTTATCAGTGAGGGTCACACTGTAGTCACTTCCTGTCTGAGTCAGGACTGAGTCAGCCACTTACATACCTGATATTTACCTCTTTCAGGCAGAGAAAGAAAAAAAGGAACACAGCATAGTTATTTGTGTGCTAGGCACTGTACATACCCATGTCTATCTCATTATGCCACATGTCAGTTGTGGTATCCTTTAAGGACTAGACTTGTCCAAAACATGTCAGCTATGTGATTTTGTGGAATCTTAATTTTGGGCACTTCCAACAATAAAGAAGTTTGATGGATTAGTGTGGACCTTCCTTCCTTTGCAGCCTTACACTTTATTTGGAGCGACCTCCTGAGGGGTATCACTAAGGCAAAACCTTATTTTTTCCTGCATTCTTTTATCATCTCTAATAAATTTGACTTCCTAAAGCAAAAGGAAGGTATTTGCAATTATTGAGCTTTATATGAGCAAGTAGGAACTCTCATAATGTATCACTTCTGCTCAGTTAGGAAATATGCAAATCATTTCTTTATGTCCTTGAAAAGGCAAACATGCATCCTCAACTTCTAGTGTGCAGTGTTCTCATTTCCACGGGTGTGGGAGCTGGGGACCCAATTGCAACTGCACCCATGCACCTAGGAGGGCCCATGCAGGGTCTTGAAATACAGACTCAGCTGTAGAGTATGCTGACTCAGCTTGCCAGTGCAAACATCCTTTATGTTATTGGCATCCTGTCTCTATGACACCAACACTCCAGCCTTGTGACCTTCCGGCATGCATGCACTGACCTTACATGCCATTGGGAACAGAAAATGGGGATTTATAGGAGGCCCAGGAGGAGAAGGTCACACATGACTACCCAATACTGACATATAGGAGCAAAATGGGGATATCTGGGAGCGCACATGGCTATCTGGGGGTCCATGGCTACTTAAAGAGAAACTCAAACCTAGAATTGAACTTTATCCCAATCAGTAGCTGATACCCCCTTTTACATGAAAAAAATAATGCTTTTCACAAACAGACCATCAGGGGGCGCTGTATGACTGATTTTGTGCTGAAACCTCTCCCACAAGAAGCTCTGAGTACCGCGGTACTCTGGGCAAACTGCCACAATGTAACAATGTTCACAGACAGGAATTAGCTGTTTACAGCTGTCTCTAACAGTCAAAACAGCTAGGAGAAGCTACATAAACTGCCCACAGTAAAAATGTCACCATGTAATAAATGTCAGAATGTAAATCGGGGAGAGGAAAGATTTTACAATGAGCAAACACTGACTAAATCATTTATACATAATTATGGTAAAAAATGAAGCACTTTTTTTACTACATTATTTTCACTGGAGTTCCTCTTTAATCTGTGTATATGTTTTCTTTATTATTTTTTCTGGCGGCTCCTGGCTACTTAATTCTAGAGATGGCCCGAACAGTTCCCCGGCGAACGGGTCCCAGCGAACTTCCGGGGTTCACGATCGTGGAGAACCACAAACTTTTCCGGAAGTTCGGTTCTCCCCCATAGTGCATCATGAGGGTCAACTTTGACCCTCTACATCACAGTCAGCAGGCACACTGTAGGCAATTAGTCTACAATCCCTCCTGGAGCCCCAGCCCCCTTATAAAAGGCAGGCAGCGTCAGGCTTTTCACTCACTCGTGTGCCTGCAGTAATTAGTGAAGGGATAGCTGCTGCACACTCTCATAGGGAAAGCTTAGTTAGGCTCTTGTAGGTTTTTTAGCTTGCTCCTTGCTGATTCTTATTGCTAAAAAAGCACCCTACAACAGCTCTTTTGAGAGCTAATCTTGTTCTTGTGATCTATTTTATTTTTGTGTGTGTCCCACTGACACTTGTGTTGCATAGACAGCCTTGGTAATTCCTACTGTGTGTGCCACTGCCAGGCCCAGCACATTCAGTATTATCGTAAGAGAACAGAGGCGCCAGCAGGATAAAAAGTAATAAAAATTTCAAAATGTGCTGGGAGGCAGTTGTGGACTTACCTCCGGAAAACAGACTCAAAATACTGTCTGAATTAAACAAATACATTTATTATTGGTACCCCAAAAGATGCAACACATTTTGCAGGCACAGCCCGCTTCATCAGGCAATAAGATTGGGGACAAACAGTAGCTCGTCAGTAGCACGAATAGCGCCTCTATTCGTGCTTCTGACGAGCTACTGTTTGTCCCCAATCTTATTGCCTGATGAAGTGGGCTGTGCCTGCGAAACGCGGTGCATCTTTTGGGGTACCAATAATAAATGTATTTGTTTAATTCAGACAGTATTTTGAGTCTGCTTTCCGGAGGTGTAACGATCGGTGTAACACAGAAAGGGTCTGATTACCGGTGATCTGCAGTATCACCGAGAATGCAGAATATACCCGATTATAGATGATCTGCAGTATCACCGATAATCAGATATATTTACTAACCTCTGGACACCTGAGTAGTAAGAGTGTTTGGTGTAACAATATACTTCAAGAACGGCACATCAGGAGGAGGTGCAGGAGCAGTAAGGAGTACTGCCCAGAAGTAAGTTCCTTCCTATGGCCTAGACTCTCCCGGGGGAGGAGCTAGGCTAAGAGTAGGAAGGACAGAGCGTGAGTGACACTAATGAGGAGGTGTCACTAACCGATCTGGGAACTGCCTCTAACAGTAAGGCCAGTTCTCGAGGTCGGACAAGCCAGGTCGTTAACACACAGACAGATAAGGTACAGATTTAGGAGACAGATTCGTAATCCAATGGACAGGCAGGGTTCGGCAATGGGTATCAGAGGTAGCGAGGTACAGAGTCAGAAGGCAAATACAGAGTTCAGGTACTAGCAGAGTTTGGCAACAGGGTATCAGAAAATAGCAAGGTACAGAATCAGAATTCAGGAGGATAGTCAGGCAGGCAAAAGGTCATAACAAATAATACAGTTCAAATTCCTAACGCTAAGGTGTGCGGTCCGTGATCGTCAACACCTTTGGAAACTATGCTAGAACACAGATACGAACAAGGCCTGAGTGCTACCACGTTGTGATCGCAACGCCAGACAACCAGAGAATGACCAGCACCCAGTATATATACACCAGTGCTCTCCAGCACCTCCCCTAAGTGCTGGACCAATGAAAAGAAGCGGAGTTGTCAGCTGACCGGCTTAGTCAGCTGACCCTTCTCTGGCTGCCATATAAGCTCTGCCTCTCCGCGCGCATGCGTGTCATTCTGAATCTAGGTGGACTACTGGTCCCAGCCACACCTGTCGAGTCTTGCAATGTCCCTGCAGAGCCATGCGCGGGGCTGGCCGCACCACTACCCGCATAGGCGGCGGCGGTCTCCCCGCGCTGGGACAAATTGTCAGTGCCAGGTCCATGCATGCTAACCGCCGCGTCAGACAGTGTCACTGTGCCTGTCCGGTATCTGTCTGTGTGTGACAGGTGCACATTGTAATACCCATCACTGCATATACCTAGTTCCTGTTGTTCACTTCAGTGCACTAACCCACCTACGTGAGTGCATGCAGTGTCACTGTGCCTGTCCGGTACCTGTCTGTGTGGGACAGGTGCACATTGTAATACCCATCACTGCATATACCTACCTGTTGTTCACTTCAGTGCACTCACCCACCTACGTGAGCGCACGCAGTGTCACTGTGCCTGTCCGGTACCTGTCTGTGTGGGACAGGTGCACATTGTAATACCCATCACTGCATATACCTACTACTACCTGTTATTCACTTCAGTGCACTCACCCACCTACGTGAGCGCACGCAGTGTCACTGTGCCTGTCCGGTACCTGTCTGTGTGGGACAGGTGCACATTGTAATACCCATCACTGCATATACCTACTACTACCTGTTATTCACTTCAGTGCACTCACCCACCTACGTGAGCGCACGCAGTGTCACTGTGCCTGTCCAGTACCTGTCTGTGTGTGACAGGTGCACATTGTAATACCCATCACTGCATATACCTACTACTATCTGTTGTTCACTTCAGTGCACCCACCCACCTACGTGAGCGCATGCAGTGTCACTGTGCCTGTCAGGTACCTGTCTGTGTGGGACAGGTGCACATTATAATACCCATCACTGCATATACCTACCTGTTGTGTTATGGATTGGGACAGCTCTGGCCACAGGTCAAGACTGCGCACCCAGTAGTCCAAGAGTTCATCACCTGCACTCTCGTCATGGTGCGCACCAGTCCAGCATGGCCGTCACAACACAAACAGCTGTTGGCATTCACTGCATACCTTTCACTGCATCTGTGACTGCACATTGTATTATACCTGGCAGTCAGTGCATACCTTTCACTTGAATGGATGGCAGACTTGCCCTCCATAACAGATTCTCGTTTTAAAGTTGATTCATCTCATACAGCAGGACCTCGAAAGTCCTCCTGTATTGGTTTTTTTGGTCACTACCTCGGGACGTGCATGCCATGCCTGCTGCCTTCCTTGGATGTGTGGTAGCCGTTCCTGTTCTTTTGCCCACAGCGTGCCTGCTGCCTTCCTTGGATGTGTGGTGGTGGTGGTATCCATTTCTTAGGCTCCCACTCTGGACCGGAATCGAACAAGGATTACCTGGCCATTACCCCTGGCCATTACCATGCTACTGAGAAAGTACCATCGAAAGTTTCACACAGTTGAATGTATGGCTGACTTGTCCTCCATAACAGATTCTCGTTAAAGGAAAGTGGTGTAATCTCTGGCACACAGCGCTGGGTCAAGGCTCCATCTGACCACAGATGCCTGGTCTGCAAAGCACATACAGCAAATGGGTCCTTACTTGGATGTGTGGTGGTGGTAGCCACTAGCCAGTTCTCAGGCTCCCACTACGGACCGGAATCGAACCCTGATTCCCCGGCCATTACCCGTGGTCACTCACAATGGCAGACTTGCCCTCCATAACAGATTCTCGTTGCAGGTACTGAACAGCCAGCAGAAAATGTAATTTAAAAAAAATAGATGTAAGCTTTAACAATGGTAGAGAATGAACCATCGAAAGTTGATAAGGCAGTCAGACATTACCTGATATCACTGAGGAAGAGCAATCTCACCATGGTGCGCACCAGTCCAGCACAGCCGTCACAACACAAACAGCTGTTTGCGGTGCATAACACAGTGAGTTTGGTGTGTCAGTGTGAAGCAGTACTCTAATTGCACTCCCTGATTGATGTATACACATGCAAGATGTATTAAAGCACTTTAGGCCTGCAATTTAGCATTCAATGTGATTTCTGCCCTTAAAACGCTGCTTTGTGTCAAATCCAGATTTTTCCCCGGGAGTTTTGGCGTTTATGTCACTCCGCCATGCCCCCCTCCAGGTGTTAGACCCCTTGAAACATCTTTTCCATCACTTTTGTGGCCAGCATAAGTGTTTCTAGTTTTCATAGTTCGCCTCCCCATTGAAGTCTATTGCGGTTTGCAAAAGTTCGCACGAACCTAACTTTCGCGGAGGTTCGCGAACCGAAAATCGGTGGTTCGGGCCATTTCTACTTAATTCTTTTAACTAGGGTACCTGGATACTCATTCATATATGTGGGGGCACATGGATACTTAATTATTTTATGTAGGGGCATATGGCTACGTAAATATTTTATCTGGGGAAGATGGCAGCCATTAGGGATGATCACAGATATGCAAATTGTTCCGAGTTGATGAAAATGTATGCAAATTTTTATGCAAATGTATGCAGCTTGAAAATGGACCAATAAATTTAAACCTGGGTTTAAATTAATTGGTCAATTTTCAAACTGCATTCATTTGCATAAAATGTGCATAATTTCGGAACAATTTGCATCTCATTGATCATCCCTAGCAGCCATATAGATGGCAGCTTGAAATCAAGAAAATCTATTCAATTCAACCACAAATGCCAGACAGATCCCTAAAATTGTAAATATATACTACCTCCCTGGCGGTGCATTTTTGTCTGGAATTATGAGTCAAAAGCGGTACATTTTTTTCAAGAATTTTAGACCTCCAATTCCAAGTCATAACTCACCAAAATATATCAGAATAAAGGCCTGGTCGACATTCTGCATATAAATAATAGACTGGAACACAAATTTGTTGAAATCATTAAATTTATCAATAAACTGAAAAAATAGCAAAACTGTACCAATAAGGCAGCAGATTATATATACAGTATGTACATGCAGTACAGTATATACCTAAAACGCGTACGAGAGAATTCACCGCCGGGAGACTTGGGTGCAGGATACAGCCGGTATGGCTTATCCTGCTACTGCACAAGTTCCCTGCGACGTTAAATACTATTCCCCCTCTAGGTCCACATGGATAGTGCGGAATGAAATAATTCGGCTTCCAGCAATTGCTGGAGGTCGAATTATAGTGTTTTATAAGTAACTTCAGCTCCTTCTTCAGACGGCGCTGAAGTTACACACTGTGCACCACTATAGCCATAATTTCTATTACGATCTATGTTTGCAATGGCTGCGCCCAAGTCTCTTGTGCTGGATTGCCAGTGTTCGACCTAAAACTCCTCCTTGGTGTGAAACGGAACAGCACACAGGGCGACATTACAGTCAGGGCAGTACATTCGGACAGGGTTGCTCTTCATGGGTCAAATGAGGCTTAATTAGTGCAGGTGGGCGGCGAGGATACAAGGGGTTATTTACCCCTAATTCCAGCGTCCGCCATGCGTTCCAAACAGCTTGCACGCGTCCTATTGGTCGCATTGCAAGCCTCACATCGGCGCCCTACCTCCTTCAAGCCGGAAGGAGGAAGTGCGCCGGTGTGAGTCTTGCAACGCGACCAATAGGATGCATGCAAGCTGTTTGGAATGCAGGGTGGAATTATGGGTAAATAACCTCTTGTATCCCCGCCGCACACCTGCGCTAATTACGCCTCATTTGAATTACGAGTAATCACTTGTGATTACTCATGAGAGCAACCCTGCATTTGGCATTCCTTGCGGACTTTTTTTTACCTTTGGCATCAGTCTTGCTGCAGCAAACCACACACAACCTGGTTGGTGCATTTTTTTTGGAGTTGGCGGTATGTAGTCCATAAAGTGATGGCCAGTGAGGCGCTCAGTATTGACTACATAGGATGCACGGCGCCCAACTCTGGCATCTGATGATGAGGTCTGGTACTTCATGCAGATGCATTCGCAAACCTTCCAGATAAAGTCTGCATGCGTTCCTGGCCTGTCATTGTGCAGTTTGTACAAGATGTATGCATTCTAAAGAGACTGTTCCAGCAGATGCTGAAAAAAATGTATAATTTTTTGTTGTTGCTTGCGGACTGCAGGTTAGAGCATCATTGTCTGGTTGGCTCTGTCCACCCCACCCATTGTGTTATTATAGTCCAGGATGGCTTGAGGCTTGTCGACGACTTTACCTCCTCGTGTTTTGGTGATGACAGTTGATGTGTCATGGACCGTGCTGAGGACACACACGTCTTTCTTGTCCCGCCAGCAGAAAGCCAACATTTTTCCCTTCTGTCACGCAACAATGTCCCCAGTTTTGAGTTTTTGTTTGGCGAAGCTGGTTGGCATTTCTCACCGGTTAGGCCTAACAGTGCCGTAGGCATCAGTTTTGTTCTTGATCAAGATTTTAAAAAGTTCAGGGGAGCTGTAAAAGTGGTCACACGGTATCCCTCGTTCAGCAAAGGCTCCACCAAAGACAGCACAGATGATGTCGACAGTTCGTAGTTGTTGAAAGCAGGGTTAAATTTTGGCCCTTTTCCGGTATACAGAATGCTGTTCCATATATAGCCCATTGCTGACTTGCATAGCAAATAGGATTCCATTCCAAAGCAGGCCTTCTTGGATGCTATATACTTTATCCAGGATAGTCTCCCCTTGTAGGCCATCAGGCTTTCATCAACACTTATGTCCCTGTGGGGTACATAAGTGTTTTGGAAGTTTTCCACCACCAGCTGATAAACCTCCCAATTTTTTTTTTCAGCTTTGGCGCAGGGTGGATGGACTCGTCAAAAGAAATGCAGGTAATTTGCTGGCCCGAGCTGAGCACGGGATTACCACTTCCAGCTAATTTCTCCCGCCCTGAGCTCAGCTCTGGCTTACCGCTAGGGAGGTTAAACAAGCACAATGTAACTTCCAAGTCAATCAAATTTCTGTGAAATCAAACTGTCCACTTAGGTAGCAACCCTGATAGACAATCAATTTCACATGCTGTTGTGTGTAAGCAGTGGCGTAGCTAAGGAGCTGTGGGCCCCGATGCAAGTTTTACATAGGGCCCCCCCCAAGTACTCTATACATAATAACTGATACGGCGCACCGAAATTTGCCAATGCCAACTACAGTGTCAGAGGTGCAAGAAGGGGATGGGGAACAGTTTGTTAATGATTACCAATATTCAAAGTATCTATAGAAGTGATTTTTATGAGCACAGGACCAATAGAAAGCCAATACTGCAGTTGAGGGAGGGCCCTTCGGGGCCCCTCTCTGGCCAAAGGGCCCTGATGCGGTCGCAACCTCTGCAACCCCTATTGCTACGCCCCTGTGTGTAAGTCTTGACCTGTTATGTCTACAATCATGTTGGCTGTTCTGTCGTGCTGCCCAGAGGGGAGTATGGAACCTGGCACATTATGTTAATTGTGCTTTGAAATTTCTGGTGTACCTACTATTGTGTCCCTGTAAGGCATTTTATGTGGGTAAAACTACATGTGAATTAAGAGAACAGGTCTCTGAACATGTACAGAGATTTAAAAATGTGGGTTCTACTTCCTCGGTGGGCTTGCACTTCAAAGAACACCATGGAGGCGATGGGAGGGGTTTAAGAGTGGTGGGACTCGACAGGATCCATGGCTCCTTTAGGGGTGGGAATCCTGATCAACTCCTACAACAGAGAGAATGTAGGCGGATTTTTAATCTGCAAGCTACCACTACCCCTGGCCTCAATGAAATGGAAGACTTTGCGTCTTTTTTGCCAACTTAGGTGTCTGGTACTGCCTGGTGTCCTGGGTCCTGTTTATGTTAGCATTCTTGTCTTTTTCCTGGGGGTGCTGGGGGTGTTTTTGTGGTTTTGGCCACAGTCTTGCCATGGGCATTTAAGGTGTCTCTTGGATGATATATGAGGTTAATGAGTAATATTATTGAGCGACAGAGGTTGCCATTACAAGTAGGATTAGATGTATATGACATGCCCTTTTCTGTCCTCATTTATTGTTGATCATTATTCTTCATTTTGTATTTTTCTTTATTCTGTTTTTTTTTGAGTATTTGAAGCTCTATGGGAGTCAGCGTATGGGGTGGGCCGTGGGCACGCTTCCACCCTGTGGTGTGGTGTCCGCGTGTTCCCTGACTTTGTGCACCCGCTTGCCTTTCTGGGTCCTGGGCTAGTGTGTTGCCAGGGTGAATGTGGGCGGTGTGCGCTCATTGGTCCTTGCGTCCTGCCCGCCATGTTCCCCCTTGCTGGTCCGTTATTGGTTGGCGGTCTGGAGGTGTGGAGAGGGGCGTGGAGGCAGGATGATGTGGGTGGTCGTGGGGCGGGCAGGCGCAGTTCCAGCTGAACGGGGCACCCATGGCCTCCTGACATACGCAGCAATGGGATTTAAGCCGAATGTCTGTTTGGGTTAGCAAGCCTTGCCTTCTGAGGAAGCTAGCAGACACTAGCGAAACATGTCAAGGCTACACGTGGCCTTGCGTTCCAGGACCTTGGGGCCTCTCTAGCCGCTACCTCTCTGCCCACACACATGCACAGCCTTGGGGCAATCCACAGTGACTGATCAACCATCAATGTCAGCCAACCTACCGGATACCAGTACCCTGCACTACATTTGCGCGATGTGAATCCGTTGATTGGACTCTTTTATTATGCAGTTACGGTGAGTGTTCTACACATATTCTATACTATCAGCTGAGAGATGCCTGCAACTTGACTTTGGCTACACAGTTTAAGTCTTATGCTGATGATATGACCTGCTTCTGCCCTATGCTGCATATATAGGCTTTCCTGCTGCTTTTGCTGCTACGATATATCGCTTGTGGCAATTTAATGAGCTGGCTACAGTTTTGCCTTCCAATTATTGGAATTCAAGCTAATCAGGTCTTCATCCCTTTATTATGTGATGCATGCTCCAAGTGAAATGCTGCTGATTTGATATATACTGTTTCTATGCTATATATGCTCACTTGCTTATTCAACTACCTGTGGATCTCTGTTTCATCTGATCGCAATTTGCAAACTTGTTTCTGCTTTAACATCAACTTTCTTGGCTGCAAATTTGTCTGGCTCCATAGAATCACTGCTCATGTTTTCCTTACCAGTTATGGGACTATGTTTTGCCTCATGGGAAGGGTTTTTAAACCCTCTAACTTCGCTCACCACCGTAGTGGGTAAAATGAATTGCAGTAAAACATGAGGAAAGCTTCAATAATAATATTTATTGAGCTACAATCCTGTTATAATAATTATATAGGCTTGCAGAATCATAGTTACATTGTATTTGAGTAATTAGTGAGCTTCAATATTATTTCTTACCAAGTATTGCAGCATCACCCAGAGAAGATAAGGGGACCTCAGCGACTTTGGAGGGGAAATACCTGGTGACACAAAGGACATCACATCTGCTTGTCCTTCGAGAGTCCCAACTCGAAAGTATTTTCCCTCCTCTATATAGACAGAATTCAATAACTGTGCAGGCGTAAAACGTGTTTTGTCAATGCGCTTGTGCAGATAAGGGTGCGTGATCACCATGTGCTTGTATCAGTGCACCTGTGCAGACAATGCACATGATTGCGTGATCACAACGTGCTTTAGAAGTGTCACAGAACACGTCAAACTATTGTTGTTTATATGATAACTTTGCACAACATCTCATGGTCATTCGGCCAAAAAACATGTTTACTATACTAAATTAACCACTAGTGACTAGCAGCATTTCATGATCAATCTTCCATGAGAATGTTATGGTTAGCAACATCTCATAGCCATTTTTTTCCGGGAATGAACAAACATGTTAATTTGAGCTATAACTGCCAGTGTTGTAATAAAATATAATAGCACATCCAGTACTTATGAAAAAAGCTAACATATATATCGTGGACACCAATCCTATCAATCAATCAATCAGACAGACATTCATGTCACTTTTGTATCTCAGACTATAACTTACTTGGCTGTAGTAGGGTATGATTTGTCGGACCCAATGTAATTGATTTTTTTTTCACATCCAACGTTCCTGCTTCATAGGTGCTGCTGGGGGGGGGGGGGGGGGTGTAGGGTGGTTTGTGGTGGGGGGTTCCGTCTGGAGGGTCCAGGAATGTCTTTTAATGTTTGTATATACAGTATAGGTTTATGCAATAAAGTTTATATATTTTTCTATTGAAATTAAATGAGTTTTGGGTAGTATTGGTATGCACTCTCCTCCGACTTCATTTACCTTCCTATTTTCTTGATTACTATGTCCACAATCAGTCCCTATGCCCCACTCTAGTGCCGTGACTCTGAGTCTGGCCCATGGTCTTCACCTATAGATAATCCCCCGCTTGAACAGGACACTGAATGTCTCCTGACTACGGTTACCCCCAGGTCTTAACGTGCAAGGTATACAGACTGAAGTAGAGTGGACAATACCCTCTCCGAGCCCCACTGAGGCAAATATCAAAGTTCAAAGGCACACAAGTATCAAACTGTAGTAATACCCTAATGATGTGAATGAGGCCCACAATGGCGGCAATCAGAAGTCCAATGATAATTGGATCAGAGTGTCCAGGTAACAAGGCAGCCAGGCAAGAGTATCCAGGCAGCAGGCAAGAGTATCCAGGTAACAAGCAAAGGTTGGTTCAGGCAGCAGACAAGAATGGTCAATAACAAGCCAAGGGCCAATATCCATTAACAGTAATACAAGTATGAATGCACACCCAGCAACTAGCCACAGCTAAGCTATCACGGGCGATGACTGGGAGCACTCACTGCATTTAACCAATCAGTGGCCGGCCACACTCCACACATCCAATCAAACATCAGCTTGATCCTACCTAAGTGCCAGCTGTAAGAGTCAGCTGACTATTGTTTACCTTTGCGGAGGCCGGAGAGCGTACTGAGAACATACTCTCCGCCTATCAGGAAGTGCGGCCTGCGTCCCAGCCTGTGCGTCATCGGTGGGTAACAAGCGTCAGGAGACGGAAATGGAGGCCTTAGCCATCAGATCCAGCTAAGTTCCTTACACTGTGAAAATGGAATAGACAACAGGTGGAAATTATAGGCAATTAACAAGACTTCCCCAATAAAAGAGTGGTTCTGCAGGTGGTTACCACAGACAACTTCTCAGTTCCTATGCTTTCTGGCTGATGTTTTAGTCCTGTTTGAATGATGGCAGTGCTTTCACTCTAGTGATAGCATGACACAGAGTCTACAACCCACACAAGTGGCTCAGGTAGTGCAGCTCATCCAGGATGGGACAACAATGTGAGCTGTGGCAAGAAGGTTTGCTGTGTCTGTCAGCATAGTGTCCAGAGCATGGAGGCGCCACCAGGAAACAGGCCAGTACGTTAGGAGATGTGGAGGAGGCTGTAGGAAGGCAACAACCCAGCAGCAGAACCGCTACCTCTGCCTTTGTGCAAGAATAACAGGAGGAGCACAAGAATAACAGGAGGAGCACTGACAGAGCCCTGCAAAATGACATCCAGCAGGCCACAACTGTGCATGTTTCTGTCAAACGGTCAGAAACAAACTCCATGAGGATGGTATCAGGGTCTGATGTCCACAGATGAGGGTTGTGCTTACAGCCAAACACTGTGCAGGACTTTGGCAATCTTGGCGTTCTCTGTCAAATCTATGATCTTCACAGATGAAAGCAGGTTCACACTGAGCACATGTGACAGACGTGACAGAGTCTGGAGACGCCGTGGAGAACATTCCTCCAGCATGACCGATTTGGCAGTGAGTCAGTAATGGTGTGGAGAGGCATTTCTTTAGCCATGTTATTAATGTTAATTATTGACTTTCTGTCTAAACAGGGAGACTTTCCACACGGAAGTGTCATATTTAAGCTTCCACCATACTCCGCTATAGTAATTTGTGGTTCTGGGAGTGTTGGGTGCTTAGATTTGGCGTCGGTGAGCAGCAATAGTGCAGGCACTCAGCTACGGCATAGCCGAGGGGGGAACTGGAAATTTGGGTGCTGGGGTGTCCAAGAAAAATAGTGAATGAGATGCAAATAATCCCTCCTTTAATTCAAATTTGTTTTAAATCATATGCAGCTTGAAAGTGGACCAATCAAAATAACCTACTGTCAAGTGCCAATATTCATTGGTCCAAGTTCAAGCTGCATAACATTTATGTGAAATTTGAATGCAAGGAGAAATTATTTGGATCTGGTTAATCATCCCTACTGACGAACAGAACTTTATTTTTGTAATGTCTGTATATGTACCAAAACCTTGGCTAAGCAATTTAAACAACTTCAGACAATAATTCTCTCAAAAAGAATGCATTAGAAGAGGTTTTCATTTTGGAATTTGTAGGAACCTTTAAATAATGCTTTGTAAGACTTTTGTTTTGCATACCACCCAGGGGCGGATCTCTCATGAGGCAAGGTGAAACATTTGCATCAGGCGGCAGAGATTACAGGGGCAGCATTTTTGTACTGTGTTTACACTGAAAGCATGTAGATAGAGTAGCAAGAGAACGAGACTCACAGACTTAAAGCCAGCCAGTGTGCTATTGTGTTGAGCTGCAGCATGTCATGTGAGAACATTAAATGAAGCAAAGCAAATTGTCGGGTGCTGTGCGATCACTCCAAATTGGGTGGGGGTGGGGGGCGCATCCTCACAAGTTTGCCTCAGGCAGCAAAAAGTTTAGAACCGGCCATTACCACCCTTCCAGAAGTTATTTATAGTTAAAAAATGGCTGATCTCTGGTAGATGATATTTTAAAGAAACCAAAGGTGAGAGACATATGGAGGTTGTCACATGTATTTGCTTTTAAACAGTAACAGTTACCTGGCTGTCCTGCTGATTTTTCTGTCATCAGTCAATGAATCACACACCTGAACCAAGCATGCAACTAATCTTGTCAGATTTTTATCAGAAACATCGGATCTGCATGCTCATAGGGTCTATAGCTAAATGTATTAGAGGCAGGGGATGAGCAGGGCAGCCAGGCAATATACATTGTTTAAAAACAAATAAATATGTCAGCCACCATAGGTCTCTCACCACATACTCCCTTTAAAATTTATTGAAGGCTTTCAGCAGGGTGCACATTTTTTCCAATAGCCAACACCATCAATAAGATTAAAATTTTTATTATAGCTCTGTAAAAAGATTCCATTTAAAAATTAAAAATCAAGCATTTCTATACAAATAGCGACAACATTTCAGGGTGAAGAAATGTGTACTCTAGAATCTGCAGACGAGAGCAGAGCTGACCAATAGAGATGGCCCAGCCTTAGAGAACTCATGGAGAAGCACATGATCAGTTTGATCAGCTGATAGATTTGTAAGCCTCTGATTTGCTAGTCATGATCATGTGTTAAACCAGGAAGTCATCTCAGCAAACCAGAGGTTTACAAATCTATCAGCTGATCAAACTGATCATGTGCTTCTCCATGAGTTCTCCAAGGCTGGGCCATCTCTACTAACCAATGCACATGCAAACATGTTTCATATTTTGAGCACACTCCTGACTACACAACTTTGGCATGGGGTGGGTAACCCTTCTATCATATAACATCAGATGGAATTCCTCCTTAAAACCATTCTCCAGCTAAAAGTATTTTGTTTTGGATAATGTGGAATGAGGTAATCCTATTGCTGCTTTCCATGTCTCCGCCTGGGGATCATTTTTCCTCCCTAACTTCCCTAACTATGGTAATAGCTTAGGGATAGGTCTCTACAGCAGGAACAGAGGACTGAGACAGAAGCAATTTTTTGTGTGTAGACTGGTGAAGAGTTTGTATTGGTGTATTATTAAAGCTATCCCATTTGTGCCATGGGTGCCTATGAGGGACAATCTATGCAATGTTATAGGAGAAACAGAAGTCAAAGCACTTTCCCACAGAACAGTTAACCAGTTCAGGACCACAGGCTCTCCCATACCCCCCCCCCCCCCCCCATTGACCTGGCTATTTTTTACAATTAAGTGCTCCGCAGCTGTAATAGCTTGCTGCTGAGCCATACGATGAAGCACACACATGAATCCCCCCCTTTTCTGCCCACCACCAGAGCTTTCTGTTGGTGGGCTCTGATCGCTGCTGCAGGCTTTACTTTATTTTTTATTAATTTGTTTTTTTATTATTAAAAATTACTATTTTTTATTCCCCCCTCCCTCCCCCCGCCAGCCAATCAGGGCGATCCTCTCTCATAGGCCTCAGGGTTAGGCATGGTTGGGGAGGTAGGATTAGCCACCACCAGGGGGTACCATACCTCTCATGTTTTTGAGATAAACAAGAGGGACACTTTAAAGGGAACCTGAAGCGAGTAAAATTATTTAAAATAAACACATGACATAGCTGCAAACTTACATACTTACCTCGCCATCAGTTCCTCTCAGAGGCTCACCATTTTCTTCTTACAGTGATCCCTTCCAAGTCTGACAATATTTTGTCAGAACTGACATATGTCAGTTCCTGTCAGTTATATATCAGCAGCTGTCAGTTGCAACTGAATGTGCAAGGCAATGTCCATGATTCCCTATGGCTTAAGTGGGTGATATTACAGTTTAACAGTGTGCTGACCAGGAAGCTGTTATGGGGTAATGGCCATTTTCAAAATGGAGGATGGAAAATTCCATTGATCAAAGTAGACAAATGGGACTCAGAAGAGGAGACAGGGTAGACTACACAGGAGGTAAGTATGACCTATGTATGGTTATTTTGACTTTTTATTTTCAGTACAGATTCTCTTTAAGACACACCCTACCACACCTCTAACCATGACCCTACCACACCCCTAGTCATGCATACCACAAAGAATTTAGAAGCAAAATATGTAGTTACTGTATATCATTCAAACCACACTGGTTCTGTTATCATCATTAGTTTTTCTTCATTTTAATATATAAAAATAATACATATATCAATTTAATTGATGGAATTAAAGTTTAGAGTCAGTTAAACACATTTTTCAGTAGAAAAATACACATATTCACCACTATACAGTATATACAGCAAAACTCTACACCCGGCAATGATTGTGTGCTAGGAAATAGAAACAATACCATCCACTGTAATGCTGGGAATACACCATGTTTTTTTGAGGCAGATAGATGATTTGATAGATCATTTCCGATATGTGCGATTTCACTTTCGATCGTTTTACTGCATGATTTCTGATAGAAGTGAATGGAAATTGATAAGAAAAGATGAGAGACTCGAGCGGAAAATCGAGTGGAAAAACAAATCGAAACATGATCGAACGGCAAATTGACTACAAAAACGCATCGTGTATTCCCAGCATTAAAGAAACAACTATACAGCCCACAAATAGCACTACAAACATATATAAGAAAAGATATCACAATTTATTAGCATAATCAATAGAACACTATAAGTAGTCTAAAAACACTTAAAATGGTCCTCTCCACCAAGACCATAACAAATTCAAAGATAAGATGAGCTATTCATGAATGATATGCATATCAGAATAGGTACAGCATCGGTCATGCAATCACCTGAGGTGTTCATATGCATCAGGTGAAGAACCCGTATTCTATAGTATTGTACCAAATGGTGAGACGTGAGGAAATTGGGGTCCTAGCAGACCAAAAAGCATGTAAACATGAACTGTATAGTTGTTTCTTTTACAGTGGATGGTACACTTCAGCGTACAGGACATTTTACCTTAAAGAGAACCCAAGGTGGGTATTTTAAATCTTAAGAGGACACCGAGGCATGTTCTGTGCATAATCACATGCCTCTGTGTCTCTGTATTGCCGCCTCTAGTCCCCCCCCCCCCCCCCCCGGGTCTGCTGTGCCCCCCTGAAAAAAGAGCCAAGGCTAGCGACAATGTGCTTGTTGCTAGCCTTCCATTTACCTGCAGCCTGTCATTCAATCTGGGCTGCCCCGCCTCTGTCCCCCTCACTGTCCACCTGATAGAATCACTGGTGCCGAGGCATGTGGATATCATGCAAATTGCAGCATTGGGTGCTTCTGGGCACCAAAATGTAGCCTCTTTTTCCGCAAATCCTGTGCCTCTGGGAGCTGAAATTAATATTCTTTGCTGTAAATTGCGGCTTTTATATTAGGCGTCTATGGTGGTGCCTTTTTTTTCCGTAAGGGCTCCTCTGCCCTTTTTTCCTGATTCGATCTCCTGCGCCCTTTTTAATTTGCGGCTTTTTGAAATGTACACCTTTTCCATGCTATCCAAATCCAACAAAAAGTGTTTGCTTTTACTACAACACAAAGTACAATGCAAGTGTACAATCAAAGGATTAGTATTGCTAAAATGCGACTACACCGCTACCTCTATTACATCATTATAACAGCAGCAGAATACATTTTTTATTATACATTGTGTCAAAAAAGCTCAATAGGGCCCATCAGCATCAGAAGCTCTTTATATGTCAGTATTGCTGCTGGAAAGGGCAGAGATCCATCCTCACATGATTTCTTCCACTGACAAGACACATAAGAGTCATTAGTTCACAGCATGAATGTATTGAACCATTACTTCACATCATTAACTACCATGCAAGCTAGGAATGGTCAGTCATTTACAAATAATTCTGTGTTAATGCATTTATACAAATTTATGTAGCTTAAAAATGGACCAATTAACTTCCTCCAAGGTAGAATTGGATTGGTCCATTTTGAAGCTGCATACATATGCATAGTCTCTCATCAACTCAGATCTATTTGCATCTTATTGACTATCTGATTGACTATCTTACTGACATAATGTATGTATGAACATGCAGCCCTTTAACCACTTGAGGACCTAGGGCTTTACCCCCCTTAAAGGGAAGGTTCAAGCAAAATAAAAAAATGAGTTTCACTTACCTGGGGCTTCTACCAGCCCCATGCAGCCATCCTGTGCCCTCGTAGTCACTCACTGCTGCTCCAGTCCCCTGCTGGCAGCTTGCTGACCTCGGAGGTCGGCGGGATGCATTGCGTACATTTTTACGCATTCCCGCTAGTGCAGGAACATTAACGCATACATTTTTACGCGTTACTGGTTCAATGCGTACATTTTTACGCATTGAACCAGTAATGCGTAAATATGTATGTGTTAATGTTCCTGCACAAGTGGGAATGCGTAAAAATGTACGCAATGCATCCCGCCGACCTCCGAGGTCGGCAAGCTGCCAGCAGGGGACTGGAGCAGCAGTGAGTGACTACGAGGGCACAGGATGGCTGCATGGGGCTGGTAGAAGCCCCAGGTAAGTGAAACTCATTTTTTTATTTTGCTTGGACCTTCCCTTTAAGGACCGGCCACTTTTTTTCCATTCAGACCACTGCAGCTTTCACGGTTTATTGCTCGCTCATACAACCTACCACCTAAATGAATTTTGGCTCCTTTTCTTGTCACTAATAAAGCTTTCTTTTGGTGCTATTTGATTGCTCCTGCGATTTTTACTTTTTATTATATTCATCAAAAAAGACATGAATTTTGGCAAAAAAAATGATTTTTTTAACTTTCTGTGCTGACATTTTTCAACTAAAGTAAAATTTCTGTATACATGCAGCGCGAAAAATGTGGACAAACATGTTTTTGATTAAAAAAAAACCCATTCAGCCTATATTTATTGGTTTGGGTAAAAGTTATAGCGTTTACAAACTATGGTGCCAAAAGTGAATTTTCCCATTTTCAAGCATCTATGACTTTTCTGACCGCCTGTCATGTTTCATGAGGGGCTAGAATTCCAGGATAGTATAAATACCCCCCAAATGACCCCATTTTGGAAAGAAGACATCCCAAAGTATTCACTGAGAGGCATAGTGAGTTCATAGAAGATATTATTTTTTGTCACAAGTAAGCGGAAAATGACACTTTGTGACAAAAAAAAAAAAAAAGTTTCCATTTCTTCTAACTTGCACCAAAAAAAAAAAATGAAATCTGCCATGGACTCACCATGCCCCTCTCTGAATACCTTGAAGTGTCTACTTTCCAAACTGGGGTCATTTGTGAGGTGTGTTTACTGTCCTCACATTTTGGGGGGTGCTAATTTGTAAGCACCCCTGTAAAGCCTAAAGGTTCTCATTGGACTTTGGGCCACTTAGCGCAGTTAGGGTGCAAAAAAGTGCCACACATGTGGTATTGCCGTACTCAGTAGAAGTAGTATAATGTGTTTTGGGGTGTATTTTACACATACCGATGCTGGGTGGGAGAAATATCTCTGTAAATGACAATTTTTTAATTTTTTTTACACACAATTGTCCATTTACAGAGATCTTTCTCCCACTCAGCATAGGTATGTGTAAAAATATACCCCAAAACACATTATACTACTTCTCCTGAGTACGGCGATACCACATGTGTGGCACTTTTTTGCACCCTAACTGCGCTAAGGGGCCCAAAGTCCAATGAGTACCTTTAGGATTTTACAGGTCATTTTCAGACATTTGTTTTCAAGACTACTCCTCACGGTTTAGGGCCCCTAAAATGCCAGGACAGTATAGGAACCCCACAAATGACCCCATTTTAGAAAGAAGACACCCCAAGGTATTCCGTTAGTAGTACGGTGAGTTCATAGAAGATTTTATTTTTTGTCACAAGTTAGCGGAAAATGACACTTTCTGAAAAAAACCAATAAAAATCAATTTCCGCTAACTTGTGACAAAAAATAAAATCTTCTATGAACTCACCGTACTACTAACAGAATACCTTGGGGTGTCTTCTTTCTAAAATGGATTCATTTGTGGGGTTCCTATACTGTCCTGGCATTTTAGGGGCCCTAAACCGTGAGGAGTAGTCTTGAAACAAAATTTCTCAAAATGACCTGTGAAATCCTAAAGGTACTCATTGGACTTTGGGCCCCTTGGCGCAGTTAGGGTGCAAAAAAGTGCCACACATGTGGTATCGCCGTACTCGGGAGAAGTAGTACAATGTGTTTTGGGGTGTATTTTTACACATACCCATGCTGGGTGGGAGAAATAACTCTGTAAATGGACAATTGTGTGTAAAAAAATCAAAAGATTGTCATTTACAGAGGTATTTCTCCCACCCAGCATGGGTATGTGTAAAAATACACCCCAAAACACATTATACTACTTCTCCCGAGTACGGCAATACCACATGTGTGGCACTTTTTTGCACCCTAACTGCGCTAAGGGGCCCAAAGTCCAATGAGTACCTTTAGGATTTCACAGGTCATTTTTGTTTCAATACTACTCCTCACGGTTTAGGGCCCCTAAAATGCCAGGGCAGTATAGGAACCCCACAAATGACCCCATTTGAGAAAGAAGACACCCCAAGGTATTCCGTTAGGAGTATGGTGAGTTCATAGAAGTTTTTATTTTTTTGTCACAAGTTAGCAGAAATTGATTTTAATTGTTTTTTTTCACAAAGTGTCATTTTCCGCTAATTTGTGACAAAAAATAAAAGCTTCTATGAACTCGCCATACTCCTAACGGAATACCTTTGGGTGTCTTCTCTCTAGAATGGGGTCATTTGTGGGGTTCCTATACTGCCCTGGCATTTTAGGGGCCCTAAACCGTGAGGAGTAGTCTTGAAACCAAATGTCGCAAAATGACCTGTGAAATCCTAAAGGTACTCATTGGACTTTGGGCCCCTTAACATACTTAGGGTGTAAAAAAGTGCCACACATGTGGTACCGCCGTACTCAGGAGAAGTAGTATAATGTGTTTTGGGGTGTATTTTTACACATACCCATGCTGGGTGGGAGAAATATCTCTGTAAATGACAATTGTTTGATTTTTTTTACACACAATTGTCCATTTACAGAGAGATTTCTCCCACTCAGCATGGGTATGTGTAAAAATACACCCCAAAACACATTATACTACTTCTCCTGAGTACGGCGGTACCACATGTGTGACACTTTTTTGCAGCCTAGGTGCGCTAAGGGGCCCAACGTCCTATTCACAGGTCATTTTGAGGCATTTGTTTTCTAGACTACTCCTCGCGGTTTAGGGCCCCTAAAATGCCAGGGCAGTATAGGAACCCCACAAGTGACCCCATTTTAGAAAGAAGACACCCCAAGGTATTCCGTTTGGTGTATGGCGAGTTCATAGACGATTTTATTTTTTGTCACAAGTTAGTGAAAAATGACACTTTGTGAAAAAAAAACAATAAAAATCAATTTCCGCTAACTTTTGACAAAAAATAAAATCTTCTATGAACTCGTCATACACCTAAGGGCCCTTTTCCACCAGCGCGTTTGCGCTGGCTGAATCGCAAAAACGGAAACCGCTAGCGATTTTACAATCGCTACGGTTTGCTTTTTAACATAGGAATCGCGGTAGGTCATTTCCACTACCGCGATTCATTTTTGTCAGGAACGCGAACGCGCGGCGGAGCGATATTTGCTGCGATTTTGCCATGAAGTGCATAGCATAGCAAAATCGCGGCGGCGAACGTCGGGGAATCGCCGGTAATTGTGATTCAGCAATCGCTAGCGTTCAGCGTGAACGCTAGCGATTGCTAGTGGAAAAGGGCCCTAACAGAATACCTTGGGGTGTCTTTTTTTCTAAAATGGGGTCACTTGTGGGGTTCCTATACCGTCCTGGCATTTTACGGGCCCAAAACCGTGAGTAGTCTGGAAACCAAATGTCTCAAAATGACTGTTAAGGGGTATAAGCATCTGCAAATTTTGATGACAGGTGGTCTATGAGGGGGCGAATTTTGTGGAACCGGTCATAAGCAGGGTGGCCTTTTAGATGACAGGTTGTATTGGGCCTGATCTAATGGATAGGAGTGCTAGGGGGTGACAGGAGGTGATTGATGGGTGTCTCAGGGGGTGGTTAGAGGGGAAAATAGATGCAATCAATGCACTGGGGAGGTGATCGGAAGGGGGTCTGAGGGGGATCTGAGGGTTTGGCCGAGTGATCAGGAGCCCACACGGGGCAAATTAGGGCCTGATCTGATGGGTAGGTGTGCTAGGGGGTGACAGGAGGTGATTGATGGGTGTCTCAAGGTGTGATTAGAGGGGGGAATAGATGCAAGTAATGCACTGGCGAGGTGATCAGGACTGGGGTCTGAGGGCGTTCTGAGGGTGTGGGTGGGTGATTGAGTGCCCTAGGGGCAGATAGGGGTCTAATCTGATAGGTAGCAGTGACAGGGGGTGATTGATAGGTAATTAGTGGGTGTTTAGGGTGGAGAACAGATGTAAACACTGCACTTGGGAGGTGATCGGACGTCGGATCTGCGGGCGATCTATTGGTGTGGGTGGGTGATCAGATTGCCCGCAAGGGGCAGGTTAGGGGCTGATTGATGGGTGGCAGTGACAGGGGATGATTGATGGGTGGCAGTGACAGGGGGTTATTGATGGGTGATTGATAGGTGATTGACAGGTGATTGACAGGTAATTAGTGGGTTATTACAGGGGAGAACAGATGTAAATATTGCACTGGCGAATTGATAAGGGGGGGTCTAAGGGCAATCTGAGCATGTAGGCGGGTGATTGGGTGCCCGCAAGAGGCAGATTAGGGTCTGATCTGATGGGTAACAGTGACAGGTGATGATAGGGGGTGATTGATGGATAATTAGTGGGTGTTTAGGGTAGAGAATAGATGTAAACACTGCACTTGGGAGGTGATCGGACATCGGATCTGCGGGCGATCTATTGGTGTGGGTGGGTGATCAGATTGCCCGCAAGGGGCAGGTTAGGGGCTGATTGATGGGTGGCAGTGACAGGGGGTGATTAATGGGTGGCAGTGACAGGGGGTGATTGATGGGTGATTGACAGGTGATTGACAGGTGATCAGTGGGTTATTACAGGGAAGAACAGATGTAAGTAATGCGCTGGCGAATTGATAAGGGGGGGTCTGAGGGCAATCTGAGCGTGTGGGCGGGTGATTGGGTGCCCGCAAGGGGCAGATTAGGGTCTAATCTGATGGGTAACAGTGACAGGTGGTGATAGGCGGTGATTGATGGGTAATTAGTGGGTGTTTAGGGTAGAGAATAGATGTAAACACTGCGCTTGGGTGGTGATCTGATGTCGGATCTGCGGGCGATTTATTGGTGTGGGTGAGTGATCAGATTGCCCGCAAGGGGCAGGTTAGGGGCTGACTGATGGGTGGCAGTGACAGGGGGTGATTGATGGGTGGCAGTGACAGGGGGTGATTGATGGGTGATTGATAGGTGATTGACAGGTGATTGACAGGTAATTAGTGGGTTATTACAGGGGAGAACAGATGTAAATATTGCACTGGCGAATTGATAAGGGGGGGTCTAAGGGCAATCTGAGCATGTAGGCGGGTGATTGGGTGCCCGCAAGAGGCAGATTAGGGTCTGATCTGATGGGTAACAGTGACAGGTGGTGATAGGGGGTGATTGATGGGTAATTAGTGGGTGTTTAGGGTAGAGAATAGATGTAAACACTGCACTTGGGAGGTGATCGGACATCGGATCTGCGGGCGATCTATTGGTGTGGGTGGGTGATCAGATTGCCCGCAAGGGGCAGGTTAGGGGCTGATTGATGGGTGGCAGTGACAGGGGGTGATTGATGGGTGGCAGTGACAGGGGGTGATTGATGGGTGATTGACAGGTGATTGACAGGTGATCAGTGGGTTATTACAGGGAAGAACAGATGTAAGTAATGCGCTGGCGAATTGATAAGGGGGGGGTCTGAGGGCAATCTGAGCGTGTGGGCGGGTGATTGGGTGCCCACAAGGGGCAGATTAGGGTCTAATCTGATGGGTAACAGTGACAGGTGGTGATAGGCGGTGATTGATGGGTAATTAGTGGGTGTTTAGGGTAGAGAATAGATGTAAACACTGCGCTTGGGTGGTGATCTGATGTCGGATCTGCGGGCGATTTATTGGTGTGGGTGGGTGATCAGATTGCCCGCAAGGGGCAGGTTAGGGGCTGACTGATGGGTGGCAGTGACAGGGGGTGATTGATGGGTGATTGATGGGTGATTGACGGGTGATTGACAGGTGATCAGGGGGATAGATGCATACAGTACACAGGGGGGGGCTGGGGGGGGTCTGGGGAGAATCTGAGGGGTGGGAGGGTGATCAGGAGGGGGCAGGGGGGAGGGGGGGGGGATAAAAAAAAAATAGCGTTGACAGATAGTGACAGGGAGTGATTGATGGGTGATTAGGGGGGTGATTGGGTGCAAACAGGGGTCTGGGGGGTGGGCAGGGGGGGTCCTGATGGGTGCTGTGGGCGATCTGGGGCGGGGAGGGGGAAATCAGTGTGCTTGGGTGCAGACTAGGGTGGCTGCAGCCTGCCCTGGTGGTCCCTCGGACACTGGGACCACCAGGGCAGGAGGCAGCCTGTATAATACACTTTGTAAACATTACAAAGTGTATTATACACTTTGTATGCGGCGATCGCGGACTTAACATCCCGCCGGCGCTTCCGTATGGCCGGCGGGATGTTGCGGCGGGTGAGCGGCGCCAGGCGGAGGCGGAGGATCGCGTCACGCATGACGCGATCGCTCCGCCCATGCCCCTACAAGGACCGCCGCCTTTGGGCATGAGCTGGTCCTTGTGGGGTCCACTTCCCGGCCGCCTCGGTGCGTTAGGCGGTCGGGAAGTGGTTAAAGCAAACCTGAACTGAAATTAAACTTATGGCATGATGAATTATGGTAAGTAAGTAAATAAGTAAGTTATGGTAAACAGAACATTCCTGCAGTTTTCACATTCTTATTTTCAGTTTAACCACTTCCCTACCACAGTTTTTTTCCCCTTCAAAACCAGAGCAATTTTGCACATCACTCTTCTCCCATTCATTCACCCATATAACTTTAATGCTACTTATCAGTTATCACACTGAAATGATCCATATATTTTTTTGCAGGACAAACCAGGCTTTCTTTGGGCAGTACTTTTTGCT
Source organism: Hyperolius riggenbachi (assembly GCF_040937935.1). Taxonomy (NCBI): domain Eukaryota; kingdom Metazoa; phylum Chordata; class Amphibia; order Anura; family Hyperoliidae; genus Hyperolius; species Hyperolius riggenbachi. Next base: position 247,252,036 of record NC_090650.1, read on the forward strand.
AAGAATTATTTTATTTTATATACATTTTACAGGTAAGAAGAAGAAAACAAATTGCAAAAATTAATCATTTCTCAGCTTTCAGTCATTGTAGTTTAAAAATAAAATATGCCATTGTAGATAAAACAGATGCATTTTATTTGCCCATTTGTCCCGGTTATTGCAACGTTTAATTTGTGTCTCTAATACAATGTATGGCGATAATATTTTATTTGGAAATAAAGGTGTAGTTTGTTTTCCGTTTAATGTTTTTTTAGATTATAACAATAATTACAAGTCTTTATTTACTAAAGCAGCAGTAATATACCCTCATGACATATATATTAAAAAAGTCCCTAAGGTAACTACTGTTTTATGTAGTTTTTTTCTTAAATGATGTAGTTATGTTTTATTTTTGTTTTATAAGCATTTTATTTTGGTAACTACGGAGTAGGGTGGAAGTGGATACACAAAAAAAAAAAAGTATTACATTTTTCTATGTAAAAGTGTATTATGGACACAAGATGGCACTACACTTAGTTCTTGTCTGCTGCTAACAGTAGACAGGAACTAGTGCATCAAATACTCAGAGGTTGGTGCTCTCATTGTGGTTTCACAAAAGAACATTCACCCCTGTCAGTGCGGAGTGTGTTTTTTTAGAGGAACTAGTGCGTGTATCAGTTTGCTTTCAGTTTTGAATGAAAGCTGCGTCTCACTGCCGCAAGCTCCCATTCATCACAGACACTGAGATCGGGGTTGGGAACAGCTGTTTCTCATATCTCAATCACGGAAAGTGACAAGATTGTGGCTATTGCGAAAGGAAACAGTGCGGCGATCAGGAACGGTGATGGAAGGTAAACACAGGGCCGGCCCTAGACTTTTTGCCACCTGAGGCAAATTTTGAAAAAATTATTGCTGCCCCGCACCCACCGACGGGCGGATGCCGCCCCTAGAAATTTGTCGCCTGAGGCAAAAGTTTCACCCCGCCTCATGAGCGGGCCGGCCCTGGGTAAACAGTACGTATATATATGCCCTTGATCCGGAAGTGAATTAAACATGGGAGTATATATACATACCAAGGATGCGGAAGTGGTTAAAGGACAACTGAACTGAAAAGAATATGGAGGCTGCCATATCTATTCTTTTCTAAACAATACAATTTTCCTGGCTATCCTGCTGATCTTTCATGCATTAGTAGTTTCTGAATCACACACCTGAAACAAGCACCTGGCATGCATCCTTTTCTGCATGCTTGTTCAGGGTTTATGACTTTATATTAGAGGCAGAGGATTAGCAGGACTGCCGGGAAATTTGCATTGTTTAAAAGGAAACAAATATGGCAGCCTCCATGCTCCTCACCTCAGGTGTCTTTTAAAGTGGATCCGAGATAAACTTTTACTCATTGCATAATTGTGTTCCTTTCATATAGTTTATAGGGCATTCCTCAAGCCAAATACTTTTTTTGTTTTGTTTTAATACTGTAGTTCCCTAGAAACTAAACAAGCCTCACCCACAGCTTTTTCAGAGAGCCTTGGCACTGTAGCAAGGGCTTTATGGGAGCTCAGTCTGGGCAGGAGAAGGAGGAGGTTACTAGCCAGAGATTTCAGAGGCAGAGTGGAGGAGGGAGGAGGAGAGCAGAGTGAATTTGTCACAGGCAGAGAGCTGGAGATGCTACCAGCTTTGCCTGTGTGTAATGTTTACAAACAACATGGCTGCCCTCATTGTATCACAGGAAGAAATAATCATATTCTGTTGAAGCTGTTTGCAGCTAGATTTTCTGTGTAAACTATCTAAACTTTAGATAAGATATATAGACAAGTTACTTGTTATAGTTAGTTTTTCATCTCGGATCCGCTTTAAGAGCTGCAATGTTAATGTGAAGTGTAAGCAGCAGCCATAACAGCCTGAGGTAGAATCTGGTTAATTCAGCTCCCATCAGTAGTATGTTGCTATCAGGCATCTCTGATCAGATATATAAAATAATTGTGCCTTCTAACAACTTCTCCTGAAAGCTGGGCTGGATTTGACTGTTGTTTGACTGCCTTGCTTTCATAGATGTAACTCCTACAATAAAAAATAAAAAAGTAAGCACAGCCTATCTCTAATAGAAATGGTACTACAGCAAAATCCCTGGTATCCGGCACTGGCGTGGATGACCGGATGCCAGATATATGTGCTTCTCAGTTGCTTGGGCAACTGGCTTAAAAAGCACAACCCCCCCAATGCATACTCACTGAGCCTCCAGCGATGTCTTCTATACTTCCTGTTGCTCCCAGTGCCTTTCCAGCATCCTCTGTTCATTGCTCCTGGCATGTCACCTGACCCGTGTTAGGTCACGTGACATGCCAGGAGCTGTGCACGTACGCCGGAAAGCAGCTAGATGGTACAGGAAGGTTACAAGATGGCGCTGGAGGCTTGGTAAGTATTTTAACCCCTGAAAAACCCCCAAAACTCATTCCCAGTTGTCTCCTCAGACATATCGGTTAGTTGAGACTTTGGTTGCCTGAGCTCCCGATAATGGGGACTTTACTGTATATGTACTCATGTTTATCTCATCATGCTTTCATCATGTCACATGGCAGTTCAGGTTCACTTTAAAGAGAACCCGAGGTGGGTTTGAAGAATATTATCTGCATACAGAGGCTGGATCTGCCTATACAGCCCAGCCTCTGTTGCTATCCCAAACGCCCCTAAGGTCCCCCTGCACTCTGCAATCCCTCATAAATCACAGCCACGCTGCTGACAAACAGCTTGTCAGAGCTGGCTGTGTTTATCTCTATAGTGTCAGTCTGCTGCTCTCCCCGCCTCCTGCAGAACTCCAGTCCCCGCCTGCATCCCTTCCCTCCCTGCTCATTGGAGGGAAGGGACGGGGGCAGGGACCGGAGCTATGCAGGAGGCGGGGGAGCAGCTGAGACTGACACTACAGATGTAAACACAGCCTCACAGCACGGCTGTGATTTATGAGGGATTGCAGAGTGCAGGGGGACCTTAGTGGGGTTTGGGATAGCAACAGAGGCTGAGCTGTATAGGCAGATCCAGCCTCTGTATGCAGATAACATTCTTTAAACACACCTCGGGTTCTCTTTAAACAGTACAAATGGTAATTCGCTTCCATTAAGTTATAATATTAGTCTCTCTATAACAAAGAGTAAATTAAAGAGGGCCAAGGTTGGAAAATAATGCGTGAGAAAGAGTCCCTATTGTAAAGCTCTGTTTTTACATTGCAGGGATTGGCAGGTGACAGGTGTAGTAACTAACCCGCTAACCCTAAACCATTGTACATTAAACTCCCCCCCCTCCACCCCCCCCAGCTCATCAGCTGCCTATTAGGCCAGGCCAGTTTTGCCAAAGAGGAGGAGTTTAAGGAGTGATGATTTATGCGTGAGCAGGTGAGTTACTGACCCTGACACCCGCCAATCCTTGCAGCCCTAAAACAGAGCATTACATTAAGTGTGTTATATTGTTCAAGCTTGGCACTCTTCAATATAACCTTCCTGTACAATAGCAGCAGACCATTTCCTTGAAGGTTTTCCTCAGCTCGTGGCTCCGCAGAGCATAAATGAATGGATCAATAACTGAATTGCACATGATAAGAATCAGATAAACATTGAAATGAGACATGAAGCATACACAATAAGGGTTCCGAGGACAAGAGATATAGAAAATGAGATGCAGAAAGAAGGGAGCCCAACAGACCACAAATACTCCCAGCAAGATGGTCAGCGTGACAGCTCCTTTCATGTTAGCACCTTGTCGCGTGGTGTTTATGCCTTGCAGTACTGCAATCCTCTTCATGTGTAACCTGGCCAGCAAGAACATGTGCACATAGAGTGACGCCATTAGAGCCAGCATACTAAATATTATACCAATCAAGCAAATAATGACCACATTGCTGTCATAATATACAATAAACAGCACACCAGAGCTCAAACAAGTAGTCCAAATGCAAGTTATTATAATGACTGTTCTCTTCACAGTCACAATATTGTGATACTGAAGAGCGTAGAAGATGGTAAAGTATCTGTCTACCGCAATAGACAGCAGACTACAAATAGAAGCAAGCAGGGAACTGCAGATAATAGAATCCAGGATATTGTCAATGCTTTCGATGAGATGCTGTGCCTTCTGCGCTGTATGGTTCGACAGAGTGATCACAACAGTCTCAAACCCATTTGATACACTCACGAGCATGTCAGCTACAGCCAGGCTACAAATAAAGAAATACATAGGAGAATGCAGGTTCTTGTTTCGGGATATAGCCACTATCACTAGAATATTTTCCATCAAGCTCACAATTCCCAGAATCACAAACACTTCAGGCTTTACAAACAGCTGTTCATAGCATCCTCCAAAATGATGGCTCTTTTCTCTGCTCTCGTTGCCGCCAGCATGTGAACCATAACTGTGATTTCGCAAATGCATTGAATGCAGCCTGGGATGATAATGTGTTAAATTCATATTTTATGCTGAACCATGGAATAAGTGATATTAAAAGCTTTACATGCAGTTATTTTGATATTATTATTTAGGATGCCTTGCAGTTTAATTCCAAACAGAAACATTGCTTGTTGCACATCCAGATCTTCACTGTCTTCTGACAATTATCTCAGTCGCCCAGCAGTGTTTGGTCAGTAGTTCTTCTGCATTCTTCTCTTCCCCTTGAGCTGCTGGAGTCTTGTACAGTCAATAATTTAGGCAAATGTTGAGTACCGGTAAGCCTTTTACGAAGAGCAGAAATCAGTAACCCAGCTTATAGCAGCACATGTAAGCTTAGCAACTGATGGTTAATATAGCAAGGCAAGGGAAACCGAATGATACAATTTACTCCCACCTGTGTAGTGCCTGATGACCAATCCAGGATAAGTAGAAGCTTGTGTTAGAGTGATAATTATGCAGAAAACAGCAACATTAATCTCATTCATGCTGTGGTATTAGGATTACTACAACAAACTAGGATCAAATGCATCTGTGTTTCAATATAGCTCGTTATCTCCCACAATAGTCTTTTCAGCACGGCACTGTGTGGCTGAAACCGCAAATCTGTACAGCCTGATACAAGATATGTGTTTTCTTCAAATGGTGGCCACACATGATACAATTTGCATATTTCTTTTCAATTTGAAAATTACAATACATTGTTCTGATTGATTGGAACATTTGAAAAATCTGACCAATGTATCACACAAGTGCCCAATTTTTCATCAGTTATGAAAAGAAATGGTTGAAAACTTTGAAAACGTTGCTTAAATCTATAAAAAAAAAAAATGACAATCTATCCTACACCATTAAGTTTGCTGAAAAATTGATCAGAAAAATCAGCCACTACTGATCAACTTATATTGATAAAAAATGGAAATTTGATCAGATTATTCGCTTGAATATATATATATTTTTTTCACAACCGATTTTTAAGAAATTGCTTTAACCACTTCAGCCTTTAGTGTATTTTCACCTTATGCATCCGAGCAATTTTCACATTTCAGCGCTCCTCCCATTCATGCGCCAATAACTTTACCACTACTTATCATAACAAAATGATCTGTATCTTGTTTTTTCCTCCACCAGTTAGGCTTTCTTTGGGTAATACCTTTTGCTAAGAATATTTTTTTTCTAAATGCATTTTAACGGGAATATTAAGAAAACATTTTTAAAAAAGTCCTTATTTCTCAGTTTTCGGCCATTATAGTTTTAAAATATTGCATGCTACCATAATTAAAACCTACATATTTTATTTGCGCATTTGTCCTGGTTATTACACCATTTAAATGATGTCCCTATCACAATGTATGGCGCCAATATTTTATTTGGAAATAAAGGTGCATTTTTTTTCAGTTTTGCGTCCATCGCTATTTACAAGCCCATGATTTTAAAAAACAACAGTAATGTACCCTCTTGATATACATATTAAAAAAAAGTTCAGTCCCTAAAGTAACCATTTATGTTTTTGTTTTTCTTGTATTGTATTTAATTTTTTTTATGCAAAAAAGTTTTATCTGGATATTTATAGGAAAGTGTGGGGGGTAAGGAGGTAATTTTAAATTATGTGTAGGTCTCTTTATTAAAATAAATGGATGTAGATGTAATTTTGACCACAAGATGTCCTCAGTCATTAGCTTCCTACGTGTGCGTTTAGTACGCCAACAGGAACTAATGCATGTAAGTGTAACTTACAGTGTTTACAAATGACCGCAGGCATCTCACTAATGCCACGATCATTGCATGAAGTCATGGAGCACAGCACACCTTTTTCTTGCGATGTGCCTTGGGTCGATCCAGCAAAACCCAGGATCACCAACATTTAACCACTTGACCACTGAGGGGTTTTACCTCTTGAGCACCAGAGCAATTTTCACCTTTCAGCGCTCCTTCCATTCATTCGTCTATAACTTTATTATTACTTACAGCAATGAAATGAACTATATCTTGTTTTTTTCGCCACCAATTAGGCTTTCTTTAGGTGGGACATTATGATAAGAATTATTTTATTCTAAATGTGTTTTAATGGGAAAATAGGAAAAAATGTGGGAAAAAAATCATTATTTTTCAGTTTTCAGCCATTATAGTTTTTAAATAATGCATGCTACTGTAATTAAAATCCATGAAATTTATTTGCCCATTTGTCCCGGTTATTACACCTTTTAAATTATGTCCCTATCACAATGTTTGGCGCCAATATTTTATTTGGAAATAAAGGTGCATTTTTTCCAGTTTTGCGTCTATCCCTAATTACAAGCCCATAGTTTATAAAGTAACAGTGTTGTACCCTCTTGACATAAATATTTAAAAAGTTCAGTCCCTAAGGTAACTATTTATGTTTTTTTTTTATTATTTTTTTTCTTTTTATTACAAAAAATAAATAAATTGGGGAGTGCGGGAGGTAATGAGTTAATTTATAGTGTAAAAGTATGTATTTGTATATGAAAAATGTTTTGGATGTAGTTTTACTATTTGGCCACAAGATGGGCACAGTAATTTTTTGTTCATGTGACCTGTAAGCGTTGGAAGTACGCTTACAGGAAGCACAATGAGGCTGGGAAACTTTTTTTTTTCACAATGATCGCGCTGCTTCTCATAGAAGCAGCCAATCATTGCTGGGGGGTTGAGATCAACGAACGGGAACGGTTTTTCCTGTTCATTTATCTCCGGGCGAGCGACCGGCGGCGTGCACAAACGCAGGAGCACGCGCACACGCGAGCAGGAGCGCGGACAGTGGCGGTGGCAGCGGGAGGTGCGTATATCTACGCTCCTGGTGGGCAAAGGGTGTAAAAAGGTGCGTAGATATACGCACGCGTGGTGGTAAAGTGGTTAAAGGAAAGAAGACCGAAACCATCGTCTTGAGTTTGCTCTTTTATTCAAAGTACCAACATATAGCGTGCAAATGCAATGTTTCAAAGCGTATAGCTCCTTTATTAAGCAAGGCTATATGTGGTCTGACATGCAACATAAAGTTTACCACTCTTACATAGTCCATTAGGCTAGGTAGCAGCCAATTAATATATCATATTTACAATGACCAACAGACCTGATGGGGAACTGATGCTATTTAGCAGTGATAGGTCGCCAAAGCTGGAGGCACGCCTTCTCCGTCCGCGTCAGAGGGATAAAGAAGTACGCATAAACCCCGTGCCATAGACGCAACACCTCCCATCCAGGCGCCAAACCCGCAGACCTGATGGGCAACTGTATGTGTCACAGGAGGGCAGGGACCACAGCAAACTGATGCCCTGCCCCCGTAGCTGAGCGACCAATGCGGCTGGATGTAAACAAACATCCGCTGCTATGGCGCTGATGTAATAGTGTGTCATGCGGTACCTCCCTGTGTGCTTAAAGGGGGCACACACTAAAAGGCAAAACATATGCATTGACATAATTTGAGCATGCAATAGTGTGCAGCAAAGGACAAACAGTAAAATGGGTAAGCTCATAAATAGAAAGGAGGAAGCAGGGTTAAGGCAGCAACAGAAGACCTGAAGTACACTATCAAAAAAGGATACAATTATCCACTAAATAAAAAAAATGGAGTAAGATCAAGTTCTCTGTTGAGACTACAGGGTTCCAACATATCCAGTTTTTTGTTCCAATATGCTTCTCAACATAAAAGTTTTTTAACAGGATTACCACCTCTTCTGGGTGGCAACACCTGCTCAATAACCTGAGCATGTAACTGACTAACCGTATGTCCTGCTTGTTGAAAATGAAGAGATTGATCTATTCATTTTTCTCGAATTGTGTACTTGTGGGCTGACAATCTCACCTTAAAGTGTGCCAGAGCTGGTTTAAATAAAAAGATTTATACATACCTGGGGCTACCTCCAGCCCCATATTCTCTGATCGCTCTCACGCCACTGTCCTCAGTCTTCTGCAGCGACGGTACCGGGTCCCCGCACTTCCGTCAGTCCGAGCCAATCTGACATAGGAGAAGTGCGCCCTCTACATATATCTCCAGCAGCAGTAGCTTTAGTAGTGGTTTGTCCCACATACAGTAAACCGCAACAACACTTTACTGCATAGACTACATATGCTGAATCACAGGTGTAACAACCTTTGATTTTAAACATAGTGCCCTGATGCGGGTGCACTATTTCGTCACTCCTGGTGATTGAGCTGCAATGAGCGCAATTCATACAGGGAAAAGTGCCCCTTCGTGTCAACAGCTGCTTCCTGCTAGTGTTACTCTCTGCATGAACCAATTTATCTCTGAGGTTGGGTGCCCTCCTATAAGATAGTAGGTTTTTTTTTTAATTTCTCCACCTCAGGAAAACCATCTGCCAACAAGTACCAACGCTTTTTAATGATTTTAGCAATATTAGAACTCTGTGTATTAAATCTATTGATGAAAGGAATACGTTTGGATGTCTCAACACGAGAACTGTGAGATCTACTCATGGAGGTATGTGATCTATTTTGTGCCTTCTCAACAACATCCCTGGGATATCCTCTCTGAATAAATTTGTCTTTCATATCCCTAATTCTCTGTTCTCTCAGTAAATGATCTGTAACAGCTATCTGGACTCTTTGAAATTGGCTGGGGATGGGATGGGGATAGCTCGTTTAGAAGCCTCAGTAAGAAAACTCCCAAAGAATCATTGATCGACCTGCTCCCCGATTTCATGACCATAGTATCAAGGAAGCTGATTTGTTCAATTGAACTATGTAATGTCAGTCTAATATCTTCACACTGACCCATAACTTCAGATAAAAAAGGGAGGGACCGTGGCCCCGCCCACACACAAAACACATCATCAATGTAGCGTTACCAATAGTGTGCATACTTTTGAAAAAGTTAATTTGTTTAAACATACATTTCCTCGTATACACCCATGCAGATTTTTGCGTAGGACTGGGCCACATTTGTCACGATCTGTTCCTGCTGGTGACATTTGTGAACTGTATGGACTTCCTCTGTTCATCAGCAGATGTCCCCTTTCATTTCAAGAACATTGCAAAATCTTCATGAAGTTTCTCTGTCCACCAGCAGAGGTCTCACCAATAGTGTGCATACTTTTGAAAAAGTTAATTTGTTTAAACATACATTTCCTCGTATACACCCATGCAGATTTTTGCGTAGGACTGGGCCACATTTGTCACGATCTGTTCCTGCTGGTGACATTTGTGAACTGTATGGACTTCCTCTGTTCATCAGCAGATGTCCCCTTTCATTTCAAGAACATTGAAAATCTTCATGAAGTTTCTCTGTCCACCAGCAGAGGTCTCTGCATTCAGGAACTGTCTCTGCAGCCTTGTAGGATGTCACATGACTGTCCTGCACGGTATATAAGTCCAGCTCCAACAGAACACCTTTGCTAGTTCATTGGTGATGATAGCCCTAAAGCTTGTGTTCTAGTTCTTTTACTGTTACCTAGTACCTGATTCCTGTTACCTGATTCCTGCTACCTGTAACCTGTCTGCCTGTGACCTGATTGTTTGACTCCCTGGTGTATGATATTGGTTTTGTCTGACTATTCTTCTGCTCACTGATTGTATTGCTTGATGTCCTGGTATCTGATCTCGGCTTGTTGACTAACCTATTGCCTGCTGCATATGTATATGTCCTGCGCTTGAATGTATATTATCCTGTGTGTGTATATATATATATATATATATATGTATATATTAGTTAGTTAGCTTAGTTAGACAGGGTCCGGGGTTCACTGTGTGCACACTGTATATACTGTATATTTGGTTTATGTATGTCTGATCGTAAGACATTGCCTGCAATCGTATTGCCAGTTTGCAATCATATTGCTACTTGTACAGTTCACTTGTATTTATGTTCATGCACCAATTGCAGCAGCACTTGTGTATATATCCTGCCCTTGTAAATAAACCTTACATTATTTCACTTTACCTGTGGTTTGGTCTTCAGTATTTCCATAATAAGTGACAATCTGCATTTAGTGCAAGGCTATGTGCACTGTTCATAACAGAATGAACTAGCCATAAACAGTCACTAGAAAATACTGAAGGTTCATTTGTTCAGCCATGGCGGTTAACCAGACCCAGCTAATTAGATCAAGGAATATTCCTGCTACCTCCATGCTTGCAGTCATTGGAATTGAATGGACTTTCCAGCATAGTGATTATTATTCCTTGCTAGCAGAGGATGAAGAGGACTATTGTTCTGAGGACTTGTCTATATATTCCTATGATGAATTAATGCAGATGAATGTAAAAGTTGAATCTTCTGTTTATCGGGGAGAGTTTGAAAAGTCTGAGGTACACGCTTTGCTGCAGATTTTGCAAACTCTTATAAGAATGAAAAGTCCTGTTACCACTTGGAATCAAGCCAGATCCTTGCCAGTAATTAGACAGACTGAGCCAATTAAATCCAATCATGGTCCTGCTACCTCCATTAACACTGGAAACACATTTGTTTCAGCTATGGAAGTTGACTGGACTATTCAGCATAATAAATATTATTCCTTGTTAGCAGATAAAGACAAACATGATTGTTATAATAAATTGTCAGCGTATTCCCATGAGGAATTAATGCAAATTATTAGGCATGTTAAATCCCTTGTGCAACTGGGTAAGTTTGCAGAATATGAGGTGCAATCTTTATTACAAATTTGCAAACTCTTGTCACTGTAAGAGAGCCTTCCGCATCCTGGACTCAAACCAGAACCTTGCCAGTTTCCATTTATTGTAATAATTCCTCCACAGCAATAAATCAGTCTGAACCAATTAAATCAAATTATGTTCCAGTTACCTCCTCACTGACAGTGCAATCCTCAAGTTGTGCTCAGAATAATCTATCAGTTCCCATTAACCTCCCTGTCGGTAAGCCCGAGCTGAGCTGTGCCTGACGTCAGGACGTCGGTTGACGTCCATTACGTCATCCCGATCGTCGCCATGGCGACAGGAGAAGCCAAACAGGGGAACGCGTTATATACGCGTTCCCCTGTTTGCTATAGATGCCGGCGACGATCGCACTAGAGGGACACATGCGCCCTCTAGTGGTGTTTCATGTAGCTACCACTCTGGTAGCTTTACATGAAACAAAAAAAAAGAAAAAAAAAAAAAGGATTTTTGCCAATTTGGAAAAAAAAATTAACCGCCAGGGAGGTTAAAAGTGACTGGGACCCTCCATTTGGAAGATGGGAGATTGAGTGTCTATTTAATGAATTGGTGGATGATTGGAGGTCGTTTACTCAGTATTATGCTCAGAAAGATGAATCATTTGTATTTGCATGTATAAGATCTGCACAAATGTTGGTTAACTTGGATGCTTGCATGCAAAGGTATGTTTCCCCATTAATTGATGCATGGGAGAAAGTTCTGTCTACCTACTTTCCTTCTGCTGATCTTTTTAATGACCAGTTCACACAGTGCTCAGTGGCTAAAGTTAAGTCTAGTTCTAGTCATAAATCAATTTCCCTTTCAGACTGCACAGAAATCTACACCTTGGATAAAGCATTATCCAGTTACTTACCAAGAGCCTGTTCTTGCTTTGAAAACCATCAAGAAAGCAAAGAGTAAACGGAAATACTTTCCAACCTCATCCATTCACCATTCACTACCTGTTGCACCAGATCCAGGTGTAATCACCTTACAGACTTTGACACAAAAGCCTGCAGACTCTTGCATCCAGTTTCCTGCAGAACCCTGCATACAGCCACCTGCAGACTCTTGCACCCAGTCGCCTGCAGAACCTCGCATCCAGGCGCCTGCAGAACCTCTCATCCAGGCGCCTGCAGAACCTCTCATCCAGGCGCCTGCAGAACCTCTCATCCAGCTGCCTGCAGAACCTCTCATCCAGCCGCCTGCAGAACCTCTCATCCAGCCTCCTGCAGACTCTTGCATCCAGCCGCCTGCAGACTCTTGCATCCAGCCTCCTGCAGACTCTAGCATCCAGCTGCCTGCAGAACCTCGCATCCAGCCTCCTGCAGAACCTTGCATCCAGCCATCTGCAGAACCTCTCATCCAGCCATCTGCAGAACCTCTCATCCAGTCGCCTGCAGAACCTCTCATCCAGCCTCCTGCAGAACCTCTCATCCAGCCTCCTGCAGAACCTCTCGTCCAGCCTCCTGCAGAACCTCTCGTTCAGCCTCCTGCAGAACCTCTCGTCCAGCCTCCTGCAGAACCTCTCGTCCAGCCTCCTGCAGAACCTCTCGTCCAGCCTCCTGCAGAACCTCTCGTCCAGCCGCCTGCAGAACCTCTCCTGCAGCCGCCTGCAGAACCTCTCGTCCAGCCGCCTGCAGAACCTCTCATCCAGCCGCCTGCAGAACCTCTCATCCAGCCGCCTGCAGACTCTTGCACCCAGCCTCCTGCAGACTCTTGCACCCAGCCTCCTGCAGAACTTTGCATACAGCCGTTTACAAAACCTTGTCTCCAGCCGCCTGCAGACTCTTGCATCCTGCCAGCTTGCAGAAACCTGTATTCAGCTCACAGTCTTCTTACTTTTGGCACAGCAGTGGTTAACTTCATCTCTTCCTGCCAGATCTTTGCAAACTACAACTTCTGACATGTCTACACAGCCTACAGCTCCTGCCAAGTCTGCAAGGGACAGCACTTCGCTCCAGCCACTGTCAACTAGTTTGCCAGCCTGTCCAGGTGCATCTTTGCCAACCAGTCCAGCAGTAAATTTGCCATCCTGTTCAGCTGCATCTCTGCCAACAGGTCCAGCGGAAAGTCTGCTTCAGCCCGCAGAGACTTTGCTTCAGCCCGCAGAGACTTTGCTTCAGCCCACACAGACTTTGCTTCAGCCCGCACAGACTTTGGTCTCTGCATTCAGGAACTGTCTCTGCAGCCTTGTAGGATGTCACATGACCGTCCTGCACGGTATATAAGTCCAGCTCCAACGGAACACCTTTGCTAGTTCATTGGTGATGATAGCCCTAGAGCCTGTGTTCTGGTCCTTTTCCTGTTACCTAGTACCTGATTCCTGTTACCTGATTCCTGCTACCTGTAACCTGTCTGCCTGTGACCTGATTGTTTGACTCCCTGGTGTATGATATTGGCTTTGTCTGACTATTCTTCTGCTTACTGATTGTATTGCTTGATGTCCTGGTATCTGATCTCAGCTTGTTGACTAACCTATTGCCTGCTGCATATGTCCTGCGCTTGAATGTATATTATCCTGTGTGTGTGTGTATATATATATATATATATATATATATATATATATATATATATATATATATATATATATATATATATATATATATTAGTTAGTTAGCTTAGTTAGACAGGGTCCGGGGTTCACTTTGTGCACTCTGTATATACTGTATATTTGGTTTATGTATGTCTGATCGTAAGACATTGCCTGCAATCGTATTGCCAGTTTGCAATCATATTGCTACTTGTACAGTTCACTTGTATTTATGTTCATGCACCAATTGCAGCAACACTTGTGTATATATCCTGCCCTTGTAAATAAACCTTACATTATTTCACTTTACCTGTGGTTTGGTCTTCAGTATTTCCATAATAAGTGACAATCTGCATTTAGTGCAAGGCTATGTGCACTGTTCATAACAACATTAAACCCCATAACTTTACTCCTCTTTTGCATGTAAAACTGATCCTCAAATCTAAAGTAATTATATCTTAAGACAATCTCCAATAAAGTGCAAATGAACTCAATCTGTCTACAAGAGAAATCTGAAGCCATCTCAAGCATAAATCTCACAGCCTCCATACCTCCCTGATGAGGAATGGAGGTATATCGACTTTCTACATCTAGAGTAACAAGTAAACAGTCATCTATATCAATTGCATCCTGAATGTCATTTAGAAACATTTTAGGATCACATAAATAGGACATCTGAGATATGACATATGGTCTCAATAGTTAATCTAAATATTTTGCAAGAGGGGCAAATACTGAGTTAATTCCAGCCACGATTGGGTGACCAATTGGATTATCTAGCCCCTTATGAATTTTTGGGCAAATGTACATGACTGGAGTGATGGGAACATCTTGTAGAAGGTAACGAGCAAGTTTCTTATCAATCACTTCACTTCATCATTAACAGCCGATGTAATCACCACCAATATTTTAGATTATATTTCCTCAAGGGGATCCTGATCCAAAGGTTAATATGTATCTTCATCTGAAAGTAACCTGCCAGAATCTGCTCTGCTGGCCTTGATTCCCTGGACAGTTTTGTTTCCTATGCAGGTTGCATAGTTCAGTCCAGGGAAAAGAGGCCTTTTTGTCAGTTTGCAAGGCTGACTGATTTGCATCTACTTATCTTGCAATCTGCTTGTCTGCTTCCTTTGAAGGTTTTCAGTATAAATGTCACTTCCTCCCAGAATTCCTGGCTCATCATAGTTCCTTTCTAGTGAGATTAACCTTAGAGCCTCAGCCTCTTTTGTATCTTGTTGCAAATATTCTAGTGTAGTTAATTCTTCGGGAGTGCACCTTGCACTCCTATTAGTGCAGTCAGGTTTGTTTATAATTTGTACTGCCTATTGTCTTGTCTTGTCCGTGCGATTGTACTGTCGCCAGCGGTGGCTGATAGTGAATCGTTCTGTCCTGTTCCTAGATCGCATTCGCCCTAGCGTTAGAGGTGGTGGATCTCCCTTGTCTGTATCTTGGAGTATAACCTTAGCTGCGGTTGCTACTGGTTACTCCTTCAGTCTGTCTTGTCTGGAACGAACGCTTGCTGTTGTCTGGTGTGAGGCAACCGATTAGAAGCGTTCCTCTCTTGTCTGTATCTTGGAGTATAACCTTAGCTGTGGTTGCTACTGGTTACTCCTTCAGTCTGTCTTGTCTGGAACGAACGCTTGCTGTTGTCTGGTGTGACTGTGTTTAGCCAGTTCATTTGTTATTTTCCTTGGCATTCAGATTGTAGTTATTCGCTGTGTCTTCCTTACTCAGTTTATGTCTTTGCTCAGTCTTGTGTTGCTGATAGCAATCGCCTCTCTTGTGATTAGTTTTCTTACTCTGGTCTTTTCTGATGTGATATGTCTACCATCGCTGGGTGCCAACTAGATTGGTAGACATTTACATAGTCTGTCTCTGTTCTTGCTTTCTTCTGAGTTTCCACTTTGTTGCCCAGTCATGCTTAATTGGGCAATTTCAATCTGGCATCTGTGGCTGTACAGATGACTTGTTCCTCTGTACTCCACAGCTCCACCTGCTGGTTGGAATTCTCCTCTACAAATATATACTGGGTGCTCTGCTTCTGTGAATGTGGTGATTTCCTTCTGCTTCAGCGCTGACTGGAAATCGCCCCCAGATCATTACATAACCGTGATACTTCAGCCCAGTAAATAGAGGTGTCCATGACAACAACTGTTCTTCTCTTATCCGCCGGTTTTATTGTCAACATAGGGTTGTTCTGTAATTCAGTAAGAGCCAAGTGTTCTTCTTTAGATAAATTGTATCTTGCTGTGAAGCCCGATATTGTACTTCTCCATATTAATTGATCAACTTCATTCTGTACCAAATTATTGACTTATATATCAAAAAGGTGCAGAATGTATTGATCATTGATCTCTGGGCTAACATACAGCGGTGAGAACAAGCGTGGGAGCGTGTGCACGAGCGAGTGGGAGCACGTACAGCGGCAGTCGTGGCAGAGTACGAATATCTAATATTCTTGAGGCTTAGATTAAGTTTTCAGGGGATTAGATATACTGTACAATAAACATTAGGTGGTTAGAATCAGATCCTTTCTTTGTACTGTAAAAGACAGCAGTGTTTAATTTATATCCTAAAAATCTATGTATAACAGTCCTCGTGATATTAGGTACCATTAACAAAGAGGCATATGTTTATTTTATTTTGTTTTGTTATCTTTGGGCTTTAAAGGATACCAAAGCTGAAACATAGTGTAAAACCGGGGGAAGCAGGCTCGTATATGAAGATCAAGGACATCAAGCCCGATCAATGCCCAACCCGGCCAACAGGGAAGTAGCTGCAGGGGGCATTTGCAAGAAAATAGAGGGGGACAGAGGAGAATGGCAGAGCGGTGGGCATAACGACTGCTTCATATACATGCCTGCTCCCTGTTTTTACAATATGTTTTAGCTCTGGTATCCTCTAGGGCCTAGGCATATGTTTGGAATTTATTAAATTCAGAAATTCGACTTATGTAAAAGAAAATAATATATTATTATTTGGAGCACTTAAATATTTCCACCTACCACAAAAATAACCTCTGTATCAGTAAGGAGTCAAATATCAATTCACAAATGAAAATGACCCATATGCAATTGACTTTTTCTCCTGAAATTCATCTTTGGAGATATTTTCACACCTTGTCAATAAAATGCTTTTTGAACCACCAGCAAGCAAGGAAATGCTCTGAATAATTTTGATAGCACTTTTTCGTCTACTTTTTGGTACTTTTTCAAATGCAAAGTGCTGAAAAGTTATTTTAAAAAGAGGTTGAAAAATTATCTCCTAGGAGAAAACTCAGGTGAAAAGTGATATTTTTTTCTGATCTCTAGAGATAATTGGACAAACTTGCCATCTATGAGTTGATAGTAATAAGCCAAAAGCTCTTTATGACTAGAGATGACTCGAATGGTTCGACGGCAGACAGTTCCCGGCGGACATCAGTTGTACCCATCTGCGGTAAGCGGCGAGCAAATGGTGTGTTCGACCCACCCCCTATACATCAACATTGAGCTAAACTTTGACCACTTACCTCACAGTCAGCAGGCACATGGCAGCCAATCAGCCTGCACTCCCTCACAGACCCCCTCTCCGCCCCCTATAAACATGCAGTTGGGTTGGCCATGTTTCATTCTGTCTCTGGCTGCTGTAAAGAGAGGAAGGGAGAGAGCGCATTGCTGAGATAGGGAAAGCTAGCTAGGCATGTTTTGTTGTTCCTCGCTGACAGACTTGCTGTGAAAGCACCCCAAAATAGCCCTTTTGAGGGCTGCCAGTGCCTCTTGAGGTCAGTAAGATTGAAAAATGAAAATGGGTCAGCACACCTAAAATGTATTTAAAGCTCTCTATTCACCTGTGGCTATAAGCAGTTTGAGAAAGGGCTGGGATAGCCCAAAACAGCGTCCGTCACTGCTGCCAATACATTTTGGTGGTGTCCACCCATTTTCATTTTTCTGATAGTACTATTGCATTTCTCTGTGTGTGACACTACACAGCCCACTGTACCCACAGCTGTGCACAGTACTACTGCTTATGACCCATTCAGTTGCAGGCACAATAGCACCTCCAGTGCATTATTTTTCACTTGTTGTAGACACAGTACCCCAAATAATAAAATTACAGGCAGAGGCAGGCCACCCCGCGGAGGTCCTCGAGGTCGTGCTGCTGTGATTTCCAGCGGCCCTGGAAGAATGCCTAGTGTTCAGAGGGCACATACCATCAACACCCAAAATTCAGAGTGCGTAGTGGCTTACACAGCACACCCCATCTTCTACAGCTTCTGCACAGAACCTTGACGCACCATCCTACTCCTGCTCTGATTCGGCACCCCACAAAAACTTACCACTCGCCCAGCAACCAAAACCACTTCTAGCACCACAGCTGCTCCACCTGATATGTCAGAGGAGGTATTCACACATTCATGGGATGACTTTAGTGACACAGAATCATTATTGACAGAAGATGAAGGCGATAAGGATGTTACACCACCTGATATGTCTCAGTTAGGCACCAGTACACACATGGACGTAAGGTGTGAGAATGATGATGATGTAGTACCCGTTGTTGGTGCCTTTTTGGAGGTGTCTGATTCAAGTGAAGCAGACTATGATGTGTCCATGGATGTCACTTGGGTTCCCACAAGAGGAGATGAAGAACAGGGGGACAGTTCAGATGGGGAGACAGAGAGGAGGGGCAGCATGTATCGACACCTGGGGTCAGCCTGCCAACACGCCCTTCAATGCCTGCTGTTGCCACCACCAGAATGCCATCATTCCAAAGCTCACCAGTGTGGCATTTTCTTTGTGTGTCTGCCTCTGATAGCAGAAATGCCATTTGCAACCTCTGCCAAAGGAAACTGAGTCGTGGGAAATCCAACACCCACCTACGGACAACTGTCCAAAGGCACATGATCTCACATCACAAAGACCTATGGGATGAACACATGAGGAAAGGCAACACACAAACTCAAAGCCACACTCCTCCTCTTGGTCCAGCATCTTCAGCCACATTAACCTCTGCTGTCCTTGCCTCATCTCGACCACCCTCCACTCCACCGCCTCTCACCTTGAGCAGTTCCTGCTCATCTGCACACAGTCAGCTCTCTGTCAAGGAAGTTTTGTAACGGAAGAAGCCAATGTCTCAGAGTCACCCCCTTTCCCGGTGTCTGACAGGTGGCTTGTCAGAACTGTTAGCCCGTCAGCTTTTACCATACAAGATGGTGGAGTATGAGGCCTTTAAAAAATTTGTTGCGATTGGGTACCACAGTGGAAGGTACCGGGCAGAAACTTCTTTACCAAAAAGGCAATCCCCAGCCTGTACCGTCCTTTAGAAAGGCAAGTCGTGACATCTCTGGCACACAGTGTTATGGCAAGGGACCATCTGACCACTGATACCTGTTCTGCAAAGCACAGTCAGGGCAGGTACTGTATATAACGTACACTTTGCATTGGGCTAACCTGTTGATGGCTACCAAGTAAGGAATGCGTGGCTCTGCAGTGGAGTTGGTGACACTGCTATGATTTGCAGGCAGACTTGCTGCCACCTCCTTTTCTCTTCCTACTCCTACTCCATCCTCTTCAGCGGATTCCTCTTCTGCTGCTGCGGCTTTCTCTACTAGTAAAACAACTGCACCCCCCAGCTCCCCAGGGCCTATTCCACATCCCAGATACGACGGTGTCACGCCATCCTGGGCCTAACTTGCCTGCAAGCCGAAAGTCACACCAGACAAGCACTCCTGGTTGCTCTGAACAAGCAGGTGGATCAGTGGCTGACTCTGCACCAACTGGAGATCAGCAAAGTTGTGTGTGACAACAGAAGCAATCTGTTAGCGGCATTGAATTTGGGAAGTTAACACATGTGCCCTGCATGGTACATGTGTTGAATCTATATATATAATAGAGTAAGTGCCTCAACCTTCAAGCAAGAAGAAGAAGTAGCGCCCTGCCCCCAGGGCCGGTCCAAGCAAAAAGAAGGGGCTGGTCCAAGCAAGAAGAAGAAGTAGTGTCATATCAAACCAAGAGCAAAGAGGGATAATTTGCATATTCAGTAGTAGTGCATTGTGGGTAAACACCAATGTTCACTTATAGCTGAATTATTGCAGATTTGCTTCAGTTTTAAGAAGGAAAATTACACCAAGCTTTGCTTTTTTTTAGTAGGAGGGCTTTTTGGTCTCTTTTATCCTCCTATACATTCTTAGTAGTTTGGGTCACCCTGAGCTGCTTGGTTACTCTGTTGTACTGGTCCAAGCCCTATCTCATACAGCCTTATCAATCCCTGCTATGTACTGACGGGGACCAAATGTTTGAAATAGGCTGTCACATGTGGGTTTGATATGACTGTGTGAAACTTGAAGCTATAGGCTTGCTTGACTTACCAAGCGTGAAAAGGAATAATTTGCATATTTAGTAGCGGTGCATTGTGGGTAATCACAAATGTTCACTTATAGCTGAATTATTGCAGGTTTTCTTCTGTTTTAAGAAGGCAAATTATACCAAGCTTTGATTTTTTTTAGTAGAAGGTCTTTTTGGTCCCTTTTATCCACTTATACATTCCGAGTGGTTTGGATCACCCTGAGCTGCTTGGTTACTCTGTTGTACTGGTCCAAGCCCTATCTCATACAGCCTTATCAATCCTTGCCATGTACAGATGAGGACAAAAAGTCTGAAACAGGCTGTCACATGTGGGTTTGATATGGCTGTGTAAAATTTAAAGCTATAGGCTTGCTATACACCAGTGGTTCTGGATGCTTGCTTGGCTCACTAAGGGTGAAAAGGAATTATTTGCATATTTAGTAGCAGTGCATTGTGGGTAACCACAAATGTTCACTTATAGCTGAATTATTGCATATTTCCTACTGTTTTAGGAAGGCAAATTACACCAAGCTTTGCTTTTTTTAGTAGGATGTCTTTTTGGTCCCTTTTATCTCCCTATACATTCCAAGTGGTTTGGGTCACCCTGAGCTGCTTGGTTACTCTGTTTTACTGGTCCAAGCCCTATCTCATACAGCCGTATCAATCCCTGCCATGTACTGTTGAGGACCAAAAGTCTGAAACAGGCTGTCTACATGTGGGTTTGATATGACTGTGTAAAATTTAAAGCTATATGCTTGCTATACACCAGCAGCTTTGTAGGCTTGCTTGGATTACCAAGGGGGAAAAGGGGTAATTTGCATATTTAGTAGCAGTGCATTGTGGGTAACCACAAATGTTCACTTACAGCTGAATTATTGCAGATTTCCTTCTGTTTTAAAAAGGCAAATTACACCAATACAGTGTGCGGCATTGCAGGAAGTGACGACAGTGGAACGCACGATGGAACATGGAAGAGGTGAGTCATCCCCGCCCGCTGCCTCTCACTAATAGTTGTGGCTGCTACTGTGATTAAGCTGGAGGGGGAGTGCACATGGGGGACCCAGGTGAGGGGGGGTTCCTGCTGAGCTTAAGCTGGAGGTAGAGCACACATGGGGGACCCAGTTGAGGGGAGGTCCAACCCCCCTCCCCGCCGCTGTGCCCAATACCCCCTTCCTGCCCTCTACCCTCTTATGCGGCGTATGCTACGCCGTGGGTCGGCTAGTGTTATTATACAACGCTTTGTGTCTAAGTTTCCAGACTTACAGGAGGTCCTAAAGCAGTCCAGAAAGGTGTGTAGCCATTTCAGGCATTCCTATTAGGCCATGGTGCGCTTTGCAGATATTCAGCGGCAAAATAATCTGCCAGTGAGGCGCTTGATTTGCAAAAGCCCGACTTGCTGGAATTCAAGTTTGTTAATGTTTGACTACCTGCACCAACAAAAAAAAAAAGCCATACACGAGTATCTGTACGAGTGCGGTGCTAGGACAGGCCATGGGGAGCTGGGGATTTTTTTGCCGCATTACTGGACGCTCATGCGCAATGCTTGCAGGCTCATGTGACCTTTTGAGGAGGTGGCAAACCTGGTGAGTCACAGTGAAGAGTGCCAGATCCCATACGCTTTCTTCCTGGTGCGTTCCTTGCTAAGAGTGCTGGATCAGGCCGTAGAGGATCATGACCAGGAAGGGGAAGAGCTGTGGGCACCACCACCAGAACCAGACTTGTCGTTGACACCTGCTGTACCTGCGGAAATGCAGAGGGAGGAGTCATCTGAGGAAGAGGACTCAGAGGAGGAAGGTGACTGTGTGTAGGAGGTGGAAGAAAACCGCAGCAGACGTCCCAGGGGGCTTGTGGTCACCTTTCAGGTACCCATGGTGTTGTACGTGGCTGGGGGGAGGAGAACTTCCGTGACATCAGTGAGGAAGAGGAACGGGAGATGGCTACATTGGCATCCATCCTTGTGCAAATGAGGTCTTTCATGCTGTCCTGCCTGTTGAGGGACCCCCGTATAAAAAGGCTGAAGGCGAACAACCAGAGCTGGGTGGCAAAGCTACTAGACCATCGGTATAAGCACAAAGTGGCGAATATGTTACTGAACTACCAGAAGCTGGAAAGAATGCAGCAGTTGCACAACAGCCTGCAAAATATGCTGCACACTGTGGGTGATGTCACAGCATGACTGGAAAGAGGTGCCAGTAATCGTCCTCCACTTCCAATGGCCATGCTGGCAAGGACAGGATGCTATTCCGATGTGATGGTGATGTCGGACATGCACAGTTTTTTTAGTCCAACGCATTGCCACAGCCCTTCGGGATCTGCCTTCCGAGAACTCCTCGACCAACAGTTAGTGGACTACCTGGCCTTAACTGCGGATATCGACACTCTGAGGAGTGATGAACCCCTGGACTACTGGGTGCACAGGCTTGACCTGTGGCCTGAGCTCTCACAATTTGCCATCGAACATCTGTCTTGCCCCGCCTCAAGCAGAAAAGATTGTCACAGAGAAGAGAAGTCGCCTAGGTCAAAAAAGTGTTGACTACCTGACCTTTATTAAAATGAATGAGGCACGGATCCTAGAGGGTTACTGCCTGTTGGAAGACTTGTAAATCATTCCCCACACAGCTGTATATCCTCTCTGCACGCCGCATGACTTCTCCGCCACCACCAACAAGGGTCAAGGTTAATCATACCTCCCAGCTTTTTGAGATGAGAAAGAGACATTTAAGCAATCCCATGCCACACCCCTGACCACACCCAAGTCATACCCCTAGCCACGCATACCATAAAGATTTCATAAGAAAAATATGTTGTTTTATAATTCAGACCACACTGGTCCTGTATATCCTGGTTCATTTCCCTTCATATTACATTTTAAAATTAGTAATATATCAATTCAAAGGATGGGAGTAAAGATTTAGGTTAAATCAAACACATTTTTTAGTAGAGAAATGTATATATATTTACATAGAAAGAGGGACAAAGTCCTGAAAGAGGGACAAATGAGGAGGAAAGAGGGACAGTGGGACAGAGCTCCCAAAGAGGGGCTGACCCTCCAAAAGAGGGACAGTTGGGAGTTATGAGGTTAATCCTTAATTTTTAAGGCCGCTACAAAACCTAATTTTTCTGGCATGTGACTGATTGTATGTTACTGCCTAATTTTTCTGGCCTCTGGTGCTACACAATGGGCTCGATTCACAAAGTGGTGATAACTCAGTTATCACGCCTAAAAGACTTTAGGCGTGATAACCTTTTCACCACTGAGTTATCACCGCTTTTTCCTGCTCTTCGCGCGAAGTTACCGCGCGTGAGAGCGCGCGCAAAGTCCCATAGGGCTTAATGGGAGCTTCGCGCGAAGCGTCGGGTGCTGCGCGCGCACTTACGCGCGTACGCGCGGTAACTTCGCGCGAGTTTCTTCTTATCATGCCTAAAATGAGTTTAGGCGTGATAAGGGCCTTTTCACCAGCGTGCAAACACTTTGCACCGCTTGGTGAATCAGGCTCAATGGCTGCAACAACCAAAAAAAGGCATCTACATAATGTCAATTCCCCTTCGTGATCATTACCTTGTCGTGGTGAAGGGGCTTGCATATCACAATGAAGCAATGACCTATTTGAGTGTGTTCGGTGCACACCCAAGATGATAAGGCCGTTGCTTCGTTGTGGACAGACCAATTTGGATCGGCTTAATAAGTTTTGACAGAACCTTTTTTATGGTCACCTCAGCCGATACTAGGCCACCACTGGGCCTACACTGCAGAACCAGTGTTTTTCTGGTCACTTTACTGTCATTGAACTACCTCAGCCCGACCATAGGGGCTGGAAACCCGCCATTGCCTGCACTCTCACCAACATGCGCACAAACACAGCGACCACTACACAAAGAGTGCCACCAAGAGAACTAACTTTTAAGTCCTGAGAGTGTCAACTATTAACAACTCTTTGCGGTTGTTTGCAGTGCGTTAAACAGTGAGTTTGGTCTGTCAGTGTGAAGCGGACATAACCCTTACACTTCCACCACGTGTACACACTCTGGACATTTTAAAGCAGTCCTTTATTCCTCCAATGTAGGAATGTACTGTGATTTCTGCCCTTTAGGGATTAAAACATGACCCTGCGTTAACTCCGTAACTTTTGGCATGGATCCCCCTCTAGCATGCCACAGTCCAGGTGTTGGACCCCAACAACTTTTCCATCACTTTTGTGGCCAGAAAGAGTCCCTGTAGCTTTCTAAATTCGCCTGCCCATTGAAGTCTATGGCGGTTTGCCTGGTTCGCACAAGCTCAAACTATTACAGAAGTTCGCATTCGGTGTCCACGAACCGAAAATTTGATGTGGGCGACAACTCTATTCATGACAGTAAAACTCTTTATATGTTTTAAGAAATGATCCAGATATTACTTTCACAATCTATATATGAAACAAGTATGAAGCAATTCTAAAGGTGTATGTAATAAACTGCAGTAAACAGAATTATGTGAGTAATAATTTACTGCACAATGAGTAGAGCAGAATGCAATACATTACATGCAATGCATTACACTCTACTCACCATACTTAAGACTTTACACATGTAATTCTGCTTAACGCAATTTATTACATACACTCCAATGGGTTTTTGTGTAGCTGGGAGTAGATGGGAGTGGGAGGAAATGGCACTTTCATTTGCTAACGGTGGTTTCACACTACACCCATTTGTGTGTGGTGCAATGCAAAATACTTGCATTACAATGTGGTGCAATTATATTGCAATGGTAAATTCACATCTGTGCATTATTGGCATGCTGCAGTGGATTTCGTTACCGGATGACATGGTAAGCATACATCGGTGGACTGGATACTTCACTGCATATGTCGCCTCGGAATAGTAAGGCATGATGTGACTTTTAATCACTGTTGAGTTGCAATCCTATTTTTCAGGATGCACAACACTCCAACTCCGCATTTTTTATCCATGGATTTTTTTGTCTGGATTATGTTGTTTCAATGATGATAAAATCCACTCCTATCGCCACATGACTTTTCATCAGTCTAGGGAGTGGTTGTCTGAGCAGTATAGACATTTGGTGGATGCTGGAGTGGTGATATGGCAGTGAGCAAGGTGAGTATCTGTCTGTCACAGCTGCACTGTGAATGTCCCATAGGTGGTGCATTGCAGTGCAACGTCCCACGTTACAATGCGCCCGTTATGTTGCACCGCAATGCACACTGTGAAACGTAACCTTTAAACGTTTCTGGTCATGTTCTCTTTGATGAGATACATCTTCACAAGGCTGTACCTTTCATCAACAATCATTACTGGGATGCAGCTTGTCAGAGGATTAAAAAGTAGCCTCCACATTAAAAAGTCCTGCCTCTCTCCAGTTTTTAAAGTTGATCTGTGTGGCTCCACAGTGACCAATCATATATATATATATATATATATATATATATATATATATATATATATATATATATATATACATACACACACAAGAGGGTGCATATTGAACTTTCCATCTGTAATGCATGTTTTCTTGACATACTGTATGCACCCTCACAGGGGAAAATAATATATAGGAGTGATGTGCAATCTTGCACTACTCAAACCACATTGGGCTCTATTCACAATCATTTTCCGCATGCAAGGGCAGAAATCACATTGCATTGCTAAATTGGAAGCATAAAGGGCTTTAAAACATTTTGGGTGTGTATACATCAATTAAGTAGTGTAATTAGTGTACTGCTTCACCCTAACAGACCAAACTCACAGTGTAACACACCACAAACAGCTGTTTGTGTAGTGATGGCTGTGCTGGACTGGTGTGCACCATGGTGAGAGTGCAGGCGATGGCGGTTTTCAAGCCCATATGGTCGGGCTGAGGTAGCTCAGTGACAGAACAACAGTGACTGAGTGTCCAACTGATCGAATTTGGTCTGTCCACAATAAAGCAACAACCTTATTATCTTGGGTCAGGTGTGCCCCCCAACACACTCATATAACCGGTCATTGCTTCATTGTGATACGCAAACCCCTTCACCACGGCAAGGTAATGATCATGAAGGGGAATTGACACATGTACATGCCTTTTGTTTTGCTGATGCAGCTGCAGTGCAGCCAGAAAAATTAGGCCAGCATGTACATGCACCAGAAAAATTATTATAGCGGCCGATGCTAGCAACGGCCTTAAAAATTCAGGAATCCACCTGGAGTCCTGGACCCTATTGATGGTGGCGGAGAAGGCAGTCAAGTGGCATGCAGGCAGAGATGCTGTGTGGGGGGACTGACTAGTCTTGGGACAGGCAGCAGTGGCCGGCAGGCAGGCAGGCAGGCAGGCAGGCAGAGATGCTCTGTGGGGACTGACTTAATCTTCAGGCAGGCAGTAGCCCTCCGGGATCCATGCCTCATTCATTTTGGTAAAGGTGAGGTACTGAACACTTTTTTAGACCCAGGCGACTTCTTTTCTCACTGACAATGCCTCCAGCTGCGCTGAAGGTCCTTTCTGACAGGACGCTTGAGGCAGGGCAAGCCAGAAGTTGGATGGCAAATTGTGACAGCTCTGGCCACAGGTCAAGCCTGAGCACCCAGTAGTCCAGGGGTTCATCGCTGCTCAGAGTGTCTATATCCACACTTAAGGCCAGGTAGTCGGTAGTCGGCTACCTACCGGTCGAGGCGTTGGTGGAGGGTGGATCCCGAAGGGTTAAGGGGAGGCATTGGACTAAAGAATGTCCGCATGCCCGACATCACCATGAGATTGCTAGAGCATCCTGTCCTAGCCTGCGTAGACATGGGAGGAGGAGGAAGATTACTGGCAGTGGCACCTTTATTCCGTTGTGCTGTTACATCACCCTTAAATGCACTGTAAAGCATACTTCCCAAATTGTGTTGCAAGTGCTGCATCCTTTTAGCCTTGTGGTTATTTGGTAACATCTTTGCCACTTTGTGCTTATACTGAGGGTCTAGTAGCGTTGCCACCCAGTTCAGGACATTCCCCTTGAGTTTTTTTTATACTGGGGTACCTCAACAGGTTGGACAGCATGAAAGACGACATCTGCACAAAGTTGGATGCCGACGTAGCCATATCTTCTTGCTCTTCCTCAGTGATTTCAGGTAAGTTCTCTAGTAGTGGCAGTGGTGGCTGCGGAGGAAGATATGTCAAGGTTCTGTGCTGAAGCTGAGGAAGATGAGGTGTTCTGTGTTAAATAGTCCAAACACACAATTGGAGAACCTCACTCCCAAACAGTTCTCTGCTGCTTTATAAAGCCTGCAGGCTGCTTATAAGCCAATGAAAAGTGCACACATAATACACCTAGCTTGCAGTGATAATCAAGCAAAAGCTGAGCAAGTCAGCCAATTAGTAGGAGAGGGCTTCAGTTGCATATAGACAATGGCTATATGACCAGCAGGGGGCACCAGCGTGCAGGATATTCCCTCTCATCTGCCCCCCTCCTAACTAAACTGCATGGGATACTACAATAATTAAAAACAATGGTGCATGAGCCAGCCTGGGGCCCCGGGAACTCTCACTGCCCGGGGCCCCAGAACCAGCATCTAACACCATATGTGAGCGCAGCCAAAACCTTGGAGCTGCCACCTCCAAGGCCTGTCTCCTACTGCTCTAAAACTTACCAAACACACAATTGGAGAACCTCACTCCCAAACAGTTCTCTGCTGCTTTATAAAGCCTGCAGGCTGCTTATAAGCCAATGAAAAGTGCACACATAATACACCTAGCTTGCAGTGATAATCAAGCAAAAGCTGAGCAAGTCAGCCAATTAGTAGGAGAGGGCTTCAGTTGCATATAGACAATGGCTATATGACCAGCAGGGAGCACCAGCGTACAGGATATTCCCTCTCATCTGCCCCCCTCCTAACTAAACTGCATGGGATACTACAATAATTAAAAACAATGGTGCATGAGCCAGCCTTAAATAGTCAACTACGTTCTGGCAATGTTGGGAGTTGATGGCACGTGCCTTCTGAACACTGTACTTTGGTCCAGGGCCGCACAAAATCACGTCAGCATGACCTCGAACAGACCTGTCAGGTGACCTGCCTCTGCCTTTTGTTTTGTCCATATTGGGGGGGATGAAGTGAAAGGTATGCACTGACTTGACTAATACAATGTGCAGTCACACAGATGCATTGAAAGGTATACACTGACTGCTGGTATAATTCAATGTGCAGTCACACAGGTGCAGTGAAAAGGTTGCAGTGACTGCTGGTATAAAAATGTGCAGTCACACAGGTGCAGTGAAAATGGATGCACTGACTGCTGGTATATAAAACAGCATGCAGTCACACAGATGCAGTGAAAGGTATGCAGTGACTGCTGGTATAATAATGTGCAGTCACACAGGTGCAGTGAAAATGGATGCACTGACTGCTGTGAAAGGTACACAGATGCAGTGAAAGGTATGCAGTGACTGGTATATAAAACAGCGTGTGGTCACACAGATGCAGTAAAAGGTATGCAGTGACTGCTGGTATAACAATGTGCAGTCACACAGGTGCAGTGAACAGGTTGCAGTGACTGCTGGTTTAACAATGTGCAGTCACACAGGTGCAGTGAAAATGGATGCACTGACTGCTGTGAAAGGTACACAGATGCAGTGAAAGGTATGCAGTGACTGGTATATAAAACAGCGTGTGGTCACACAGATGCAGTAAAAGGTATGCAGTGACTGCTGGTATAACAATGTGCAGTCACACAGGTGCAGTGAACAGGTTGCAGTGACTGCTGGTTTAACCACTTGAGGACCTAGGGCTTTCTACCCCTTAAAGAGAATCTGTACTCTAATATTCTTACAATAAAAAGCATACCATTCTATTCATTATTTTCTCCTGTGCCCCTCTGTGCTATTTCTGCCACTCTCTGCTGCAATCCTGGCTTGTAATTAACAGTTTTAGGCAGTGTTTACAAACAAACTAACCAGCTTCTAATAGGCTCAGCTAAGCATAGTGTGTGAGTCAGTCAGAGTATGCAGGGGGCCTGCAGAGGGTGTGTATCGCTTCTACCAATCACAAGCAGCCCTGCACATTCCACACAATCAAGCTTTAGCCCGACAAACAGGACAGAGGAAAGATACATTGATTTATTACAGAGACAGTGCAGTTAGGAAAGACTGCAGTAAGCCAGAGCAGATTAGAACAGGCATAGGAACTTATAGAATAGAAGAACTAAGGCTGAAAAATTTGTTACAGAGTCTCTTTAAGGACCGGCCACTTTTTTCCCATTCAGACCACTGCAGCTTTCACGGTTTATTGCTCGCTCATACAACCTACCACCTAAATGAATTTTGGCTCCTTTTCTTGTCACTAATAAAGCTTTCTTTTGGTGCTATTTGATTGCTCCTGCGATTTTTACTTTTTATTATATTCATCAAAAAAGACATGAATTTTGGCAAAAAAATGATTTTTTTAACTTTCTGTGCTGACATTTTTCAAATAAAGTAAAATTTCTGTATACATGCAGCGCAAAAAATGTGGACAAACATGTTTTTGATAAAAAAAACCCCATTCAGTGTATATTTATTGGTTTGGGTAAAAGTTATAGCGTTTACAAACTATGGTGCAAAAAGTGAATTTTCTCATTTTCAAGCATCTATGACTTTTCTGACCCCCTGTCATGTTTCATGAGGGGCTAGAATTCCAGGATAGTATAAATACCCCCCAAATGACCCCATTTTGGAAAGAAGACATCCCAAAGTATTCACTGAGAGCCATAGTGAGTTCATAGAAGATATTATTTTTTGTCACAAGTAAGCGGAAAATGACACTTTGTGAGAAAAAAATAAAAATAAAAAAAGTTTCCATTTCTTCTAACTTGCGACAAAAAAAAATGAAATCTGCCACGGACTCACCATGCCCCTCTCTGAATACCTTGAAGGGTCTACTTTCCAAAATGGGGTCATTTGTGGGGTGTGTTTACTGTCCTGACATTTTGGGGGGTGCTAAATTGTAAGCACCCCTGTAAAGCCTAAAGGTGCTCATTGGGCTTTGGACCCCTTAGCGCAGTTAGGCTGCAAAAAAGTGGCACACATGTGGTATTGCCGTACTCAGGAGAAGTAGTATAATGTGTTTTGGGGTGTATTTTTACACATACCCATGCTGGGTGGGAGAAATATCTCTGTAAATGACAATTTGTTAATTTTTTTTACACACAATTGTCCATTTACAGAGATCTTTCTCCCACTCAGCATGGGTATGTGTAAAAATACACCCCAAAACACATTATACTACTTCTCCTGACTACGGCGATACCACATGTGTGGCACTTTTTTGCACCCTAACTGCGCTAAAGGGCCCAAAGTCCAATGAGTACCTTTAGGATTTCACAGGTCATTTTGAGTAATTTCGTTTCAAGACTACTCCTCACGGTTTAGGGCCCCTAAAATGCCAGGGCAGTATAGGAACCCCACAAATGACCCCATTTTAGAAAGAAGACACCCCAAGGTATTCCGTTAGGAGTATGGTGAGTTCATAGAAGATTTTATTTTTTGTCAAAAGTTAGCGGAAAATGACACTTTGTGAAAAAACACAATTAAAATCAATTTCCGCTAACTTGTGACAAAAAATAAAATCTTCTATGAACTCACCATACTCCTAACGGAATACCTTGGGGTGTCTTCTTTCTAAAATGGGGTCATTTGTGGGGTTCCTATACTGCCCTGGCATTTTAGGGGCCCTAAACCGTGAGGAGTAGTCTTGAAACGAAATTTCTCAAAATGACCTGTGAAATCCTAAAGGTACTCATTGGACTTTGGGCCCTTTAGCGCAGTTAGGGTGCAAAAAAGTGCCACACATGTGGTATCGCCATACTCGGGAGAAGTAGTACAACGTGTTTTGGGGTGTATTTTTACACATACCCATGCTGGGTGGGAGAAATACCTCTGTAAATGACAATCTTTTGATTTTTTTACACACAATTGTCCATTTACAGCGGTATTTCTCCCACCCAGCATGGGTATGTGTAAAAATACACCCCAAAACGCATTGTACTACTTCTCCCGAGTACGGCGATACCACATGTGTGGCACTTTTTTGCACCCTAACTGCGCTAAGGGGCCCAAAGTCCAATGAGTACCTTTAGGATTTCACAGGTCATTTTTGTTTCAAGACTACTCCTCACGGTTTAGGGCCACTAAAATGCCAGGGCAGTATAGGAACCCCACTAATGACCCCATTTTAGAAAGAATACACCCCAAGGTATTCCGTTAGGAGTATGGTGAGTTCATAGAAGTTTTTATTTTTTTGTCACAAGTTAGCGGAAATTGATATTAATTGTTTTTTTCACAAAGTGTCATTTTCCGCTAACTTGGGACAAAAAATAAAATCTTCTATGAACTCACCATACTCCTAACGGAATACCTTTGGGTGTCTTCTTTCTAGAATAGGGTCATTTGTGGGGTTCCTATACTGCCCTGGCATTTTTGGGGCCCTAAACCGTGAGGAGTAGTCTTGAAACCAAATGTTGCAAAATGACCTGTGAAATCCTAAAGGTACTCATTGGACTTTGGGCCCCTTAGTGTACTTAGGGTGTAAAAAAGTGCCACACATGTGGTACCGCCATACTCAGGAGAAGTAGTATAATGTGTTTTAGGGTGTATTTTTACACATACCCATGCTAAGTGGAAGAAATATCTCTGTAAATGACAATTGTTTGATGTTTTTTACACACAATTGTCCATTTACAGAGATCTTTCTCCCACTCAGCATGGGTATGTGTAAAAATACACCCCAAAACACATTATACTACTTCTCCTGACTACGGTGATACCACATGTGTGGCACTTTTTTGCACCCTAACTGCGCTAAAGGGCCCAAAGTCCAATGAGTACCTTTAGGATTTCACAGGTCATTTTGAGTAATTTCGTTTCAAGACTACTCCTCACGGTTTAGGGCCCCTAAAATGCCAGGGCAGTATAGGAACCCCACAAATGACCCCATTTTAGAAAGAAGACACCCCAAGGTATTCCGTTAGGAGTATGGTGAGTTCATAGAAGATTTTATTTTTTGTCAAAAGTTAGCGGAAAATGACACTTTGTGAAAAAACACAATTAAAATCAATTTCCGCTAACTTGTGACAAAAAATAAAATCTTCTATGAACTCACCATACTCCTAACGGAATACCTTGGGGTGTCTTCTTTCTAAAATGGGGTCATTTGTGGGGTTCCTATACTGCCCTGGCATTTTAGGGGCCCTAAACCGTGAGGAGTAGTCTTGAAACGAAATTTCTCAAAATGACCTGTGAAATCCTAAAGGTACTCATTGGACTTTGGGCCCTTTAGCGCAGTTAGGGTGCAAAAAAGTGCCACACATGTGGTATCGCCATACTCGGGAGAAGTAGTACAACGTGTTTTGGGGTGTATTTTTACACATACCCATGCTGGGTGGGAGAAATACCTCTGTAAATGACAATCTTTTGATTTTTTTACACACAATTGTCCATTTACAGCGGTATTTCTCCCACCCAGCATGGGTATGTGTAAAAATACACCCCAAAACGCATTGTACTACTTCTCCCGAGTACGGCGATACCACATGTGTGGCACTTTTTTGCACCCTAACTGCGCTAAGGGGCCCAAAGTCCAATGAGTACCTTTAGGATTTCACAGGTCATTTTTGTTTCAAGACTACTCCTCACGGTTTAGGGCCACTAAAATGCCAGGGCAGTATAGGAACCCCACTAATGACCCCATTTTAGAAAGAATACACCCCAAGGTATTCCGTTAGGAGTATGGTGAGTTCATAGAAGTTTTTATTTTTTTGTCACAAGTTAGCGGAAATTGATATTAATTGTTTTTTTCACAAAGTGTCATTTTCCGCTAACTTGGGACAAAAAATAAAATCTTCTATGAACTCACCATACTCCTAACGGAATACCTTTGGGTGTCTTCTTTCTAGAATAGGGTCATTTGTGGGGTTCCTATACTGCCCTGGCATTTTTGGGGCCCTAAACCGTGAGGAGTAGTCTTGAAACCAAATGTTGCAAAATGACCTGTGAAATCCTAAAGGTACTCATTGGACTTTGGGCCCCTTAGTGTACTTAGGGTGTAAAAAAGTGCCACACATGTGGTACCGCCATACTCAGGAGAAGTAGTATAATGTGTTTTAGGGTGTATTTTTACACATACCCATGCTAAGTGGAAGAAATATCTCTGTAAATGACAATTGTTTGATGTTTTTTACACACAATTGTCCATTTACATAGAAATTTCTCCCACCCAGCATGGGTATGTGTAAAAATACACCCCAAAACACATTATACTACTTTTCCTGAGTATGGTGGTACCACATGTGTAACACTTTTTTGCAGCCTAGGTGCGCTAAGGGGCCCAACGTCCTATTCACAGGTCATTTTGAGGCATTTGTTTTCTAGACTACTCCTCGCGGTTTAGGGCCCCTAAAATGCCAGGGCAGTATAGGAACCCCACAAGTGACCCCATTTTAGAAAGAAGACACCCCAAGGTATTCTGTTAGGTGTATGGCGAGTTCATAGAAGATTTTATTTTTTGTCACACGTTAGTGAAAAATGACACTTTGTGAAAAAAAACCAATAAAAATCAAGTTCCGCTAACTTTTGACAAAAAATAAAATCTTCTATGAACTCGTCATACACCTAACAGAATACCTTGGGGTGTATTTTTTTCTAAAATGGGGTCACTTGTGGGGTTCCTATACCGCCCTGGCATTTTACGGGCCCAAAACCGTGAGTAGTCTGGAAACCAAATGTCTCAAAATGACTGTTCAGGGGTATAAGCATCTGCAAATTTTGATGACAGGTGGTCTATGAGGGGGCGAATTATGTGGAACCGGTCATAAGCAGGGTGGCCTTTTAGATGACAGGTTGTATTGGGCCTGATCTGATGGATAGGAGTGCTAGGGTAGTGACAGGAGGTGATTGATGGGTGTCTCAGGGGGTGGTTAGAGGGGAAAATAGATGCAATCAATGCACTGGGGAGGTGATCGGAAGGGGGTCTGAGGGGGATCTGAGGGTTTGGCCGAGTGATCAGGAGCCCACACGGGGCAAATTAGGGCCTGATCTGATGGGTAGGTGTGTTGGGGGGTGACAGGAGGTGATTGATGGGTGTCTCAAGGTGTGATTAGAGGGGGGAATAGATGCAAGCAATGCATTGGCGAGGTGATCAGGGCTGGGGTCTGAGAGCATTCTGAGGGTGTGGGCGGGTGATTGAGTGCCCTAGGGGCAGATAGGGGGTCTAATCTGATAGGTAGCAGTGACAGGGGGTGATTGATGGGTAATTAGTGGGTGTTTAGGGTAGAGAACAGATGTAAACACTGCACTTGGGAGGTGATCGGACGTCGGATCTGCGGGCGATCTATTGGTGTGGGTGGGTGATCAGATTGCCCGCAAGGGGCAGGTTAGGGGCTGATTGATGGGTGGCAGTGACAGCGGGTGATTGATGGGTGGCAGTGACAGGGGGTGATTGATGGGTGGCAGTGACAGGGGGTGATTGATGGGTGGCAGTGACAGGGGGTGATTGATGGGTGATTGATAGGTGATTGACAGGTGATTGACAGGTAATCAGTGGGTTATTACAGGGGAGAACAGATGTAAATATTGCACTGGCGAATTGATAAGGGGGGGTCTGAGGGCAATCTGAGCGTGTAGGCGGGTGATTGGGTGCCCGCAAGGGGCAGATTAGGGTCTGAATTGATGGGTAACAGTGACAGGTGGTGATAGGGGGTGATTGATGGGTGATTGATGGGTAATTAGTGGGTGTTTAGAGGAGAGAATAGATGTAAACGCTGCGCTTGGGTGGTGATCTGATGTCGGATCTGCGGGCAAACTATTGGTGTGGGTGGGTGATCAGATTGCCCGCAAGGGGCAGGTTAGGGGCTGATTGATGGGTGGCAGTGACAGGGGGTGATTGATGGGTGATTGACAGGTGATTGACAGGTGATCAGTGGGTTATTACAGGGAAGAACAGATGTAACTAATGCACTGGCGAATTGATAAGGGGGGGTCTGAGGGCAATCTGAGCGTGTAGGCGGGTGATTGGGTGCCCGCAAGGGGCAGATTAGGGTCTGATCTGATGGGTAACAGTGACAGGTGGTGATAAGGGGTGATTGATGGGTAATTAGTGGGTGTTTAGAGGAGACAATCGATGTAAACACTGCGCTTGGGTGGTGATCTGATGTCGGATCTGCGGGCGATCTATTGGTGTGGGTGGGTGATCAGATTGCCCACAAGGGGCAGGTTAGGGGCTGATTGATGGGTGGCAGTGACAGGGGGTGATTGATGGGTGGCAGTGACAGGGGGTGATTGACAGGTGATAAGTGGGTTATTACAGGGAAGGACAGATGTAAATAATGCCCTGGCGAATTGATAAGGGGGGGTCTGAGGGCAATCTGAGCGTGTAGGCGGGTGATTGGGTGCCCGCAAGGGGCATATTAGGGTCTGATCTGATGGGTAACAGTGACAGGTGGTGATAGGGGGTGATTGATGGGTGATTGATGGGTAATTAGTGGGTGTTTAGAGGAGAGAATAGATGTAAACGCTGCGCTTGGGTGGTGATCTGATGTCGGATCTGCGGGCGATCTATTGGTGTGGGTGGGTGATCAGATTGTCCGCAAGGGGCAGGTTAGGGGCTGATTGATGGGTGGCAGTGACAGGGGGTGATTGATGGGTGATTGACAGGTGATTGACAGGTGATTGACAGGTGATTGACAGGTGATCAGGGGGGATAGATGCATACAGTACATGGGGTGGGGGGGTCTGGGGGGGGGGGTCTAGGGAGAATCTGAGGGGTGGGGGGTGATCAGGAGGGAGCAGGGGGCAGGGGGGGGGGATACAAAAAAAATAGCGTTTTTAGATAGTGACAGGGAGTGATTGATGGGTGATTAGGGGGGTGATTGGGTGCAAACAGGGGTCTGGGGGGTGGGCAGGGGGGGTCTGAGGGGTGCTGTGGGCGATCTGGGGCAGGGGGGGAGAAATCAGTGTGCTTGGGTGCAGACTAGGGTGGCTGCAGCCTGCCCTGGTGGTCCCTCGGACACTGGGACCACCAGGGCAGGAGGCAGCCTGTATAATACACTTTGTAAACATTACAAAGTATATTATACACTTTGTATGCGGCGATCGTCGGGTTAACATCCCGTAGGCGCTTCCGTATGGCCGGCGGGATGTTGCGGCGGGTGAGCGGCGCCAGGCGGAGGCGGAGGATCGCGTCACTGATGACGCGATCGCTCCGCCCATGCCCCTACAAGGACCGCCACCAATTGTCAATACGGCGGTCCTTGCGGGGTCCACGTGGTTAACAATGTGCAGTCACACAGGTGCAGTGAAAATGGATGCACTGACTGCTGGTATATAAAACAGCATGCGGTCACACAGATGCAGTGAAAGGTGTGCAGTGACTGCTATATAAAACAGTGTGCGGTCACACAGATGCAGTGACTTCTGTATAAAACAGCATACGGTCACACAGGTGCAGTGAAAAGTATGCAGTGACTGGTATTACAATACAATGTGCAGCAGTCACACTAGGCACTGAATGTGCTGGGCCTGGCACAGTATAACAATTAGCAAGAACCAGCTACGACAGACACGGCTGTATATGCAGTCAGTTTCAGTGGGCCGCACAAAAAAAAAAAAAACACACCACAAGAATATTAGCTCTCAAAAGAGCTGTTTTGGTGGTGCTTTTCAGCAACAAATATTAGCAAGGAGCAAGCTAACAAGAGCCTAACTAAGCTTTCCCTATCTCTGCAGCAACCTCTCTCCCTTCTCTCACTAAAACAGCAGCACACAGGCCCAGTGCACACCAAAAACCTCTAGCAGAACTGCAAAACGCTAGAGGCTTTTGAAGCAGATTTCAGAGCGATTCTAGGCATGTTTTCTAAACATGCTTAGGGTTTTTTGGAGTGTTTTTGCAGGGTTGCCAAGCGTCCGTAAAAAGACGGACTGTCAGTAAAAAACCTCTCAAGAACCAGCTGTCCGTACTGCCCGTTAGAGTTGGGCCGAACGGTTCGCCGGCGAACCTGGTTCGCGCGAACCTAGGTGGTTCGCGTGCGGGTACCGCACGCGAACTTTATTGCGGAAAAGTTCGCCCCATTGCGGTTCGCCCCATAATGCACTGAGGGTCAACTTTGACCCTCTACATCACAGTCAGCAGGCCCAGTGTAGCCAATTAGGCTACACTAGCCCCTGGAGCCCCACCCCCCCCTTATATAGGCAGGCAGCGGCGGCCGTGGCCACTCGTGTGCCTGCATTAGTTAGAGTAGGGCGAGCTACTGCAGTCTCTCATAGGGAAAGATTAGTTAGCCTTAGCTTGTCCCTGGCTGCATACCTGTTCATTGATCCTGCCACTGCATACCTGTTCATTGATCCTGCCACTGCATACCTGTTCATTGATCCTGCCACTGCATACCTGTTCATTGATCCTGCCACTGCATACCTGTTCAGTGATCCTGCCACTGCATACCTGTTCATTGATCCTGCCACTGCATACCTGTTCATTGATCCTGCCACTGCATACCTGTTCATTGATCCTGCCACTGCATACCTGTTCATTGATCCTGCCACTGCATACCTGTTCATTGATCCTGCCACTGCATACCTGTTCATTGATCCTGCCACTGCATACCTGTTCAGTGATCCTGCCACTGCATACCTGTTCATTGATCCTGCCACTGCATACCTGTTCTGTGAACCCACCACTGCATACCTGTTCTGTTCAGTGGACCCGCCACTGTATACCTGTTTAGTGAACCCGCCACTGCATACCTGTTCTGTTCAGTGGACCCGCCACTGTATACCTGTTCAGTGGACCCGCCACTGCATACCTGTTCTGTTCAGTGAACCCGCCACTGCATACCTGTTCTGTTCAGTGGAGTTTGGTGTGTCAGTGTGAAGCAGTACCTTAATTACACTCCCTGATTGATGTATACACATGCAAGATGTTTTAAAGCACTTTAGGCCTGTCATTTAGCATTCAATGTGATTTCTGCCCTTAAAACGCTGCTTTGCGTCAAATCCAGATTTTTCCCGGTGACTTTTGGCGTGTATCCCACTCCGCCATGCCCCCCTCCAGGTGTTAGACCCCTTGAAACATCTTTTCCATCACTTTTGTGGCCAGCATAATTTTTTTTTTTTTTCAAAGTTCGCATCCCCATTGAAGTCTATTGCGGTTCGCGAACTTTAACGCGAACCGAACCTTCCGCGAAAGTTCGCGAACCCGGTTCGCGAACCTAAAATCGGAGGTTCGGCCCAACTCTACTGCCCGTATTTCCTGCCTGCTCGTCCGTCAAAATGCCTATAAATTCTTATAATCTCTTTTGCACATGCGCGCCATGCTCCCTCTGTTCCCCAATCCCAGATTTCCCTCACTCCAGCACTCCCTCAGCCCTCCCTCCTCCTCCTCCCCAGACCCGACCCGTGTCCCGTCCATCTGCTGGCCAATAAGGGAGAGGCATGTAAGTGATGCACGCAAGGCGGGCAGTGCAGTCACGGACACACGCGACACAGAAGGACGGAGCAGAGGGCGCATCAGCGACAGGTGGCCAGCAGCAGCAAGCAGCCCAGACCCCAGAGGACATACGTGACACAGACGGATGGAACAGAGGTCGTATCAGCGCCAGGCAGCCAGCAGCAGCAAGCAGCCCAGACTCCAGAGCCCACTGACTTGAGCCCAGCACAGTATCGGCCGGAGCCCGGCGCTGCCAGCCAGGACACTGAGGACAGTCAGCCGGCAGGTGCCAAAGTCTGGAGAGAGGTGCAGCCTCTCCTACAGCAAGCCCACCAGGTCCCAGCCTCAGGCCCACCAGCTGCCCAGCAAGGGAAACGGTCACCGACCTGCCACCGCCATAGACCATCCATCCATCCACCATCTGTCTGTGGGTGAGTTCTGTTCTGAATTCTGAACTGTGAGGGGAAGCAGGGGACAATGAGTGCACTGCAGGTGGAGGGGGAGGGGGAAGTCAGGTAGTAGTGGGACTGAGTGTCACTGGGAGAATTCCCACAGTGTACGATTTACTGGTCTAATTTGCCCACAGTGTACGATTTACTGGTCTAATTTGCCCACAGTGTACGTTTTACTGGTCTAATTTGCCCACAGTGTACGATTTACTGGTCTAATTTGCCCACAGTGTATGATTTACTGGTCTAATCTGCCCACATTGTACGATTTACTGGTCTAATCTGCCCACAGTGTACGATTTACTAGTCTAATTTGCCCACAGTGTACAATTTACTGGTCTAATCTGCCCACAGTGTACGATTTACTGGTCTAATTTGTCCACAGTGTATGATTTACTGGTCTAATCTGCCCACATTGTACGATTTACTAGTCTAATTTGCCCACAGTGTACGATTTACTGGTCTAATCTGCCCACAGTGTACGATTTACTGGTCTAATTTGCCCACAGTGTATGATTTACTGGTCTAATCTGCCCACATTGTACGATTTACTGGTATAATTTGCCCACAGTGTACGATTTACTGGTCTAATCTGTCCACATTGTACGATTTACTGGTATAATTTGCCCACAGTGTACGATTTACTGGTCTAATTTGCCCACATTGTACAATTTACTGGTCTAATCTGCCCACAGTGTACGATTCAATGGTCTAATCTGCCCACAGTGTATGATTTACTGGTCTAATCTGCCCACAGTGTATGATTTACTGGTCCAATTTGGCCATAGTGTACGATTTACTGGTCTAATCTGCCACGTTTAGTGTATTTACTGGTGAAATCTGCAGCATTGTGTGTCAGTTCAGTATGACTTTTACACATGAGCCTTATCTTATGCGGTAATCACCTGCTTCACCTCCTCCCGAAATTCACAAGAAGTTTCCCAAAAAGCCCGCTACTGACTCCGCCCCCCGGCCATCCAAAAGTTGGTGTGTCCAGATTTTTTGACCATTTTGTCCAGGAAAAATAAGAAATCGGGTTGGCAACCCTGAAGCACATTTCAAATATTACAGTAAAGCTGCCTCTGAACAGCTACTGTAATAAAAACCCCTGGAAAACCTCTCTGATCTAGCATTTTTCAGAGCGGTTTTCCACTTTCCTATACTTTAACATTGAGGCAGAAACGCCTCAGAAATCTAAAAAATGCTGCAGCCCCCAAGTTTGCGTTTGTGGAAAAAACGACCCGCTCTCGTGTGCACCAGCCCATTCACTTTCATTGGCCAAGCGGTTTTCTCCCTGCAAGAGTTTTAAAAAACGCTCCAGAACCGCTCTGGTGTGCACCAGCCCTCAGAGTGAGAACATGGCCGATGCTGCTGCCTTATATAGGGGGGGGGGGGGGGGGGGGGGGGGGCTCCAGGAGGGAGTGCAGCCTAAATGACTGTCATGTGCCTGCTGACTGTGATGTAGAGGGTCAAAGGTTAGCCCAATGATGTAGTATCGGGGGCGGGTCGAACTCGCATAAAGTTCGCAATCCGATGCGAACGTGAACCCGCGTTGTTTGCGCGAATGCACTTGCGGTAAATTCCCGACTGAAATAAGACCATCTTGACATTCACAAAATTGTATGCATGATAGATGCATGGTAGATCCCGAAAAAAATCTAAATTCACAAACAAAAATGATTTCTTACTGAACTGATTTTATATCACCTTCTAGTACTTGGTGATATATTTCACTTCCCATTGACTTAAATGGAGTCTGGAGTCTTGAGCGCTGTGTTTGCGTTATTTATTTTTTTACAAGTTTTTTGATGCCACTTTTTATACGCATGGTTTCCGCATGTTTACTATGTGATTACGCATGTTTCCTAAATTTTTTTACGCATTGTTCCTGCATACAGAAAACATGCAGAAAATGTTTTGTGTATGTGGAAAACATGTGGAAATTATCACTGGCGGTAATATAGCGGTAAAAATCCTCTTACCGCATGTATGATTGTGAATAGAGCCCAAAAGTGGTAAATGGCTGTAATACAAAACACTAGCAGCTCCTACACCCCGGCTGAAGGGTATTACAGTTGCAGAAGAAAAAATGGAAAATATGGAGGAGCGCTCTGTAGTGTATTAAAACTTTTAATGGTAAAAGACACAAGGAGTAAAAAACAGACTTACTAGCAGGGCCGGTTCAAGACTTTTTGCCGCCTGAGGCAAACGTGGGAGGATGCACCGCCCCTCAGGGGCGTAGCTAGAAATCATGGGGCCCTAGAGCAAAATATTTATTGGGGCCCCCCGAGAAAAAAATTATTGGGCACCTTTGTGTACCCCTCCCCTGCACCAGTTTTAGGTAGCCAAAGGTCAGGGCCGGTTCGAGACTTTTTGCTGCCCGAGGCAAATTTGTGAGGACGTCACCTCCTCCCCCCCCCCCCCACACACACACCGGTTTGGAAAGAATGATCGCACGTCACCCGGCAATTTGCTTTGCTTCATTTAATGTTCTCACATGACATGCTGCAGCTCAATAAAATAGCACACTGGCTGGCTGTGAGTCTGTGACAAACAGACTGCTCACCCTCAGCCACTTCATTCCTCCTCACTCAGGACAGCAGTGTCACCTTCTCCCTTCTGCTGTGGAAGTCAAATGAAAGACTGCTGCTCTCCTGTCTCCCCCTCCTCACACACTGTCAGACTTCTCACACAGCATAACAAGCTGCTTTTTCCCAATGATGACCTCTTTACCTCGCTCGCTCTCCTCTCGCTTCACCTCCTACTCTGGCTGCATGCTGCTAGTGTAAACAAAGTACAAACATGCTGCCCCTGTAATCTCTGTGCCTGATGCAAATGTTTCACCTTGCTTCATGAGAGAACCAGCCCATCCAGAGGCCAAGTATTAGGTAGCCCCCCAGTAGTAGGTAGACAGCATGCTTGCCCCCCAGTTAATATAGGTTGCCAGTGTGCTTTGCCCTTTTTCCTATACTTTTCATTGTGGCAAATCCCCTGAAAAATGGCCCAAGCACCACTTTTCAAAGCGGATCGCAAACGAACCACTCTGATATGAACTCTCTCATAGAGAATCATTGCACAAGCGCTTTCAGGGCGATTTAGAAAATTGCCGCGCTTAAAATTTTACAAAAACGCCTATAATGGGAACAAGGCCTCACTGCATGCTGTAAATGTAAACGCAAAAGTACAAACAATCTGCCCCTGTAATCTTTGCGCCTGATGCAAATGTTTCACCTTGCTCCATGAGAGAACTGGCCTTGTTTACTAGACAGTAGTGTTAAGAAAGCTTGTCATGTGTAAAAACCCAAATCAATGACCTCAGGTGGCAACCTGTTCCTTCTCTGTGACCAGCAGTGGTGGGTGTCCTGGATGGTAGGTGGTGCCTCCATCTTTTTCCTTTTTTTTCTTCTGCAAAAAAAAAAATATATACCAGGGGATGAGCAACACAAACCAAATTATATGCAAACCATGCACGCAGCACTGGAAATCCCCAGTCTCCATAAGGCTCCCTGCACACTGCAAATCCGATTTGCGATTCTGATTTTGATTCTGATTCTGATTTGCAGTTCCGATTTTCCCTGAATGCTATCAACAGAAAAACGCAGAAAAAAACGCAGCATGCAGTAACGATTAAAAATCAGAATCGCATGTAAAAAGCGATTAAAATTCAGAATCAGAATCGCATGCAGTGTGCAGGGAGCCTAAGAAATATATAAATACAAAGGGGCTGCAGCACACAACAGGAAAACAGTGACAGGGGCCCTTGGTTGCGCCTTAACGCGCTTAAGCTCACCAACTGCGCCAAAGTGTCCCCAATCTGTATAGTGGGTCGCAAAAGTATTCGGCCCCCTTGAAGTTTTCCACATTTTGTCACATTACTGCCACAAACATGCATCAATTTTATTGGAATTCCATGTGAAAGACCAATACGAAGTGGTGTACAGGTGAGAAGTGGATTGAAAATTATACATCATTCCAGACATTTTTTACAAAGAAATAACTGCAAAGTGGGGTGTGCGTAATTATTCGGCCCCCTGAGTCAATACTTTGTAGAACCACCTTTTGCTGCAATTACAGCTGCCAGTCTTTTAGGGCAGTGTTTCTCAACATTTTATTGGTATGTACCCCTTTTAAAACCCTGTACTCACCAAGTACCCCCTAACATAGTAAACATTATCACAAGTATCCCTTGACAAATATATATTTAATCGTAAGTACATGATAATTTGTTCTAAACAGTTTTCAAGCATTTAATATTGCTTTTAATTGACTAAAATACTAATTAGGTGTTGTTTAAATAAGATTTATCATTTTCTAAATCTCTAAATTTGTTTTTCTTGGTTAAGTATATCGAGCCCGAGTACCCCCTGGAACCATCAGAAGTACCCCCTGGGGTACGCGTACCACATGTTAAGAACCTAGGTTTTAGGGTCTCTACCAGCTTTGCACATCTAGAGACTGAAATCCTTGCCCATTCTACTTTGCAAAACATCTCCAGCTCAGTCAGATTAGATGGACAGCATTTGTGAACATCAGTTTTCAGATCTTGCCACATATTCTCGATTGAATTTAGATCTGGACTTTCACTGGGCCATTCTAACACATGGATGTGTTTTGTTTTAAACCATTCCACTGTTGTCCTGGCTTTATGTTTAGGGTCATTAGATGGACAGCGTTTGTGAACAGCAGTTTTCAGATCTTGCCACATATTCTCAATTGGATTTAGATCTGGACTTTCACTAGGCCATTCCAACACATGGATATGTTTTGTTTTAAACCATTCCATTGTTGACCTGGCTTTATGTTTAGGGTCATTGTCCTGCTGGAAGGTGAACCTCCGCTCCAGTCTCAAGTCTTTTGCAGTCTCCAAGAGGTTTTCTTCCAAGTTTGCCCTGTATTTGGCTCCATCCATCTTCCCATCAACTCTGAGCAGCTTCCGTGTCCCTGCTGAAGAGATGCACCCCCAAGCATGATGCTGCCACCACCATATTTGACAGTGGGGATGGTGTGTTAAGAGTGATGTGCAGTGTTCTTTTTCCGCCACACATAGCGTTTTGCATTTTGGACAAAAAGTTCCATTTTGGTCTCATCTGACCAGAGCACCTTTTTCCACATGGTTGCTGTGTCCCCCACATGACTGCATTTCTGATCAGCGCTCTCCTTGTTCGGCCTGTGAGTTGTGGTGGACGGCCTTGTCTTGGTAGGTTTACAGTTGTGCCATACTCCTTTCATTTCTGAATGATCGCTTGAATAGTGCTCCGTGGGATGTTCAAGGCTTTGGAAATCTTTTTGTAGCCTAAGCCTGCTTTAAATTTCTCAATAACTTGATCCCTGACCTGTCTTGGACCTGTCTTGTGTGTTCTTTGGACTTCACGGTGTTGTTGC
This sequence comes from Hyperolius riggenbachi, assembly GCF_040937935.1. Taxonomy (NCBI): domain Eukaryota; kingdom Metazoa; phylum Chordata; class Amphibia; order Anura; family Hyperoliidae; genus Hyperolius; species Hyperolius riggenbachi. Next base: position 247,296,162 of record NC_090650.1, read on the forward strand.
TCCCAATATTCCCTTAGACAACCTCTGAGGCCATCACAGAGCAGCTGTATTTGTACTGACATTAGATTACACACAGGTGCACTCTATTTAGTCAGTAGCACTCATCAGGCACTGTCTATAGGCAACTGACTGCACTCAGATCAAAGGGGGCCGAATAATTATGCACACACCACTTTGCAGTTATTTATTTGTAAAAAAAATGTTTGTAATCATGTATGATTTTCGTTCCACTTCTCACGTGTACACCACTTTGTGTTGGTCTTTCATGTGAAGTTCCAATAAAATTGATTCATGTTTGTGGCAGTAATATGACAAAATGTGGAAAACTTCAAGGGGGCTGAATACTTTTGCAACCCACTGTATGTGTATATATATATATATATATATATATATATATATATACATATATATATATATATATATATATATATATATATATATATATATATATACAGTGGCTTGCAAAAGTATCCGGCCCCCTTGAAGTTTTCCACATTTTGTCGCATTACTGCCACTGCCACAAACATGAATCAATTGTATTGAAATTCCACGTGAAAGACCAATACAAAGTGGTGTACATGTGAGAAGTGGAATGAAAATCATACATGATTCCAAACATTTTTTACAAATAAATAACTGCAAAGTGGCATGTGCGTAATTATTCAGCCCCCTTTGTTCTGAGTGCAGTAAGTTGCCCATAGACATTGCCTGATGAGTGCTAATGACTAAATAGAGTGCACCTGTGTGTAATCTGATGTCCGTACAAATACAGCTGCTCTGTGACGGCCTCAGAGGTTGTCTAAGAGAATATTGGGAGCAACAACACCATGAAGTCCAAAGAACACACCAGACAGGTCAGGGATAAAGTCATTGAGAAATTTAAAGCAGGCTTAGGCTACATAAAGATTTCCAAAGCCTTGAACATCTCACGGAGCACTGTTCAAGTGATCATTCAGAAATAGAAGGAGTATGGCACAGCTGTGAACCTACCAAGACAAAGCCGTCCACCTAAACTCACAGGCCGAACAAGGAGAGCGCTGAGCAGAAATGCAGTCAAGAGGCCCATGGTGACTCTGGACGAGCTGCAGAGATCTACAGCTCAGGTGGGGGAATCTGTCTATAGGACAACTATTAGTCATGCACTGCACAAAGTTGGCCTTTATGGAAGAATGGCAAGAAGAAAGCCATTGTTAACAGAAAAGCATAAGAAGTCCCGTTTGCAGTTTGCCACAAGCCATGTGGGGGACACAGCAAACATGTAGAAGAAGGTGCTCTGCTCAGATGAGACCAAAATGGAACTTTTTGGCCAAAATGCGAAATGCTATGTGTGGCGGAAGACTAACACTGCACATCACTCTGAACACACCATCCCCACTGTCAAATATGGTGGTGGCAGCATCATGCTCTGGGGGTGCTTCTCTTCAGCAGGGACAGGGAAGCTGGTCAGAGTTGATGGAAGATGGATGGAGCCAAATACAGGGCAATCTTGGAAGAAAACCTCTTGGAGTCTGCAAAAGACTTGAGACTGGGGCGGAGGTTCACCTTCCAGCAGGACAACGACCCTAAACATAAAGCTAGGTCAACAATGGAATCGTTTAAAACTAAACATATCCATGTGTTAGAATGGCCCAGTGAAAGTCCAGATCTAAATCCAATCGAGAATATGTGGCAAGATCTGAAAACTGCTGTTCACAAACACTGTCCATCTAATCTGACTGAGCTGGAGCTGTTTTGCAAAGAAGAATGGGCAAGGATTTCAGTCTCTAGATGTGCAAAGCTGGTAGAGACATACCCTAAGAGATTGACAGTTGTAATTGCAGCAAAAGGTGGTTCTACAAAGTATTGATTAAGGGGGCCGAATAATTACGCAAACCCCATTTTGCAGTTATTTATTTGTAAAAAATATTTGTAATTATGTATGATTTTTGGTCTACTTCTCACGTGTACACCACTTTGTATTGGTCTTTCACGTGGAATTCCAATAAAATTGATTCATGTTTGTGGCAGTACTGTGACAAAATGTGGAAAACTTTAAGGGGGCCGAATACTTTTGCAAGCCACTGTACATATATACAGTGGCTTGCAAAAGTATTCACCCCCCTGAAGTTTTCCACATTTTGTCACATTACTGCCATAAACATGAATACATTTTATTGGAATTTCACATGAAAGACCAATACAAAGTGGTGTACACGTGAGAAGTGGAATGAAAATCATACATGATTACAAACATTTTTTACAAATCAATAACTGCAAAGTGGGTTGTGTGTAATTATTCAGCCCCCTTTGGTCTGAGTGCAGTCAGTTGCCTATAGACATTGCCTGATGAGTGCTAATGGCTAAATAGAATGCACCTGTGTGTAATCTAATGTCAGTACAAATTCAGTTGCTCTGTGACGACCTCAGAGGTTGTCTAAGAGAATATTGGGAGCAACAACTCCATGAAGTCCAAAGAACACACCAGACAGGTCAGCGATAAAGTTATTGAGAAATGTAAAGCAAAGGATTTCCAAAGCAAAGGATTTCCAAAGCCTTGAACATCCCATGGAGCACTGTTCAAACGATCATTCAGAAATGGAAGGAGTATGGCACAACTGTAAACCTACCAAGACAAGGCCGTCCACCACAACTCACAGGCCGAACAAGGAGAGCGCTGATCAGAAATGCAGTCAAGAGGCCCATGGTGACTCTGGACGAGCTGCAGAGATCTACAGCTCAGGTGGGGGAATCTGTCCATAGGACAACTATTAGTCATGCACTGCACAAAATTGGCCTTTATGGAAGAGTGGCAAGAAGAAAGCCCTTGTTAACAGAAAAGCATAAGAAGTCCAGTTTGCAGTTTGCCACAAGCCATGTGGGGGACACAGCAAACATGTAGAAGAAGGTGCTCTGCTCAGATGAGACCAAAACTGAACTTTTTGGCCAAAATGCAAAACGCTATGTGTGGCGGAAAACTAACACTGCACATTACTCTGAACACACCATCCCCACTGTCAAATATGGTGGTGGCAGTATCATGCTCTGGGGGTGCTTCTCTTCAGCAGGGACAGGGAAGCTGGTCAGAGTTGATTGGAAGATGGATGGAGCCAAATACAGGGCAATCTTGGAAGAAAACCTCTTGGAGTCTGCAAAAGACTTGAGACTGGGGCGGAGGTTCACCTTCCAGCAGGACAACGACCCTAAACATAAAGCCAGGGCAACAATGAAATGGTTTAAAACAAAACATATCCATGTGTTTATGTAACGATCGGTGTAACACAGAGAGGGTCTGATTACCGGTGAACTGCAGTATCACCGAGAATACAGAATATATCTGATTATTGGTGATCTGCAGTATCACCGATAATCAGATATATCTACTAACCTCTGGACACCAGAGATAACAAGTGAGTGTTTAGATGCAACAGTATACTTTGAGTACTTATACAGAAGTATGTTCCTTCCGATGGCCTAGACTCTCCCGGGGGAGGAGCTAGGCTGAGTGTAGGAAGGACAGAGCGTGAGTGACACCAGAGAGAGAGGGTGTCACTAACAGATCTGGGAACTGCCTCTAACAGTAAGGCCAGTTCTCGAGGTCGGCAAGCCAGGTCATTAACACATAGACAGATAAGGTACAGATTCAGGAGACAGATACGGAATCCAATAAACAGGCAGGGTTTGGCAACGGAGTGTCAGAATAGCAAGGTACAGAATCAGGAGGCAAATACAGAGTCCAGGAACGAGCAGAGTTTGGCAACAGGATATCAGAAATAGCAAGGTACAGGATCAGAGTTCAGAGGAGTAGTCAGGCAGGCAGAAGGTCATAACAAATAATACAGATCAATATTCCTAGTGCTAAGGTGTGAGTTCCTTGATCATCAACACCTTTGGAAACTATTTTAGAACACAGATACAGACAAGGTCTGAGTGCTACCACGTAGTGATCGCAACGGCAGACACCAGAGAAATGACCAGCATCCAGTAGATATACTACAGCGCTCACCAGCGCCACCCCTAAGTGCTGGACCAATGGAAGGCGGTGAAAATGTCAGCTGACCTGCTTGGTCAGCTGACTCTTCTCTGGCTGTCATATAAGCTTTGCCTCTCAGCGCGCGCGCGTCCTTCTGAACCTGCGTGGACTAGCAGTCCCAGCCACACCAGATATGTCTTGCAATGTATCCGCTGATTCAGGCGCGGGGGCCGCCGCCCCGCCCTCCGAGCAAGCGGCGGTCTCCCCGCGTCCCACCACAATGTCAGCAGCATTGCCATGCGCGCAATCCGCTGCATCCAACGCGGACTCCACCGCTCTGTCCATGCGGCATGCGGCGGTTTCTTCGCGTTGTGCCGCCATGTTACACGCGGAAACAGCCGCCTCACTCTGAGCCCTTGCGGCGGCTTTTCCGCGTTTCCTCACAGTACCCCCCCCTGAGGAGTGGACTCTGGACAGCTCCTACCAGGCTTCTCAGGATGCACCGCGTGGAACTCCCTTCTTAATTTGTCAGCATGCATTCGACATTCAGGTACCCATGATCTCTCCTCAATACCATACCCTTTCCAATGAACCAGGTATTGTACTGAGTTCTGAACTATGCGAGAGTCTAAAATCTTCTCTACTTCGTACTCAGGTTGGTCATCTATCATCACAGGAGGAGGAGGAGTGGGACCCACATGGACTGCTGGCTTAAGCAGGGACACATGAAAGGATCTCACACCACGCATACTGGCAGGAAGATCAATGGCATAAGTAACATCGTTGATCTTTCTAGTTACTGGAAATGGACCCACATACCTGGGCCTCAACTTGGCTGAGGGCTGTTTCAAGGTCAAGTGACGTGTGGACACCCAGACTAAGTCTCCTGGTTGAAACCTCCACTCTAAGGAACGTCTTTTGTCAGCTTCACCTTTTTGACTTTGAAACGCCTTCTCCAAATTATTTTTAACGATCCACCACATGTCTTTAAATGACCTTTGCCAGGCCTCCAGAGCTGGAAACGGAGTGGAGGCGACTGGCAATGGGGAGAATTTAGGCAACTTCCCGGTCACTATCTGAAATGGACAAAATCCCGAGGAAGAACTTTTCAAATTATTGTGCGCAAATTCTGCGAAGGGCAAAAACTTGACCCAATCATTTTGCGCCTCTGCAACGTAACACCTCAAAAACTGTTCCAATGATTGATTGACTCTTTCAGTCTGACCATTGGTCTGTGGATGGTAGCACGACGAAAATGACAGGTCCATGCCCATTTGGTGACAAAATGCCCTCCAAAATATAGAAACAAATTGGACTCCCCTATCTGACACTATGTTTTCCGGAATGCCATGCAATCGGAAAACGTGGATGATGAACAAATCGGCCAATTCCTGGGCCGAGGGGAGTCCTTTCAAGGGCACAAAATGGGCCATTTTACTAAAGCGGTCGACTACCACCCAAATGACCGACATGCCCTCAGACCTGGGGAGCTCACCCACAAAATCCATGGACAAGTGGGTCCATGGCTCACTCGGGGTGGGCAAGGGCTGCAACGTTCCCACAGGTGCCAGCCGGGAGGGCTTACTCTTCGCACACACCGCACACTCTCTAACAAACTCCTTGCAATCTGTTGCCAGAGAAGGCCACCAAGCGCACCTGGCAACAAGGTCCTGTGTTCTGGAGGCCTCAGGGTGTCCCGCATTTTTGTGTGAGTGGAATATCTGTAAAATCTGAAGACGGAATGGCAGTGGAATAAACATAACCCCTTTGGGTTTCCCCTCCGGGACGTCCTGCTGAAAGGGACCTAAAGTCTCTGTCCAATCTTCCCAAGTCTCAGTTGTTGCTAGTACCAGTTTCTGTGGGACAATGGTCTCTGGGGCGGAGGGCTGTGCTGTCTCCGGCTCAAAGCATCTAGACAGGGCATCTGCCTTAATGTTTTTGCTACCTGGAGTGTACATAATTATAAATCTGAATCTCGAGAAGAACAATGACCATCGAGCCTGACGGGGGCTTAATCTCTTAGCTCCCTCGATGTATTCTAAATTTTTGTGATCAGTGTAAACTGTAATCGTATGTTCTGCTCCTTCCAACCAATGACGCCATTCTTCAAAGGCCAATTTGATGGCCAGGAGCTCCCTGTTGCCTATATCGTAGTTTCTCTCTGCCGGAGAGAACCTACGAGAAAAATAGGCAGATGGGTGCAATCTGCCCTGCAACCCTGACCGCTGGGACAGCACAGCCCCTACCCCGACCTCCGAGGCGTCCACCTCAACAATAAAGGGATAGGAGGTGTCAACGTGTCTTAGGATGGGTGCAGAGCAAAACAAATCTTTCAAAGTGGAGAATGCATGCAGAGCCTCTGGAGATCAGTGGGTAGTATCTGCCCCTTTCTTAGTGAGACTGGTGAGGGGTGCAATGACAGTGGAGTACCCCTTTATGAACCTTCTATAGTAATTGGCAAAGCCTAAAAATCTCTGAAGAGATTTTAACCCCACTGGTTGAGGCCATTCCAACACAGCAGAGACCTTTGCAGGATCCATAGAAAGGCCCGAGGTGGAAATTATGTACCCTAAAAAGGTGACAGATGTTACCTCGAAGATGCATTTCTCCAATTTAGCGTAAAGCATGTTTTGCTTACTACAAGAAGATTTATGCGTGCTCAACACCAAGCTTAACCCTTACAAGTCTGGCTGTGCAAATCTGGCTAAATTGGCTTATCATGAGGCATTGCTCATGCAAAAATGCATTTGCTTTCGCATGCCAAACTTTGCAGGGTCAAAAACTAATACCGCGAAGCGGTTGCCCTGCGGGAATTAGTTCATGCTACATAGCACTATCCAGGAGCGCCCATACAACCGGGGGGACTGCGGGGCCCCAGGCTCTCTCACTGCCTAGGGACCACAGTGTTACCCCGGAGGGGGAGGCTGGGTGGCGTGGACGACCCCCCCCAAGCGTGGCCAGCACCGGGGGGGGGCCATCCGCACCCACCTCCCAAAAATTAAAAACAGGCACTTACCTTAACGTCCATTGCGTTCTGCTACTGCGCATAAACTTGGGGGCACTGCATGGGAAAGGAATGAAGTATGGGTCACCCCAAGCTGAGGGCTCAGGGCTGGCTCGCACACATCACTCCAGAAGGGGGGGGGGAACAGGCACAGACAGTCCACTCCAGGGCTCACACCACCTAGAGCAAGCCATCCACCACCTGCCTCCAAAGGATAGAGATTGCAAAATGCTTGCTACAAGAAGATTTATGCGTGCTCAACACCAAGCTTAACCCTTATAAGTCTGGCTGTGCAAATCTGGCTAAATTGGCTTATTATGAGGCATTGCTCATGCCGGGGTGGGCAAGGGCTGCAACGTTCCCACAGGTGCCAGCCGGGAGGGCTTACTCTTCGCACACACCGCACACTCTCTAACAAACTCCTTGCAATCTGTTGCCAGAGAAGGCCACCAAGCGCACCTGGCAACAAGGTCCTGTGTTCTGGAGGCCTCAGGGTGTCCCGCATTTTTGTGTGAGTGGAATATCTGTAAAATCTGAAGACGGAATGGCAGTGGAATAAACATAACCCCTTTGGGTTTCCCCTCCGGGACGTCCTGCTGAAAGGGACCTAAAGTCTCTGTCCAATCTTCCCAAGTCTCAGTTGTTGCTAGTACCAGTTTCTGTGGGACAATGGTCTCTGGGGCGGAGGGCTGTGCTGTCTCCGGCTCAAAGCATCTAGACAGGGCATCTGCCTTAATGTTTTTGCTACCTGGAGTGTACATAATTATAAATCTGAATCTCGAGAAGAACAATGACCATCGAGCCTGACGGGGGCTTAATCTCTTAGCTCCCTCGATGTATTCTAAATTTTTGTGATCAGTGTAAACTGTAATCGTATGTTCTGCTCCTTCCAACCAATGACGCCATTCTTCAAAGGCCAATTTGATGGCCAGGAGCTCCCTGTTGCCTATATCGTAGTTTCTCTCTGCCGGAGAGAACCTACGAGAAAAATAGGCAGATGGGTGCAATCTGCCCTGCAACCCTGACCGCTGGGACAGCACAGCCCCTACCCCGACCTCCGAGGCGTCCACCTCAACAATAAAGGGATAGGAGGTGTCAACGTGTCTTAGGATGGGTGCAGAGCAAAACAAATCTTTCAAAGTGGAGAATGCATGCAGAGCCTCTGGAGATCAGTGGGTAGTATCTGCCCCTTTCTTAGTGAGACTGGTGAGGGGTGCAATGACAGTGGAGTACCCCTTTATGAACCTTCTATAGTAATTGGCAAAGCCTAAAAATCTCTGAAGAGATTTTAACCCCACTGGTTGAGGCCATTCCAACACAGCAGAGACCTTTGCAGGATCCATAGAAAGGCCCGAGGTGGAAATTATGTACCCTAAAAAGGTGACAGATGTTACCTCGAAGATGCATTTCTCCAATTTAGCGTAAAGCATGTTTTGCTTACTACAAGAAGATTTATGCGTGCTCAACACCAAGCTTAACCCTTACAAGTCTGGCTGTGCAAATCTGGCTAAATTGGCTTATCATGAGGCATTGCTCATGCAAAAATGCATTTGCTTTCGCATGCCAAACTTTGCAGGGTCAAAAACTAATACCGCGAAGCGGTTGCCCTGCGGGAATTAGTTCATGCTACATAGCACTATCCAGGAGCGCCCATACAACCGGGGGGACTGCGGGGCCCCAGGCTCTCTCACTGCCTAGGGACCACAGTGTTACCCCGGAGGGGGAGGCTGGGTGGCGTGGACGACCCCCCCCAAGCGTGGCCAGCACCGGGGGGGGGGCCATCCGCACCCACCTCCCAAAAATTAAAAACAGGCACTTACCTTAACGTCCATTGCGTTCTGCTACTGTGCATAAACTTGGGGGCACTGCATGGGAAAGGAATGAAGTATGGGTCACCCCAAGCTGAGGGCTCAGGGCTGGCTCGCACACATCACTCCAGAAGGGGGGGGGAACAGGCACAGACAGTCCACTCCAGGGCTCACACCACCTAGAGCAAGCCATCCACCACCTGCCTCCAAAGGATAGAGATTGCAAAATGCTTGCTACAAGAAGATTTATGCGTGCTCAACACCAAGCTTAACCCTTATAAGTCTGGCTGTGCAAATCTGGCTAAATTGGCTTATTATGAGGCATTGCTCATGCAAAAATGCATTTGCTTTCGCATGCCAAACTTTGCAGGGTCAAAAACTAATACCGCAAAGCGGTTGCCCTGCGGGAATTAGTTCATGCTACATAGCACTATCCAGGAGCGCTACGGGGAGGCTTCCCAATGCCCCCACCCTTGCTCTGGTGGTGAGAGCCCTGGAGGGAGCTGTTTGCACCTGTCCTCCACCCCCTCTGGAGTGTTGCGTGTGAGCCAGCCCCAAGCTCTAAAGCTTGGGGTGACCCATGCTTCACTCCTTTCTCATGTGGTGCCCCCAAGTTAATGCGCATGTAGCAGAACGCAATGGACGTTAAGGTAAGTGCCTGTTTTTAATCACGGGAGGCTGGAGCAGATGGCTCCCCCTGGCGCCGGCCACGCTTGGGGGGGTCGCCTGCGCCACCCAGCCTCCCCCTCTGGAGCACTGTTGTGGTTCCCAGGCGGTGAGAGTGCCTGGGACCCCGCGGTCCCCTGGTTGTATGGGGGCAATGGGAAGCCTCCCAGTGGCGCTCCTGGATAGTGCTCATGTGGCATGAACGAATTCCCGCAGGGCGACCGCTTTGCGGTATTTGTTTTTTGACCCTGCATAGTTTGGCGTGCGAAAGCAAATGCATATTTGCATGAGCATTGCCTCATGAATAGCTAATTGAGCCAGATTTGCAGAGCCGGACTTGCAAGGGTTAAGACTTGGTGTTGGAGCACGCATAAATTTTCTTCAGGTAAGCATTTATTGTGGATGTATTCTTTGGAGGCAGGTGGAAGATGGCTTGCTCTGGTGGTGTGAGCCCTGGAGGGAGCTGTTTGCACCTGTCCTCCCCCCCCCTCTGGAGTGTTGCGTGTGAGCCAGCCCCAAGCTCTAAAGCTTGGGGTGACCCATGCTTCACTCCTTTCTCATGTGGTGCCCCCAAGTTAATGCGCATGTAGCAGAATGCAATGGACGTTAAGGTAAGTGCCTGTTTTTAATCACGGGAGGCTGGAGCGGATGGCTCCCCCTGGCGCCGGCCACGCTTGGGGGGGTCGCCTGCGCCACCCAGCCTCCCCCTCTGGGGTGCTGTTGTGGTTCCCAGGCGGTGAGAGTGCCTGGGACCCCGCGGTCCCCCGGTTGTATGGGGGCAGTGGGAAGCCTCCCCGTGGCGCTCCTAGATAGTGCTCATGTGGCATGAACGAATTCCCGCAGGGCGACCGCTTTGCGGTATTTGTTTTTTGACCCTGCATAGTTTGGCGTGCGAAAGCAAATGCATATTTGCATGAGCACTGCCTCATGAATAGCTAATTGAGCCAGATTTGCAGAGCCGGACTTGCAAGGGTTAAGACTTGGTGTTGGAGCACACATACATTTTCTTCAGGTAAGCATTTAAAGCATGTTTTGCCTTAGTTTGTCCAATACAAACTTGACGTGTGTCCTGTGCTCAGAGAGGTTGTTTGAAAAGATAAGTATATCATCTAGGTATACTAACACAAATTTGCTCAATACCTCCCTGAATACCTCATTAATCAGTTCCTGGAAGACGGCCGGGGCGTTACACAGCCCGAAGGGCATCACTAGGTACTCGTAATGCCCGTCGGGCGTGTTAAAGGCCGTCTTCCATTCATCGCCCTTTCTAATCCGCACCAGGTTGTATGCACCCCGTAAATCCAACTTTGAAAAGATCTTAGCATCGGTAACCTGTGTAAACAAGTCATCTATCAGGGGTAAAGGGTAGCGATTCTTCACTGTGATTTTATTCAGGCCCTGGTAATCAATACATGGCCGCAGGCCTCCGTCTTTTTTCTTATCAAAAAAGAACCCTTCGCCAGTGGGCGACCGGGAAGGGCGAATGAACCCCTTGGCTAAATTTTCACGAATGTACTCCTGCATGGCCACTTTCTCTGGCCCAGACAAATTGTAAAGATGACCCCTAGGGGGCATACAATCAGATCGGAGATCGATGGGGCAATCAAACGGGCGATGTGGAGGTAATTTATCAGCAGCCTTGGGACAGAACACATCGGAATACTCGGAATATTGTACTGGTACACCCTCCAAATGAATCCTGGTCTGGCCCAGTGTCACCCTCCCTAAACACTGCTGAAAACAGTGAGTTGACCAGCTAGTTAGCTGACCAGTAGCCCAATTGATCTGTGGAGAGTGAAGGTGCAACCACGGCATGCCAAGGATGACTGTGGAGGTGGTCATGCGCAACACAAAAAACTGCAGTTTCTCTTTATGTAGCACCCCTATAGTGACTTCCACCTCTGGTGTCTAAGACAGCGGATGATTACTTTGCAGGGGGGAATCATCTACTGCTGTAACCTGAATGGGTGGTTCTACCGGGGTGAGCGGAATACCCAATTTCTTTGCAAATTCGAAATCCATAAAATTAGCTGCAGAGCCTGAATCAACAAAAGCCTTTAGAAACCTCAGTTTTATCTTCCCACGTGACAGTACAAGGAAGAAGTAACCGTTTATCTTCTAGGGGTAAAAGTCGCGCGCCTAGGGTGTTACCCCCTACAACTCCTAGGCGGTAGCGTTTCGCGGCTTGTTAGGACAATTACGTACTCTATGACCCCCCTCTGCGCAGTAAAGACACAGCCGCTCAGACATCCTACATCTTCGCTCCACTTGGGATAGTTTCGACTGACCAATTTGCATTGGTTCGGGTGGAGGCGAGACAGGAGGAGGTGGAGTTACTGGAGGCGCAGCGTAGGACACCATTCTTACATGACTACTACCCCGGGTCTGTTTCTGATAGCGCAGCCTGCGGTCGACTCGAATGGCCGATGAAATGGCCTCATCGACTGTTTTAGGTTCAGGCAGACTTAACATGAGATCTGAGACCTCATCTGACAACCCTGATAAGAAACAATCTAAGAGGGCATAGGTGTCCCACCTGGCTGAAACTGACCACGTCCTAAATTCGGCTGCGTAATCTTCGACCGGACCCTTGCCTTGACGCAAAAGCTTGAGCTTCCGCTCAGAGGTCGCAGCAAGGTCTGGGTCGTCGTAAATTACTGCCATAGCTTTAAAAAATTCATCCACTGAGGAGAGGGCTAAATCTCCGGTTGGCAAACTGTACGCCTACGTCTGAAAATCGCCTGATAACAAAGTCTTAATAAATGTGACCCTTTGGGCCATAGTTCCAGAAGATCGGGGTCTCAACTCAAAGTAAGATAACACTCTACTTCTAAAATTTCGGAAGTCAGATCTGTGACCAGAAAATTTCTCAGGTACAGGCAAACGTATGTCAGAGCTAGGAGGGGATCGCACCTCATCCACTGCTGTCTGGAGGGTTTGTAAAGAACCAGACAAGGCTTCAATCATAGTCTTGTGACTACCCAGCACTTGGTTGATGTTTTCCACCGAAGTGGCAAGTGCGCCCAGACGGTCAGTGTGTGCGTCCATTTGCATTTTGGGTCTGCCGTTCTGTAACGATCGGTGTAACACAGAGAGGGTCTGATTACCAGTGAACTGCAGTATCACCGAGAATACAGAATATACCCGATTATTGGTGATCTGCAGTATCACCGATAATCAGATATATCTACTAACCTCTGGACACCAGAGATAACAAGTGAGTGTTTAGATGCAACAGTATACTTTGAGTACTTATACAAAAGTATGTTCCTTCCGATGGCCTAGACTCTCCCGGGGGAGGAGCTAGGCTGAGTGTAGGAAGGACAGAGCGTGAGTGACACCAGAGAGAGAGGGTGTCACTAACAGATCTGGGAACTGCCTCTAACAGTAAGGCCAGTTCTCGAGGTCGGCAAGCCAGGTCGTTAACACACAGACAGATAAGGTACAGATTCAGGAGACAGATACGGAATCCAATAAACAGGCAGGGTTTGGCAACGGAGTGTCAGAATAGCAAGGTACAGAATCAGGAGGCAAATACAGAGTCCAGGAACGAGCAGAGTTTGGCAACAGGATATCAGAAATAGCAAGGTACAGGATCAGAGTTCAGAGGAGTAGTCAGGCAGGCAGAAGGTCATAACAAATAATACAGATCAACATTCCTAGTGCTAAGGTGTGAGTTCCTTGATCATCAACACCTTTGGAAACTATGCTAGAACACAGATACAGACAAGGTCTAAGTGCTACCACGTAGTGATCGCAACGGCAGACACCAGAGAAATGACCAGCATCCAGTATATATACTACAGCGCTCACCAGCGCCACCCCTAAGTGCTGGACCAATGGAAGGCGGTGAAAATGTCAGCTGACCCGCTTGGTCAGCTGACTCTTCTCTGGCTGTCATATAAGCTTTGCCTCTCAGCGCGCGCGTCTTTTTGAACCTGTGTGGACTAGCAGTCCCAGCCACACCAGATATGTCTTGCAATGTATCCGCTGATTCAGGTGCGGGGGCTGTCGCCCCGCTCTCCAAGCAAGCCGCGGTCTTCCCGTGTCCCACCACAATGTCAGCAGCATTGCCATGCGCGCAATCCGCTGCATCCTACGCGGACTCCACCTCTCTGCCCATGCGGCATGCGGTGGTTTCTTCGTGTTGTGCCGCCATGTTAGACGCGGAAACAGCCACCTCACTCTGAGCCCTTGCGGCGGCTTTTCCGCGTTTCCTCACAGTTTAGAATGGCCCAGTCAGTCCAGATCTAAATCTAATCGAAAATCTGTGACAAGATCTGAAAACTGCTGTTCACGAACGCTGTCCATCTAATCTGACTGAGCTGGAGCTATTTTGTAAAGAAGAATGAACAAGGATTTCAGTCTCTAGATGTGCAAAGCTGGTAGAGACATACCCTAAAAGACTGGCAGCTGTAATTGCAGCAAAAGGTGGTTCTACAAAGTATTGACTCAGGGGGGCTGAATAATTACGCACACCCCAATTTACAGTTATTTATTTGTAAAAAATGTTTGGAATCATGTATGATTTTCGTTCCACTTCTCACGTGTACACCACTTTGTATTGGTCTTTCACGTGGAATTCCAATAAAATTGATTCATGTTTGTGGCAGTACTGTGACAAAATGTGGAAAACTTCAAGGGGGCCAAATACTTTTGCAAGCCACTGTACATATATAGTGGGATGTGAAAGTTTGGGCATCCTTGTTAATCGTCAGGATTTTCCTGTATAAATCGTTGGTTGTTACGATAAACAAATGTCAGTTAAATATATCATATTGGAGACACACAGTGATATTTGAGAAGTGAAATGAAGTTTAATGGATTTACAGAAAGTGTACAATAATTGTTTAACCACTTCCCGACCGCCGTATTGACAATTGGCGGCCGGGAAGTGGACCCCGCAAGGACCGCCGTATTGACAAATGGCGGCGGTCCTTGTAGGGGCATGGGCGGACCGATCGCGTCATCCGTGGCACGATCCTCCGCCGGCGCCTGTCTCCGCTCACCCGCCGCAACATCCCGCCGGCCGTACGGAAGCGCCGGCGGGATGTTAACCCGACGATCGCTGCATACAAAGTGTATAATACACTTTGTAATGTATACAAAGTGTATTATACAGGCTGCCTCCTGCCCTGGTGGTCCCAGTGTCCGAGGGACCACCAGGGCAGGCTGCAGCCACCCTATGTCGCCTCCAAGCACACTGATTTCTCCCCCCCTGCCCCAGATCGCCCACAGCACCCCTCAGACCCCCCCTGCCCACCCCCCAGACCCCTGTTTGCACCCAATCACCCCCCAATCACCCATCAATCACTCCCTGTCACTATCTGTCAACGCTATTTTTTTTCCCCCTCCCTGCCCCCTGCCCCCTCCTGATCACCCCCCCACCCCTCATATTCTTCCCAGACCCCTCCCCCAGACCCCGCCCCTCCCCTGTGTACAGTATGCATCTATCCCCCCTGATCACCTGTCAATCACCTGTCAATCACCTGTCAATCACCCATCAATCACCCCCTGTCACTGCCACCCATCAATCAGCCCCTAACCTGCCCCTTGCGGGCAATCTGATCACCCACCCACACCAATAGATCGCCCGCAGATCTGACATCAGATCACCACCCAAGCGCAGTGTTTACATCTATTCTCTCCTCTAAATACCCACTAATTACCCATCAATCACCCATCAATCACCCCCTATCACCACCTGTCACTGTTACCCATCAGATCAGACCCTAATCTGCCCCTTGCGGGCACCCAATCACCCGCCTACATGCTCAGATTGCCCTCAGACCCCCCCTTATCAATTCGCCAGGGCATTATTTACATCTGTCCTTCCCTGTAATAACCCACTGATCACCTGTCAATCACCTGTCAATCACCCATCAATCACCCCCTGTCACTGCCACCCATCAATCACCCCCTGTCACTGCCACCCATCAATCAGCCCCTAACCTGCCCCTTGCTGGGCAATCTGATCACCCACCCACACCAATAGATCGCCCGCAGATCCAACATCAGATCACCATCCAAGCGCAGTGTTTACATCTATTCTCTCCTCTAAACACCCACTAATTACCCATCAATCACCCACCAATCACCCCCTATCACCACCTGTCACTGTTACCCATCAGATCAGACCCTAATATGCCCCTTGCGGGCACCCAATCACCCGCCTACACGCTCAGATTGCCCTCAGACCCCCCCCCCCCTTATCAATTCGCCAGGGCATTATTTACATCTGTCCTTCCCTGTAATAACCCACTGATCACCTGTCAATCACCTGTCAATCACCCATCAATCACCCCCTGCCACTGCCACCCATCAATCACCCCCTGTCACTGCCACCCATCAATCAGCCCCTAACCTGCCCCTTGCAGGCAATCTGATCACCCACCCACACCAATAGATCGCCCGCAGATCCGACATCAGATCACCACCCAAGCGCAGTGTTTACATCTATTGTCTCCTCTAAACACCCACTAATTACCCATCAATCACCCCCTATCACCACCTGTCACTGTTACCCATCAGATCAGACCCTAATCTGCCCCTTGCGGGCACCCAATCACCCGCCTACACGCTCAGATTGCCCTCAGACCCCCCCTTATCAATTATCAAAATCTGTCCTTCCCTGTAATAACCCAATGATCACCCATCAATCACCCCCTGTCACTGCCACCCATCAATCACCCCCTGTCACTGCCACCCATCAATCAGCCCCTAACCTGCCCCTTGCGGGCAATCTGATCACCCACCCACACCAATAGATCGCCCGCAGATCCGACATCAGATCACCTCCCAAGTGCAGTGTGTACATCTGTTCTCTCCTCCAAACACCCACTAATTACCCATCAATCACCCCCTGTCACTGCTACCCATCAGATTAGACCCCTATCTGCCCCTAGGGCACTCAATCACCCGCCCATACCCTCAGAACGCCCTCAGACCCCAGCCCTGATCACCTCGCCAGTGCATTGCTTGCATCTATTCCCCCCTCTAATCACACCTTGAGACACCCATCAATCACCTCCTGTCACCCCCTAGCACACCTACCCATTAGATCAGGCCCTAATTTGCCCCGTGTGGGCTCCTGATCACTCGGCCAAACCCTCAGATCCCCCTCAGACCCCCTTCCGATCACCTCCCCAGTGCATTGATTGCATCTATTTTCCCCTCTAACCACCCCCTGAGACACCCATCAATCACCTCCTGTCACCCCCTAGCACTCCTATCCATCAGATCAGGCCCAATACAACCTGTCATCTAAAAGGCCTCCCTGCTTATGACAGGTTCCACAAAATTCGCCCCCTTATAGACCACCTGTCATCAAAATTTGCAGATGCTTATACCCCTGAACAGTCATTTTGAGACATTTGGTTTCCAGACTACTCACGGTTTTGGGCCCGTAAAATGCCAGGGCGGTATAGGAACCCCACAAGTGACCCCATTTTAGAAAAAAGACACCCCAATGTATTATGTTATGTGTATGATGAGTTCATAGAAGATTTTATTTTTTGTCAAAAGTTAGCGGAAATTGATTTTTTTTTTCACAAAGTGTCATTTTTCACTAACTTGTGACAAAAAATAAAATCTATGAACTCGCCATACACCTAACGGAATACCTTGGGGTGTCTTCTTTCTAAAATGGGGTCACTTGTGGGGTTCCTATACTGCCCTGGCATTTTAGGGGCCCTAAACCGTGAAGAGTAGTCTAGAAAACAAATGCCTCAAAATAACCTGTGATTAGGACGTTGGGCCCCTTAGCGCACCTAGGCTGCAAAAAAGTGTCACACATGTGGTATCGCCGTACTCAGGAGAAGTAGTATAATGTGTTTTGGGGTGTATTTTTACACATACCCATGCTGGGTGGGAGAAATCTCTCTGTAAATGGACAATTGTGTGTAAAAAAAAATCAAACAATTGTCATTTACAGAGATATTTCTCCCACCCAGCATGGGTATGTGTAAAAATACACCCCAAAACACATTATACTACTTCTCCTGAGTACGGCGGTACCACATATGTGGCACTTTTTTACACCCTAAGTACGCAAAGGGGCCCAAAGTCCAATGAGTACCTTTAGGATTTCACAGGTCATTTTGAGAAATTTCGTTTCAAGACTACTCCTCACGGTTTAGGGCCCCTAAAATGCCAGGACAGTATAGGAACCCCACAAATGACCCCATTTTAGAAAGAAGACACCCCAAGGTATTCTGTTAGTAGTACGGTGAGTTCATAGAAGATTTTATTTTTTGTCACAAGTTAGCAGAAAATTACACTTTGTGAAAAAAAACTATAAAAATCAATTTCCGCTAACTTGTGACGAAAAATAAAATCTTCTATGAACTCACCGTACTACTAACAGAATACCTTGGGGTGTCTTCTTTCTAAAATGGGGTCATTAGTGGGGTTCCTATACTGCCCTGGCATTTTAGGGGCCCTAAACCGTGAGGAGTAGTCTTGAAACAAAAATGACCTGTGAAATCCTAAAGGTACTCATTGGACTTTGGGCCCTTTAGCGCAGTTAGGCTGCAAAAAAGTGGCAATCATGTGGTATCGCCGTACTCGGGAGAAGTAGTATAATGTGTTTTGGGGTGTATTTTTACACATACCCATGCTGGGTGGGAGAAATACCTCTGTAAATGACAATCTTTTGATTTTTTTACACACAATTGTCCATTTACAGAGTTATTTCTCCCACCCAGCATGGGTATGTGTAAAAATACACCCCAAAAAACATTGTACTACTTCTCCTGAGTACGGTGATACCACATATGTGGCACTTTTTTGCACCCTAACTGCGCTAAGGGGCCCAAAGTCCAATGAGTACCTTTAGGATTTCAGAGGTCATTTTGAGAAATTTTGTTTCAAGACTACTCCTCACGGTTTAGGGCCCCTAAAATGCCAGGACAGTATAGGAACCCCACAAATGACCCCATTTTAGAAAGAAGACACCCCAAGGTATTCTGTTAGTAGTACGGTGAGTTCATAGAAGTTTTTATTTTTTGTCACAAGTTAGCGGAAATTGATTTTTATTGTTTTTTTTCACAAAGTGTCATTTTCCGCTAACTTGTGACAAAAAATAAAATCTTCTATGAACTCACCGTACTACTAACGGAATACCTTGGGGTGTCTTCTTTCTAAAATGGGGTCATTTGTGGGGTTCCTATACTGTCCTGGCATTTTAGGGGCCCTAAACCGTGAGGAGTAGTCTTGAAACGAAATTTCTCAAAATGACCTGTGAAATCCTAAAGGTACTCATTGGACTTTGGGCCCCTTAGCGCAGTTAGGGTGCAAAAAAGTGCCACACATGTGGTATCGTCGTACTCAGGAGAAGTAGTATAATGTGTTTTGGGGTGTATTTTTACACATACCCATGCTGAGTGGGAGAAAGATCTCTGTAAATGGACAATTGTGTGTAAAAAAAATTAAAAAATTGTCATTTACAGAGATATTTCTCCCACCCAGCAATGGTATGTGTAAAAATACACCCCAAAACACATTATACTACTTCTCCTGAGTACGGCAATACCACATGTGTGGCACTTTTTTGCAGCCTAACTGCGCTAAGGGGCCCAAAGTCCAATGAGCACCTTTAGGCTTTACAGGGGTGCTTACAAATTAGCACCCCCCAAAATGCGAGGACAGTAAACACACTCCACAAATGACCCCATTTTGGAAAGTAGACACTTCAGGTATTCAGGTAAGGTATTCAGGGAGGGGCATTGTGAGTCCGTGGCAGATTTCATTTTTTTTTGTCACAAGTTAGAAGAAATGGAAACTTTTTTTTTCTTTTTGTCACAAAGTGTCATTTTCCGCTTACTTGTGACAAAAATTTATATCTTCTATGAACTCACTATGCCTCTCAGTGAATACTTTGGGATGTCTTCTTTCCAAAATGGGGTCATTTGGGGGGTATTTATACTATCCTGGAATTCTAGCCCCTCATGAAACATGTCAGGTGGTCAGAAAAGTCATAGATGCTTGAAAATGGGAAAATTCACTTTTTGCACCATAGTTTGTAAACGCCATAACTTTTACCCAAACCAAAAAATATACACTGAATGGGTTTTTTTTAATCAAAAACATGTTTGTCCACATTTTTCGCGCTGCATGTATACAGAAATTTTACTTTATTTGAAAAATGTCAGCACAGAAAGTTAAAAAAATCATTTTTTGGCCAAAATTCATGTCTTTTTTGATGAATATAATAAAAAGTAAAAATCGCAGGAGCAATCAAATAGCACCAAAAGAAAGCTTTATTAGTGCCAAGAAAAGGAGCCAAAATTCATTTAGGTGCTAGGTTGTATGAGCGAGCAATAAACCGTGAAAGCTGCAGTGGTCTGAATGGAAAAAAAGTGGCCGGTCCTTAAGGGGGGTAAAGCCCACGGTCCTCAAGTGGTTAAACAAAATTAGGCAGGTGCATAAATTTGGGCACTGTTGTCATTTTATTGATTCCAAAACCTTTATGAGAAAGAGTATTTAAGGGGTCAATTGTAAGTTTCCCTCCTCTTTTAGCAACAGGGGGGTCTCAAAACAACTCTCAAATGACCTGAAGATAAAGATTGTTCACCATCATGGTTTAGGGGAAGGATACAGAAAGCTGTCTCAGAGATTTCAGCTGTCTGTGTCCACAGTTAGGAACATATTGAGGAAATTGGAGACCACAGGCTCAGTTCAAGTTAAGGCTCAAAGTGGCAGACCAAGAAAAATCTCGGATAAACAGAAGCGACGAATGGTGAGAACAGTCAGAGTCAACCCACAGACCAGCATTAAAGATCAACAACATAATTTTGCTGCAGATGGAGTCACTGTGCATCGTTCAACCATGCAGCACACTGTACACAAGGAGATGCTGTATGCAAGATTGATGCAGAGGAAGCCTTTTCTCCACCCGCAGCACAAACAGAGCCGCTTGAGGTGTGCTAAAGCACATACACAGCATTCCAAGAAAAACACTGCTACCTACAGTAAAATATGGTGGTGTTGTGTGGCTGTGTGGCCAGTGCAGGGACTGGGAATCTTGTCAAAGTTGAGGGACACATGGATTGCACTCAGTATCAGCAGATTCTGGAGACCCATGTCCAGGAATCAGTGACAAAGCTGAAGCTGTGCCAGGGCTGGATCTTTCAACTAGACAACGACCCTAAACACTGCTCAAAATCCACTAAGGCATTCATGCAGAGGAACAAGTACAACATTCTGGAATGGCCATCTCGGTCCCCAGACCTGAATATAATTAAAAATCTGTGGTGTTAGTTAAAGAGAGCTGTCCATGCTTGGAAGCCATCAAACCGGAATGAACTAGAGATGTTTTGTAAAGAGGAATGGCAAAAAATACCTTCAACCAGAATCCAGGCTATCACTGGAACCTACAGGAAGTGTTTAGAGGCTGTAATTTCTGCAAAAGGAGGATCTACTAAATACTGATTTCATTTCTTTTTTTGTGGTGCCCAAATTTATGCACCTGCCTAATTTTGTTTAACCACTTGAGGACCACAGTCTTTTCGCCCCTTAACCCATTCGCGTTCCGTCATTTTCACTTGAGAAATGTTCACCTCCCATTCATTAGCCTATAACTTTATCACTGCTTATCACTATATCTTGTTTTTTCCACCACCAATTAGGCTTTCTTTGGGGGGTACATTTTGCTAAGAGCCACTTTACTGGAAATGCATTTTAACAGGAAGAATAAGAAAAAACGGAAAAAATCATTATTTCTCAGTTTTCAGCCATTATAGTTTTAAAATAATACATGCCTCCATACTTAAAACTCACGTATTGTATTTGCCCATATGTCCCGGTTATTACACAGTTAAAATTATGTCCCTATCACAATGTATCAAACACACAAAGAGGGAAATACTCACTATATGCAACTGAAGCCCTCTCCAACGATTGGCTGACCTGCTCAGCTTTTGCTTGATTAATCACTGCAGACTAGGTGTAATGTGTGTGTGCACTTTTTATTGGCTTATAAGCAGCCTGCAGGCTTTATAAAGCAGCAGAGGACTGTTTGGGAGTGAGTATTTCCCTCTTTGTGTGTTTGGTAAGTTTCAGAGCAGTTGGGGACAGGCTCTTGGGGGTGGCAGCTCCAGGGCTTGACTGCGCTCACATATGGTGTTACATGCTGGTTCTGGGGCCCCGGGCAGTGAGAGTTCCCGGGGCCCCAGGCTGGCTTGTGCACCATTGTTTTTAATTTTATTGTAGATTCCCATGCAGTTCAGTTAGGAGGGGGGCAGATGAGAGGGAATATCCTGCACGCTGGTGCCCCCTGCTGGTCATATAGCCATTGTCTATATGCAACTGAAGCCCTCTCCAACGATTGGCTGACCTGCTCAGCTTTTGCTTGATTAATCACTGCAGACTAGGTGTAACGTGTGTGTGCACTTCTTATTGGCTTATAAGCAGCCTGCAGGCTTTATAAAGCAGCAGAGGACTGTTTGGGAGTGAGTATTTCCCTCTTTGTGTGTTTGGTAAGTTTCAGAGCAGTTGGGGACAGGCTCTTGGGGGTGGCAGCTCCAGGGCTTGACTGCGCTCACATATGGTGTTACATGCTGGTTCTGGGGCCTCGGGCAGTGAGAGTTCCCGGGGCCCCAGGCTGGCTTGTGCACCATTGTTTTTAATTTTATTGTAGAGTCCCATGCAGTTCAGTTAGGAAGGGGGGCAGATGAGAGGGAATATCCTGCACGCTGGTGCCCCCTGCTGGTCATATAGCCATTGTCTATATGCAACTGAAGCCCTCTCCAACGATTGGCTGACCTGCTCAGCTTTTGCTTGATTAATCACTGCAGACTAGGTGTAACGTGTGTGTGCACTTCTTATTGGCTTATAAGCAGCCTGCAGGCTTTATAAAGCAGCAGAGGACTGTTTGGGAGTGAGTATTTCCCTCTTTGTGTGTTTGGTAAGTTTCAGAGCAGTTGGGGACAGGCTCTTGAGGGTGGCAGCTCCAGGGCTTGACTGCGCTCACATATGGTGTTACATGCTGGTTCTGGGGCCCCGGGCAGTGAGAGTTCCCGGGGCCCCAGGCTGGCTTGTGCACCATTGTTTTTAATTTTATTGTAGATTCCCATGCAGTTCAGTTAGGAGGGGGGGCAGATGAGAGGGAATATCCTGCACGCTGGTGCCCCCTGCTGGTCATATAGCCATTGTCTATATGCAACTGAAGCCCTCTCCAACGATTGGCTGACCTGCTCAGCTTTTGCTTGATTAATCACTGCAGACTAGATGTAACGTGTCTGTGCACTTCTTATTGGCTTATAAGCAGCCTGCAGGCTTTATAAAGCAGCAGAGGACTGTTTGGGAGTGAGTATTTCCCTCTTTGTGTGTTTGGTAAGTTTCAGAGCAGTTGGGGACAGGCTCTTGGGGGTGGCAGCTCCAGGGCTTGACTACGCTCACATATGGTGTTACATGCTGGTTCTGGGGCCCCGGGCAGTAAAAGTTCCCGGGGCCCCAGGCTGGCTTGTGCACTATTGTTTTTAATTATCACAATGTATGGCGACAATATTTTATTTGGAAATAAAGGTGCATTTTTTCCGTTTTGCATCTATCACTATTTACAAGTTTAAAATAAAAAAAATATAGAAATATATCATCTTTTCATTGATATTTAAAAAGTTTAGACCCTTAGGTAAATATTTACATGTTTTTTTTATTGTAATGTTTTTTTTTTTTTATATTAAACATTTTATTTGGGTAGTTTAGGGAGGGTGGGATGTAAACAATAGGTTTATAATGTAAATGTGTGTTGATTTTTCTTTTTTTTTTCTTTTAGTTGTGGTATTACTTTTTGGCCACAAAATGGCGGCCATGAGTTTGTTTACATGACGTCACTCTAAGCGTAACAAACGCTTAGAGCGACGCATGGGGGAGGTAACAGCCAAAAAAGGCGCAGCTTCCGAGAGAAGCTGTCGCTTTTTCAGCGAGGGAGAGGAATCAGTGATCGGGCACCATAGCCCGATTCACTGATTGCCTGGCTAACGAACCGGGGCCGGGAGCGTGCGCGATCGGCCGCGGGAGCGCGCGGTAGCGCGCATGGTTCCTGGACGTAGTTTCTACGTCCAGGAACCAAAATAGGTCAAGGACCAGAGCCTTTTTTTCCATTCAGACCACTGCAGCTTTCACGGTTTATTGCTCGGTCATACAGCCTACCACCTAAATGAATTTTACCTCCTTTTCTTGTCACTAATTCAGCTTTCTTTTGGTGCTATTTGATTGTTTTAGTTTTTATTATATTCATCAAAAAAGACATGAATTTTGTCAAAAAAATGACTTTTTTAACTTTCTGTGCTGACATTTTTCAAATAAAGTAAAATTTCCTATACATTTGAGTGCAAAAGTTATTCTGCTACATGTCTTTGATAAAAAAAAAAAACATTCAGTGTATATTTATTGGATTGGGTAAAAGTTATAGCGTTTACAAACTATGGTGCAAAAGGGGAATTTTCCCATTTTATAGCATCTCTGACTTTTCTGACCATCTGTCATGTTTCATGAGGTGCTAAAATTCCTGGATAGTATAAATACCCCCCAAATTACCCCATTTTGGAAAGAAGACATCCCAAAGTATTCAGTGAGTGGCATGGTGAGTTCATAGAAGATTTTATTTTTTGTCACAAGTTAGTGGAAAATAACGCTTTGTGACAAAAAGAAAAAAAAAAGTTTTCATTTCTTCTAACTTGCGACAAAAAAAAAATGAAATCTGCCACGGACTTACTATGCTCCTCTCTGAATACCTTGAAGTGTCTACTTTCCAAAATGGGGTCATTTGTGGGGTGTGTTCACTGTCCTGGCATTTTGGGGGGTGCCTAATTGCAAGCACCCCTGTAAAGCCTAAAGATGCTCATTGGACTTTGGGCCCCTTAGCGCAGTTAGGCTGCAAAAAAGTGCCACACATGTGGTATTGCCGTACTCAGGAGACATAGTATAATGTGTTTTGGGGTGTATTTTACACATACCCATGCTGGGTGGGAGAAATATCTCTGTAAATGACAATCTTTTGATTTTTTTTTTACACACAATTGTCTATTTACAGATATATTTCTCCCACTCAGCAAGGGTATGTGTAAAAATACACCCCAAAACACATTATACTACTTCTCCTGAGTACGGCGATACCACATGTGTGGCACTTTTTTGCACCCTAACTGCGCTAAGGGGCCCAAAGTCCAATGAGTACCTTTAGGATTTCACAGGTCATTTTGCGACATTTGGTTTCAAGACTACTCCTCACGGTTTAGGGCCCCTAAAATGCCAGGGCAGTATAGGAACCCCACAAATGACCCCATTTTAGAAAGAAGACACCCCAAGGTATTCCGTTAGGAGTATGGTGAGTTCATAGAAGATTTTATTTTTGTCACAAGTTAGCGGAAATTGATTTTAATTGTTTTTTTTCACAAAGTGTCATTTTCCGCTAACTTGTGCCACACGTGGTACCATCGTACTCAGAGAAGTAGTATAATGTATTTTGGGGTGTATTTTTACACATACAGATGCTGGGTGGGAGAAATATCTCTGTAAATGACAATTTATTGATTTTTTTTTTACACACAATTGTCCATTTACAGAGAGATTTCTCACACCCAGCATGGGTATGTATAAAAGTACACCCCAAAACACATTATACTACTTATTCTGAGTACGGCGATACCATATGTGTGACACTTTTTTGCAACCTAGGTGCGCTAAGGGGCCTAACATCCTATTCACAGGTCATTTTGAGGCATTTGGATTCTAGACTACTCATCACGGTTTAGAGCCCCTAAAATGCCAGGGCAGTATAGGAACCCTACAAGTGACCCCATTTTAGAAAGAAGACACCCCAAGGTATTCTGTTAGGAGTATGGTGAGTTACTTGTGGGGATCCTATACTGCCCTGGCATTTTAGGGGCCCTAAACCGTGAGAAGTAGTCTTGAACCCAAATGTCTCAAAATGACCTGTGAAATCCTAAAGGTACTCATTGGACTTTGGGCCCCTTAGCAGAGTTAGGGTGCAAAAAAGTGTCACACATGTGGTATCGCCGTACTCAGGAGAAGTAGTATAATGTGTTTTATGGTGTATTTTTACATATAACCATGCTGGGTGGGAGAAATATCTCTGTAAATGACACATTTTTTATTTTTTTTACACACAATTGTCCATTTACTGAGAGATTTCTCCCACCCAGCATGGGTATGTGTAAAAATACACCACAAAACACATTATACTACTTCTCCTGAGTACGGCGATACCACATGTGTGACACTTTTTTGCCGCCTAGGTGTGCTAAGGGGCCCAACGTCCTATTCATTTTGAGGCATTTGTTTTCTAGACTACTCCTCACGGTTTAGGGCCCCTAAAATGCCAGGGCAGTATAGGAACCCCACAAGTGACCCCATTTTAGAAAGAAGACACCCCAAGGTATTCCGTTAGGTGTATGGTGAGTTCATAGAAGATTTTATTTTTTATCAAAAGTTAGTGAAAAATGACACTTTGTGAAAAAAACAATAAAAATCAATTTCCGCTAACTTTTTACAAAAAATAAAATCTTCTATGAACTCGTCATACACCTAACAGAATACCTTGGGGTGTCTTTTTTCTAAAATGGGGTCACTTGTGGGGTTCCTATACTGCCCTGGCATTTTACGGGCCCAAAACCGTGAGTAGTCTGGAAACCAAATTTCTCAAAATGACTGTTCAGGGGTATAAGCATCTGCAAATTTTGATGACAGGTGGTCTATGAGGGGGCAAATTTTGTGGAACCGGTCATAAGCAGGGTGGCCTCTTAGATGACAGGTTGTATTGGGCCTGATCTGATGGATAGGAGTGCTAGGGGGGTGACAGGAGGTGATTGATGGGTGTCTCAGGGGGTGGTTAGAGGGGAAAATAGATGCAATCAATGCACTGGGGAGGTGATCGGAAGGGGGTCTGAGGGGGGTCTGAGGGTTTGGCCGAGTGATCAAGAGCCCACACGGGGCAAATTAGGGCCTGATCTGATGGGTAGGTGTGCTAGGGGGTGACAGGAGGTGATTGATGGGTGTCTCAAGGTGTGATTAGAGGGGGGAAAAAGATGCAAGCAATGCACTGGCGAGGTGATCAGGGCTGGGGTCTGAGGGCGTTCTGAGGGTGTGGGCGGGTGATTGGGTGCCCTAGGGGCAGATAGGGGTGTAATCTGATGGTTATCAGTGACGGGCTGATTGATGGGTGATCAGTGGGTGATTAGATGGCAGAACAGATGTAAACAATGCACTTTGGAGGTGATCTGAGGGTAGGTCTGGGGCAATCTGATGGTGTGGGTGGGTGATCAGATTGCCCGCAAGGGGCAGGTTAGGGGCTGATTGATGGGTGGCAGTGACAGGGGGTGATTGATGGGTGGCAGTGACAGGGGGTGATTGATGGGTGATTGATAGGTGATTGACAGGTGATTGACAGGTGATCAGTGGGTTATTACAGGGAAGAACAGATGTAAATAATGCACTGGTGAATTGATAAGGGGGGGTCTGAGGGCAATCTGAGCGTGTGGGGCGGGTGATTGGGTGCCCGCAAGGGGCAGATTAGGGTCTTATCTGATGGGTAACAGTGACAGGTGGTGATAGGGGGTGATTGATGGGTAATTAGTGGGTGTTTAGAGGAGAGAACAGATGTAAACACTGCACTTGGGAGGTGATCTGATGTCGGATCTGCGGGCGATCTATTGGTGTGGGTGGGTGATCAGATTGCCCGCAAGGGGCAGATTAGGGGCTGATTGATGGGTGGCAGTGACAGGGGGTGATTGATGGGTGGCAGTGACAGGGGGTGATTGATGGGTGGCAGTGACAGGGGGTGATTGATAGGTGATTGACAGGTGATTGAAAGGTGCTCAGTGGGTTATTACAGGGAAGAACAGATGTAAATAATGCACTGGCGAAATGATAAGGGGGGGGTCTGAGGGCAATCTGAGCGTGTGGACGGGTGATTGTGTGCCCGCAAGGGGCAGATTAGGGTCTAATCTGATGGGTAACAGTGACAGGTGGTGATAAGGGGTGATTGTTGGGTGATTGATGGGTAATTAGTGGGTGTTTAGAGGAGAGAACAGATGTAAACACTGCACTTGGGAGGTGATCTGATGTCGGATCTGCGGGCAATCTATTGGTGTGGGTGGGTGATCAGATTGCCCGCAAGAGGCAGGTTAGGGGCTGATTGATGGGTGGCAGTGACGGGGTGATTGACAGGTGATTGACAGGTGATCAGTGGGTTATTACAGGGGGGATTGAGGCATACAGTACACAGGGGGGGGGGGGGGGGGTCGGGGGGTCTGGGGAGAATCTGAGGGGTGGGGGGGTGATCAGGAGGGAGCAGGGGGCAGTTTAGGGGTAAAAAAAAAATAGCATTGACAGAAAGTGACAGGGAGTGTTTGATGGGTGATTAGGGGGTGATTAGGGGGTGATTGGGTGCTAACAGTGGTCTGGGGGGTGGGCAGGGGGGGGTATGAGGGGTGCTGTGGGCGATCAGGGGGCAGGGGGGGGAAATTAGTGTGCTTGGGTGCAGACTAGGGTGGCTGCAGCCTGCCCTGGCGGTCCCTCAGACACTGGGACCACCAGGGCAGGAGGCAGCCTGTATAATAGGCTTTGTATACATTACAAAGCCTATTATACATACGGGAAGCGGTGATCCGGGTGCTAGTAACCCGTCGGCGCTTCCGAACGGCCGGCGGGTTACAGCGCGAGGGGGGCAGAGCCAGTCGCCGGCGGCTGATCGCGTCACAAATGACGCGATCGCCGCCTAACCACGCCCGCCCCCGCCGATGGGCGTATTGCGGTCGTTTAGGCCGGACTTTGCCGCCGCCCATCGGCTGAGGGCGGTCCTGAAGTGGTTAAACAATTATTGCACACTTTCTGCAAATCCAATAAACTTCATTTCACTTCTCAAATATCATTGTGTGATATATTTAACTGACATTTTTTATCGTAACAACCAATGATTTATACAGGAAAATCATGATGATTAACAAGGTTGCCCAAACTTTCGCATCCTACTGTATATATATATATATATATATATATATATATATATATATATATATATATATATATATATATATACATATACATACATGTTTGTATGATCATACAGGCACTGCAGCAGTTCTGCTACTGTGTTGTGCATTCACATATTGCATGTATAAAATACTCCTCTACAATCTTCACAATGAACACACCATTTTAGCCTAACTTCAGTGCAGTATTTATAATGCATATATTTCTAAACAAGCCATCTGCTGAGCAAATTAAATAATAAATTGCACAAAAGATGCTAGCACAAATCTAAATGGATATCATGAAATTATATATACGTTGCACAAACAACTCTTCACCTTTCATGGTTCTTTTGCTTCCAATGTTCAGAGTATGTTTTTATTCAGTTGAAAGCTTTTTTTCTTGTGTGTCCTATTTTCAGAAACAAGAAAAATGAATGTGCAATTAGAAAATAATGTTTCTATGCCAAGTAAGTGATTTGATAAAAAGAAGCTCTTTCCTGTTATTACTAATGAATTTCCAAGTATACATCAGTCCACCAAAGCAAGTAAAAAAACACTGATCAGTACACAGGCACAGCCTCAAAGGCAGATTTATTTGTATGCATTTTTTGCACAGAAATTTTTGCAATTAATTTTTAATTGACAATCATTACTGGGATGCAGGTTTCAGCGATTTGCCGTCATTATAGGCAGCCTCTGATCACGGCAAATTGGCAAAACCGGTCAGGGTCAGACAAGAGAGTGGGCATCTCACATTGTGGGCCCTGTGTAAAAGGGACCCGATCAATCTATAAGCGCATTATAAGCACTGACAATGCCAATCAGAAATGATCATAAAAATCTTGAGATGCCCACTACCTTATCCGACCCTGACCGGTTTCCCCAATTTGCCAAAACCGGTCAGGAATGGACTAGATAGTGGGCATCTCAAGGTTTTTATGATCATTTTATAATAACTTGTGATTTGCACTGTCGGTGCTTTTAATGCGCTTATAGATTGATCGGATCCCTGTTGCAGAGGATCCGCATGTGAGTGCTTGCTTTTATCTTTCTGTGTGAAAAATGTATGAATAAATCTGCTTTTGAGGCTGTGCCTGTGTACTGAACAGTGCTTTTTTTTTACTTGCTATGGTGATGGTCTTACTTACAGCTTGTTATATACCTCATAAAGAAGACTAGTGTTATGTGGATTGCACTGAGATTACTGGAATTACGTGTGCTATCTATTGCTGGAATAGATCATTTTGGCTGTAGCATCTCCCTCTGTGGCATCTATTGGGAAGCACGTCTACTTTTGATTTGTTACTAAAGGCTTGTACACACACGTCAGATTTTTGCAAAAGACCAGTCGTTTGGATGTCAAATCGGGCGTGTGTGCTGGTCTGTGATTCAGCTGATAAGACTGGACTTGAACGATCCGCCAAGCGGATCGCTCAAGCCCAGTCTTATCAGCTGAATGACGGACTGTACACACGCCCGATTTGACGTCCAAATGACCGGACGTTCAAACGTCCAAACGACGGGTCGTTTGCGAAAATCCGACGCGTGTACGAGCCTTTATTCATTTTTTTGTTAAAGGGGCACTATGGCGAAAAATTGGAAAATGTAAAATATGTGCAAACATATACAAATTAGAAGTACGTCTTTTCCAGAGTAAAATGAGCCATACATTACTCTTCTCCTATGTTGCTGTCACTTACAGTAGGCAGTAGAAATCTGACAGAAGCGACAGGTTTTGGACTATTCCATCTCTTCATAGGGGATTCTCAGGGATTTATTTATTTTCAGAAGCACTTAGCGAATGGCAGTTGCTCTGTCCAACTGCCAAAAAACTATGTAGCGAGCAGGGAAGCTGGCCAGCATCATTGTTTAAATCATTTTTAGGGAATAGCTTTATAAAGAATAAAAGCCTTGCTGAGAATCCCCTATGAAGAGATGGTCTAGGCCAAAACCTGTCACTTCTGTCCGATTTCTACTACCTACTGTAAGTGACAGGGACATAGGAGAAAAGTAATTTATGGCTCATTTTACTCTGGAAAAAATTTACTTCTTATTTGTCTATGTTTGTACATACCATATTTCACATTTTACAATTTTTTGCTATAGTGCCCCTTTAAAGGCAAAAAGGCTTATTTACATCTGCTCTACAAGTGAACTGTTAATTTACTTAGCCTCAGAAATGCTGGGAAGGCTATAAAGGTGGGTGTCACTAGTGCCTCCTTGTATAATTTTTCTTGCACCACAACATCTCAGCAGCTAGCTAAAAGAGACCTTTAGGCCTGGAACCCACTGAAAACCGCAAACGCAAAACGCAACCGCTAGCGTTTTGCCTGAGCGGTTTGCAAGCGGATTCATGCGCGTTTTTGGTCGTGTTTTGCAACATTGTATTTTTTTCCCCAGCGGGTGCCTAGCGTTTTGCGTTTTGCGTTTTTATCCTGATTGGTCCTGTGAATTATTTTTCATTTTGTTACAGTGTGCTGAACCGCAAAACGCTAGCAAAACCGCTCAGTTTAGGTTTTGCTGAGCGTTTCCGCTAGCGGTTCAATACTTTACATTGAAGCGCTAACGCTCCCAAAATGCTGCATGTCCTGCGTTTGCGTTTCTGAGAAACGCAAACGCTCCTGTGGAAGTTGCCCCATCCATTAACATTAGCCCAGCGTTTTGGCAAACTGCTAGCGTATCGCAGTGCTGCCAAAACGCTGCCAAAAGCGCTCCTGTGGGTTCCAGCCCTAAGGGCTTGTTCACACCTAGGGCGTTTTTGCCCTGTTTTTCAAGCGCCAGCGATTATGAACTTCGCCCTAAAAAGCTTGTGCAATGATTCCCTATGAGAGTGTTCTCATCTGAGCAGTTCGTTTGTGATCCGCTCAGCAAAGCGCTGCGTGTACCATTTTCTGAGCATTTTTGCTCAATAGAAGGTATATGGAAATCGCAAAGCGCTTGAAAAAGTGCTTTGTATAGAGATTTCCCCAACGCTTTGATGAATAAATACATTGTATTTATTCATTACCGGGTCAAAAAGTTCACTTCCTGACTTGCATCAGAAAGTGAAAAAAGCTGAATCGACCTGCAAAAGAAAAGCGCTTTAAAAAAATCTGCGGCGCACGCCCGAGCGCCGGGAGGGGATAAAATTGCCCACCAAATTGCAAATCGCTGGCGTCAGTTTTAGATGTGAACAAAGCCTTAGTGAGAAGGAAATGGAGGCCGCCATATTTATTTCTTTTTATACAATGCTGCCCTGGTGATCATCTCGAATATTTTTTCCATAGACTCTGAACATGCAAGTCAGGTGTTTGACTGCATTTTGACTGAATTAGCCACATGCTTGTTTCAGGAGTGTGATTTAGACACTACTGCTGCATGAAAGATCAGCAGGATGCCAGGCAACTGGAATTGTTTAACCACTTCACACTCCTGGGTTTATACCCCTTAAGATTCCTGACAGTTTTGGTGTTTTGGATGTGTCACTACTAATACAGTAATAACTTTTTTTTTATATGCCATCAAAGTAATACATATATTGAGGTAATGTATTGCTACTGGTGGGGCGAGCAGAGTGACCTGAGGCAGGCGGCAGCAGCAGCTCCACAGATTGTAAATCGATTTCATGTTGCGTGCAGTGTATGGGCAGCCGTTAGATCACTCTCTGATCAGATTCGATCAGAGAGGGATCTATCTGTTGGTTGATCTGGTGGTGATCGACTAGTGTATGGCTGCCTTTAGTCCATATGCTATTCAATTTTCCAATCTCATGTACAGTTTCTAATCTATCTATCTATACTGTGGCCTTTTCAAAATGCAGTGCAGAGTATCTTGAGCTTATGAGTTGTTGACAACATGCTACCTTGTTTTTTTTACTCATGTCTTCTTTAGCACAGAAATAAATCCATTAATGTTCTAAAGTATAGCTCTTTTGACCTTCAGTAGAAAGCCTTCTGGAGAAAAAGCCAATTACCAATTACATCCTCCCCCCCATAGAAGAAATTCCCTGTCATCACCATAATGTTTCCTCTTGCCATCATCTTTACTATGTTTTGTAAAATAATGATCTGATAGGAATGGGATTTGCATGGTCCCCTGTGCTTATATGACATTTCTTTCAGGATCCAGAAAAACACTAAGTTAATTGACTTGCCTCAAAATAACTATGGTGGGAGCAATAGGTTTGGAAAAGTCAATGAGATGCATATAATTCGGAGTTGATAAAGGATTATGTAAATTGTGTATGCAAATGTATGCAGATTGAAAATGGACCAATCAAATTCCAGCTTTGTGGAATTTGATTTGTCAATTTTAAAACTGCATACATTTGCATAGACAATTTGCCACTCATTGACATTCCTAATTAGACTGTGAGCCCCTTAGATAGAGCCCAACATATTGTATGCAGGCATGCTTTTCCCTGTGCCTATTTTTGGCCCTGGGGCTCTTCCATACAAATGAACTGTGACATGAACTCTAAAAAGAGCATGGCTGGACCACACATCTCCAGGAATGTTGCCTGGAATTTATTTCACACTACATATTTCTGCTACACAGACAGCTCAGTACCACAAAC
Source organism: Hyperolius riggenbachi (assembly GCF_040937935.1). Classification (NCBI taxonomy): domain Eukaryota; kingdom Metazoa; phylum Chordata; class Amphibia; order Anura; family Hyperoliidae; genus Hyperolius; species Hyperolius riggenbachi. Next base: position 247,329,139 of record NC_090650.1, read on the forward strand.
AGCCCAGCACTCACCTGCCTGTGTCAAAACGGGTGGGAAATGATGCCGCTTTTAACAATGGAGAACCACATGACTTGCTCTGTATATTCTGTAAAGTGCAGGGATATTCTGTAAAGTAACTAGAGGAGGGTGCGGTGCCTGCAATTGCAGGGGGGCGCAGAACTGTGTGTGTGGAGGGGGGCAGCAAGGGGGTACAAAGGGGTCCAGAGATGTGGGGGCCCCAACAACTAACCTTCCTGTCCTCTGATACAGAGGGCTAGTCTTCAGATCTGGTGTTTCTGTGGCTACAGTTGTTATGGGTGTGAAGATCATGATGGCCACACTTGTTTTATCCTTGTGAGATTGGCCCAAAGACCGTGAAGATCACCAAGTGGAGGCAAGGGAAGGGGTGTGAACATTGGGGGGGCATCAAAGTTTTGCTGGGGGGCCCCATGAATGATAGTTACGCCACTGGTAAAGTGCTATAACAGGTTTGCACTAAATGCAGATAATAAACACTCCAGATACCTGGAGAATAATACATATGATGGATTTAGATGTGCAGAAAGGATTATGTATGCTTTTGTTTCATTCAGTATCTGAAACTATTTTTTTCTCTCTCTCTCAGCTGCACCAAATGGCTATTGTATAGTATGACATTCTAAGTTTTGAAGATGCTTTACATTTGAAAATGTGCAAAACACTGCAAGAGTTTCAAGCAATGGTCCATGAAGGTTCTCCTGAGCTAGAGAATACAAGGCCGGTTCAAGGTCCAATGGGGCATCGGGGCAATGGTAACCTGGGGTTAAGCGTGATGACATGCACCGGTCACAAGGCAGGCAGCAGGAAGAACACTAGGATCATTAACAAGCGGAACAGCATGCTGGCCGCTGGGACAGGTGAGATGCCAATGCTGCTATTGCTCAGGGGCCCGGGGAGCATGTAAGAGTTAAGGGGGGAGGTTGGGGGATTGGGAGCAACTGCCACCCTTGCCTTAATGGAAACGGTAGCCATGAGAGAACATCAGGCATCTTGCCAGCCTTGTATTTTTGGATATATTTTAAAAATTGTCTGCAGTTAGGTAAATGTATTGTAGGTGGTTTTATTGTAGGTCAGTGAATACACCCATCTTAAAATTATTGTAACAAAACAACCCAATTTCAACACACATGCATGCATGTACCTGGAGGAGTTATTGCAAGTTGGGCTTCTGGTCATTGTACTGCATTGCTGGAGCACATTTTCTAGTCATTGTGAGCAGCCTGCAGATATTGTGCTTCACCCAATCACTGGGGAAAGCTGCATGAAGCCCTATTCAATTGCACAGAGCTGATCACACATGGTGATGTGCAGAAAGCTGTAGTCCTCTGCACGGTGTGACATTGTCACAGGCTTTTTTGCAACATGGGCCACACTGAGAGGGCCTTTTGTGTCCCATCAGCTCAGTAAATCAGGCTGACTAGACCATTTCCATTAAAGTGCACAATCTGCTTTTTCTCTAGATCTTGGAATTTTGTACAGGCAGCCTGTGGTCATGTTCAGAGCTGCATCATCCACAAGACAAATCTAGGCAGTTGCCTATAGCCTGGGGAGAGTCTAGGGGCCTGGTGGATGCTATCCCCCACCAAATATTACTAAAAAGCCAGATGATCATCAACTTTGGGCAAAAACTGCTTTCTTGCCTAGGACCCCATTTCATCTCAGTCATTTTCTGGTCATGTTCATATTCTGCTTTCTTGGTACGTGGAAAGATGGCATTCATCTCGCTTAGAAAATTAATCAAATTAATCAGCACTTGAAATTGGTATTTTTTTATTGGCAATTACCTGTGTGGCCTCCTCTTTTGTTTGCAGGGACATGTTCTGTTGTATGTCAGTGCCACAGCTGGGACCACAGTGTATGGAGACTTTGATCCTTCTTCTGAGATTTCAGACATCTGCCAGAAATATGGACTGTAGATGCATGTTGATGTAAGGTTCTTTAGAGATTAAAAGACTTAATGGAATTAAAATTGCAGTGAGCAGTATATGAATGGAGATATATGGAGAGGAAGTGGTTCTTTGAACATGTGTATATTGTAATTCAATCCCTTTCATGGTCGAGTCAATTTCAAATATGCCCTTTTTGTGGCAAATTTTGAAAAGACTCTTCTAAAGACTGACCATGACAAATTATTGAGGGTGAGGCACTGAGTATAAAATGATAAAAGCTTGTATGGGCAGAGGGAGAACATTCGTCTTAGGAAGGTCATTTTGTGCTGTCTGTGCAGACAGAGAACATGAGCCTTAGCCCTCTCCTGAACGTATTTCTTGCCACATGATTTAATGCCATATATTCATGTTTTCTTAAACCATGGAACTTGAAATTGATTTAACTTCTACTATACAGGAAGCCTGGGGAGGAGGACTGCTGCTGTCAAATAAGCACCAGTTCAAGCTTGATGGCATTGAAAGGTGTGATGAATGAGGAAAAAAAAATCTACCTGTTTGTAAAGGGTTCTGCTTTAATAATTTAAAATAAGACCAATTTTACATGCTATGCTCTCTGGGATGGTTTAATGCCTTTCTTCTGCCCAAAGAGCTCTGGGAACTCTTCTATAGATGTTTAATATATAGATTTTCACTGAACGATGCATACAGATTAAATGCATACACGCTGCCACTCTATAAAATGATCTTACTTTAAACTCATTTTAACCGTAAAATCTAACGTGTGCAAGTGAATTCTGAATGGCTAATTTGCAGAAGGAGCATGAAATGTCCATGGAATCTTCACCTTCCATTAATGTTTGATTTTTATGAACTTCACGGCTGAACTTGATATAGCTGAAGCTGTAGTTTATTGCTTTATAGATGCTCTCACATAATGAAGTCCAATTTATAGGAAAAAAGTAGGTTTGGTTTGCTGACACTTGTCTTGACAAGCAATGATGCACTTTCCCAGATTCATGCACTTTCCCAGCTTCGCTGCTGAGGGCTTTATACATTTACCATCAAGAGGACTAACATGACTAGAATTTTTTTCCCCTTTGCCTTATGTTTGGGGCAAAGCTAATACTGCGGATGCAATCACCACATTGCATTGCCACTATTAGAAATGGCCCCTTGGGTAGCTAGTGTGTGTGGGATTTACACAGTTAGTGTGTGCTGGGGAGGGGAGGGGGGGGTTAAGGGTTAGGTAGGTAGTTTGTGCAGGGGAGGAATAAGGGTTAGGCACTAAGTAGGTAGCTAGTTTATGTGTGTGTGTGTGTGTGGGGGGGGGGGGGAAGGGTTAGGCAGGTTATGTGTGTGTGTGGGGGGGGGAAGGGCTAGGCATTAGGTAGGTAGTTTATGCAGGGGGGGGGTTTAAGGGTTAGGTAAATAGTTTATGTGTGGGGGGGGGGGGGTGTTAGGGGTTAGGCTTCGGGGGTTAGGCTTGGCCATAGTAACATTTGATTGGACTACCTGAAAAGAAAATATACAAGTAAAATTTGATTGAACTACCTGAAAAGAAAATATACAACATGTAAACTGTTGAGAGGCCAGAGGGAAGATTTCAAAAGTGCATGGGAGTGGCTGTAAAGACTAAGGCTCGGTTCCCACTTGCAGTCGATGCAAAACTGGATGGTAAGTGCCTTGCTCCCTCGCATGGCTGTGCATTCGTCTGCCCGGTCCCTTGATCACGGTCGCTGATACTACCCGGTTCCACCGCTGCTGACTCCCTCCCAGAACTCCCAAATAAAAAGACTTTAAGATGGAAGGAGCATGGGGCTTCTGGGGCTCTCCATGGGATTACAATAGATCAATCCCCCTTAGTAACGGACAATTTTCATTGGTCCACCATGAACCAATGAAAGTCCTCCCTGTTGTTGAGGATTTCCATTAGTCTTTTGCAACCCATGGGTATTCCTATGCTTCTTCTGGGCACCAGTCTGTTTATGAGGACCAGACGGAGGAGTCAGCAGCAGCGGAACAGAGGGACATGTGAGTATTTACATGATGGTGGCGACTGAAGTGGATGCAGCGATCAGCCTACAGAGAATGGATACTGTACACTCTCATAGGCTTTCCTTGCTTATGCTTACCCGTCTAGTCCAAAAAAAATGCAGCAAGTTTGGAGAGTGTTTATTGGCTGGGGAGGATTACATTTGCCAACCAGCTACGGATAAGCAAGCCTGTACTGCTATCTGCTGTGAAAAAACATGTTTTTACACATAGAGAATACTTGGTAATGCCTTCAAATGTTCTTTTATGTACCTAAGAGTAGTTGGTGAAATTTTAGTTTTGGTAGTATAATCCTCTTTAACTACTTCCGTACCAGCAGTCTCTGCCCCCTTAAGAACCAGAGACTGCTGGCACAGTACAACAGCGCTGTGTGAGCAGGTCAGGAGCCGCTTTAATTGGCTCCTGGCACTATCAATCAATGGAAGCCAATGGGATTGGCTTACAGTGATGACAGGGTCAGGATCCAATGAATTCGGCTCCTGACTGGCTCATACAGCACTGCCGTCATATAGACGGCAGGGTGAATGATCTGTGGCGGGAGACAGTGGCGCAATCAGCGTGAGCGGTGGGAATGCGCGGTGACCATTGTTGAAATCTACGTCCTGTCAGATCCGCACAGCCACAAGCAGGACGTAGATTTAAACTTTTCAACTGCTTCGGTCCGGAACTCGTTAACAGTACAAAACCAAGTTGTTGAATTGTAATGACTAGACCTGTGTTTACATAAGATAGGTGAGACTTCAAGCTAAATCCACTTCTCTAATCAACTCTGTCAAAAAAGACATCTGGACCATACACACAATAGATTGAACTTGGCCAAGGTGGCATTTTGGGTCTGTCTCCAAAGAGAATCTTGTGTGTGTATTGGTGTGTGTCCTCCGAGGTCGCTTAAAGGGGAACTGAAGAGAGAGGTATATGGAGGCTGTCATGTTTATTTCCTTTTAGACAATACCAGTTGCCTGGCAGCCCTGCTGATCCTCTGCCTCTAATACTATTAGCCATAGCCCCTGAACAAGCATGCAGCAGATCAGGTGTTTCAGTGGTTCAGACTTATAAGTCTGATCTGACAAGACTAGCTGCATGCTTGTTTCTGGTTTTAATCAGATACTACTGCAGAGAAATAGACCAGCAGGGCTTCCAGGCAACTGGTATTGATTAAAAGGAAATAAACATGACAGCCTCCATATACCTCTCTCTTCAGTTCCCCTTTAAAGATTTGGCACACCAAAAAGGCCTCTGCATTTTCTCTGGGTTTTGCAATTTTGGTTTTCATGATTTTGTATGCATTTTTCATGCATTTGCTTTTTCAATATTCGCTTTACAATGGAGGAAAATACAGTATCGTATTTACTTTGTAAAAAGGTTGCATGCATTTTTTTATGTGCTATGCATACACTATGGGTAAAGATCCAACATTTTGTGCATTTTTAAAGTGTTACATTGCAAATCGTAGATTACTGCGATTCATAATGTAATTGTTATTTGAAATTTCTTGTATAATTCAAACAATCATTGTGAGTAAAGCAGAAGGTGGCCATATTTCTTGCGAGCAAACCTCTCAGACTTTTAAACTTAGCCTGGGTTTGTTTAAAAATTGTACACAGATTTGACACAAACAACATTATGGTGTGTTATAGTCTGCCTCTTGCAATGGTTTGCAGGGGAGTTGAACTTCATGTTCTCAGTCACTGACAGACCAAACTGATACTGTTTTCCTCCCAGGGACATGGTTTGGCATGCAGAGAGAAACTACAGGGGAGGACAAAAAAGTAAGGTACAGACATTGTTTGTTTTCTGTGCTGTCAATACCGGTCTCTTGCTTCAGGCTGCTGTATAATCTCCCCTGGAGCTTCTCTCTGCGTGCCCAGCCCTGTCCCCAGCAAGAGTACAGCAACAGGCCTGTCACTGAGAGGACATGGAGTTAAAGGGAACCTTAACTGAACGGGGGGTAAAGAGTTTCACTTACCTGGGGCTTTTACCAGCCCCCTGCAGCAGTCCTGTGCCCTCGGTGCCGCTCTGGAATCCTCTGGTCCCCGCTGTCACTTAGTTTCGTTTTTGACGACTCACCAGTCGCCGGCCGCGATGCGTATTATTGGACGCATTCACCAAAGCAATTAGCGCTATTGCGGACCGCAACGCATACAAAAATACGCGTTGCCATATTCCGCACGCGTAGATATGCGGCAACGCGTATTTTTGTACGCGTTGCGGTCCGCAATAGCGCTAATTGCATTGGTGAATGCGTCCAATAATACGCATGGCGGCCGGCGACTGGTGAGTCGTCAAAAACGAAACTAAGTGACAGCGGGGGACCAGAGGATTCCAGAGCGGCGCCGAGGGCACAGGACTTCTGCAGGGGGGTGGTAATAGCCCCAGGTAAGTGAAACTCTTTACCCCCCGTTCAGTTAAGGTTTCCTTTAAACTGCCCTGCACTTGTTATGGTAGAAAATATGACAGCAGAAGCAGTCTGCAATAGCTTTGCTTTGTTTAAAGGAGCACTATGGCAAAAATTAGGATACTGGGATAACCCTGATAGCATGTATCTAATATTGGGAGCATCAGGTACTAGGCAGTATTATTTTTTAAATGTCTGCTTGAAAGGTTTTAGACAGCATATGCATAAAATCTGCCAGTCCTTCCCCTCTGCTGACTCGGGATGTGCTGTAACATCTGATTTCTACTCTTCTCTCTCCCTGCTGGAGCAGTAAGGGGCATTGGGACGCAGCCTGCTCAGCAAGATAAACAACTTGTTTACACTGATTTTACATTGGGCTTGGATCCTTCTGCTCCCAGTGCTATGATCTTCCCCTGAGCTCTCGCTGACTGGCCTGCATCTCTGTACAGCTTCAGCAGGATGAGAGGAGAGGAGAAATCGACTGTTACAGCACAGCCAATCAGCAGAGGGGATAGTACACGTCCTATAGCTTGGAAAGTGACGGGTACGATCTCTACATATGATCTCTTTAACCTTCAAAGCCCACATTAAAAAAAAAAGAAAAAAGAAAATGTTCAGTAGCCAATGATCCTAATATTACATAGTAATAGAGTATATGCCACCAGGGTTATCCTAGTAGCCTAATTTTTGCTATAGTACCCCCTTACGTTTTACAATTTATTATGATAGTTTTATAATATGTATATTATATATCCAAAAGTTATAGGATATCTGCCTTTAAGAATAGGATGTCATTAAAGTTTATTTGTGTAAAGGCAACATGACGCAAGAGGTATATGGAGGCTGCCATATTTATTTCTCTTTAAACCATACCGGTTGACTGTGAATCAGGTGATTTTGACACCAGCCATATGGCACCTGAGTTGCGTGTCGCTGCTGTAGTAATACTATAGTGCGTGCCCAGAACAAGGGTAAGTCGGAGTTCTGGCAATCACCGGGCCCCAAATTACTTCTCCTTCTGAGTTGCTACAACTTGGAGGGGGAATCATTTTTTTCAACGCTGGGAATTTCAGTGGCAGCAGGGTGAGCCATCATTTGGCTCACTCTGTGCCCAACTGACCAGCAGTGTAACCATACATACATATTGCCTGGCATCCTGATGTTTTTTAGCTGCAGTTGTGTCTGAATCTATCTACCCAGTCAGATTTTTGTAAGGTACACCTAATCTACATGCTTGTTCAGGGTCTATGACTAAACATATTAGAGGCAGTGGATCAGCAGGACATCCAGGCAATTCGAATTATTCAAAAGGAAATTAATATGGTAGCCTCCATATCACTCTCACTTCAGGTTGCCTTTAAAGAGGATCAGAGACAAAGAAAGTACAGCGCTGATACTTACCTGGGGCTTCCTCCCGCCCCATAAACACGTCTAAGTCCAACGCTATCCTCCCGCGGTCTGATTAGGGGTGTGGCAGGGGCGTGTCTTACGTGTCCCTCTTTCTCATCTCAAAAAGTTGGAAGGTATGCCCAGGGCCGGGCCGACACATAGGCTGGAGAGGCTGGAGCCTCGGGGCGGAGCTTACTGCAGTGTGGGTGGGGCACAAGGAGCAGGTCTGTGTTGTGCCTGGCTTGCCGCCCAGCACTCCCCCGCTGTGTTTATGCTGCGTTCAGTCACCACTTTACTGGCTGCAATGCTGGCTGGCTGATGGGGAAGACGAGAGGAGCAGATCAATCAGCTGTCTGCTGCAGTGCTGCTCGCTGTCCCCAGCCTCTCCTGTGTGCGTAGAGAGGAGAGCGCCCCTCCCCTCCTGTCTTCTCCTCTGTCACTGGGGGCGGGGCTGAGCAAAGAGAAACCCGGGCAATTCAAGAATGAAGGAGACGGAAGACAGGTAGCTATGCGGGGGAAGGGGGGGGGGGGGGGAGAGGCTCTGTGAGGAAGGGGGAGAAGTGTTCACAGCAGAGCATGCAGCAGAGATTCTGCTCACATGCAGCACACACTGCCTGTTACTGATGGATCTATTTCCACCCTTATGCTGCTGCTGCCACGAGTGTACATGAGACACTCATAGCTGGGAGCTCTCTATCTCTCTCTCTCTCTCCCCTTCTTGCCTGTCCCTGAAGCTGCTGCATTACTATGTGGGGGTTTCTAGATAGATAACAGGAATAACTGCAGCATTATAGGCCAGAGCTGGGCTGTGTGTCAGGTCTGTGATGTTTCTGGCTTCTATGTCAACATCTATGCCTCTTTCCTCTCTCTCCCATTCCCTATCACTCTCCATTCCTCTCTTCTCATTCTATATCTCCCCTTAACCCCCCCCCCCCCCCTCCTGTCTCTAAATGTTCTACCCCTCTCTGCCTCTAGCCTATCTTTCCTTTCCTCAAATATCTCCCTCTCCAGATGCATCCCATCAGTGCTTGCCTTTTAAAGTGGACCTGAACTCTTGCACACGACAAAAGGAAAATATAGAGAAATGAACCCTGTATGTATTTAGAGAGCAAAGCTTGTAATTCCCCATTATCTGTGACTAATACAAAGTTGTAATTTGATCTATTCCCTGTGCCACCTGATTGCCATGGCAGATAAGGCATATAAGCTCATTTGAAAGCACAGGATATTATCAATATGTCTGCTTCCATGAAAGCAGGAAGTAGAAACAGTGCAGATTTATTGCAGGATTTGTATCAGATTTGTATTAGCTGCAGCAAAGAGGTTTTTCTTTAAAGGTTCTTATGCTGTTGCCTATCTTTTAGTGCAGAGAGGACGTTCAGGTCCGCTTTAAAGCGGTCATTACTGATACACTTAGATACACTTAGTACATAGTCATGCCACTGACTGTCCTCAGAGGGGCTCACAATCTAATTATACCATAGTCTAATATCCTACCATATTATTATTATGTATTTATATAGCACTGACACCTTCTGTAGCACTTTACAGAGTACATAGCCATGTCACTGACTCCTCAGAGGAGCTCACACTCTAATCCTACCATAGTCATAGTGTAATGTCCTACCATATTATTATTATGTATTTATATAGCACTGACATCCTCTGCAGCACATTACAGAGTACATAGTCATGTCACTGACTGTCCTCAGAGGAGCTCACAATCTAATCCCTACCATAGTCATAGTCTAATGCTAATGTCCTACCATATTATTATTATGTATTTATATAGCACTGACATCTCCTGCAGCACATTACAGAGTACATAGTCATGTCACTGACTGTCCTCAGAGGAGCTCACAATCTAATCCTACCATAGTCATAGTCTAATGCTAATGTCCTACCATATTATTATTATGTATTTATATAGCACACACTAGATCTTTAATCAACAGCTGAATGCATTATTCTCCTCCTTACCCCACCAGCTAGAAGTCATTACATTGTGTTCCTTCTTCCCCTTCCCCACAGCAACAGCACTCATCACTTTAGCTGTAGCCAAGAGATGTGTCTGTATAAGCTTGTTGTCACCCTGGGAATTGGATTCTGGTCCCTACAAGAGACAGTTATAGTTTGTGTGTATACTTTTAGACTCAGGGGGGGCAGTTAATAAAAGTGGGCCCTGGGTACTGGAAAGTAGAAATCCAGCCCCGTACCATGGGCATCATGCGATGCCCTTGACAACCCCTTTACTGCGGAGATGGACGGGGGGGGGGGGGGGGCGCACTTGGGCAGCTCAGCCTCTGTTGATGGTGGACCTTGTCCCGGCCCTGGGTATGCCCTAAGCTCTTCTTAGTATAAGTAGCCCCCCTCCCTCCCCTTTAGGACTTTGCATTGTTGTCAGTGAGCTCTCCAAGACTCACAGACCACAGATCACCGATGACCAGAGAGAGAGAGAGGGAGTACATGTGCCTGTGCAACACATCTCTCCCATACGGGAAGTGAACCAATTTCGTCACTTTCGCATTTGAAGTGCTCCGTGCCTGTGGAGGCAGGGGTGTGATGTGACATCAAGCCCGGTTTTTTGCATAAGCTTTTGCTGGGTGATTACTCTAGGTGCAATACAGTGGGTTGCAAAAGTATTCGGCCCCTTGAAGTTTTCCATATTTTGTCACATTACTGCCACAAACATGCATCAATTTTATTGGAATTCCACGTGAAAGACCAATACAAAGTGGTGTACATGTGAGAAGTGGATCAAAAATCATACATCATTCCAAACATTTTTTTTTACAAATAAATAACTGCAAAGTGGGGTGTGCGTAATTATTCGGCCCCCTGAGTCAATACTTTGTAGAACCCCATATGCTGCAATTACAGCTGCCAGTCTTTTAGGGTATGTCTCTACCAGCTTTGCACATCTAGAGACTGAAATCCTTGCCCATTCTTCTCTGCAAAACAGCTCCAGCTCAGTCAGATTAGATGGACAGCGTTTGTGAACAGCAGTTTTCAGATCTTGCCACAGATTCTCGATTGGATTTAGATCTGGACTTTGACTGGGCCATTCTAACACATAGATATGTTTTGTTTTAAACCATTCCATTGTTGCCCTGGCTTTATGTTTAGGGTCATTTTCCTGCTGGAAGGTGAACCTCCGCCCCAGTCTCAAGTCTTTTGCAGTCTCCAAGAGGTTTTCTTCCAAGTTTGCCCTGTATTTATCTTATCAATTATCTATATCTTCCCATCAACTCTGACCAGCTTCCCTGTCCCTGCTGAAGAGATGCACCCCCCGAGCATGATGCTGCCACCACCATATTTGACAGTGGGGATGGTGTGTTCAGAGTGATGTGCAGTGTTAGTTTTCCGCCACACATAGCGTTTTGCATTTTGGCCAAAAAGTTCCATTTTGGTCTCATCTGACCAGAGCACGTTCTTCCACATGGTTGCTGTGGCCCCCACATGGCTTGTGGCAAACTGCAAATGGGACTTCTTATGCTTTCTGTAAACCACGCCTTTCTTCTTGCCACTCTTCCACAAAGGCCAACTTTGTACAGTGCATGACTAATAGTTGTCCTATAGACAGAGTCTCCCACCTGAGCTGTAGATCTCTGCAGCTTGTCCAGAGTCACCATGGGCCTCTTGACTGCATTTCTGATAAGCGCTCTCCATGTTTGGCCTGTGAATTTAGGTGGATGGCCTTGTCTTGGTAGGTTTACAGTTGTGCCATACTCCTTCAATTTCTGAATAATCGCTTGAACAGTGCTCCGTGGGATGTTCAAGGCTATGGAAATCTTTTTGTAGCCTAAGCCTGCTTTAAATTTATCAATAACTTGATCCCTGACCTGTCTTGTGTGTTCTTTGGACTTCACGGTGTTGTTGCTCCCAATATTCTCTTAGACAACCTCTGAGGCCCTCACAGAGCAGCTGTATTTGTACTGACATTAGAATACACACAGGTGCACTCTATTTAGTCATTAGCACTTATCAGGCAATGTCTATAGGCAACTGACTGCACTCAGATCAAAGGGGGCCGAATTATTATGTACACACCACTTTGCAGTTATTTATTTGTAAAACATGTGTGGAATCATGTATGATTTTCATTCCACTTCTCACATTTACACCACTTTGTGTTGGTCTTTCATGTGGAATTCCAATAAAATTGATTTATGTTTGTGGCAGTAATATGACAAAATGTGGAAAACTTTAAGGGGGCCGAATACTTTTGCAACCCACTGTATATATGTCACTACCTCTGAAACATCTTACAGTGAGTGCTCACTGCCAGGAACATTGCTTTTATTAGTGATTTTAATTGTCTTTGTCATGATGCAATACTAACATGGTGACAATTAAAATGTTGTGTACTTCGAGACCCCTTCGATTTTTTCCCAATACGTTTATATGGATAAAGTAGCAGGTCGTTTTTGCTATAGTGGTCCTTCAGGCTCCATGCACAAGTTTGTGTCCGTTTTCTCCTCAGGTTATTCTTATGAAAGTGTGTAGTGCATTTCAATGCAAAACTATTCCACAGGCCCTTGCAGTCAATATGCTAAACATCATTGAATACGCTGAGAAACGGAAATTACAACTGACATAGTTATGTGACCAATTTGATGCGTGTCAGGTGCATGGAGCCTTGGACTTGGATTTTCTTATTAAAACTGGACAAAAAAATGCATGCTTAATACAGACAGAAGACAACACTAAAAACACCTGATAAAAATACTGTGAACGTAAAATAGGATGAATGTACAGTATGTGAACCATACAATGACACCAGACGTTTTAAACTACTTGATGTTTTGTATTTAGACTTTTGTCTTTTTCTATTTAACAGCACCATCTAGTGTTGGCATATATGTATTATCAATACAGTACATTTGATAGCCTTTTTGTAAGTACTACATACAGTATATTAGTTGTTTAAAATCCCTGTTGCATTTCTGCTCCTGTAGTTACATTTTAATTTTACAGTGTTTTGCTTCTTCAAAATTTGTTTGTCCACCTTCTATAATAACATAAGGTTCCAAATCCAGGCAAGATTTAGAATCCAACGGCAAAGTGGATTTCATTTACAGGGATTGATATCTGTAAAAGATCTAACTAATTCAGCAAGGCCTGGAGAAAAGCTACATACACACGTTAAATAAGTGGCCTGTAGGACTCACAACACAATTCTTAGGGCGACAGTTTCATGCAGAAGTGAATACCGCCGCTTCTTTTGGCTACAGGCAAGAAACGTATTCAGTTACTATGAGGTGGAAAGGAGGGATGGCTGCATGGTGGATCATCCGGATCTTTAAGCGACCTCCGGGGGCATATGTACACATGCGAAATACTCCACTGAATGAGTATGAGTAAGAAAAAGGTGTCTGCAAAAAAGGGTGCTGGATGTAGCTGCAGATCAGATGAGAGCTGTTGCAGAGAAGCAGGGGCTTCCCCAATGAGCAGCGGCGATGGGAGCCACAAATCAGATCAGGAAGCAGTGTCTCTTTCTGTGAGATCAATCGCTATTTATCTGGCGCAAATCGTAGCCGTAGACTGTAATAGTAGTTTATGAGGAGCTTCTTTTGTATTTATGACGTCGTGCAATAAAGATTTGTCAATTTGGACTATGATGAATAGGTGTAAGTGGCCAATTGTTTGTCTAGAAAGTTTTTACTGTAATAGTAGTGGCCAGGATTTGCAGCTTTTAGTGGTTATAACGGGCACCTCTGGCACCCGCTATTTTATTGGGCCCTTTTTACTGCTAATGACCACTAATCACACTAATTAATAGAGTGAAAGGCAGCACTCTTTTCATCTGCTTCATCCTGAAAAGATGAATGTATTTGTCCTGAATGAATTTAATCTACACGTCCAAGAAAGGTCCACACACCACACTTGCAGGAACTATTTTATTGCTCCATTGATTGTTCCCCAATGATCGTTTTGGGGGCCACTCAGGGTCCCATTTATCAAGGCACAATAATGATCGTAATAATAATGATTGTATCTTGGCAAAGGAGACCTCGAGTGGCTCCGAAACGAATGTTGGGGAACAATTTGTTTTTGGTAATGGAGCAATAAAATAGTTCCTGCAAGAGTGGTTCTTGTGGATTGACTACTGCTATATGGTCCAGCATCCACCAATAATCAGTACGTTGGTGAGCGACCTTTTTGACTGAATGAATTCTACATTTGCCAAAAGCTTTACTGTCTAAGGTTGCAAATGTAACTGAGTTATATTAGATCATAATGTGGAAGATAGGCCAGAAATATAAATTGAATTTTAACAGAAATTGTGATCACAAAGATCACAATTTCGGAATCATCAAAGCAGCAATTTCCGTAATCATTTCTGCATGGGGAAGTTTGAAGAAGCGGCTTACCCCAAGTGCGGCCTGCAGCATCACAGTGTTGGATACTTGGATATACATTCCGCATGAGTCCAATGATGTCTGTCCTCTCTCACTATCTGCTGGGTCTTGAGCACGGCATACTTCCTGGCTTCTGTATGTCACATGACTGCAGAGGCGAAGTGGATAGATGGGCATGGCTGGACTCGTGCTGGAAGGTATGTCAAGCACTGCTGCAGCTTGGGGCACAGAGAGAGACACAGAGCGGGCACAGAGAAACAAAAGGGGCACAGAGCGGGCACAGAGATAGACCCAGAGGGAGCACAGAGAGACAAAAGAGTTGCGAAGAGAGTGTCAAAGGGGGCATAGAGAGAGACACGGAGGAAACAGACAAAGGGGGCACAAAGAGACAAAAGGGGCACAAAGAGACAAAAGGGGCACAAAGAGAGACACAGAGGGTGCACAAAGAGAGACGGGGACAGAGAGGCACAGAGGAGGAACAAAGCTTGATTTAAAGGAAATCGTGAACCGAATCAAAATTTCAGACAGTCATGGTATTGGATTGGGATCAGTGATTTTTTTTCTCAGAGTTGATACATAGGATTTGCCCTATTTTTGGTAGACAGAAGCGAGCACAATAGGAAGATGAGAAGGAGACTTTTCCGGAAGACCAGTCTACATGCGAGTTGTGTGCTTGCAACCAGGGCATACCAAAGATGACTGGGAAGAGTAGTGAAGGCAATAAGTATTCCTGGTCAGGTATCAGGTATTCCTGATGTTCATTATTGATGGAAATCAATAGTGGTAGAGTTTCTTGAGTAATAGGCCGAGAACCAGTGGTGGACCCATTGGCTAACTGAATGAGTAATAATGTGTGCTTCTTTTTCCGAATTGGTAGATCAAGTTGCTGGGCCAGGTTGGTATCAATGAAACAAGAGCATGCTCCAGAGTCAATGATGGCCTTAAAGGAGACCAGAGGCGAAAATAAAGTAATGAAATAAACTATTGTTTCCTTCTCATAAAAATAACTTTTTAAGATAGTCCACATTTTTATTTTATGTTTAAATCTACTTTTTAAGTTTTAACTGTTTTATTGTTTTTGCTCAATGACGCATTCATTGAAGTATGCCAGAGCTAAAATCCATGAACTATTGACCCCTTTTATCTCTTTCCTGCTCTCAGAAGCCATTTTCTGCTAGGAAAGTGGTTTTATAGTTGGAATTTCTTATCAGTGAGGGTCACACTGCAGTCTCTTCCTGTCTGAGTCAAGACTGAGTCAGCCACTTACATAATAAAGGTTTGCACAAAATTGGCCGTATACACCTAATACTTCTCAGTTGTAAAAGTGATTCTTTATTGAACATACAACACTGCCGGTAAACACCTTCCACGACCATACTACAGACAGTAATAAAACCTATTTCTGCACAGAAATTGAAACATAAAAACCAAGGAGCCAACCCACATATCCCCTAGTCCAATGCTCTAGGCTTGTGTGCATGGGGTCCGTCAAATGACTGTCTGCTCCATGCACGCAAGCCCAGCCCACCCACAACTCACACACCGCCTTGCACCATGCACACAGCAGCTGCCTCCCCCTAATAGTCCACCGCTGTAGTGTCCACTGTCTGTAGTTTGGTCGTGGAAGGTGTTTACCGGCAGTGTTGTATGTTCAATAAAGAATCACTTTTACAACTGAGAAGTATTAGGTGTATATGGCCAATTTTGTGTAAACCTTTATTATGTAATTTTACTGGCTACACTCATTCACCAGTTGTGCATATATCAATTAAAGTGAGTATTTTGAGCATAGATGTTGCAGCTTCATGTCAAAATATCCAAGTTTTGATCAGCCACTTACATACCTGATATGTAACTCTTTTAGGCAGAGAAAAAAAAAGGAACACAGCCTAGTTATTTGTGTACTAGGCACTATACATACCCATGTCTATCTCATCATGTCACATGTCACTTTGGGTATCCTGTAACTGTGATCATCCCTCCTGGACCCTGCAAAGACACATGTAAGGGGACATGAGCTGAAGTACCAAACAAAGAAGAAGTGGATGCAATATCTAGGCAATCAGACTTACTGACAGTTCTCATGGGACAGGAATTGCAGAAAGGTCTTAAATTGGTCCCTGTCATCTCGCCAAATCATCAAAACGTCATCCATAAACCTCAGCCAACTTCCTATGGCATGAAAATAGGGATTCGCCTCCATGAAAATGCACTTTTCCTCCCACCCTGCCAAAAAAATATGGGCATAGGTGGGTGCCACAGATGTCCCATCACCACGCCTGAGGCCTGTCTGTACCAACGGTCCTGAAACAAAAAGGCATTGTGAGAAATAATGAAATATAAACAATCACCAATAAATGTAGCCCATTGTTCAGCTTTGCCACTTCTGACCAAAAACTTCTTCACCACCTACACTCCTAAACTTTGTGGAATGTGGGTATATAGGCTTTCTACGTCTATAGAGACCAGTCTATACCCCTCTCTCCATTCCATATCCAGTAACTTTTTAAGGATATCCAAAGTGTCAGCCAGGAATGAGGGGATTTTCTCCAAAAGTGGTCTCAAAAGGTATTCCGAGTACTTGAACAATGGTTCAGTCAATGACCCCCTGGCTGACACAATTGGATGGCCTGGAGGCCTTTTAAGGTTTTTATGAACCTTGGGTGAAAAACACCATACCGGCTTACTTGGGAGCCACAATTCAGCAGTGGTGTGGTGGTACAGAGCGGCATGAAGTCATCGGGGGCAGCACTTAATTTTAAAGTGGACCTGAACTCCTGCACAGGACAGAACAATAATAAGGCAATGTACCCTGCATGGAGAGAGTTGAGGCTGTCTAATCCCCCCTCTGGACCTGGATCGCACAGGACAGGAGGCATACAGAGAAATGCACCATGTATCGAGAGAGCTGAGCCTCTCTAATCCCCCCTCTGGACCTGGATTGCACAGGACAGGAGGTAAACATAGAAAAATGTACACTGCTTGGAGAGAGCTGTGCCTGTCCAATCCCCCCTCATTTGTCTCTAATTACAAGCCATAATCTGATCTCTCCCCTGTGTCACCTGACTGCCATGGCAGAGATAGGCAGATAAGCTCATTTGAAAGCAAAGGATGTTTTGTGTTCTAGTTTTTTTATTATACGCGGGGATATGTACAAGATCTTTACTCTGACATATTTTGGTGAGTTATGACTTAAGAATTGGAGGCCTAAAATTCTTGAAAAAAAATGTACCACTTTTAGACCCATAAATCCAGAAAGAAATGAACCTCCAGGGAGGTTAATGTATACAACTTCACAGTGGTTCCATAGCATGTCCCAGCTTTGAAGGTTCCTTGTTTTACTGATAAGGACTGCAGCAACTGAGATGGTCCCACTGATGGTGCACCTATCCTTACCAGTGTGGGTGCTACACTAAAAGGCACACTACAGTGGTTATGACTTGGTTTTATTGCTGTCATTCCAGATTAACAACCTGGGCTTATATTAGAATGTTTGGATTCACTGGGAGAGAAAGTGTGTGTGTGTTGTGTTTTTGTTGGGAATATACTAAACACATACACACACACACAGTCACCCCTTAATAGCGGGAGCTTATAACACTTATGACAAATGACTACATAAAGTTCTGGTTAGTTAGGGTTAATTCAGCATGACATGGGAGATCGTAGGGCTGGATCACACTTGGGCTCTCTTCAGCGATTTTCTGAACGCTGGCAATCAGCAACGCGATGTTGTTAATGTATCCCTATGGGATTACTCTCACTGCAGTGTTTGTGATTTGCATAAATCACAAATGTGCTACATGCAGCGTTTTGAGGACTAGTGCAATGTGATTTTCATTCTCCTGAATGGGAATCACAAACAATCATGCCATAAAATCGTGTTCGCGATTTGCGTTCCAAGTGTGAACCAGCCCTTGTCCAGGATGCATTTTGTGAGAGTTACTTACTCTTACTAAGACTGCAGGCTGTAGCTCTCTTGACCCTGTGCCAGTAGAGTACATTTATTGAATAGTGTGAATTGTGCAGTCTGTCACACCCTGGGAAGATCAGAAAGTTTTGTGTGCATGCATGTGTTCACTTTTTAAATTGTAGAACCTGATATATCTGACTTGAAAGTCAGGGTCAAGGGTCAGGGTCAAGATGTTTGCTGGTTTGCTGACTGGGGTAGGTAAAGTAAAGACTAATTCTGCAAAGGAAACCTTAGCACTGGTGAAATGATCTAGTGTAAAAGCTGCAGACTATTTTGGAAGCTAACATCCTTAATTCTTTAAACCAAATTATATTTTTGCAACCTAGTTTTTTTTTGCTACAAGAGTTCCAGCTTGCATTTCAGTGTGTTTTAAAAAGGAGATGTCAGCCATACTATCTCAGAAAAAAACTCATAAATAAGTAAATAAGTAGATAAATACTTGCTCTACTTACATAACATATATATTGCACTGTCCACGTTTTGATTTTAGTGATTTTTCTACAGTAAAAAAAAGAGAAAATACGTCTTAGCATTTCCCAGTGTGGCTACTTTGAAGCCAAGTCTGATGTCATTTCCTCCCTTAGTCTCCTCTGCCTGATTTGCCTGCCCTTCACTATAGAAAGTGCATTGACTCAGCATGAGAAATATTGGCCAATCAGAGAGGAACCGAGGTGTGGGAGAGGAAAACAGGGTGGAAAGAAGCTTCAGCCAACCAGGCTGCATTAGTTAAGTCTGAGGGGAAGTACAGAAGCAAAAAAGGGCAACCCAGCATGCCCTGCAACTTCCTTTTTGTGTACCAAATAAGAGTCAGGTAAATTGGGAAATGATCATTTATGAACAAGAAATGTGATAGAGATTTTAACTTTTGGATTGCCTGGTTAGCATCCTTAATACTTGTGTACCAGATAAAAATAAAGAATTGATTTTTGATTTTATGCCCGACAGTTACTCTTTAAGTGCAGAGGGCTTTTAATTGTTTGCATGTATGATCTATCCCTTCAGCGCCTGCTGTTAACGTAAAATCCAAGTCCCAGCAGGATGAGCATGGCTAGCCTTGCTTGGGTACTCTTACTAAGTGGATTCCTTAAAACCAAAGGGTGAGGATGTGTATTCCATGTGAAAAAAAATGTATATATACAGCTTTGTTTCCCATGATGGTCACTTTTGATTATTATTAATCCAAAATCTCTCATGGGTATGAGAGGCGGTCAATGTCAGGTTTTTACTTCACAAATCAGCACTAATATTGTGGCTGTATATGTTCACAAAATGCGTTGCCTAGTGCAAATTCTCTTCATGTCATATCTATAGCTACGTCATCTCTGAGGTAAGTCATCTCTCATTTCTTCTATTTTAAGGATTTTAATGTATTTAATCCTTCCTGTGCAATTTCCCCTGTTGTCATGGATATCATGTTCCCACTTGAATTGTATATTGGTTTAATGTTCGAGTAAAATAATTGCATGAGTCTGCAAATGCTATAATTAATGATCAATTATGCATGTTGTTTAAATACCAAGCAATTTATAATTGACATCTCATGTAAACATTAATTTTTCATAAGTTGTGTGAGAAAACAACTAAATTATGAATGTCTACAGGATTGAAATCTGTATCAAAAGGTACTATTTAGTATGTTATTTTTAATCTTCAATTTATTTACTTTGAATTTTCAAATATACTACAGCATGAACTAGTTATAAAGCAAAAAAGACACAACTTTTAAAATATAAATTTCCAGTTAGACAAATGTAAATCATAAACTGAACATCATATCTGAATATAGACGTTTGTGAATAAACTACAATGTACACAGTGTTTATACTATAAAAGATATTGAGTCAAGCTTAAACAAAATGATAACTGACACTTTGGAAAATGCAGATGAGATGCTATGTATATGGTTTGACTGCTAATAGAGACAGAATAAAAGTATTTTCACAATATTTCTCTGAGTAGTAATCAGTATAAATTGTCAAAGTAAAAGTTTCAGCTTTCTTTTGTAATATTGTATTCATCTAGTTCATGCATATCCATTAGTAAAACTGATCCTTTTTGCTTTACTGGATTTTCCTAACATTTTTAAATAAGAGGGTCATCCAAGATGTAACATCCATTTGCATTTATCTGCCACAGAAGGTATTCTTTCAGTGTAATTGCACATTGCACCTGTCGTGTTAACAACTCTTCCTGCACAGCTTGTCACATGACCACATAATGCTGGTAACTGTTCAGCAGTATAAACATAAATACCCCAATATCTCCAATTCATAGCCAAGAGGTGTGAGGCTACAACAACACAGGGATTGAAACATCTGTAAAAAGATATGAACCGCTTCTGGACCTCGCTGATTGAAAGCTGAATCTAAATCTATTGGAGCTGTTATCATGCCAGGGCGTAGATCTCAATCGTGCCAGCATGCACGCCGCTAAAACTCGCCGATGTCCGCATCACTGTACCTGTGTGCTCTGCTTTCATGGTGACAGGCGAGCTTCCATATATTGGCAAAACTCCTGCTGTAAGCCAATCACAGCACTTAAAAGGAAACACGGACGGCTCTAGTCTTAAAGCGGCCAGAGCAGAGAAATCAAAAATGTAGTGGCCCTTATTTGATTAACTTTTTCTCCCGAGTTTACTTCTAGGAGATGACTTTTAATGTTCCCTTTAAAATAGCTTTTTAGCACTTGACAATTAAAAAAGTAGGTGAAAAAATGCTATCAAAACTGCTCAATTTGTTTTGCTTGCTGGTGGCTTAAAGAGGAACTCCAGTGAAAATAATGTAATAAAAAAGTGCTTAATTTTTACAATAATTATGTATACATGATTTAATCAGTGTTTGCTCATTGTAAAATCTTTCTTCTCCCCAATTTACATTCTGACATTTATCACATGGTGACATTTTTACTGCTGGCAGATGATGTCACTGGAAGGAGATGCTGCTTGCATTTTTGGCGATTGGAAACAGCTGTTATTTCCCACAATGCAACAAGGCTCTCACAGTGTGATGTCAGTTTCTCAGTGCTGTGGGGCACTGACATCACCCTATGGGAAGGGTTTCACCACAAAATCAGCCATATAGAGCCCCCTGATGATCCGTTTGAGAGAAGGAATACATTTCTCATGGGAAAGGGGGTATCAGATACTGATTGGCATGAAGTTTAACTCTTGGTTATGGTTTCTCTTTAAAGGGCATTTTATTGACAGGATGTGAAAATATTACCTAGGAGAAAACTGGGGAGAAAAAGTGAGTTAGAGTTGAATAAGGGCCAGTGTGTCAATGTAAAATAAATAAAATGTTTCCTTATTTAATTAAATGAAAATGGCTGTTACTTTCCAGATGACCATCATATTTGCCAAAGGCTGATATCATTTTTAAATGTATGCCCTTCAATGGACATGATTAACCACTTTACCCCCCGCGGTACGGATTTCTCCGTCCCTTTTTCCACCCTGTTACCACCAAGGGACGGAGAAATCCGTACCTGACGCCGCTCCCGCCGCTGTCCGCGCTCCCGCTTGCTCGTCCGCGGGTGCTCGTGCACGCCGCCGCCCGGTCGCCTGGAGATCAATGAGCGGGAAAAACCTTTCCCGTTCGTTGATCTAAGCTCCCCGCAATGATCAGCTGCTTCTACAAGAAGCAGCGCGATCATTGTGAAAAAAAAAGTTGCCCAGCCTCCCTGAACTTCCTGCAAGCGTACTTTCTGTACGCTTGCAGGTCGCATAAACAAAAACTCACTGTGGCCATCATGCAGCCAAATAGTAAAACTACACCCTAAAGCATTTTTCATATACAAATACATTACTTAAACATTAAAAATTAACTCATTGCCTCCCACACTCCCCAATTTATTTATTTTTTTGTAATAAAAAAAAAATACAATTAAAAAAAATACATAAATAGTTACTTTAGGGGCTGAACTTTTTAAATATTTATGTCAAGAGGGTATAACACTGTTACTTTATAAACTATGGGCTTGTGATTAGGGATGGACACAAAACCGAAAAAAATGCACCTTTATTTCCAAATAAAATATTGGCGCCAAACATTGAGATAGGGACATCATTTAAACGGTTTTATAACTGGGACAAAAGGGCAAATACATTTCATGGGTTTTAATTACAGTAGCATGCATTATTAAAAAACTATAAAGGCCGAAAACTGAAAAATAATAAATTTTTTCCTATTTTCCCATTAAAACACATTTAGAATAAAATAATTCTTGGCATAATGTCCCACCTAAAGAAAGCCTAATTGGTGGCGAAAAAAACAAGATATTGTTAATTTCATTGCGATAAGTAATGATAAAGTTATAGACGAATGAATGGAAGGAGCGCTGAAAGGTGAAAATTGCTCTGGTGCTCAAGGGATAAAACCCCTCAGTGGTGAAGTGGTTAAAGGATACCCGAAGTGACACATGACATGATGAGATAGACATGGGTATGTACAGTGCCTAGCACACAAACAACTATACTGTGTTCCTTTTTTTTCTTTCTCTGCTTGAAAGAGTTAAATATCAGGTATGTAAGTGGCTGACTCGGTCCTGACTCGAAGTGACTACAGTGTGACTCTCACTGATAAGAAATTCCCCTTTTTATCTCTTTCTTGCTCTGAGGCCATTTTCTGCTCGGAAAGTGTTTTATAGTTGGAATTTGTTATCAGTGAGGGTCACATTGTAGTCACTTCCTGTCAGGACTGAGTCAGCCACTTACATACCTGATATTTAACTCTTTCAGGCAGAGAAAAAAAAAAGGAACACAGCATAGTTATTTGTGTGCTAGGCACTGTACATACCCATGTCTATCTCATCATGTCACATGTCACTTCGGGTATCCTTTAACCACTTGAGGACTACAGTCTTTTTGCCCCTTAAGGACCAGAGCCTTTTTTCCATTCAGACCACTGCAGCTTTCACGGTTTATTGCTCCGTCATACAACCTACCACCTAAATGAATGTTACCTCCTTTTCTTGTCACCAAGGCCTGGTACACACCAGATGAGTTTTTCTGAGCGTTTTCAGTTTTTAAATCTGCTGCTAATGTTATCCTATGTGTCTGTGCACACTGGAGCAATGAGGTTTTGTAAAAAAAACCCATAGCATTACATTGGGAAGAGCTTTTGAAACCTCTAAAAGCTCTTCCCAATGTAATGCTGTTTTTTTTTTTTTACAAAACCTCATTGCTCCAGTGTGCATAGACACATAGAATAACATTAGCAGCAGATTTAAAAACTCAAAATGCTCAGAAAAACTCCTCTGTTGTGTGCACCAGGCCTAATACAGCTTTCTTTTTGGTGCTATTTGATTGCTGCTGCGAGTTTTAGTTTTTATTATATTCATCCAAAAAGACCAGAATTTTGTCAAAAAAATGATTTTTTTTTTTTACTTTCTGTGCTGACATTTTTCAAATAAAGTAAAATTTCTGTATACATTTTTGTCAAAATTTATTGTGCTACATGTCTTTGATAAAAAAAAACCTCATTCAGTGTATATTTATTGGTTTGGGTAAAAGTTATAGCGTTTACAAACTATGGTGACAAAAGTGAATTTTCCCATTGTGAAGCATCTCTGACTTTTCTGAGCACCTGTCAGGTTTCATGAGGTGCTAAAATTCCAGGATAGTATAAATACCCCCCAAATGACCCCATTTTGGAAAGAAGACATCCCAAAGTATTCACTGAGAGGCATGGTGAGTTCATAGAAGATTTTTTTTTTTCGACAAAAAAAAATGAAATCTGCCACAGACTCACTATGCTCCTTTCTGAATACCTTAAAGTGTCTACTTTCCAAAATGGGGTCATTTGTGGGGTGTGTTTACTGTCTTGGCATTTTGGGGGGTGCCTAATTGTAAGCACCCCTGTAAAGCCTAAAGGTGCTCATTGGACTTTGGGCCCCTTAGCGCAGTTAGGCTGAAAAAAAGTGCCACACATGTGGTATTGCCATACTCAGGAGAAGTAGTATAATGTGTTTGCGGTGTATTTTTACACATACTCATGCTGGGTGGGAGAAATATCTCTGTAAATGACAATTTTTGATTTTTTTTTACACACAATTGTCCATTTACAGAGATATTTCTCCCACCCAGCATGGGTATGTGTAAAAATACACCCCAAAACACATTATACTACTTCTCCTGAGTACGGCGATACCACATGTGTGGCACTTTTTTGCACCCTAACTGCGCTAAGAGGCCCAAAGTCCAATGAGTACCTTTAGGATTTCACAGGTCATCTTGCGACACTTGGTTTCAAGACTACTCCTCACGGTTTAGGGCCCCTAAAATGCCAGGGCAGTATAGGAACCCCACAAATGACCCCATTTTAGAAAGAAGACACCCAAAGGTATTCCGTTAGGAGTATGGTGAGTTCATAGAAGATTTTATTTTTTGTCACAAGTTAGCGGAAAATGACACGTTGTGAAAAAAAACGAAAAAAATCAATTTCCGCTAACGGAATACCTTGGGGTGTCTTCTTTCTAAAATGGGGTCATTTGTGGGGTTCCTATACTGCCCTGGCATTTTAGGGGCCCTAAACCATGAGGAGTAGTCTTGAAACCAAGTGTCGCAAGATGGCCCTAAACCGTGAGGAGTAGTCTTGAAACCAAATGTTGCAAAATGACCTGTGAAATCCTAAAGGTACTCATTGGACGTTGGGCCCCTTAGCGCAGTTAGGCTGAAAAAAAGTGCCACACATGTGGTACCGCCATACTCAGGAGAAGTAGTATAATGTGTTTTGTGGTGTGTTTTTACACATACCCATGCTGGGTGGGAGAAATATCTCTGTAAATGACAATTTTTTTATTTTTTTACACACAATTGTCCATTTACAGAGATATTTCTCCCACCCAGCATGGGTATGTGTAAAAATACACCCCAAAACACATTATAATATTTCTCCTGAGTACGGCGATACCAAATGTGTGACACTTTTTTGCAGCCTAGGTGCGCTAAGGGGCCCAACGTCCTATTCACAGGTCATTTTGAGGCATTTGTTTTCTAGACTACTCCTCACGGTTTAGGGCCCCTAAAATGCCAGGGCAGTATAGGAACCCCACAAGTGACACCATTTTAGAAAGAAGACACCCCAAGGTATTCCGTTAGGTGTATGGTGAGTTCATAGAAGATTTCATTTTTTGTCACAAGTTAGTGAAAACTGACACTTTGTGAAAAAAACAATAAAAATCTATTTCCACTAACTTCTGACAAAAAATAAAATCTTCTATGAACTCGTCATACACCTAACAGAATACCTTCTGTTTTTTTCGAAAATGGGGTCACTTGTGGGGTTCCTATACTGCCCTGGCATTTTAAGGGCCCAAAACCGTGAGTAGTCTTGAAACCAAATGTCTCAAAATGACTGTTCAGGGGTATAAGCATCTGCAAATTTTGATGACAGGTGGTCTATGAGGGGGCGAATTTTGTGGAAGCGGTCATAAGCAGGGTGGCCTCTTAGATGACAGGTTGTATTGGGCCTGATCTGATGGATAGGAGCGCTAGGGGGGTGACAGGAGGTGATTGATGGGTGTCTCAGGGAGTGGTTAGAGGGGAAAATAGATGCAATCAATGCACTGGGGAGGTGATCGGAAGGGGGTCTGAGGGGGATCTGAGGGTTTGGCCGAGTGATCAGGAGCCCACACGGGGCAAATTAGGGCCTGATCTGATGGGTAGGTGTGCTAGGGGGTGACAGGAGGTGATTGATGGGTGTCTCAAGGTGTGATTAGAGGGGAGAATAGATGCAAGCAATGCACTGGCGAGGTGATCAGGGCTGGGGTCTGAGGGCGTTCTGAGGGTGTGGGCGGGTGATTGGGTGCCCTAGGGGTAGATAGGGGTCTAATCTGATGGGTAGCAGTGACAGGTGGTGACAGGGGGTGATTGATGGGTGATCAGTGGGTGATTAGATGGCAGAACAGATGTAAACAATGCACTTTGGAGGTGATCTGAGGGTAGGTCTGCGGGCGATCTGATGGTGTGGGAGGATAATCAGATGTCCGTAAGAGGCAGGTTAGGTTCTGATTTGATGGGAGGCAGTGACAGGTGATTGACGGGTGAGTGACGGGTAAATGACAGGTGATTGACAGGTGATTGACAGGTGATTACAGGGGAGAATAGATGTATACAGTACACAGGGGGGGAGGTCTGGGGGGGGGGGGGGTCTGAGGTTGTTCTGAGGGTGTGGGCGGGTGATTGGGGGCCCTAGGGGCAGATAGGGGTCTGATCTGATTGCTAGCAGTGACAGGGGGTGATTGATGGGTGATTGATGGGTGATCAGTGGGTGATTAGATGGCAGAACAGTTGTAAACAATGCACTTTGGAGGTGATCTGAGGGTAGGTCTGTGGGCGATCTGATGGTGTGGGAGGGTGATCAGATGCCCGTAAGAGGCAGGTTAGGGTCTGATCTGATAAGTGGCAGTGACAGGTGGTGATTGACGGGTGATTGACGGGTGATTGACAGGTGAATGACAGGTGATTGACAGGTGATTACAGGGGAGGATAGATGTATACAGTACACAGGGGGGGGGGGGCTGGGGAGAATCTGAGAGTGTAGGGGTGATCAGGAGCCCCCAGGGGGCAGTTTTGGACTAATGAAAAACATAGCACTGACAGATAGTGACAGGGAGTGATTGATGGGTGATTAGGGGGGGTGATTGGGTGCAAACAGGGGTCTGAGGGGTGGGCAGGGGGGTCTGAGGGGTGCTGTGGGCAATCAGAGGGAAAGGGGGGGATCAGGGTGCTTACCTTTGTGGCTGCAGCCTGCCCTGGTGGTCCCTCGATCACTGGGACCACCAAGGCAGGAGGCAGCCTGTATAATACGCTTTGTATACATTACAAAGCGTATTATACACTTTGTAGCGGCGATCTGGGAGCCAGTAACCCGCCGGCGCTTCCGAACGGCCGGCGGGTTACATCGCGAGGGGGGGCGGAGCCTGATGACGGCGGCTGATCGCGTAATGAATGACGCGATCACCGCACAGCCACGCCTGCTGCCGCCGCCGATGGGCGTATTGCGGTCGTTTGGGGCCAGCCCTTGCCGCCGCCCATCGGCTTAAGGCGGTCGGCAAGTGGTTAAAGCAATTTTATTTTTAGTGGGTTTAGTAGAGTAGTTAAAGAGAACCTGTACTGAGTAAAAATATTTAAAATAAACACATGAGGTAACTTCAAATGAACATTATAGAGTTACCTTGCCATCAGTTCCTCTCAGAAGCTCACCATTTCCTTCTGACAATAATCCCTTCCAGTTCTGACAATATTTTGTCAGATCTGAAATATATCAATTGCTGTCAGTAAAATATCAGTTGCTGTCAGTTATAGTTGAGAGGAAAACTGATGTACCAGGTAAATGTCCATGTTTCCCTATGGCTCAAGTGGGCGATGTTACAGTTTAACTGTGTGCTGACCAGAAAGCTGTTGTGGATAATGGCTATTTTCAAAATGGAGGACTGAAAATTCCCTTGATCACAGTGAACAAACAGGACGCGGGAGAGGAGAAAGACACTGAGGAGTAGACTACATGGAAGGCAAGTATGACTTGTGTATGGTTATTTTGACTTTTAATTTTCAGTTCAGGTTTTCTTTAAGTAAGAGCCTTGCAATTGCCCCAGATGTTCAAGAAAGCTTTTTTGTAAGTATGGTAAACTTTTTCTTCTGTCATAATTGAAAACGTCATAATTGGAACACAAGGTGTGGAAAAATAATTTCCCTCGCTGGAAAAGCTTGTACAAATTTAACATTTTATTTGCATATTTAACTAGTGATCTGCACGTGCTCCAGGCTGATATACTCAAAGAGTATTTTTTACAAAAAAAGTGCATTTTTCACAAAACAAAGGAAAAGAGAGTGTGTTATAAGGAGAAGAAGACGAGTTAACCGAGAGAGAAAACAAATCCTCTTACCCTGTCAGTGTCGTGTAGAAAAAGTGTTTCATGCAGTATGGGAAGAATCATGTTTACTACTGGTGCTCAGGGGTAGAGTTTTTTTTTTATTTCCTTAGTTGAAGAGACACCCCTTTTTGATTTGCATATTTAACTAGTGATCTGCAAGTGCTCCAGGCTGATTTACTTAGCCTGGAGCTGATACCCACATTTATCCAGATAGCTTAAAGGGAAGGTTCAGGGAGGGTATTGAAAAAATAAAAATCAATTTCCACTTACCTGGGGCTTCCTCCAGCCCGTGGTAGGCAGGAGGTGCCCTCGCCGCCGCTCCGCAGGCTCCCGATGGGCGACCCGACCTGGCCAGGCCGGCGCAGTAGTTCAGCAGAACTACTGCGCCTGCGCAGTACAGCCTGGAGGACGTCCGATGACGTCAGCGCGCCTGCGTGGGACGCAGAAGTGCCGGGCCTTGGAGCGCAGAAGAGCCCGACCTGGCAGCCGGCCTGGCCAGGTCGAGTCGGCCACCGGAGACCACCGGGAGCCTGCGGAGCGGCGGCGAGGGCACCTCCTGCCTGCCACGGGCTGGAGGAAGCCCCAGGTAAGTGGAAATTGAGTTTTATTTTTTCAATACCCTCCCTGAACCTTCCCTTTAAGGCCCTGTTTTACACTGAAAATTGGTGCAAAATCACCACTATTTTGCCACAGTTCTGTTTACAATTCTCGTTTAGGGAGCAATTCTTGCTCCCTGAATGAGAATTGCAAACGCATTTGTAGAAAACCTTTGGCACAATTTTCAGTATGAAACAGACTGCTTTTTACACTGTGTTATTTTCTGCTATTTCTCTGCTCTCCACCAGGCTGCTACACCAATACTTCTGATTCTGTGCTGCTATTTCTCTGCTCTCTATTTCTCTTTTCTGCTATGTGATACTGTGTCTGATCCTCCTAATAAGTTATTATGCCTAGTGATAAAGTTTGCTTTATTTCATATAACAAAAGCAGTTAATAAAGATCAGCTGCTTCCCCTCCCTGTCACATTCCATGTCTTCTGAAGATAGCTGAGCAATCAAATTCGGTTGAATCTCTGGGGCCTAGTCTTCCAGAGCTGCTAGTACAATTTCTGCTCATCTCTGATGTTGATTTGATGTTGATGCAAAAAGACTAAGACCCAGTTCACATGGATGCTTACCGGGTGGTAAACAGCTGCCACGTTTGTTGCTAAGCACTTCTGTAACGTTTGCGGGTTTCTATCTCCGTGGTCAGCGCACAAGATGCGCGCTGACACAGCGGAAATCCTCCACAAGCGTAGAATTAGTTAGTACCCAGGTTAGGTGCAATGCACCGGTAGAGGGCAATTCCCACCAGCAGATGGAGCTGTGGAGTGCAGACCAGCACAGCCTCTGCACGACCACAGATGCCAGATGGGAATTGTACAGATAAAGGCAAAGTAGGGCATGATAGCCCTCCAAAAGAGAGAGCACAGAGACAGACTAAATGTGTGTTCCCCAATCTAGTCGCCACCCAGCGACGGCGGACACACATTCACAGAAACAAAGCGGGAACGCAATCACAAGAGAGAGGCGATTGCCAGAAGTGAAACAAGGCTGAATCAGAACAGAGCACGAGAGTAGCAAAGGCACAGCAAACAACAATGAGTTGATAAAGAAAATAACAAACGCTAGCTAAACGTGAACACCGCGCTCATTCGCAACAGCGAACGCGTTTCTGCACGATCAACGCGCGTTAGGCACCCAGTGATAAGCGTGCCACCTTAACTGACCAATGACACACAAACACGAAATAGAGAACGTGAACGCTTGCTAACGGTTACCTCACCGAGCCTACAGCAAGCGTTCGTGTGACGGATTGCGGAGAAACCGCCACTCGTTCTGGCAGTGAGGCGGCGGAATCCGCGCACAGAGCTGTGGTTTCCTCGCAGCAACATGCTTCTGGTTTGTCTGGACCTAGTAGTGCACACAGATGGAGAGCTACGTGCGCACGCGCCGCAAGACAGGCTCTTTATGCCAATAGGAGAAGGGTCAGCTGATCGAGGTGGTCAGCTGATCCCAGCTCAGCAGGTGATTGGTTGATGGGAGCTGTGCGGCGCTGTGGAGCGCTTTACTTTATA
This sequence comes from Hyperolius riggenbachi, assembly GCF_040937935.1. Classification (NCBI taxonomy): domain Eukaryota; kingdom Metazoa; phylum Chordata; class Amphibia; order Anura; family Hyperoliidae; genus Hyperolius; species Hyperolius riggenbachi. Next base: position 247,359,209 of record NC_090650.1, read on the forward strand.
TATCTCTTGCTGTTCAGTTGCTGCTTGTCTGGCGTTGCGATTACCTATGTGTTAGCACTCAGACCTTAGTCAGATCCTTCAGTGTGGTGGAACCAGGAGGACCTGGGAATCCACACTTAGCCAGTTCACTGTATTATTATCTGTGTTATTCTCTAGCATAGTTCCAGGGTGTAGAGACCACGGACCTCACACCCCAGACTAGGAATATTGTATCTCATCTGTGTTATTCCTTAGACCAGTTCCAGGGTGTAGAGACCACGGACCTCACACCCCAGACTAGGAATATTGTATATCATCTGTGTTATTCCTTAGACCAGTTCCAGGGTGTAGAGACCACGGACCTCACACCCCAGACTAGGAATATTGTATATCATCTGTGTTATTCCTTAGACCAGCCCCTGGGTGTGAGACCACGGACCTCACACTCAAGTCTAGGCACTATTGGATATCTGTTTATGAATTGTATCTCTCCTGACTTCTCTTCTGTTTTCTGATTCGGTACCTTCGCACATCTGATCTACTGTTGCCGACCCTGCCTTTTCCTGGTTACCGAATCTGTCTCCTGTCTCTGTACTTTATCTGCCTGTGTGTTGCCGACCCGGCCTGCCCGACCCTTCTGGCTGTCACCCAACCTTTGGGTGCTCAGTCCTCCTGCAGGGGTCCCCTGCTCCTCAGAGGGGGGCCCTGCTGCAAAACCAGTCGGGGACTCTCCCTCCTGGAGCCCTTGACTGCAGTAGAGTCTTTCTCTACTAATTGGACTACCTGCTACCCCGGTGGTTCAATTCCTACTGTTACACCAAACACTTACACGCTTCAGGTGTCTAGAGGTTAGTACTATATCTGTATTATTGGTGATTCTGCAGATCATCCATAATCAGGTATAGATCTGTATTCTTGGTGATACTGCAGATCACCAATAATCAGATTCTCTCTGGTTGCTGACACCTATCGTTACAGTTTGTATCAGACAAGACAGACAGACCATCGGGGCTGCCAGTAGCAACCGCTGCTCTTGCTAGCACCCCTAAGGCAGAGATACAGAAGGAGGCACTGCCACTACCACTAGGGCAAGTGTGATCCAGACAGATAAACAGAAGGGGCTACCAGTAGCAACCGCTGCTCTGGTTAACACCCCAAAGGCAGAGATACAGAAGGAGGCACTGCCACTACCATTAGGGCTAATGCAATGCAGACAGATGGAGCAGCCAGTAGCAACCGCAGCTCTGGCCTACACTTCCAGACAGACAGAACGATTCCCTGTTGACCGCCGCTGGCGACAAGGCAATCGAGACACAGAAGGAAGCACTGCCACTACCATTAGGGCTAATGCAATCCAGACAGATGAACAGAAGGGGCTACCAGTAGCAACCGCTGCTCTGGTTAGCACCCCCAGACAGACAGAACGATTTCCTGTCGACCGCCGCTGGCGACAGGACAATCGCAACAGAAAGACAGTACAGGCAAAACAGATAATACAATCGGATAAAAAGAAAATATTTAACAAACAGGCAGGGCTGACACTCTAGGAGTGTTTAGCAGTAACAAACCATTCAAATGACCAGCAAAAGATTCTGGGAGAACATGGTATTTATACTGCCAGCCTTCAAAGGAGGCAGCTAGGCAATCTGCATAACAAATATATGCAAATTCCTCAGCAGCAGAGCAGGTCTGAAACTTGCAAAGCAAAGACAGGTCTCTTTTCCAGAGACCTGCAGCCCTCAGACTTAAGGAATGGTCAAACAGCTGTCTGCCCGTGCAGCCAGCTGAGCGGATCATTACAACTTCCTATTCAAGTGAATAGGTAGCGTAGCTACCATCATTAACGCAATTACTGCATTTTTATACCTATCTATTAGCTTTTTAAGTGCATATAAAGTACAGCAATTCCCAATTCCTCAGTGTTCATAGCATAAACTGGCAGATCTCAGAGTTTTCTTACAGTCAATTGATCTATCCGAGTGTTGAAGATGAGCAAGAAAGGTTTGTACAGTTAATTACCAATCAGATAGTCAATGAATTGATATTTTCTGACTTGCATGGAAGTTGATCACAGATATATACAGGTTGGAATTTGGACAGCCAATTGCATTTATTGCTGGATTTAACTGGATTTAACTGACCCATTTACAATATACAATTTATGATATACGATTTGTATTGAATGTGCACAAGGATCAGAGAAATTCACCATCTCTGCTCATTCAGCAGGGCAGGAATTTCTGTATTCCTCAGTCGCTTTATGTAGTGAAATTCGAGTCGTCAGAACTGAAAATTCTTAGCTGTTTGCAAATGTAAAGACAATTTTAATAGAAAATAGTGAATTTAATTGAAGTTAAAGGCGTGTTTAGCTCTGGCTTATACTTATGCCGGTTTTATAATGAAAGTAGAATTTATCTTTAATAGGACCTAATTGTAAGTCATTTGCACCAGACAATAAAACTGCTATAACCAAAACCATCACTGCTGAAAAAAGGAGCCACTGGTTTCATGGAATGCCTTTGGCAACTTGGCAGCAGGCATGACCATCGACAGCCAACAGCAACAGGCCAGGATGACCAAACTACCTTGTTTAATTGGCTCATTTGCATCTAATAACTGCATTTCAGGATCCCTCCAAAATCAAATATTAATTTCAGTACAATTTTATGCTATTAGCTCCAAGCCTGGATATTGGCCAAGTGAGCAACATCATCACCTTTAAACCCCCAGAAAAACAGGTTTCAATTGAAAGAACTTTTAGTCTTTGGCATGAACATCTGGGATGAGCAGTACCAGCTTTGGATGCTTAGGCCCCATGGGTTCAGTAGAATTTCATTGCTCAGCTATCTTCAGAAGACATGGAATGAATAAAGCAAAGTTTGTAAGCAGGCATAACCTGTAACTTATCTGCTGCTTTGTCCTAACTGCATTTGAACACATTTAAAAATTAAAATTTAGAGATACAATAGGCAGAACGCATCTGCAACGCCATATCTGTCCTGCATGGTGCTGGGTACATAATTTAAGCATAGCTGAATTTGTGAAATGTGGTGCTGACTTTTTTCATCTGCATGTACCTTCTTAACCTCCCCCGTGTTGAATTTCCCTGCAATTTTATTAAGTGTATGCCTCTTTGTATCTGTTAACGTCTGTGTTTAGAGGTAATGCACCGCAAGCAGTGAGTTACCATAACGCAACATTTACAACGCAACATTAACGTCGCACTGTGAATGTCGCATAGGCTTACAGTGCGTTAACCAGTGTTATTGTAAAGTTTGCGGAATAATCTCCGTGATCAGCGCACAAGGCGTGCGCCGACACGGCGGAAATCCTCCACAAGCGTCTGAAGGGGGGAACCCAGCTTTGGTGCAAGCACCAGTAGAGGGCAATTCCCACCGGCAGATGGCGCTGTGGACTGCAGACGAGTACAACCGCTGCATGGCCACAGATGCCAGATGGGGATTGTACAGATCAAGACAATGCGGGGCTGAAGAGCCCTTAAAGAGAAAGAGCACAGGTACAGGATGAATGTGTGTTCACTAATCTAGTCGCGACCCTGCGACGGTGAACACACATCAGCAGAAACAAAAGTAGGAACGCGATCGCGAGAAATGCGATCGCCAGAAGTGACACAAGACCGATTAGAACAGAACATGAGAGGAGCAAAGGCACAGCAAAAAATACAATGAGAATGATAAAGAAAATAACAAACGCTAACTAAACGTGAACACCGCACTCAATCGCAACAGCGAACGCGTTTTCTGCGCGGTCTTCGCACGTTAAGCGCAACAGAGACAAGCACGCCTAACTATTCACCGACAGACAAACATGAAACAAAGAACGCGAGCGCTTGCTTAACGGTTACCTCACCGAGCCTACAGCAAGCGTTCGTATCAGACAAGACAGACAAACGGAAAACAGGAATACGAGAGGAAAGATCCACTGCTCTTTCTGTCAGAGCGAGTGCGATCCGAGCACAGGAACAAGAAAGCAGATCAGAAGGATCCACAGCCGCTACCGCTAGGGGCTAGTGCGATCCAAGCACGACAGACAGATGAGATAGCAGGGATCAACCGCTGCTCCAGCTATACTCCAAGAACAAAGATCAGAAGGATCCACAGCCGCTACCGCTAGAGGCTAGTGCGATCCAAACAAGATAAACAGAAGGGGCTACCAGTCGCAACCGCTGCTCTGGTTAGCACCCCCAACAGACAGAACGATTTCCTGACGCCCACCGACAGGACAATCGCAGCAGAGGGACAATACAGACAAAACTGATAAGCCTAACTGCACTAGGGAAGCTGCCTAGTGCAGTCCCAGGAATTACTCTAAGATAACTTTGACAAGAAATAGCATGGCTGACACTCTAGGAGTGTTTCAACAAACCCTGAAGGAATGACCAGCAAAGGACTCTGGGAAAAACATAGCTTCTTATACTGCCAGCCCACCAAGGAGGCAGCTATGTGATTTGCATAACCAATGTATGCAAATCCCTCAGCAGCAGAGCAGATCAGAAACTTGCAAAGAAAAGACAGGTCTCTCTTCCAGAGACCTGCAGCCCACAGACTAGAGGAATGGTCAAACAGCTGTCTGCCTGTGCAGCCAGCTGAGCGGATCATTATACAGTTATAATGACTTTATAATGCAGGACAATAACATTTTAATATTATTATTGATTTATAAAGCGCCAACATATTCCATGGTGTTGTACAAAGTAACATCCCACTGTGAATGCGCTCTTTGTTTATATTGTAAGCATTTTTGTGGACTGCTTGCAAGTTGTGCAATAATTGTTTAAACAAATTTTGTAGATCCTCCTTTTGCAGAAATTACAGCCTCTAAAAGCATACCTCAAGTGGCTCTGTTTGTGCTGTGGGCGGAGAAAAGGCTTCCTCTGCATCACTCTTGCATACAACATCTCCTTGTGTAAAGTGCGCCGAATGGTTAAATAATGCACAGTGACTCCATCTGCAGCAAGATAATGTATGTCTTTGGTGCTGGTTTGTGGGTTGACTTTGACTGCTCTCACCATTCGTCGCTTCTGTTTATCCGAGATTTTTCTTGGTCTGCCACTTCGAGCCTTAACTTGAACTTGAACTGAGCCTGTGGTCTTCCATTTCTTCAATATGTTCCTAACTGTGGAAATATACAGCTGAAATATCTGAGACAGCTTTCTGTATCCTTCCCCCTAACCATGATGGAGAACAATCTTTGTCTTCAGGTCATTTGAGAGTTGTTTTGAGACCTCCATGTTGCTACTCTTCAGAGAAAATTAAAAGAGCTGGTGTGCAGCGGATAAGCGGTGACAGCCTTAGCCCGTTGTTAAGGCTAAGGTCACTAGTATGATATATTTAACTGACATTTTTTATTGTAACAACCAACGATTTATACAGGAAAATCATGAAGATTAACAAGGTTGCCCAAACTTTCGCATGCCACTGTAAATATTAAATAATAATAATCAGTGACAGGTGAGCAGGAGTCTTTAAGGGTACTGAAGTGGTTAATGAACTATATATGTATTTGTTTATTCTTCTGTGTGCACAGAGTCTAGCGCTTACCACACATGGTGTGTGCTTCCTCCGGACATAGTGGAGAGTACACACATATATTGGCCTCACACTTTGTGTCTTCATACGATCAAGTTTATACATTTTTTGCATACCATGATTAAAAAATATGTATTACCATGAGCCTGATTGTGAATCTTTCTGTTTAGAGGCACTGTTAATTAACCTGATGAAGCATGCAGAGACCCCTGAAATGCATTGCTTCTAAGTTTTCTATAAAAAAAAACTTGTTTCTACAGTGACTACAGTGATTTTGCCCCCACCCGCTTAGCTCATGCAAGAGTGTCATTTTTGAGGTAAGAAAATTCCTTTAACTCTAACATAGCAGATTTTTTATGTTTTTTTTTCCCCCATTTTCCATGACTTGATAAAGCCCCCCCCCCCCAACAAAAAATATTCCGTAGCATTGTACTACATTCAAAACATACAACAATGGGCAGCATAGATACATGAGCAGTTCAACATACTGTACAATCAAGACAATCAGTGACACTGGTACCGATACATACAATTGATGTGTAGTCTTAATCAGGGTAGTTTCTAGGCTAAATTTCACCCAGGGCGAGGGTGTAAAAATCGCCCCCTCCCCCCCCCCCCATGGAGCCAGGCATAGGTGCCCGCAGTATAGGTTAGCTACGTAGGTGCCTCCAGTATAGGGTAGCCTGTATAGTTGCCCCCATTATAGGTTAGGTAGGTAGTTGCCCCCAGTATAGGTTAGATAGGTAGGTGCCTGAAGTATAGGTTAGCTACGTAGGTGCCTCCAGTATAGGGTAGCCCATATAGTTGCCACCAGTATGGGTAAGATAGGTAGGTGCCCCCAGTATAGTTTAGATAGGTAGGTTCCCGAAGTATAGGTTAGGTAGGTAGGTTCCCGCAGTATAGGTTAGATAGGTAGGTTCCCCCAGTATGGGTTAGATAGGTAGGTTCCCCCAGTATGGGTTAGATAGGTAGGTTCCTGCAGTTTAGGTTAGATAGGTAGGTTCCCGCAGTATAGGTTAGATAGGTAGGTTCCCGCAGTATAGGTTAGTTAGGTAGGTTTCCCGCAGTATAGGTTAGATAGGTAGGTTCCCGCAGTATAGGTTAGATAGGTAGGTTCCCCCAGTATGGGTTAGATAGGTAGGTTCCCCCAGTATGGGTTAGATTGGTAGGTTCCTGCAGTTTAGGTTAGATAGGTAGGTTCCCACAGTTTAGGTTAGATAGGTAGGTTCCCGCAGTATAGGTTAGGTAGGTTTCCCGCAGTATAGGTTAGTTAGGTAGGTTGCCGGCGCAGTATAGGTTAGTTAGGTAGGTGCCCGCAGTATAGGTTAGTTAGGTAGGTTCCCCCAGTATAGGTTAGTTAGGTAGGTTACCGCAGTATAGGTTAGTTAGGTAGGTTCCCGCAGTATGGGTTAGTTAGGTAGGTTCCCACAGTTTAGGTTAGATAGGCAGGATCCCGCAATATAGGTTAGTTAAGTAGGTTCCCGCAGTTTAGGTTAGTTAGGTAGGCTCCCGAAGTTTAGGTTAGTTAGGTAGGTTCCCGCAGTTTAGGTCAGTTAGGTAGGTTCCAGCAGTTTAGGTCAGTTAGGTAGGTTCCCGCAGTTTAGGTTAGTTAGGTAGGTTCCAGCAGTTTAGGCTAGATGGGTAGGTTCCCACAGTTTAGGTTAGTTAGGTAGGTTCCCGCAGTTTAGGCTAGATAGGTAGGTTCCTGCAGTTTAGGTTAGTTAGGTAGGTTCCCGCAGTTTAGGTCAGTTAGGTAGGTGCCCGCAGTTTAGGTTAGTTAGGTAGGTTCCCGCAGTTTAGGTCAGTTAGGTAGGTTCCCGCAGTTTAGGTCAGTTAGGTAGAAGCCCGCAGTTTAGGTCAGTTAGGTAGGTTCCCGCAGTTTAGGTCAGTTAGGTAGGTTCCCGCAGTTTAGGTTAGTTGGGTAGGTTCCCGCAGTTTAGGTCAGTTAGGTAGGTGCCAGCAGTTTAGGTCAGTTAGGTAGGTGCCAGCAGTTTAGGTCAGTTAGGTAGGTGCCCGCAGTTGTGTGGCAGGCTGGGGGAGTGGACATGATAGTTACAACTCACCTTCCGCCAAACCCGCGCTGCTTCAATGTCCTTCCTTTCCCGAGCATCTGTCTCAGTAACAGCGCTCCCTGTGATGACACGCGATATGTCATCACAGGGGGCACTGTTACCAGGCGACGGACGCCGGGAGAGGAAAGACATTGAAGCTGCGGGGAAGCGGCTGGAGAAGGTGAGTTGTAACTATTATGTCTGTTCCCCCGGCCCCGGCGCCCCCTCCTGCCGCAAAATAAAGCGCCCCGGGCGATTTCACGTGTCGCACACCCATAGAAATGGGGCTGGTCTTAATAAACATCTCCAACACTGATAGATGTTCATGTGATAAATTGCACAGAAAAAGGAAGCAAAGACCCCCCTTATGATATATATATATATATATATATATATATATATACACAGGATCTTCTCAAAAAATTAGCATATTGTGATAAAGTTCATTATTTTCTGTAATGTACTGATAAACATTAGACTTTCATATATTTTAGATTCATTACACACAACTGAAGTAGTTCAAGCCTTTTATTGTTTTTCTTATTGATGATTTTGGCATACAGCTCATGAAAACCCAAATTTCCTATCTCAAAAAATTAGCATATTTCATCCGACCAATAAAAGAAAAGTGTTTTTAAAACAAAAAAAAGTAAACCTTCAAATAATTATGTTCAGTTATGCACTCAATACTTGGTCAGGAATCCTTTTGCAGAAATGACTGCTTCAATGCGACATGGCATGGAGGCAATCAGCCTGTGGCACTGCTCAGGTGTTATGGAGGCCCAGGATGCTTCAATAGCAGCCTTAAGCTCATCCAGAGTGTTGGGTCTTGCATCTCTCAACTTTCTCTTCACAATATCCTACAGATTCTCTATGGGGTTCAGGTCAGGAGAGTTGGCAGGCCAATTGAGCACAGTAATACCATGGTCAGTAAAGCATTTACCAGTGGTTTTGGCACTGTGAGCAGGTGCCAGGTTGTGCTGAAAAATGAAATCTTCATCTCCATAATGCTTTCCAGCAGATGGAAGAATGAAGTGCTCCAAAATCTCCTGATAGCTAGCTGCATTGACCGTGCCCTTAATAAAACACAGTGGACCAACACCAGCAGCTGACATAGCACCCCAGACCATCACTGACTGTGGGTACTTGACACTGGACTTCAGGCATTTTGGCATTTCCCTCTCCCCAGTCTTCCTCCAGACTCGGGCACCTTGATTTCCGAAGGACATGTATAAGTTGCTTTCATCCGAAAAAAGTACTTTGGACCACTGAGCAACAGTCCAGTGCTGCTTCTCTGTAGCCCAGGTCAGGCGCTTCTGCTGCTGTTTCTGGTTCAAAAGTGGGTTCATGCTTCCATCTGCTGAAAAAATTTATGGAGATGAAGATTTCATTTTTCAGCATGACCTGGCACCTGCTCACAGTGCCAAAACCCCTGGTAAATGGTTTACTGACCATAGTATTACTGTGCTCAATTGGCCTGCCAACTCTCCTGACCTGAACCCCATAGAGAATCTGTGGGATATTGTGAAGAGAAAGTTGAGAGATGCAAGACCCAACACTCTGGATGAGCTTAAGGCCGCTATCGAAGCATCCTGGGCCTCCATAACACCTGAGCAGTGCCACAGGCTGATTGCCTCCATGCCACGCCGCATTGAAGCAGTCATTTCTGCAAAAGGATTCACGACCAAGTATTGAGTGCATAACTGAACATAATTATTTGAAGGTTGACTTTTTTTTGTTTTAAAAACACTTTTCTTTTATTGGACGGATGAGATATGCTAACTTTTTGAGATAGGAAATTTGGGTTTTCATGAGCTGTATGCCAAAATCATCAATAAGAAAAACAATAAAAGGCTTGAACTACTTCAGTTGTGTGTAATGAATCTAAAATATATGAAAGTCTAATGTTTATCAGTACATTACAGAAAATAATTAACTTTATCACAATATGCTAATTTTTTTAGAAGATCCTGTATATATTTATATATATAGATGAATATATATATATATATATATATATATATATATATATATATATATATATATATATATATATATATATATACTGTAGAATCCCTTTATAGTAAACTACACGGGACCTGGCCAACTAGTTTACTATTTCAGAAGTTAACTATATCAGGATTACCATACATTGCATATTCATACAGGCACATGGTCGGCACCTGGGGACTGAGTTTACGATAGCCAGATGTTTACTGTATCAGAATTTGCTATAAAGAGATTCTAATATAGCAGGGACAGCATGGACAGTTTTCAGTATTTCTGCTTTTGGGATATGGATAAAGTTAGGAAACTACTTCAAATGTTCATTGGTGGGGATGGATAGGACTATGTTGGCTGTGTGTGGTATGAAATAAATTCAGCAATTGCTACTCAAGCCCTTTTAGCAAAAGAAATAGCATTGTTTCATTCCTTTTAATTTGCGTTATTTGTATGTTTCTGTTTTTACATAACATTTTCTATTTTCTCTATTGCATGCTTTAAACTAAGTTTACCTGCAAGAGCACTTTGAAATATTGCCTTTCTCCCTTAAGGAATTAGTAATGGCTTCTTTCCCAGTGTTCTGTAATATATAATGCACAATTCCATTTAGTTCTGTAACTTGACATTTCTTGCTGGTGATCCAGCTTCAGCTAAGAATGTATTACTGTGTTAAAAGGTACATTACAATAGTTTATAGTATTTAAAATTTATTGTAGCCCAGAAACGCAAGAGTATATCATATTCGCCCAGGTTTTATTGGAGCTTAAGGGTTTAAATAATGGCCTGACCTCTCTGAAATTTTGGTTTGATTGTAGCACTGTTCTAAACGTAATACTCTTTCCAGCTTAACACCACGCAATTAGTTTGACTGATATGACAACTACAAATTCCTTTCCTTAAACCTTTTGAGATAACACATTTATTCCCAGCTTCTGTTTTCAAAAAGACGATAACCCTTGCAAAGACGGCTAACACAAAACTAGAGATAAAACAGCAAATATTTTAGGAATGCATTAAAAAGTTTGTGCAACTGCAAAAAAAAATAAATAAAAATGGAGCGTACTCAGTTATTTAAATCTATGGCTAGACTATTACTTACCTAAATCTGGAAACAAAGACAGAAGAAGGTGAGTATGGGTTAAAGTTGGAGGTTGGGGATGGGTACTGTTTTAAAAAGGTTGGTGAACAGGGTTGGAGAAGGTGCATTTCTTTCATTTTGGTTAAATAGCAGTTTTCCCAAATTGGTCTAATTCTCAGGTTCATTCAGGAGCCTGTAAGGCTTGGTGATATAATTTGCTGAGTCAGTGTGTATGCCCAGGCTATAGGTCTCGCTCTTCACCTAGCTATCCCTGCCTGGCATACCACTAACTGACACTTATACTGTCCCTGCCTGGAACACCACTAGATGGCCCTAATTAGGACTTAAGCGAGTAAGGCATGCAAGCTGACAGAGAAGGCAGATATACTACCAGAGGTCACTACTGAGGCTAGTAACACAGTTCCGCAGTATCACAGACACAGTTCAGGCAGAGCAATCCAAGTATATAATCTTCATGCAAAACTATTCAACAGCAATAGCAATTTGATCAGAGTTATAAAACAGTTCCAGCAGACTTGCATGCAGGATAACAACAGATGATAATGGATGTAAGTATGACACAGCTCCTTAAAGAGCATGTGTGCCCCTGCTAAAACGCCGCTATCCCGCGGCTGTCATTTCACCCCCAACCCCCCCCCCCTGCAAAATCAACGACCAACTTGGTCGTAGATTTTGCTGCTCTTCAGGCAGGGCTAACGGCTGCAGCCCTGCCTCTCAGCGCCATCTATCAGCGGCGCATCGCCGCCTCTCCCCCGCCCCACTCAGCGAAGGAAGACTGAGAAGGGCAGGGGAGAGGTGGAGATACGCGCTGACAGACGCGCGTGAGGCAGGGCTGCGGCCATTAGCCCTGCCTGAATGCGGAAGTGATCCCCCGCTGCACAGAGGGGATTTAGGCGGTAAGGGACCCCCGTTTAGCGGCGCGATCGCGGCGGTTTAGCAGGGGCACACGTGCCCCTGCTGAATATAAGCACTGAAGCGAGATTTATTCTCGCTTCAGTGTCTCTTTAAGTCTGCATGCAAGATTATGTGAACAGTTAACAGGGGTCCCAGATGATATATGACAAGTTATGCGAGAGTATATGCACACTGTTAACTGCCTCAGGGCCGGGCTGAGACATAGACTGGAGAGGCTCCAGCCTCAGGGCGCAGTGTAGGAGGGGGCGCAGTATTCATTCAGCTCAGCTGTCATTCCTAATTGTGTTTGAAGCAGAAGGAAATAAGAAAAGGGGATACATGGCAGTGACTGCAAGCCAGATAACTGGATATTAAGGTGTTGGGGAGGTTGTGGGCCCTGTGGCGCCTCTTAGTCTAATAGCAATCAGTGTTTGATGGCTCGGGTGGCAGGGATGGAGGGGCGCACTTTGGTGTCTCAGCTTTGGGTGCTGGAGGACCTTGTCCCGGCTCTGAACTGACTGATAAGGAGTGTAGATCTTATACTTATTGTCCAGAGTTTGTGGCATACAGGGTCCAGTCAGCAAACAAGGGAAGTCCAGTAACTAGCAGAGGTCAGTCCAGGCAGCAAGCCAAGGGTTATCCAGGAATCAAAGGAATCAAGCTGAGGTTAAACACAACAGAGTAGTCAAATACAATCTGAGGTCGAAGTCCAGAATATCAAACAATGAGTGTGCACCCAGCAACTAGTCAAAACTATGCTTATCACGGGCGATGACTGGGAGCACTCTGCACATTTAAATATCAATCATTCTCCAATCAGTGGCTGTCCACCTTCCGCACAATCAATCACACAGCAAGGCCCTGTCAGGAAGAGATCAGCTGACCCCTCTCCAATCAGCTGAGCGGGTCAGCTGACTATTGTTTACTCTTGCGGAGGGCATACTGCGAACGCACCCTCCGCCTATCAGCGTGTGTGGACTGTGAGTCACCAGCAGAGCCGGCAGCGGGGAACAAGCACCGAGACCCAGAAATAATAGATTTTGCCCGGGTCTCGGCTGTACTTTCACTGTTAACAGGTACATTCCTTATAGTATCCCTCCCCTAGGAGTGGACTCAGAACACTCCAAACTAGGTTTGTCAGGATGTTTAGAATATAATACTTTAACAGCTAGATCAGCATGAACCCATTTGGCCGGAACCCAAGATCTCTCCTCTGGTCCATACCCCTTCCAGTCAACAAAGAATTGAAGAGAATTACGCAAAAATTGAGATTCAAGAATTCTCTCCACCTCATATTCTTGTTCACCATCAATTTCAACAGGTGGAGGAGGAGTATCTGAGGACTCAAAATTGGCAGCAGATTTCAATAATGAAACATGAAATGAATTTACACCTCTCATGGTGCTGGGCAATTTTAATCTGTATGTTACCTTGATCTTCTTTTGAATGGGATATGGACCAATGAATTTAAGACCCAATTTAGCAGACGGTTGACGGAGAGAAATATGTCGAGTGGCGATCCAAACAAAATCCCCAGGAGAAAATTCTTCCTCCACAGACCTGTGTATATAAGATTTTTTTTGTTTGATTATTTCAAGCATTCTTAATATTCTCCTGTATTTGTTTACAAACCTGATTACAACGTGAATTCTAATCTTCCAGTTCTGGAAGATTGAAAGAACTAGACACAGTATTCAATTTGGGTGTAATACCAGTAACAACTTGGAAAGTGTAACGAATGTGCAATTATCTCTGTGGTCAGCGCACAAGATGTGCGCTGACACTGCGGAAATCCCCCACAAGCGTCTGAATAACAGAACCCAGCTTTGGTGCAATGCACCTGTAGAGGGGAATTCCCACCGGCAGATGGAGCTGTGGAGTGCAGAGGAATAAACCCTCTGCACTGCCACAGATGCCAGTCAGGAATTGTACGAGGGGAAGCAATGCAGGGCAAGATAGCCCCCAGTGAGAGAGAGAGAGCACAGAGACAGAATGTATGTATGTCCACCAATCTAGTCGCCACCCGGCGACGGCGAACACACACCAGCGAAGACCAAGTGGGAAGGCAATCGCCAGAATGGCGATTGCTAATAGTGACACGAGACTGAGTAAAGACAGAGCATAGGTGTAGTAAGAAAGACACAACAAACCATTACAATCAGAACGCCAAGGAAAATAACAAACGCACTAGCTAAACGCGGTCGCCGCACGAGAAGCGCAACAGCGACAAAACACGTTAATGGCTCGGTCTCCGCGCGATAAGCGCAACAGAGACAAAAACGCGCCAACCCTAGCTAACAAATGAAACATGGAAAAATGAAAGTAAACAGAGAACGCGAATGCTTGCTAATCGGTTGCCTCACCCAAACAACAGCAAGTGTTCGTTCCAGACAAGACAGACAGAAGGAGTAACCAGTAGCAACCACAGCTCTGGCTTACACTCCAAGACAGAGTACAGAAGGATCCAACGCCTCTACCGCTCGTTCAAATGCAATCCAAACAGACAGACAGAAGGAGTAACCAGTAGCAACCGCTGCTCTGGCTTACACTCCAAGACAGAGTACAGAAGGATCCACCGCCTCTACCGCTAGGGCAAATGCAATCCAAACAGACAGACAGAAGGAGTAACCAGTAGCAACCGCTGCTCTGGCTTACACTCCAAGACAGAGTACAGAAAGATCCACCGCCTCTACCGCTAGGGCGAATGCGATCTAAACAGACAGACAGAAGGAGTAACCAGTAGCAACCGCAGCTAAGGTTATACTCCAAGGTTCAGACAAGATAGATCCACCGCCTCTAACGCTAGGGCATATGCGATCTATGTTCAGGACAGAACGATTCACTATCGCCAACCACTGGAGACAGTACAATCACAAGGACAAGACAAGACAGAATAGGCAGTACAATTATGACACAAACCTAACTGCACTAACTAGGAATGCAAGGAGCACTCCCAAAGGGTAACTACTCTAAGCTAGCAATATTAGCACACAATAAGCAGAGGACTGAAACTCCAGGCAAATTAGCAGGAGCAAACCTCTATGACCAGCAGGGAATTCTGGGAGCACATGGTATTTATACTGCAAGCCATCAAAGGAAGCAGCTAAGCAATTTGCATGACAAGTGGGTGCAAATACCTCACCAGAACAGCAGCTCTTAAACTCGCAGAGTGAAGACAGGTCTCTTTTCCAAAGACCTGCAGCACTCAGACCTAAGAAATGGTCAAAAAGCTGTCTGCCTGTGCAGACAGCAGAGCAGATCATTACAGAAAGGTGACATCTTTGTTGAACTGTTAACCTGGTTATTCATGGAAAACTCAGCAAAAAGCAAACATAGAGCCCAGTACTCTTGACAATTAGCAACAAAACATCTCAAATAGTGTTCAATGGACTAATTCATTCTTTCAGTTTGACCAGTGGTCTCTAAATGAAAACCTGAAGCAAAGGAAACAGAGATTCCCAAATTTCCACAGAAAGCTTCCCAGAATTGAGACACAAACTGTATCCCTCTCTATCAGAAACCACATTTTCGGGAATACCATGTAATTTAAAGATATTTTCAACAAAAATGTTAGCTAATTCTTTGGCTGAAGGAAGTTTAAACAATGAGACAAAATGAGCCAATTTGCTAAATCTATCCGCTACCACCCAAATAACTGTTTTCCCTTGGGAGATTGGTAGATCCACAATGAAATCCATGGAGATATGCATCCATGGTTTCTCAGGAATGGGTAATGGGAAAAGACCACCCTGAGGAGCAGATTTCAGTGATTTACTGCAAGCACAAACAGAACAAGATTTAACAAATGTAACAGCATCTTTATTCAAGGAAGGCCACCAGACATGTCTTTTCAACAATTCAATTGTCCCCCCCCCCCCCCCCCGGCATGACCCACCGACTTAACTTCATAAAATTGTTTTTCAATATTTGGAGTCTCAAATTAATGGGAACAAAAAGTTTCTCAGGTGGTTTTCCTTGAGGGGACTGGTCTTGTAGTTCAGACAACTGAGAGTAAAGATCAGATGATAACTCAGAAGCAGCAATAATACATTTCTTAGGAATCACAGGAAAAGGATCATTATTAGAGACTTCTTTCTCAAAACAGCAAGACAAAGCATCTGCTTTAATATTTTTAGAACGGGGTTGGAAAGGGATAACAAAATTTGAATCTGGAAAAAAAATAAAGCCCATCGAGCTTGTCTCAAATTCAATCGTTTCGCATTTTCAATATATTCAAGATTTTTATGGTCAGTATACACCATTACTGGGTTCTCAGTTCCCTCTAAGCTATGTCTCCATTGTTCCAAAGCAAGTTTAACTACTAAAAGTTCTCTATTTCCGATATCATAATTTCTCTCAGCTTGAGAAAACTTCCTGGAGAAGAAGGCACAAGGATGTAATTTTTCTGGATCCCCAGCATTTTGTCATAATACTGCCCCTACCCCAGTCTCAGAGGCATCAACCTCCACAAGAAGGATTTCCTGACGTCAAGATGAACCTATACAGGAGCTGAACAGAAAGCTTCTTTTAACTCCTGAAAGGCTGAAACAGCAGATGAGTCCCATTGGGCAGGATTTGCTCCTTTTTTGGTAAGGTCAGTTAGGGGTGCAACCTTTCAGGAAAAGTTTTTATTGAATTTCCTGTATAAATTGGCAAAACCTAGGAAAGGCTGTAGTGCCTTTAAACTACTAGATTGAGGCCAATCCAGGACAGCCGTCACCTTTTTATTATCCATGGTCAGACCAGTATCAGAAATTACATAACCAAGAAAATCAACCTGATTCTCCAGTTTAGCTTACAGTTTATTATCTCTAAGATTAGAAAGTACCTTTTTCACGTGATCACAGTGTTATTTCAAAGAAGATGAATAGATTAGTATGTCATCAAGATAAATAAATAACCATGAACCTTCCTACGAACTCTCTAAAAATGTAATTTACAAAATTCTGAAACACTGCTGGAGCATTACACAAACCAAAAGGCATAACCAAATACTCATAATGACTATGACTTGTGCTAAAGGCAGTTTTCCACTCATCCCCCTTCTTGATGCGGATGAGGTTGTAAGCACCTCTTAAATCTAATTTAGAAAACACCTTGGCTCCCACTGCTTGGAAGAATAAATCATAAATTAAAGGTAAAGGATAACGGTTCTTCACCGTAATTTTGTTCAATCCCTTATAATCAATACAGGGTCTCAATCCGCCATTTTTCTTTTTGACAAAAAAGAACCCTGCACCAGCTGGAGAGGAGGGAGGTCTAATGAATTTTTGTTTTTTAAATTGTCATGAATATATGCCCTCATGGCATTGTCTTCAGGACCTGTCAAATTATAAAGACTACCATGAGGAGGCATAGTTCCAGAATGTAATTCAATTGTCACAGTCATAAGGTCTATGCGGTGGGAGTTTCTCAGTAGCCTGTGGAGAAAAAACATCAGCAAATTCATGATAAACAGTGGGTAATTTGTCAAGCTCAGTATTAGTTTGAGCAAGAGTAATTTCTTCTAGACAACACTTTTCACAATAAGTGGACCATTTTATCAACTGTCCTGACTACCAATCAAACACAGGATTGTGCTGTTTGAGCCAGGACATACCTAACACTATATCAACAGAAGGCATCTCTAGACAATAAAATTTCATATTCTCAATATGTCTGGCTCCCACCACTACAGTAATTTCTGAAGTCAATGATAACGACTGACCCCTTTGTACCGCAGAGTCGTCAATGGCAGTGATGAAAATAGTTGCAGATATTGTGACCATTGGAATGTGCAGCTGTAAAGCCAAAGATTTGTTCATGAAATTACCTATTGCACCACTATCAATGAAAGCACGACAATTATGAGTCTTTTCACCAATACATATGCTCACTGTCTGAATTCAATTGCATATTCCTCGACAGGCTTTTTCCCTTGACACAGATTTTGTAAAACATTTTCTGCATAAGCTCCTTGACTTTTATCCTTATATAGATCAGATAATGCCTCAAAGAACGTAGTGGAATTGACCAGAGCAGGATGTAGTTGGTCTAACAAACGTAAGACCCAAGCTTGAGGTTCACCTTGCAACAAAGAAATAATTGCTCCTACTCAAACAAACAAACAAACAAACAAACACAGAACATTTATATTGCGCTTTTCTCCTGGCGGACTCAAAGCACCAGAGCTGCAGCCACTAGGACGTGCTCTATATGCAGTAGCAGTGTTAGGGAGACTTGCCAAAGGTCTCCTACTGAATAGGTGCTGGCTTACTGAACAGGCAGAGCCAAGGTTCGAACCCTGGTCTCCTGCGTCAGAGGCTGAGCCCTTAACCATTACACTATCCAGCCACTCAAATATGCTCAAATATGATCATTAGCAAATGTCCTCGGTAACAAGGAAAAGTGTAAATAACAGGCACTTCGAAACAGTTTAAACTTAGTTCTGTCTCCAGAGAATCTAGCAGGCAGTGGAAGTTTAGGTTCCAGATCCGGATTGCTAGGTACAGGATTAGCAACTGCAGTTTGTTCAACTTGAATATTGCTTGCATTCTCAGAAGCAGATGCAGAGGTATTGAGTTGTTGTTATAGTTGAGTATGAACTTCTTCCACAGAAATACATAGTTGAGCAACCAGATCACACAGAACCTCTATTTGAGAACGCTCCCCGTCAGCATCCATCTTGCAGGCTTTTGGGGATTATGGCCCATGATATTGTAAGGCTTGGTTATATAATTTGGGTAGTCAACGTGTATGCCCAGGCTATAAGTGTGATGAAACGTGGAAAAGCCGCTGTCTCTCAAGGTGAGGCGGCTGTTTCCGCGTCCAGCATGGCGTCACAACGCGGAAAAAACGCTGCATGCCGCATAGGCAGAGCGGCGGAATCCGCATTGGGAACAGCTGAATCCGCATTGGTAACGGCGGAATCCGCATTGGTAACGGTGGAATCCGCATTGAAGGCGCCTCCCGCACACGGTAGATAGATTGCAAGACAGTACTGGTGTGGCTGGGACTGATAGTCCACCAAGATTCAGAGTGAAACGCGCGCGCGCACAGAGGCAGAGCTTTAATAACAGTCAGAAGGGAGTCAGCCGACCAGGCGGGTCAGCTGACATTTTCCACTACTCTCATTGGTCCAGCAATTAGGGAGGTCCTGGAGAGGTCCTTGTGTATATATACTGCTGGCTGTTCAGTTGCTGGTTGTCTGGCGTTGCAAACACATACGTGGGAGCACTCAGACCCGTAGTCAGATCCTTAAGTGTGCCGGGACCAGCTGGAGCTGTAATCCTACACTTAGCTAGATTCTGTTGTATCTTGCTATTCTGATACTCTGTTGCCGAACCCCGGCTCATCCTTAGACTCTGCTTCTGCCTCTTGATCTTGTACCTCGATAATTCTGATACCCTGTTGCCGATCTCTGCCTGTACCTAGACTCCGCCTCTGCCTTCTGAATCTGTACTTTATCTGTCCGTGTGTTACGACCTGGCTTGTCCGACCTCGAGAACCGACCTCACTATTGGAGGCGGTTCCCTGTCCTGTTAGTGACACTTCCCCCTGAGTGTCACTCTCAGACTAACCTTCCTACTCGCAGCCTGACTCCTCCCACCTTGGAGAGTTCAGGTCTTCGGAAGGAAGCCGTGCAGTAATCCTCACTGCACTGAGGCCAGTCCTCTAAGTGTTACTGTTACACCAAACACTACGCTCTACTCAGGTGAACAGAGGTTAGCTGGTATATCGGATTATCGGTGATACTGCAGATCACTTATAATCTGGTATACATCTGTATTCCCTGTGATACTGCAGATCACCGGTAATCAGATCCTCTCTGTGCTTCACCATTCGTTACAATAAGTCTCGCTCTTCACCTAGCTATCCCTGCGTGGCACACCACTAACAGACACCTATACTGTCCCTGCTTGGCACACCACTAGCTGGCCCTAATTAGGACTGAAATGAGTAAGGCATACAAGCTGACAGAGAAGGCAGATATACCACCAGAGGCCACTACTGAGGCTAGTACCACAGTTCCGCAGTATCACATGCAAAGTTCAGGCAGAGCAATCCAAGTATATAATCTTCATGCAAAACTATTCAACAGCAATAGCAATTTGATCAGAGTTCTGAAACAATTCCAGCAGACTTGCATGCCGGATATCAACAGATGATAATGGATATATAGTATGACACAGTTCCTTAAGTCTGTATAAGGAATGTACCTGTTAACAGTGAAAGTGCCACCGAGACCCGGGCAGAATCTGTCCAGGTCTTGGTGCTTGTTCCCCGTTGCTGGCCCTGCCAGTGACTCACAGTCCGCACACGCTGGTAGGCGGAGGACGCATTCGCAGTATTTCCTCCACAAGAGTAAACAATAGTCAGAAGACCTGCTAAGCTGATTGGAGTGGGGTCAGCTGATCTCTTTCTGACACGGCCTTGCTGTGTGATTGGTTGTGCAGAAGGTGGTCGGACACTGATTGGAGAATGATTGATATTTAAATGTGCTCCCACTCATCGCTCATGATAAGCATAGCTTTGGCTAGTTGCTGGGTGCGCACTCTGATCATTGTTTGATATTCTGGACTTCGACCTCGGATTGTATTTGACTACTCTGTTGTGTTTAACATCTGCTTGATTCCTGCATAACCCTTTGCTTGCTGCCTGGACAGACCTCTACTAGTTACTAACCTTAACCCGATTGGGATGCTGTGGCATGACCTCAAGAAAGTGATTTAGACCAGACATCCCAAGAATATTGCTGAACTGAAACAGTTCTGTAAAGAGGAATGTTCAAGAATTACTCCTGACCGTTGTGCACTGATCTGCGAAAGGAGGTTCAACCAGTTATTAAATCCAAGGGAACTTTTTCCACCTGCAGTGTGAATGTTTACATGGTGTGTTCAATAAAAACATGGAAACATTTAATTATTTGTGTGGTAATAGTTTAAGCAGACTGTGATTGTCTATTGTTGTGACTTAGATGAAGATCAGATCACATTTTATGACCAATTTGTTCAGAAATCCATATAATTCAAAAGGGTTCACATACGTTTTATTGCTACTGTATTCTAAGTGAGATCAAATGCTTGCTTGAAGAGCTTACTTTTAACGTTGCATTTAAAGATCTTTTTGATTGCAGAATGGATTGTGTTATAGGGTTCCAGAGAAAAGGAGAGGAATTCATTCTTTCTTCTTTTATGAGTGACCAGCGTATGCTCTTGGAGAAAAGAACAACGGTAGCCTGATATCAACAGACTGTTATCACATATGCAGTTCTTCACAGTAGCCATGTTTACTAAATAGCAAAATACATTTTATGCTATAACTACATATAGGGATTCATACAATATTAACCACTTTACCCCCAGCGGTGCGGATATCTCCGTCCCTTTTTCCACCCTGTCAACACCAGGGACGGAGATATCCGCACCTCCCACCGCTGTCCGTGCTCGTGCACGCTGCCGCCCGCTCGCCCGGAGATTAATGAATGGGAAAAACCGTTCCCGTTCGTTGATCTAAGCCCCCCGCAATGAACGTCTGCTTCTATGAGAAGCAGCGCGATCATTGTGAAAAAGATAAAGTTTCCCAGCCTCATAAGACTTCCTGCAAGCGTACTTCCTACGCTTGCAGATCGCATAAACAAGAAGTTACTGTGGCCATCTTGTGGCCAAATAGTAAAACTACACCCTAAAGCATTTTTCATATACAAATACATTAGTTTTACACTCCCCAATTTTTTTTTGTAATAAAAAAAAAATTACAATAAAAAAAAAATACATAGTTACCTTAGGGACTGAACTTTTTAAATATTTATGTCAAGAGGGTATAACAATGTTACTTTATAAACTATGGGCTTGTAATTAGGGATGGACGCAAAACTTAAAAAAATGCACCTTTATTTCCAAATAAAATATTGGCGCCAAACAATGTGATAGGGACATACTTTAAACGGTTTTATAACCAGGACAAATGGGCAGATAAATTTCATGGGTTTTAATTACAGTAGCATGCATTATTTAAAAACTATAATGGGCGAAAACTGAAAAATAATGAATTTTTTCCCACATTTTGTTCCTATTTTCCCATTAAAACACATTTACAATAAAACAATTCTTGGCATAATGTCCCACCTAAAGAAATCCTAATTGGTGGTGAAAAAACAAGATATAGTTCATTTAATTGTGATAAGTAATGATAAAGTTATAGACGAATGAATGGAAGGAGCGCTGAAAGGTGAAAATTGCTCTGGTGCTCAAGGGGTAAAACCCCTCAGTTGTGAAGTGGTTAATATTACATATGTAAATAACACACTACTTCATATATTAAACACACAGCTTCTGAGTAAAGTAATGCAGTATATGGCTGTAAATATTATAGAAAAGCATTTTTATTTAGCATTCACAGTCAAACAATAAATATATTGTATGTACTAGTATATATGCATACAGTAATCCCGTATATATACATGATACATGCACACATCACAGCCCCATGATGTTGATGTAATGAAGTATCATAAATAATAATACTGTGAAAAACATTAATGCATGCAGTTTGGTCATACATGGCTACACATAAACAAAAAAGGAATCATGGTATTTTGTGAAGATATGCCCCACTGCCTATATAAGCAGCCATGCTGTGCTTTTATGCTTACAATACTGTGTTTTTTTTAATATAAAGCTTAAGTTTAAACATATACTATATATATGAAGCTGCAGTTTGACCTAAATGTAGAATTTGTTTATTTGAAGTATCAGAGCACATACACTGACGCTATATGGTTAAGGCCTCTTGCACACTACATGCGATTCCGATTTTTTTCTACGATCTGATTTTTGATTCCGATTAAAAAAACATATCATGCAGTACTTTTTTTAATAGGAATCAAAAATCGGATCATATAAAAAAAAAGTGGCCCGTTTCCACTTGTGCGAATCGCATAACCAATACAAGTGGATGGGCCTGTTTCCACTTGTCAGAAATCCTGTGCGGTTTTGTGTGCAGGAAAAATCTGCACGGCAGGGCCAGATTCGCATACAATGGATTTAATAGGAAATTCCCATGCGTTTTCATATGCGAATTTTACCGCGATTTTTACCATGAATTTGCAGGCTTTTTCACATAAAATCAATGTAAAATCACACAGGCACTGACATGGTTAAATTCTAATACCTACTAACATATGCTAAAATTTGAATTTGCGGTAAAATTTGCTGTAGAATTCCCATCCGCATGCGAATTCATTTTTGCGTTTTCCGCAACTAATTCGCACTGCACAAGTGGAAACGGGTCCTGACATGTAGTGTGCATGCAAGAGGCCTCAAGCAAATGTGTAGTGAAAAAAAGTCACATGTTCACCTATGAAGAGGGAAGGCTCTAAATCTTATAGCACCTTCCCTGTTCTCTCTTAGTGTCCTGGTTCCAACGCTGTGCCCTTTTTGAATGAGCCCCCTCCAAGAGCGTACATATATATATATGCCGCCGGTGAGAATGATGGCTCACCCTGCTGCCGCTCAATTCCCCAGCACCATAGAACACTATTCCCCTCCAAGTCGTTGCAACTCAGAGGGAGATGTAATTTGGGGGAGCGCCTTGTGCAGTATAACATTACTGCTAAGAGGTGCCTAGTTTCGACACTCAGCACTGAGTGCCATGCTCCAACACCACCTGCTTTGCCTCCAGGAGCCCTTGGAAAGCATCAGAAGCAGTCACGTCCCTGAGTGCTTCTGAAGTTGGGTGCGGTATGTGCGGTACAAGCTGCCAGTCTTTGGAAGCACTCAGGGGCATGAGTGCTTTGAAGCTTCCTGAGAATCCCCAAATGTGTATTCGACTAGTAGGTTGGATAACAGCACTGGAACGAGGACACCATGAAAGGGCTGGAAAGGCTCTACAGGATGCAGAGCCTTCCCTCTCCATAGAAGTGATGTTTTTTGTTTTTTTGTTTTTGCTACAGTTTAACTTTTGAGGATAGATGTGCTTGTAAAGCACACTATTTAAAAAAAAACCTCTCTATCAGTCCCCTCATATGAGCCAACAGATTTCAGGTATCTTCTTTTACTGCTCTGCATTCACAGATACGAAGTACCTAGTGCTAATGCCTTATGCAGCCACCATGTGGCTAAGAACTGTAAGTAGAGTAGTAGATGTTACTCTGCTTTGAGATGCGAGTGCTAGGCCTCCTGTGTGTGTGTATATTGGTGAATGAGAAACATTATGGGGGGCCTCTAATGGATCCGTAGATTGACTGAAGGGAGTGATTTCATATACTGCACTCTATGACTACACCTAACCTTGACATTTATGAACGTTAAAGATTTATGTTCTATAAGTGTGTTTACTCTATAGCAAACGCTTCATGGATGTATAAAAGCATAATGAACATTTCCATGAGGTTAAGTTCACACAAGACACAAAAGGTCATTTTCCAGATGGAGACAACCAGACAATCAGACATTTTGATACTTTCTATGTTTTCTATGGGATCCGTACTGTTTTCAATGTATTTGTTTTATTGCAGTAGTAAAAAACAAAGCCACATTTTGCACAACTTTTTTGGTCTATGCCAACAGACACAATTCAACATCCTTCTCACAAGTGCTTTAAATGAACATCGGATATGACAACAATATATCAAAAATATCACACCAGTAGCCTCTCAAATCAGGTGGCCCTTGCTATCCGTTTTCAAAAGGCACGCTACAATGGACACTAGAGATGGCCCAGCCTTGGAGAACTCATGGAGAAGCACATGATCAGTTTGATCAGCTGATACATTTGTAAGCCTTTGATTTGCTGTGATGACTTCCTGGTTTAACACATGATTATGACCAGCAAACCAGAGCCTTACAAATCTATCAGCTGTTCAAACTGATCATGTGCTTCTCCACGAGTTCTCCAAGGCTGGGCCATCCCTAATGGACACCAATGGCAACTGTTTATTTTGATGGAGACTGAGGATCTGGTAAAAACATACATCAGATCTGTCAGCAGAGCTGGATTAAGACCACACAAGTCCCCAAGCAGAGCAACAAATGTAGGGCCCCCCTCAGTCACCCTGTTGAAAGGATGTCCCCCCTTGTATTGGTGGCCGGATGTCCCCCTACTATAGGTAGTAGCCAGATGTCCCCCCAGAATAGATAGCAAGACAACCCCCCACTAAAGGTAGCCATATGCTCCCTCAGTATAGGTAGCCAGGTGACACCCCCACTATAGGTAGCTTGGTGACCCCCCAGTATATATAGCCAGCTGTTACCCCCTGTATAGGTAGCCAGATGTCCCCCCACCCACCAAATCAGCCCGCTATTTTCACAGTATAAGTAGCCAGGTACCCCCCCCCCCCCCCCCCAGTAGAGGTAACCAAATCCAAATTTCTCCCAGCCAGTGTCTCACAGGTGGGTCACATGATAAGAGACCCTAGCTGTCACAGTGAAGAACAGACACTACAGGGGCCCATACATTGGTCGATTTCAGCGATCGAATCAATCGCAAATTGATGCACAATCGAACTATTTGTGGCCGATTTTGATTGATTTGATCTGTCAGGATGGAAAATCTAGGTTGATTTGCTGCTGGCAGCAGATCGTTAGCCTATAGAGTTGCATTGGATCTAATGGTGCAGTAATGCTTTTAGATCGATTTTCAATAGATTTCCAATAGATTTCATTCTGAAATCTATTGGAAATCTGTTCCTACTTTGTGGCACACATCAGAGAGATTCCCATCAGATTTGACCTGACAGGCATCTGACAGAAATCTATCTGATGGTCGAATCTGCTGCAAATCTATCAGTGTATGGCCTCCTTAAAGTGGATCCGAGATGAAAAACAAACTATAACAAGTAACTTATCTTTATACCTTATCTAGAGTTGAGATAGTTTACACAGCAAATCTAGCTGCCAACAGCTTCAAAAGTATACGATGATCTCTTACTGTGATACAATGCGGGCAGCCATGTTCTGCTTGTCCCCATTACACACAGGTAAAGCTATTTTGCATCTCCACTCCTCAGCCTGTGTAAACTCCACGCCCCTCTCCACCCCCTTGCCTCTGAAAACTTGTGCATTCTCAGTGAGAGACAGTAGAGAGGCAAAAAGACAGCTGAGGAAAGAGAAAGGAAGAGGGCACACAGTCACACACAGCACAGTTTCTAGAAAGCAGAAAAATAGGTGTGATAAGACGGTGGCCAGCAGCACTGCAGAAGATTGCAGAACATATCACAGAGTTCTCTGACTTCATTTAGAAAACCAATATAGTATTAGCCATTGTGTACCTTAGCATACCACTGTGCAGTGTCAGCGTTTACTTTTTTGCACACTCCAGACACTCTTCTGCAGAAACACTAGCAGCTTTCTGTCCTGGCTCCCTCATGCTTCTGTGTTTGTGTCTGTGAAAGGGGCGGGGCCGCTGCAGATATACAGCACATTCAGCTCTCCTCTGCCAGGCAAAGTGTGTGTCAGATAACGGCAGGGGGGAGAGAGAGCCTGGGCAGCCAGCAAGTTACCCAACTGAGCTCCAGCTGATACGGAGCATTCAGGCACTTTTATTACTCTGCAGGCAGCTGTGCTCGAATGGACAGGGCTTTTCTGTGATAGGCAATTCAGTATGTGTGGCTCTCCACTGCCCCTTTGAAGTGACAGTGAAGTCCCTTGCACAGAAATCCAGCCCTGGTAGCACAAGTGTGCTGCGTTATTACCCATCCTGACTCCAGAAGATCTCCACATGACAGCACACGAGTTCAATGAGTGGGCACCTCCCCTTGGCTTCTGATTGGGCTGATGCGGCTAGGAAGAGGTGGAGTAACCAGAAGAGTAGTTTCGCCAGTCAGTGATGCTGCTCAAAGAGTTCAGCAGCTCCCAGCTGGTAACGCCTTCTCCTCCTCCCCAGACTGAGCTCCCATGAGAACTTGCTACATGGGACTCTAACGCCTCGGCGTTGGAGAGGAGCTGTGGGGGTGGCTTGATTACTTCATATGGAATAAAGGCATTAAAACTTAAAATAAAAGAAATTTGGCTTGAGGAATGCCCTGTAAAGTATATGTAAAAGTTCATCTCAGATCCACTTTAAGAAGCAATGAGGTGATAAATCTAAGGCAAATTAGCTCAGCAATGACAGAAACCAATTGTAAACATCACAAACAGAACTCTAGGCTGAGAGCACACTTGTCTGTTTTCTGCCCCCGGAAAACTGAGAACCAAAGTAAATCAATGGAAGGCTAGTGCACACTGTTAGGTGTTTTTTTCTATACAGAAAAAACAACAACCTGACAGCAGTGAAGTAAAGTGTGGATTTTTTATATCAATTAAAGTAGCTTCTGGGAAAAAAAATGCCTGTGTTTTCCCACATACAGACGACACACATGGTAAAAAACGCATGCAGAAAAGCGCGCACAGAATACTGATAGACAAGTGTGCTACCAGCCAAAGGCTTTTTAGCAGAGCAGTTTGTAAATGATGATGCTATTATGGAAGAAAAGTTAACTACAGTACCTGCTTCTGCTTCTCTGCTGTTTGGATTGAAGTGGGCAGAGATCACACAGATAATGCCTCAATTCACTTAGCTTATCTCCTGTCTTTAATAACTGTTCTGGGCTGTTTCTACAGTTATCACCATGCAATATTAGTCTTTCCAGCCCCCAGCCTGTGTCTGACAGCTTTACAAAGCTAAGAAGATGGGAGAGGATGCAGGAGTGAGAGAAACACTTTAGTGTCTTGTCTATGTTACAGAGAGCATTCATACAGACTTTGTTTTTAACGGACCATAAGGAGTTAAATGAACAGGGGCAATACATCTTTACTGCGGCTGGCGGGGCCCCTGACCTTTCCCTAGATCAAAGCAAGTGCCTCTGTTGCCTGATGTATAATCCGGCTCTGGCTGTGACCATACAAATTGCCAATCTGCCTTAGTGTGGACCTACTGTAAGAGCACAGGCATACTGTGTGCCATCCAGGGTCGGACTGGGACACTGGGGGCCCACCAAGGAAATTTCAACCTTGGGCCCACACATCCCATGATTGCGGTGAAAAAAGGGCGTGACCATGCATCGGAAGGTGCGTGCGGTCATGATGTATTATGGACAGGGCCAAATGTACATGATCTTAGCAGCATTGTAATTCAGAGACACTGCTGCCCAGCAAAACTTTGCATAAAGTCCCCTCCTTCAATATAAAGTAATGTCCCACTTTGCAGATGTTGCGACTGCAGAGGTTGCGACTGCATCCGGGCCCTTGGGCCAAAAGGGCCCCGAAGGGCCCTCTCTCAACTCCAGTATTACCTCTCTATTGGTCCTGTGCTCATAATAATCACTTCTATAGATACTTTGAACAGCGGTAATCATTAACAAGCTATTTCCCATCCCCTTCTTGCACCTCTAACACTGTAGTTGCCATTGGAAGGTTTTGGTGCATCGTATCAATTGTTATGTATAGAGTGCTTGGGGGGCCCCATTGTAAAATTTGCATTGAGGCGTACAGCTCCTTAGCTACGCCACTGCTCTCAGCATGAGTGATTACCGCACTGAGAAGAGAATTTTTGTGCTGCAGGCAGCAATTGGAGCTCTGTCAGACAAGGAGGGGGGGGGGGGGCACCAGAGACCTGGAGGTGGGGCTCACTGAGGGAAAAAACTGTACTACTGTGGCCCAGTCCGACCCTGGTGCCATCACTATGTAGTAATGCAGTATATGTGAATATATTTATTCCTAAGAAAAGGCTTCATACATGTGATTGATGCAATATACTATGACCCATGCCCAATTAACTTTTCTCCTGTGTTTTCTCCAAGGAGAGATTTTCAAACCTTATACGGTAAGTAAAAACCTTTAAAGGATATCTGAGGCAAGTGAGTTTAAAAAAAAGTAATTACTTATTTCTGTGCATAATCCTCCTGGGACACAGTCTGTCTTCCTTTTCCTCCCGTTTTGCTCCAATTGTTTGCTAAAGGCTCCGGCAACCCTCCTCAAGGTCGGCAGCCTTCACCCACAGAAAGAGCTCAGCAATTGCTGCAGTGCCTGTGCAGTTCGCTTAGCTGCAAGTGCACCTGCGCATTCAAGGCCATGCAAACTGCGCAGGCGCGGCAACAATTGCAGAGTTTTTCTTCCTGGTCAAGGCTGCATCCCAGGGTAGGGTTGGGGCCTGGTCTGGAGCCTTTAGAAATCAATTGGAACAAAACGGGGAAAAGAAAGATGCAGACCCCGGGAAGATTATGCACAGAAATAGGTAATTACTTTTTTTAAACTCACTCCCCTTGGATATTCTTTAAAGCTTCCATCAAGCAAGAAATTACTCAAAATAAGTTAAGCATTATTTTTTTTACCTATTTTTTTTACTTTTTCAATTATCAAGTGTTTAAAAGTTATTATTTTTTTTTTTTAGATAAGATTAAAAATTCTCTCCTAGGAGAAAACTCAAGAGAAAAGTGAATTGGATAAGGGCCTAAGGGGTGTATGCAATAAACTGACTTAAGCAAAATTATGTACGTAAAGTCTTATGCACAATGAATAGAGCGTAATCCTGTGCATGTAATGTGTTGCATTCTGACCAATTCTCTGAAAAACGTTATAAACAAAATTCTGCTTCATGCAGTTTATTGCATACTCCCCTATATGTGTTGGGACTTTGTCAGAGAGTAAAGGCATCATGTTGGGCATTCATATAAAAAAAACTGATGTCAGAATGTATCTACATAAAAGAAAGGCCTAAGGAATTACTGATACTGGGCCAGGCCTTCCGTGTCTTCTCTTCTCTGTGCCGTGAAGCACAAGCAAGTGAACTGCCCGTGACCTTGTCAGCTTGTTCGGTACTGATATGGTGCTGAAGTGTGCAGTATTCGTGTTCCGTGTTCAATACGCCTGACTGGAATACCAACACTACTTAGAGAGCTGTTTTTCAGTGGAGGGGACATGGAGGCTCTGCTAACCCTGCAACATTGGCTGGCAGGCAGTATGTAGGGGCATCTGCAGGTCATAATCTCTGTTTTGCAGAAATTGCAGCTTTTTTTAGGGATTTCCATCTAGTTAGCACTCACACCTCTCTGCTTGGAAAATGTGCACATATTGCTCATGCAGGTTCCAGATAAAACCCATTTGCATTTAGAAAATAATTTCTGTTTTTCCATAACAACTAATGTAAAAAAAAAAAAAACAGAGAAAACACGTGGTGTCTGCAAAACATGCAACAGGCTGCAAAGTTTTTTACCCGCAAGAGAAAGCTTGCACTAAATGTGAATGGGCCCATTGATTTGCATTAAGTTACATGGGCTACGAGTTCTAAATACTTTTCACATTGTGGAAAAACACATGTGAATTTGCTAATTTTAGCCTTTGTCTACCATTTTAACCACTTGAGGACCGCGGTGTTAAACCCCCCTAAAGACCATTTTATTTTTATTCCCCTGCTCCCTCCCTCCCTCCCTCCCCACGCCAGCCAATCAGGGTGATCAGCTGTCATAGGCTTCAGCCTATGACAGCCGATCATTGCCTAGCCCATGGAGGGGACAGCCGTGTCATACGGCTGTCCCCAGTACAGCGCGGTTGCCGATCGCAGCGCTGTACATGTAAATAGACGGCGATCACGCCATCTAACAGTCTCCCGAGAGGCAATAGCCACTCTGAGACGGAAGGCGGGGTGGAGCTCCGGCCCCCAAGCAGGAGATGTGCGCGCAGCCTGCGCGCGATCTCCTGCATTAGCCGGCTCCAGGACCTGACGCCAATTGACGTTATGCGGTCCTGGGGCTGCCGCCGCGGCCACGCCCATTGGCATGGAGCTTCAATGAATGTGTCAAAAACAATAAAACAGTTAAAACTTAAAAAGTAGATTTAAACATAAAATAAAACCGTTGAATATCTCAGAAAGTCATTTTTAGGAGAAGGAAGATAGATACAACAGTTTATTTCATATAGTTTATTTACGCCTCAGATGTCCTTTAATGATGGAAACATATAGTTAGTGTTATAAATCACCTTTTGCTCCGGCACCAGCAAACTCATCAGCGAGAGTTGCACACACGACTCATCACAGCAAGCAGGAGATAGACTTTCTCAGTCGTCTTCAAAGTATAAGTTGTTTATTAAGGACACAGCTATACAGATACAGTTCATCATATCCTAGCCAAGCAGATTCTCATGTTGCGTTACAGCTGCGTGATTACCTTCCTGCTGACAGTAATCAGGTCCTCCTCATGTAGATACTACATTACATCTAGACTAACTATGTACAGCATACATTATATCAGATTGCATAAAGAAAGGAAATAATTAGGTGGTCCAGTCAGCATATAGAGAGCATGAAAGTAGGAATCAGAGTGCACTCCGTTGGCCCCTCCGGCCCTTTAATACTGACTAGGAAAGAGTTAAATGTGACCTCATCTTGGCCATCCCCCAGACCCGGCTATTGGCTTCGACCCCTCGTGGTGTCCTAATACACACCTACTCGATTAATATTCAATGCCACTTTTCACTTACTTACAAGAATGTGATATTTTGTAAATATGGCCTATGTTGATTGTTCTCGTAGTCCATATGTCTGGGGCCGTGTAGGCCTGTGGCCTTCCTTCAGGAACATCTTCTCAGTATCTGCTTGTATCATCTGCTTCAAGCAGACACTGAGATGCTTCTGCCTGCATCACAAGAAACTCTATTTTAAAGGTATATTCTGCAAACAAGCCTTTTACCTAAAACCCAGTCCAAATAACTGAGGCCTACTTAAATTATAACAGTTAGCAATACAGATGTGTCAATAAGAATTTATCTGAATGGATCATTAACATCAACGGTGTGATTTTCAACTTGATTAGAACAAATCAAGTACAATCCACCTGGCAGATAGACAAACCAGATATATACAACTTACTTAATAATTGTTTTAAATCTATTGTCAGCATCTGTTCTTATTTTTATACAAATCTATCTGATTTATCTGATTGAGATAAAGAATCATTCAAAAACAAGGGTAGCATTACTGGAAACCTTAAGACCAGTTATCCTTTCCCCATAATTGCTTAACTACTCTACGACCTTTGACTAGGACACATACACTA
Organism: Hyperolius riggenbachi; assembly: GCF_040937935.1. Lineage (NCBI taxonomy): Eukaryota > Metazoa > Chordata > Amphibia > Anura > Hyperoliidae > Hyperolius > Hyperolius riggenbachi. Next base: position 247,390,793 of record NC_090650.1, read on the forward strand.
CAGGATACATACATAGACATAGGACCATGGTAGGGATTATTAGATTGTGAGCTTCTCTGAGGGACAGTTAGTGACAAGACAATATACTCTGTACAGCGTTGCGGAAGATGTCGGAGCTATATAAATAATAATAATTTGTGATTTACTTACCCTATTTATATAGCACAAACATGCTGCATTGCAGTAAACAATAAACTGGTAAGACATCTAGTAACCCAGGCAGTCACAGGTACAGTATCTCCTTCACATGCAGGGAGATTATAGTCTTGGCCTGATCTGAATAGTTAGCCCTTCTTTGTTAGGTCATACACTCACTTAGGGCCTGCTTTGTCTCCCCAGTGTTCAAATTCTTGCTCTCCACAGTGCGTTGGACTTTATGCACCAAGTTGCTTTCTCGTGGGTATTGAATTGTTAGGATGTACAAGTTTCTTTCTCAGTGTGTTGCTAGGGTTGAAGAAAACAGGACTGTCATGTTTGTTAAAAATCATCTTTAGTTTCTCCTACAGTTCAGTTCCAGCCATTTTTTTCATCTTATGTGAACTGAAGACATTGTAACAGTGAAAAAAAATCTTTTAAAATTTTAGAAGCTGTCCGGTTCAAACCACTTTTATTTCTTTTTGGATATAATTAAAAAACACAATACAAACAGAGAAATTACCTTTAGTCTTACATTCTAAAAAATACAATTAGCTTAGGCGCGAGTCCATACAACAAACTTACAGTATGTGTTAATGTGTCATGTTCAGCAATCCAAAACTGCTCATTCAGATTTCAGTTACTCAAAAATGAACTTTCATCAGCTACTTTGCACTGATGGAGATTCCATATTGTTTTTACTCTACTGAATAGCCACTGTTCTGGTTAGCTTAACCCCTTGCCTACCAGTAGTCTCTGGCCCCTTATGGGCCAGAGACTGCTGGTACCAGGAAACGGTGCATACAGACGAATCGCCACACATACCTTGCCAGTCACGACACTCTCCCATTGCTGCAGGCCAATCAGTGTAAGCCAATGTGATTAGCTCCCAGTCAGCACACAGTTAGGAGCCAATGAAAGCGGCTCCTAACCTGCTCACAGAGTTCTGCCATGTTTAGAGTGAACCACGGCGGGTGTATAGCAGTGAGATCAGCGGTAGCGGTGGTAGCGCGCGGCAGGGAAGGTGAAATCTATGTCCTGTCAGCCACACAGCCACCTGAAGAACGTAGATTTCTACCAATGCGGTCCGGGAGCAGTTTAAACAGGGGTTATTTGTATGTAGCAGAATCCATGGAGAACATGTGATTAGCCTGATCAGGTGCTTTGTAAGGCTCTGATTTGCTGTGATTAATTTCTGCTGTAGCCTACACATGAAACCTAAGTGACACATGATCTTGACCAGAAAATTACAGAATTAAAGTGTACCCGAGCCAAAGCCACACCCCAGTTACATCCCAATGCACATCAATATATAGATATAGGAAGTATTTCTGATGCCTAAACCAGCTAAATTAACATAAAATTGGATATCTTGATTAATTTAGTACATTCTTCTATATGTTGTTGCAGTGCCACTTTAAAGGGACCCTGAACAGATGCTAAAAATTAAATTTTAACTTACCCTGGGCTTCCTCCAGCCCCCCATAGCCCACGAGGTCCCTTGGCATCCTCTAGGTCCCCTCCATTCTCCCCCTGATGGCTCTGGTAGCATGCGACTGCAACAGGAGTGGTGCACAACTGCACATGCATGGCCTATCTGCACCCAGCTCAATCATGTGCCTGTCGCCGTAAGTGCTCTACGCTAGCACGGTTAGTTCTTTCGAGAACCATGTATGCATAGAACGCTTGCAGCAACGGGCACGTAAATCGAGTGGGGCACCCATGCGCATTTGCACTCAACTGTGCTACCAGAGCCACCAGGGGGAGAATGGGATGCCAAGGGACCTTGCGGACCATTGGGGGGCTGATGGAAGCCCCAGGTAAATTCAAATTCCATTTTAAGCGCCTGTTCAGGGTCTCTTTAAGTGGCGATGCCCTGTAATTGTGAAAAGATCGCATGTACATATCTATTAGGGAATAAAGGCAGCAGGCATTCCTGTGTGACTCATGAAATGACACTTTAGGAATTTACAAAGTGATTACCAGCCAATGGAGCTTTATGCTCTAGGGGATGCTTGCAGTGCCTGTCTGCAAATAGCTAGAAATGCTACTTTTAAACATGGATTTTGTCAGGCAAAATGTTAATAAAACATTAGTGCAAGGCCTTTTAGTGCAATTTATTTCAGTGTAGCCAACTATGGCTCATTATGCTCAGAAAGCCACAGGAGTCAGCTAACCATGGCCGTATTGTGGGCTGTGCAGGATGCAATTACATACCGTGGCCATTCTCTGTGGGAAACTGAGCCTGATTTACTGAGCAAAAGGATGGCAACTTTCAATATTCTGGCTCAGTGTGGGATATGCAGAAGGTACTTTGGAAAACTTACAAGAAAAAAATACATTACAGTATGCACCAGAGAAAGTGGTTCAAAGCCCTGTTTTGGCTTATCCTCATCATGCATTAGTGTAATATTAGCAGTCCATAAACTATATATTGTTTTCTCATTTATTTCTTAGACTTAAAGTGGACATGTGGCACAATGAGATATACCGTACATATATGGGCAATGCCAAGCGTGCATATTATTAAGCAGTTTTCCTCTTATTTTTCTTCCTAAAATAATTAACCAGTCAGTTATGCAAGTGACAGTTTCTCTCCAGTCAGGATCATCTAGTCGGACTATTGCATAATCTCACTGATAAGAAATGGCAGCCATAGAACTCTTGCCTGGAAGAAAAGATCTTCTGATGCACGGAATATATAAAATAGGTCAATCGTTTATATATTTTAGCTCTGGGACACACTGAGACTGTGTGAAAACGTTGTAGCATTCATATGAGACAATACAACTTTAAACCTACCTTTTTAGGTTTTAGAAAAAAAAAATGTTGGATTCTAAGAAAAAGTAAATTAGGAAGATAGATACAATAGTTTATCTCATCAGTTTATTTTCACCTCAGGTTTCCTTTAAAGCAAACCTGAAGCAAAAATTAACTTATAATATAACGAATTGTATGTGTAGTACAGATAAATAATAGAACATTAGTAGCAAAGAAAAGAGTCATATCATTTTCTAGTACAGGAAGAGTTAAAAAAAAACTTCAGTTGTTATCTATGCAAAAGAGCTTTTCTGAGCAATTCGACCAACTGGGTTGAATGCAGTCCTGTTTTCTGGAGCATTTAAAGGGGACCTAAACTGAGAAGGATATGGATTTTTTCCTTTGTAAGTAATACCAGTTGCCTGACTCTCCTGCTGATCCTGTGTCTCTAATACTTTTAGCCCCAGCCCCTCAACAAGCATGCAGATCAGGTGCTCTGACTGAAGGTGGATTAGCTGCATGCTTGTTTCAGGTGTGTGATTCAGCCACTACTGCAGCCAAAAAGATCAGCAGGACTGCCAGGCAACTGGTATTGTTTAAAAGGAAACATCCATATCCCTCTCAGTTTAGGTTCCCTTTAAACAGCCAAGGAACAGTGAGAGACAGCTCAAGATAATGGTTTTACTGCAGGAAAGTTCAAAGGGTCATTATTTCTGCTTTTGTTTTATAGCATAAAATACAGAGTGTGGTTTTAAAACTACAACTGACAGTATTATGCAATGTTATTTTTAAAAAAGCTATATAACTGAAAATAAAAATATAAATATGAAAAAATGTGTTTGCTACCAATGTTCTATTCCTTATCTGTACTACACATACAATTCTTTATATGTTTTTTTTCCTTGCTTCAGATTTGCTTTAAAGAGATCCCCGGCGAGGACGGAGGGGATTTGGGGGGTAAGGGACCCCCTTTGTGCGGTGGGATAGCGGCGGTTTAGCAGGGGCACACATGCCCCTGCTGAATATAAGAGAAGAAGCGAGTTTTTTACTCGCTTCAGTGTCTCTTTAAGTAGTAGAAAATGCATAGAGTGGCTACTTTGTTTTGTTTGTTTACATTCGTACATTTATACAAGGAAAAAGCATTCCGTGCATGACACCTAAAGAAATAAACTAAAAACACATACATGCCATAGAAGGGTTTGCCGGTAGCAAATACTTACACAGTATACCTTGTATAGGATTAAAAATCATCCATTTCCAGCAAATAAACCAGATCAAATTAAATGCCTTTCTCTTTCTAAGCTGACAAAAGCGCCTTCATTTAATATATTTCCTTTTGACATAATTCTGTTTCAGGTTAATGGATATGGGCTATAAAACTAGTGGATCACTTTGGAAAATGAATAAATGAGAACACCAAAAAGTCACATTTCCATAATAAATACACGGTGACAGCATGGTTGTATAATATGAATGTGCTCTGCTAGACAGACCTGCACAAATAGCCAAATCCAGGAGTCGTAATAATGAAGCCTCATTTCATTCAATTGTTCAAAATAATTCATTGAAATGAAATGCCCAATTTACTGATAGATTAGCAAGCCAAAGTCATTTCTAACGAAGCAACATAAATCTGGTAATTATGAAAAACAGAGTATTACTAATAAGGTATTATTAATGCTGTACTGTTTGATTTCTGTTCAAGAAACCTATGGCTTTATATACAGTCCCCTACTTACAAATGACTCAAATTACAATGTTTCAGGGATACAAACAAAATTGTCATTATGTACAAAATATACAATACTGTTTTTCTTTCATTACATATTCATTAGGAATTGTGTACTGCCTGCTCCTGCCTGCTGGTGGCAGTATTTGCATGGACTGCCACCAGCAGAGGGCTCTATGGACTTTGAGTAGCTCTGTATTTCTACAATCCATCAGCAGGTGGCTGTTCTCTTACAAGGACTTGCAGCTCCCGTTATGGCCTGCAGGTGGTTCTGGAGCACATGTTGCAGAAGCACACCACCAGCTGTTTTCTTTCCCTAATTACCTGGACTACAGTGCTGCCAATAATTATTCATACCCCTGGCAAATTTTGAGTTAAAGTTACTTGTATTCAACTAGCAAGTAATTTTTTTTAATGGGAAATGATATAGGTGTCTCTCAAAAGATAATAAGATGATGTACAAGATGCATCATTGTGGAAAAAACAAGAAACAATTCTCAGCTTTTATATAAAAAATGTCTATAGGGTGCGCTTACCGTTTAATAAAGCAATATAACATTAAAGAGAAACTCCGACCAAGAATTTAACTTTATCCCAATCAGTAGCTGATACCCCCTTTTACATGAGAAATATAATGATTTTCAAAAACAGACCATCAGGGGGCGCTGTATGACTGATTTTGTGCTGAAACCCCTCCCACAAGAGGCTCTGGTACCGTACGGTACTCTGGGCAAACTGCCACAATGTAACAATGTTCACAGACAGGAAATGGCTGTTTACAGCTGTCTGCAAGGCCAGAACATCTAGAAACAGCTATATAACCTGCCCACAGTAAAAATGTCACCATGTAATACATGTCAGAATGTGAATCTGGGAGAGGAAAGATTTTACAATGAGCAAACACTGCCTAAATCATTTATTCATAATTATGGTAAAAATGAAGCACTTTTTTTATTACATTATTTTCACTGGAGTTCCTCTTTAAATATGTATATAATCTACCATTTAATAGCAATTCATAAATACATAAATAAAAAACAATTATGCACAGTAAAATTCCATGCGCAGGAATCCACTCACAGGTACTCAATCACACACAACATGCACACAGCAGCTTGCTGCTATAAACAGAGATCTTCCACTGTTATATATTATGCTGTGTTACAGCTATCAACTTCAGCCCAAAAGGACAACTGTAGGTGTTATTGGTCTCTTGTGTGAGCAGTATAGTTCAGTGCAGTAAAGAAACAATGAATAATGTGATGAATATCCATCATTGACTGCGATCTCCAGCTGCTTTGTAGCAAAGTTACGTTTCAATTACATTGGGAAGCTTACCCCTTCCGTATTATTAGATATAGTCTAGATCCTATTGATGGTTCAGAAGTGTGTCCTTAGCAGTGTCTCCATATGGAGCTTGCCGTTTGAAGTATGGCAGATCTAGCGTGAGTAAGCCCAGGACCGCTCGATCCTGGTTGCTCCGGCCGGCGGCTAGCCAGGAGAGTCCCCGCGATGCTATGAAAGTTCCTATAGCGCTGGGTCGACCCGGTCCTGGAGCGCAAAGTTCCGCGTTCCACCTGCAGAGACAGGAAGTCCGGCCCCCAGATGCTGATTAGAGGTGACCACACAAAACATGTGGAGTACCATCCATAAAACAAATAATAGAAATGTACTCTGTATAAATTTTAAAGTACCCTGAAATGTGCAGAAAGGCCAACCCAAATCAATGTCAACCAGAAAGAAGCAGCTGTGACCTCAAAAACCGCACCAAATCAGCACAATAATACAAAATTCCATCCTTTATTGAAATTTGACACAAACAACTAAAAACAGTTAAAACCAGGTGGGGAATGACACATAAACCCCAAATATCGGATAACCGGAAGGGTAATAAGGTGCTGATAGTGATACGGACACACCACTCAGGGTGTGAACAAATTTATATATCAGGGTGCACAATATAACTGTATTCGCGTGCGGAAGCAATATACAACAATGATTATGCAATATACATCAATAAATAACAATGTGCAAATTACAAAAAGATATATATAACTATATAACACACAAATTCATAGTGTAAAGTGGCAACAAGATAGTGCAAGAGTGTAACAAACCATTATCAAATATCAACCATTCCGGTTCTCCGATATTTGGGGTTTATATGTCATTCCCCACCTGGTTCTAACTGTTTTTAGTTGTTTGTGTCAAATTTCAATAAACAAAATTTTGTATTATTGTGCTGATTTGGTGCGGTTTTTGAGGTCACAGCTGCTTCTTTCTGATTGACGCTGATTAGAGGTGACGTCACACACGCGTTTCAGACGCTAGCGATAGGCTGCCGTGTGTGACGTCACCTCTAATCAGCATTAGCATTGAATAAAAGTAACTTTAACCAGTTCGGCCTATCTGGACGAGCTTCCTCGTCCAGATAGGCACTGCTGCTGCCGCTCCCACTGCCTGCCGCTAGCCCCCCGATCAGTGAATGAGAATATAATTCCCATTCACCGATCTATCTTCCCCGCAGAAATACCGACACCTTCTCTCCAGAGAGCGCGGTATTTCTGCCTCCAGGAAACATCTCCCCTGCTTTTAAGTTCCTGGATGCGAGATCGTTCGCATCCAGGACTTTTTTCACTGTGGTCATCTTGTGGCCAAATAGTAAACTGCACCAACATACATTTTTAATAAAAAAAAATATTATTTTACATTTAAAATTAACAGTTTCCCTCCCACAGCAAAAATTACCCACATACACTTTTTTTTATTAAAAATAAAAAATACAATTAAAAAAAAACAAAAACAACATAAATAGTTACCCAAGGGTCTGAACTTTTTAAATATGCATGTCAAGAGAATATGTTATTATATTATTTAAAATTATAAGCTTATAAATAGTGATGGACGCAAATTGAAAAAATGCACCTTTACTTCTAAATGAAATATCGGCACCATAAATTGTGATAGGGACATCATTTAAACGGTGTAATAACCGGGACAGATGGGCAAATAAAATACATGAGTTTTAATTATGGTAGCATATATTAATTTAAAACTATAATGGCCAAAAACTGAGAAATAATGAATTTTTTTCATTTCTTTCTTAATCTTCCTGTTAAAATAGATTTAGAAAAAAATAATTCTTAGCAAAATGTAGCACCCAAAGAAAACCTAATTAGTGGCGGAAAAAACAAGATATAGATCAATTATTTGTGATAAGTAGCAATAAAGTTATAGGCGAATGAATGGGAGGTGAACATTGCTCGGATGCATGAGATTTTCGGACTGCGGTGCTGAACCGGTTAAAGAGACTCTGTAACAACATTTCAGCCTTATTTCTTCTTTCCTATAAGTTCCTATAAATGTTCTAATGTGCTCTGGCTTACTGCAGCCTTTTCTAGTTGTAATTCTAATCTTCTTCTCTTTGTCAAGCTTTGTCAGCCCAGAGAGGAATGTGCTGCCTCTGCTGTGATAGGGAGAAGTTACACACATCTCCTTCACACCCCCTGAAGGCTCTGTTTATCCTTCACAGACAGGTCTCTGCTCTCAGTTTTCTGAGTTTGTAAGGCTGAGGGGGGAAGGAACTGCCTGTCACATGCTAATCCCAGACTGGAGTACAGATAATTCACAATGCAATAAAAACTTGTAGTATACTGTAACATTATATATATATATATATATATATATATATATATATATATATATATATATATATATATATACAGTGGGTTGCAAAAGTATTCGGCCCCCTTGAAGCTTTCCACAGTTTGTCATATTACTGCCACAAGCATGAATCAATTTTATTTTAATTCCACATGAAAGACCAACACAAAGTGGTGTGCACATGAGAAGTGGAACAAAAATCATACATGATTCCAAACATTTTTTTACAAATAAATAACTGAAAAGTGGTGTGTGCAAAATTATGTGGCCCCCTTTGATCTGAGTGCAGTCAGTTGCCTATAGACATTGCCTGATAGGTGCTAATGACTAAATAGAGTGCATCTGTGTGTAATCTAATGTCAGTACAAATACAGCTGCTCTGTGAGGGCCTCAGAGGTTGTCTAAGAGAATATCGGGAGCAACAACACCGTGAAGCCCAAAGAACACACAAGACAGGTCAGGGATCAAGTTATTGAGAAATTTAAAGCAGGCTTAGGCTACAAAAAGATTTCCAAAGCCTTGAACATCCCACGGAGCACTGTTCAAGCGATCATTCAGAAATGGAAGGAGTATGGCACAACTGTAAACCTACCAAGACAAGGCCATCCACCTAAACTCACAGGCCGAACAAGGAGAGCGCTGATCAGAAATGCAGTCAAGAGGCCCATGTTGACTCTGGACGAGCTGCAGAGGTCTACAGCTCAGGTGGAAGACTCTGTCCATAGGACAACTATTAGTCATGCACTGTACAAAGTTGGCCTTTATGGAAGAGTGACAAGAAGAAAGGCATTGTTAATAGAGAGCATAAGAAGGACTTTTTGCAGTTTGCCACAAGCCATGTGGGGGACACAGCAACCATATGGAAGAAGGTGTTCTGGTCAGATGAGGCCAAAATGGAACTTTTTGGCCAAAATGCAAACCGCTATGTGTGGCGGAAAAGTAACACTGCACATCACTCTGAACACACCATCCCCACTGTCAAATATGGTGGTGGCAGCATCATGCTCGGGGGGTGCATCTCTTCAGCAGGGACAGGGAAGCTGGTCAGAGTTGATGGGAAGATGGATGGAGTCAAAAAGAGGGCAAACTTGGAAGAAAACCTCTTGGAGACTGCAAAAGACTTGAGACTGGGGCCGAGGTTCACCTTCCAGCAGGACAATGACCCTAAACATAAAGCCAGGGCAACAATGGAATGGTTTAAAACAAAACATATCTATGTGTTATAATGGCCCAGTCAAAGTCCAGATCTAAATCCAATGGAGAATCTGTGGCAAGATCTGAAAACTGCTGTTCACAAACGCTGTCCATCTAATCTCACTGAGCTGGAGCACTTTTGCAAAGAAGAATGGGCAAGGATTTTAGTCTCTAGATGTGCAAAGCTGGTAGAGACATACCCTAAAAGACTGGCAGCTGTAATTGCAGCAAAAGGTGGTTCTACAAAGTATTGACTCAGGGGGCCGAATAATTACGCACAACCCTCTTTGCAGTTATTTATTTGTAAAAAAATGTTTGGAATGATGTATGATTTTCGATCCACTTCTCACATGTACACCACTTTGTATTGGTATTTCACGTGGAATTCCAATATAATTGATGCATGTTTGTGGCAGTAATGTGACAAAATGTGGAAAACTTCAAGGAGGCCGAATACTTTTGCAACCCACTGTGTGTATATATATATATATGACTAAAAAAAATGACTTGTACTCACCCAGGGCTCCCCTCAGCCCCCTGCAGCTGAACGGTGCCCTCGCCGTTTCTCTCCGATGCAGCTGCACTTGCCGGCGGCCACTTCCGGTTTGGCCGTCACCGGCCGACAGGCTGAAAACGCGGCTGATTAGCTGCGTTCCCGGCTGCAATAGCATTATTGAAGGCGCTATTGCGGCCGGGAACGCGGCGGCCAAACCGGAAGTGACCGCCGGCGAGTCTAGCTGCATCGGAGAGACACGGCGAGGGCACCGTTCAGCTGCAGGGGGCTGAGGAGAGCCCCGGGTGAGTACAAGTCATTTTTTTTAGGACACTTAAGTATTCCTTTAAGGCCACCTTCAGCTACAGCCAGTAGACAGTCTCTTGCAGACCTGAGCCTCTGGACATTCCTGATACCTGTTTCCTATTACCTGTTTCCTATTACCTGTTACCCGTTTACCTGATACTTGATTGCTTGACTTCCTGGTATTTGATCGTATGATTTGTATGACTATTCACTTGCCTGCTGAATTGTGTTCTGTGCTTGATTGTATATATATTTGCTTGTTGTACATGTCTGTATATATCTCTTGCACATCGCTTGTAAATAGATAGTTAGTTAGTCAGTCAGGGTGTTGGTTGTATGTGTGCACACTGCTTGTTCTGGTTTGTGGGAGATTAATTGTATTTATTGTGATTGCATGTACTTTGCACTTTATTTGCATTTATCTGTTTGGATGCATGATCTGGTCATAATAAACTATTTTTGTACATTATTCCTCATTTCAATGTCTATGTTGCTGTACATTGTGGTCATCACTGTAATGGATTGCGGAGATGCCGCCGTGCGGTATGGCAGCGGGGCGGCTGTCTCCGCGTTCAGACCGGCGGTTTCCGCACAGCAGCATGCGTCTGGTTTGCCTGGTCCTTCTAGTGCACACAGATGGAGAGCTACGCACGTGCGCGCTAGAAGGCTTGCCTTTATGCCAGTAGGAGAGGGATCAGCTGATCAGGTCGATCAGCTGATTCCAGCATGGTTACTGATTGGCTGAGTGGCGCAGGGCAGCGTGGAGGAGCGCTGCAGTATATATACTGTAGATCTTGCTGGTCAGTCTCTAGTTGTCTGCCGTTGCGAATACTTACGTGTGAGCACTCAGACCTCAGTCAGATCCCACAGTGTGTTAGAACCAGTTGGACCTGGGAATTCACACTTAGTCAGATTACCGCTGTGTTATACTTTAGACCAGTTCCGGGTGTTGAGACCAAGGACCTCACTCCCAAGCTTAAGATTACTGTGTCATTGCTGAGTTATTCTCTAGACTAGTTCCTGGGTGTCGAGAGACCAAGGACCTCACACCTCAGACTAGGACTGTGCTTTATATCTGTTATGACTATTTGCTCTGTCGACCTCTCTCTTGCTTTCTGATTCGGTACCTCTGCATATCTGCCTACCTGTTGCCAAACCCTGCCTGTACCCGGTTACCGAATCAGCCTTCTGTCTCTGTACCTTATCTGCGTTGCCGACCTGGCCTGCCCGACCCTCCAGGCTGTCACTCGTCCCTTGAGTGCTCAGTCTATCTGTACTAGCTGTGACACTATTCCACCAAGTGTCAGTTAGCTGTTAGGACTCCTGCTCCTCAGAGAGTCCGGCCTGCTAGCAGCCAGTGGCCTCTACTCCTCTGGAGTCTCCTGGCTGCAGTACAGTCTATTATCTGATCACCAAGTATCACTGGTTGCCAGGTTCTCTCTATTCCCTCTCTCAAGGAGATAGTCCCTGCACAGCCGAGGGCCACCTGCCCCTCAGGTGGTTCCTGGCCGAGCTGCCTGTGTCTCCCGCCTCACGGGAGATAGCCTACAGTTACACCAAACACACTTCATTAGGTGTCCAGAGGTTAGTCATACTTGTATTATTGGTGATTCTGCAGATCATCCATAATCAAGTATACATCTGTATTATTGATGATTCTGCAGATCATCAATAATCAGATTCTCTCTGTGTGCTGACACCAATCGTTACAATCACCTTTTCCTCCGTTCAGGTTTGTAACTATATTTTTGTTGTTAAAGGATGACTATCATAGACAACGATACAATTTAAAATATATACGTTCATGAAGAATATTTGTTACATAGTAAAATGCACTATACATTACTTTTCTCCTATGTTCTTGTCACTTACAGTAGGCAGAAGACTAGTCTATATCCTCATGGGGGATTTTAAAGGATTTCTTTATTTTCAAAAGCACTTGCTGAATAGTAGTTGATCAGTCCACCTGCCAGATTAGTGTGCACATGAGTAGGGACATCAACTAACATATTTGTATAGATTCTTTCCAGTGCTTTTGTAAAATATAAAGATAATACTGAGAATCCCTTATAGGTGATGGATTAGTTCACAGCCTGTCAGATCTGTGAGATTTTTACTGCATGCTGTAAATGACAGCGACGTAGGAGAAAATACATTTACAGTGCATCTTAATCTGGGAAAAATATACTTCTTTTAAGTATTTGTTTACTTACATTTTCGATGTTACAGTTTTTCGTGATAGTGGTCCTTTAAATGTTACAGTATTATATAAACTGTTAGTTTAAAACCCTTTAAAAGCATTTTGAAAACATCCTAATAAGCATTGTTTATACAACGGACTCAATTCTGGTAGCTATGTAAGGTAAAATATTTTTTTTTGTAGGTAAAATACTTCATGCGGTATTTTCCTCTTTTTTTTAATCAATTCTGAAAGATTTTTCTCTATTTCCAAACATAAGGTAAAACATGAGGTAAAACATGAGGTAAATGCATAAAGTGAGGTAAAACATGATGTATTTCAGCAGTAAGCATGCAATAAATATATTATAGTAGTCTTTAATTGTCTTCCATAAGTTAGGATAGTCTTTTTTTTTTGAGGGGGGAAGGTGTATTTGATTATATAGCAACTTATGAAAAGTAATTTATAGGCATCCCTTATAAAAAAAAATTCTATTATTCTTTTTTATTACACAACCCGAATAGGAACGACACTGAAAAAGCATTAGGAACTCCACTAAAAACTGCAAAATGCTTACAAATTGACTTTACCTCCAGGTACAGGCAGGTCTTAAACTGAGTGGTAAATTATGTGCTAACATGCCCCCTAATTTCCATGAGAATAGCTATTTTCAGTAAAATGAATGCATATTACCTCATGAATTACCTCATAATTTACCTCATGATGTAAAACATGACTAAAACCTACCAGAATTGATAAATGTCATTACCTCATGAGGTAAATTACCTTACATGAGGTAATTTGTTTGATAACCCTACTAGAATTGAGGCCAATATGTCCAAATCCAGAGCTGTCCAAAAGTAAATCATTTATCCACGTTTCACCATGTTATATACAGGACTCTACTTACAAACAATCTCCCAGAAAGGAACCTGTTTGTAAGTAGGGGACCGTCTGTATATCTATATATTTTAGTTGTTCAGCTTAATTGTGTGTGTGTGTGTGTGTCTGTGTCAAAGACAAATTGATATGATTGTACTTAGAGTCTGTAAAGAACCACACTACTGTGTTTAATACTACATCACTGTGCACTAGTACCTTGGCAGGTCACTCATGTTTACCTCACTTGTTAAATATTGTGTCCTACGGAGACATGGCTGGATTTCAGGCAAGGCCACATAGGCCATGGCCTAGGGCACCAGGAAAGCAAGGGGCGGCCTGTGGGCAGCAAGGTAGCAGTAGCAGTTAGGCTGCTGAACATTCGTCCTGCTACACAGAGTTTGCACATGGCAGTGGGTGGCTACCAAGATCCAGATCTGGCACTCGGGGGATTATGGGACGGTGCACGTGCACTTACAGCGATCTCTGAGCTGCCTGTCCCTCACTGAATGTGCCGCTTGCCAATGAGCTTATAATCTAATCCCTGCCATCCCTTCACCAACTGCCCTCAGAGGAGCTTACAATCGATTCCCTGCTATCTTGGGGGGGGGGGGGGGGGGGGGGCTCTAGGAAGGATGCTGTAGGTCTGAGGGCAGCTGGTGATAGTGGGCCTTGGGTGGTGAAAAGTACAAATCCGGCCCTGTACGGAGAGGTCAATAATCGCATGATGATGACCTTCTGGTTACCGCTCACAAAGCTTTAAATCACCATGATCTGCCAATTTCTTTATACAAGACTCAGGGGAGCAGGTACGGTATCCAAATATGTAATTGGTTGCCACCAATGGGGTTAACTGTATGTTTAATTACTCTCAGGTAAATATAAAAACCTTACTAGTGCAGGTATACTGAAGTTTTGAAGTAGCGTGTTTCAATATGAGAGCTCTCTAAGAAGGATGCCTAACCTCTGGGAGAAGGTGTAGGTGAACAGATGCATGATGACCTACGGTTTTAGCACAGAGAAGGAAGACATTTTCTTTTTTTGGCTTTGAGATAATTATGTATATTGGTGCAGATTTCATGCTGAAATCGATTCACTATGTGTTTGCAGTAAAGGCAGCCATACAATCCCTTTCTGATCAGATTCAATCAGAGAGGGATCTATCTGTTGGTCGATCTGATGGCAGATTGACCAGTGTATGCCCACCTTTAATATTTAATTGTTGTCTGAGAGACCCACATGGCCATACATAGATAGTCTAAATTACACAGATGTGAGAAAAGCAAGAAAACTGAACAAAGTTCTGGAGAAACATGAGATTACATAAGATAATGATCTCTAATTTTATTTGCCACACAACTGGCATAGCTGAGTAGTTGCAGTGTTAAGATGTGACATAAACTCTTCCTGTAAATTCGCATCTAGGATTTGGGGAGAGAGAAGCAACAGAAAAATATTTATGTATGGAATAGCCATCTTAGACCAAGAACTTTAAAGGGACCTTGAGCAGAGCTTTAAAATAAAAATCTGTACATAACATAACTGGGGCATCATCCAGCCCCCCATAGCCCTCTAGATCCCCTCCGTGGTCTGGCTGGCGGCACTGTTAGGCTGGTGACTTCAGCCAAAGTCGTGCACAACTGCACATGTGCACCTGGCTTGATCACGTGTGCGTCACCATAAGCTTCCTGTACATGTACAGTTCAGTGTTTTGAGCCACCAGCGGGACCACAGAGGGGGCCCAGAGGAACACAAGTTACCTCGTGGGCTACAGGGGGCTGGAGGAAGCCCCAAGTCTAGTTTTTTATTTTAAAGCTCTGCTCTGGGTCCCTTTATACTAGGTCTAAGATAGCTATTCCATACGTGAATATTTATCTTTCTGTTGCTTCTCTCTCCCCAAAGTCACCACCTTAGCAGGGTCACCAGCGGGATCACGGAGGGGACCCAAAGGACGTGGAAGGACCTTGCAGGCTAAGGTGGGGGAGGGGGGTATCTGGTATTAAATCTCCACTCAGAGTCGCTTTAACTTGTACCAGACCAGAGACAAAGCTACCTAAGATAAGCACAGCGCCACAGAGGTATGTTCTGTGTGTTGTCCATTACTCTCCTTGTCCCCGATCCCATAGTTACTCCTTGAAAAATATGATTTTCAGCTAAAGTCAAATTTCCAGACAGGAAGAGGCAGGTTTGTAGCAATGTTCCCTCCTATTACCCTCCCATTACATCCTATTTCTCGTCGCATTCACTCCATTCATTCCATTCATGGAATAGACAATGCACAGTGTTAAGTGGATTCAGCATTAACATACCTCTGTGCTTACCTTAGCTTTGCCTCAGGTCAGGTGTACTTTCATGTTGGACAAACATCCAACACTATTAAGGCATTGACCTGACCACTGTCTTACATTACTGTGCTGATGTGACAGGGCCCATTTACTTAATACATAGCCAGGGGTGCCTCTAGCCATTTTCACTCCAGGCGAGAAATCCTGTGGCGCCCCCCCCCCCCCCCGCCCCCGAAAAAAATAATCGTAATGCAGCGGCGTTTTACCATAAAATCAGAAAATACACTTCTTGCGGCATGGGTTCACCAGAAAATACATTTGGGTTCACCAGAAAATAGTTGTAATGTGGCAGAGCATTTCACCATAAAATACACTTATTGTGGCCTGGGTTCACCAGAAAATACAGGTGATGGTAGCACAATCAAGGAGGCCAACAGATGCCAAGACTGGGCATGTGCAGTAGCTGCAACTAGTGCTTTCAGAGGGGGCTGCAACACAAGCGAGCAGACCGGGGGGACACTGAGGGACCTGACAGGCTACAGGATGCTGTAGCCCCAGGCAAGTAAATAAAATCCACTTTTTTGGGTGCCAATTCAGTGGTACTTAAGTGCAGATTACGACCCTGTACATTATCTGCAATACTTAAAGTACCATTGAATTGGCCTAAAAAATTCGATTTTACTTACCTGGGGCTTCCTCTCTGCCCCTGCAGTCCATATGTTCCCTTAAAGGAGAACTGTAGTGAGAGGTATATGGAGGCTGCCATATTGATTTCCTTTTAAGCTATACCAGTTGCCTGGCAGCCCTGCTGATCTATTTGGCTGCAGTAGTGTGAATCACACCAGAAACAAGCATGCAGCTAATCTTGTCAGATCTTACAAAAATGTCAAACACAAGATCTGCTGCATGCTTGTTCAGGGTCTAGGGCTAAAAGTATTGGAGGCAGAGGATCTGCAGGATAGCCAGGTAACTGGTATTGCTTAAAAGGAAATCAATATGGTAGCCTCCATATACCTTTCACTACAGTTCTCCTTTAAGTGTCCATCTGGTCTGGTCCATTCTCTTGCAGCCAACTACAGTAAAGTTCCACACTGAGCCAGTTAGGGACTACTTCACGTGCACAGCCCTAGCCATGCATCTCCTTGGTTGCATTCTAGTGGACAGGACCATTCTGCGCCTTTATAGTTATAAGCTTTAATTAACTTTGCAGGTGCAGTACACTCCTCGCCACAGCAGTGTGACCAAAGAAATGCATGGCCAGGGTCACGCATGTGCTGTAGTTCTCGACTTCTGGGGCTGACAGCAGTAGAACGGAGTGGCTCAGAAGAACACAGAGGGAGGCACTATTATTATTTATATAGCACCAACAACTTCCGCAGCGCTGTACAGTGCCTTGTCGCTTAGCTGTCCCTCAGGAGGCCTAACAATCTAATCCCTACCATAGTCCTATGTCTATGTATGTATCATGTAGTGTGTGTATCGTAGTCTAGGGCTAATTTAGGGGGAAGCCAACTAACCTATCTATATGTTTTTGGGATGTGAAAGGAAATCTGAGTGCCCAGAGGAAACCCTCGCAGACATGGGGAGAACATACAAACTCTGTGTAGATAGCGGGATAGCTGGGATTGGAACCAGGGACCCAGCACTGCAAGGCGAGAGAGCTATCCACTATGCCACTGTGCCTCTAGTTAAACAAACAAACAAACAAACACAGAACATTTATATCACGATTTTCTCCTGGCGGACTCAAAGCGCCAGAGCTGCAGCCACTAGGACACGCTCTATAGGCAGTAGCAGTGTTAGGGACTCTTGCCTAAGGACTCCTACTGAATAGCTGCTGGCTTACTGAACAGGCAGAGCTGAGATTCGAACCCAGGTCTCCTGTGTCAGAGGCAGAGCCCTTAACCATTACACCTTCCAGCCACCACTAGTTAAAGGTTACCTGAGCGCAAAGCATTAGGAGAGACTGGGGAGCAGGCATGAATGGTGAGCTATTGTGAGGCCCACTGCTCCCGCCCGCTCTCCTCTGCCCCGCTCCTTTCATGCCCGACTCCAGCGACCCGGAAGAGGCTGTCAAAGGGGCTTTAGGTATGAAAGGAGGGTGCAGAGAAATGGTGGTCGTCAGGACAGCTCACTATTCATGCCTGCTCGCTCCCCCAGTTTCTCCTAATGCTTTGAGCTCTGGTATCCTTTAAAAGGAACCTAAAGGTACTGGAAGATGGATCAGGGAACCCACGGCGACACAACAAACAAGCATTTCTTAATCTATATTCCTAGCGCACGGCACACGACGGGCGCGAACGAGAAATCGCTGGTTGTGAGAAAATTTCACACCAAAGTTACATCTTGGGTACTGTATGTGCCTTTAGGGTTATTAGAAATGAACCAGAGGAAGACAAGGGCAGGAGGGGAGCTGACTATTTAGGCTGACCCCAAGTCATAGCTGGACAGGGAGCATGTGTGCTGATAAAAAGGCTCCCTTCCCCCATGATTCCTGCCTGTTTAGCAGCGGACCAGCTCAGACAGTGGATGCAGCAAAAACAAATCCAGGGGGAGAGAGACTCACAGGAAGGGACAGTTCCTGCCTGTCCCCAGGGAGAGAGACCTGCTGGCATCACATGCTTTCAGCACGTGGGACAAGGCAGCCAGCAACTACAGACAATATGAGAGGAGTGCAGAGATTCAGCAGCACAAACCTTTCTGTGCTGGGACTGTGGGACACTGATCTGGCTGTCACTTGTCAGGCTGGCTGCTCTCTGCTCTGCTCGAGAATCGACCTGTCTTGCATCTGTTTCTGCGGTGGCAACAGAGGGCTGGAGGCGGAGCCGGAGTCTGACTGGGCAGGCTGGGAGGGACAAAGGCTGGGCTGAGCTGTATTCAGGAGACTCCACTGCATTGAAGGAGAGAGAGGGCGGTCTGGTATGCAGAACACTGGGAACGTGTCAGCTGTGCTAGCTGACAGAAAGAAAAAAACACTCTGCATTAGCAGCGAGTAGTCCCCCTGCGTTGCGCTCCTGCCTTCTCCTGCGCTCTAGGCAGGAATCTATACTTGCCTTATGGCTCAGACGGCTGTGTACATAGCTGACTACATTAAAGCATAGTTTCAAATGCTTGCTCAAAAAAGTAAAAATTACAGTTTTTTATAATTAACAAGTTACAAGACTGAAACCGTGGAGTTAAGTTATGCTATAGACTTTAAAATGTATTTAGATACAAATTCAATGAAACTGTACATTTTTCAGAAACAGCAAATAAAAAAACCTTACAATTAGTTTATTGTGATCTCCTACATGTTTTTTATTAGATTGGGAAAGAAATACCATTTCAGTCCTGTGCTCATATTTCAGTGATCCACAGAGTTCTACTTATCTTAATCCTTAAAGTGTTTTGAGGCAACCTTTTTAATACAGGAGATAAAGGCAGAAAATAAAAACTATCCCAGCAGGTCCTTACTTTTTCTATGATATACAATCACACGGTTTATCATTGGACTCTTTTTTATTACATAACTGTACAGTGTTAGACAGGGTTTATAGCCCATATAGCTGTTCATCTTTTGAGATTCACGAGTAGGACAGAAATAACCTTTGGCAGTTTTGGATGCAGGGTTATCATGATTTTCACCAGAGTGTAATGCTAAAAAGTAAATCTGTACATCTTCAAACTCAAAGAAATGTTAGAGAAAAAAAAGGATCATGTTGTATTATTATTAGTTATATGATTACTCATTTAATAAACTCTATGTGAATGGTAAAGAACTGAAGGTGTCCAAGGCACCATTTGTCCATTTGCCATTGTTTACCTATTGATAAGCCAGGGCAGGCTGCATATGGAATGAAACAGACAAATGATAAGCGCTCAAGGATGCACCTGAATTGTGAGCCATCAGCGGCAATGCAGAGCCCCCTAGGGCTGAATACATGCCTCTAATACAAAACAGATGCAAAATTATGTGCTAACTCTAATCTAAAAATTTAAGAGTGAATTTAAAACAGTGAAGGCAGCTAGCCACTAGTATACTTACATTCAAGTTTGCACAGTGGGAGACATGGCAGCGCTTTCAAACAACCTCATACCTGAATGATTTAACTGCAATGGTGAGCAGAGCTCCAGAAACTGGACTAAATTACACACCCAGCATACACTACAGGCAAAGAGAGAGAGGGGGAATTAGTGATTAAGCTGCATCAGTGGGCAGAGCTCCAGGAACTGGACTATATTGCACACCCTGCATCACTATAGACCAAGGGGGGGTGTTAGCTTCAGTGATAATTAGTGCACAAATTATGACCTAATAGACTTCCCCACGGCGGTGACGTACCCCCTTGGGGAAGACCTACCTCTAACCTAGCAATAAAAACATAATTCCTCGTGCTGCTATTCATAAATGGTATACACATTTCATAAGACAAACAAAACAGACAAATGATAAGCGCTCAAGGATGCACCTGAATTGTGAGCCATCAGCGGCAATGCAGAGCCCCCTAGGGCTGAATACATGCCTCTAATACAAAACAGATGCAAAATTATGTGCTAACTCTAATCTAAAAATTTAAGAGTGAATTTAAAACAGTGAAGGCAGCTAGCCACTAGTATACTTACATTCAAGTTTGCACAGTGGGAGACATGGCAGCGCTTTCAAACAACCTCATACCTGAATGATTTAACTGCAATGGTGAGCAGAGCTCCAGAAACTGGACTAAATTACACACCCAGCATACACTACAGGCAAAGAGAGAGAGGGGGAATTAGTGATTAAGCTGCATCAGTGGGCAGAGCTCCAGGAACTGGACTATATTGCACACCCTGCATCACTATAGACATATCATTTGTCTGTTTTGTTTGTCTTATGAAATGTGTATACCATTTATGAATAGCAGCACGAGGAATTATGTTTTTATTGCTAGGTTAGAGGTAGGTCTTCCCCAAGGGGGTACGTCACCGCCGTGGGGAAGTCTATTAGGTCATAATTTGTGCACTAATTATCACTGAAGCTAACACCCCCCCTTGGTCTATAGTGATGCAGGGTGTGCAATATAGTCCAGTTCCTGGAGCTCTGCCCACTGATGCAGCTTAATCACTAATTCCCCCTCTCTCTCTTTGCCTGTAGTGTATGCTGGGTGTGTAATTTAGTCCAGTTTCTGGAGCTCTGCTCACCATTGCAGTTAAATCATTCAGGTATGAGGTTGTTTGAAAGCGCTGCCATGTCTCCCACTGTGCAAACTTGAATGTAAGTATACTAGTGGCTAGCTGCCTTCACTGTTTTAAATTCACTCTTAAATTTTTAGATTAGAGTTAGCACATAATTTTGCATCTGTTTTGTATTAGAGGCATGTATTCAGCCCTAGGGGGCTCTGCATTGCCGCTGATGGCTCACAATTCAGGTGCATCCTTGAGCGCTTATCATTTGTCTGTTTTGTTTGTCTTATGAAATGTGTATACCATTTATGAATAGCAGCACGAGGAATTATGTTTTTATTGCTAGGTTAGAGGTAGGTCTTCCCCAAGGGGGTACGTCACCGCCGTGGGGAAGTCTATTAGGTCATAATTTGTGCACTAATTATCACTGAAGCTAACACCCCCCCTTGGTCTATAGTGATGCAGGGTGTGCAATATAGTCCAGTTCCTGGAGCTCTGCCCACTGATGCAGCTTAATCACTAATTCCCCCTCTCTCTCTTTGCCTGTAGTGTATGCTGGGTGTGTAATTTAGTCCAGTTTCTGGAGCTCTGCTCACCATTGCAGTTAAATCATTCAGGTATGAGGTTGTTTGAAAGCGCTGCCATGTCTCCCACTGTGCAAACTTGCATATGGAATGATATTGACAAATCAGTGTAGTGGTTTGTCAAGTAGAGGAGCCGGACTGGAGTGGACTTTTAAAGGTCAAGGTAAGAAAAGGAGGGCATAATGCAGTGAGTATAGATTGTAGAGAGCCTGAAAGTGATTCCAGATCTAGTTTGTGGGGAAGGGGTTGTTTCTGTGTTGGAAATATAAAAGAAGTGAAATGAGGGTGAATTTAAGAAAAATGTGACCAGAGTGGGACAAGAGAGTTTGACTATAGTTTCAAAGTAGAGTGTTGTTGTAACTCAAAGTTCTCAAAACTTAACTCAAACTCAAAATGTAACTCAAAATAACTTAAAGTTCCACCTAACTTGTAATTATTAACTTGTCTTGTGTTTAGTATTTGCAGATTCAACAAAACAGAGAAGCTTCAGCCCCTGATGAGTCAGATCGCTGACAAAACTTTATACAATGGGCAGCACGGTGGCGTAGTGGTTAGCTCTCTCGCCTTGCAGCGCTGGGTCCCTGGTTCGAATCCCAGCCAGGGCACTATCTGCAAAGAGTTTGTATGTTCTCTCCGTGTCTGCGTGGGTTTCCCCCGGGCACTCCGGTTTCCTCCCACATTCCAAAAACATACAGATAAGTTAATTGGCTCCCTCTAAAATTGGCCCTAGACTACAGTACTTACAATACATAATATAGACATATGGCAAGGGATTAGATTGTGAGCTCCTTTGAGGGACAGTTAGTGACAAGATATATATATATATACGCTGTACAGCGCTGCGTAATATGTCGGCGCTATATAAATACTAAATAATAATAATAATACAAGTAATTTGTTTTTGTCCTAGAAGTGGTATGAAAAGTGGTTTCTTCCCGCTTTTAATTCAAAAGTTTATCATTGAAGAGTTTCAAGAGTAAGCTTTTGGTCTAATGAAGCTTCTTTTGGCTCTCACAGTGTATTCTCATGTTGCTGTGTTCCTATGAACACATCATGGAAGTCTGAAGGTTTATAAGGCTGAAAGCTTATGCTTTAAATATTTTACGTTAACCAAAATATGGTTTCATCCTAATTCAAAACTTTCTAAAGTACATGGATAAGTAACTGAGGGGGCTCAATTGTGATACTTGGCAGAGAAACATTGTGAGAGATCAAAGAGAGAACCAAGTGAGGGGACAAAATATGATATAGTGTGGAAAAGGTTATTAACCCTCTTGGTGGTCTTATTCTTTCTGGATTTTAGGATTTAAAAGCTGCGCAATTTTTTAGCATGCTTTTTGACCCTAAAACCTGGAAAAAAATCACACCGCAGAGAGATCTGTAGCAGCCCCAGTACTCACTCACCTCCCTGGGATTCAGCCCTGCAGTCCTCCTTCCATCCTCCGGGTGGCGCTGTAACCCTATAATGAGATTACGATCTCACCAGGGGGAACCAGAGCCTCGGCAGCGGGATCCTCCGGTGGGTTAAAACGCCCGCTGCGCACATTGCTCTGAATAGACCTCCCGGGGGCTACCACGAGTTCAGCTCGGGATAACCGCTCTTAGCTTGTGTTTTCCACCACGAGCTGGACTTGTTATAACCGCTAAGGAGGTTACAAAAAAAAAATCAATGTTCTGTGAATACTAAAAATAAGTCAGGTTACCTATAATAACATGAAAAAAGTAGATACCTAGTAGATACACTCAAAAAGTAGATTCCTGAGAGAGGATGCTGTAAGGAAAGTTGCCATCCAGTTTTTCAATTTTATTACATTTTTCATATTAAGTGAAGTATGGTCCTGTGTTAGTTGTGAAGCAGAAATGCAACAAACATTGATTTAAATAATACCTTTAATGACTAACTGTACATGGTTTATTGCAAAATTTTGAAATGTTACATTTCTTCTTCAGGCATTATACAGAACTGGATCAGTCAATTTTAGTGGCAGGCCCCCCAAGATGTCACAAGTATTATGGAACTAGAGGTTCTCCCCCCCAGTATAGGTAGCTAGATGTGCCCCCCTTCCCCTGTATAGGTAGCCAGATTTGTCCTCTTTCCCCACAAATATCCTCCTTCCTCCCATAGACAGCCAGATGTAGTTATTTCCCCCCCCCCCATATAGACAGGTAGATGTGGTCTCCCTTATCCCTTATAGATAGCTAGATGTGGCCCCAGTTCCCTCCCCTCTGTTACAGGTGGCTCACTGTTCACCCAAAGAGCCCCCGGCCCTTCTGTCTCTCTCCCTCCTCTCTGCAGAATGCAAGCGGAACAAAAGTTAATAGCAGCAGCTAGCAGAAGACTCACCAGCTCCAACATGCCCGCAATGACAGTTTCTCTCTCCTCTGAAGCGCACACACAGTTCTATCTCCTCAGTAACAGTGGCGTCACGCGAACGGCATGTACGGTGCATCACAGTAAAGAGATGCCTCTGTTACCAAGGAGATAACACTGGCCGCGCTGCAGAGGAGAGAGAAGCTGTAATTGCAGGCATGTTAGAGCCAGTGAGTCTTGTGCTGGCTGCTGCTATTAACATTCACTCCGCTGGTACTCTGTAGACGGGAGAGAGAGAGGCAGCGGGGCTGGGGGCACTTTGAGTGGCCAGTGAGCCGCCTGTAATACATGAGCTGTCTGTAGGCACATGCCTACACTGCCTAATTGTAAACCCAGCCCTGGTTACGGCACTGCTGCAAAACCTTATTCTGTCCTTTGAACAGGGTCTATAGGAGATTGTGACTGTCAGTGGCATGGAATAGACTGCCGCTTCACCCCCTGCTATTGAACAAACTGGTCATTCCAATCCAGAGAGTGGACCAGGAACTGTAACAAGATTTGTGCACAGGAGGCTACTGCTGCCAGCATGAAGGAGGCTACAGCTGCCAGGTTAAAGCTACAAGGGAGGAAGCAAGCATACTCTCTTTTGTCCACTGGACATTTTGACATTTGTCTGATGATCTGTTTTAATTATTTCTGCAGATAATGACCGAAGTGCTAAAAATAAGTAAAAATCATTTACCTGCAACCTTGATTGCTTCATTATGTATAAAAAAAGTGAAAGGCAAACATTGAGCTGTTTCTATTTTTATTGTTTTTATAGTAAAAGATAGTGTTAGTTTCTTTATTCATTCATGTGACAAAACAGCTTGTCAGCATACATTAGCAATGCTACTGAAAAGTAAAGAGCTTGTTATTTTGTCTTTACTGTTACAGAAGTCTGTATTACCTAGCATTTAATCATGCAAACCTACTGCCATTATTTTCCACACAAGAGTAGTTGGATTGTACATTGTTTAAATGTATCATTTGCTGAACATACAAATAGATGAAATAAACAAAAAGTGTCCACCAGAGGGTGGTAATAAGCTTTAGGAACACAGAAATTCTCTTGAAAATCCATTCATAACATTGGCATTCCTGTCTGTTTTATGGCTATATTTATACTGGCGTTACAGTTTAAATCTCTAAGACAAAATGAGTCATAGTTTATACTGTATGTGTAAAGTCATCAAACACATTATATCTTAAAGTGATCTTGACCTTTAGAATGAAAAAAAAATAGCTAAAACATTATATAATGTTGCTTAAAAGTATGTGAATCCAATAAAAATGTCTATTTTTTAATACGGATGTGAACTAACTCATTATTTGATTTTTAAACAAGTCCTAAAAAAGGATAAAGAAAACCTAGTAAAACAAATAAAAACATGTATTTTTTCATGCAATTGTTAAAGGAGAACTGTAGTGAGAGGTATATGGAGGCTGCCATATTTATTTCCTTTTAAGCAATACCAGTTGCCTGGCTATTCAGCTAATCCTCTGCCTCTAATACTTTCAGCCATAGACCCTGAACAAGCATGCAGCAGATCAGGTGTTTCTGACAAATTTAGACAGATATGACAAGATTAGCTGCATGCTGGTTTCTGGTGGGATTCAGACACTTCTTTAGGAAAATAGACCATCAGGGCTGCCAGGCAACTGGTATTGCTTAAAAGGAAATAAATATGGCAGCCTCCATATCCCTCTCACTACAGTTCTCCTTTAAGACAAAAAATCCAATAACGTACAGTATAGGTGTGTGGAAAAAGTAATTGAATCCTAATTAAAAGTATTTGGTGTGACCTTCTCATGCAGAAATATCTGAAATCGAGCATTTGTAGTAACTGTTGATCTGTCGTGCACATCCACTTGAAAGAATGGTATCCCATTTCTCCCCACATAAAAGCTTTAGCTCTTGGATGCTAGTGAGTTTTCTCACATGATATGCTCACTTTATTTTTTTCCCCCAACATTTTAGATAGATCAACCACTTATGTGGTTTGCTACAGTATATCTACGTTGGTCAGAACTTCAGTTCCCACCCAGCCATATAGATAAACGTCAATGGCAGCGAATGGCTGCCACTCACTCCCGTGAAAGTACCCTGTACGAGGGGAAATGAATGAATGGGAACGCACTTCCCATTCACTAATCTAAGTCCCCGTGACAATGATTGCCAGCATCAATGAGACGCAGCGATCATGGTAACTTCCAGAGTAGCACATTTACGCATTACTTCCTGTGTAGTGTACTTAGAGTACTCAAATAGGAAATAATTTGCGAGGACATCTTGTGGCCATATAGTAAAATTACACCTACATTCATTTTTGTAAATAAAAAAACCCACCATTACATTTAAAATTAACCCCTTACCTCCCACCATAGTTACCTAAATAAATGGTATGCATATTTAAAAAAAACTCATTAAAATACATATATAGTTACCTTAGGGACTTAACTTTTTTAATATCTATGTCAAAAGGTATATTAATGTTATTTATGAATTGATGGGCTTGTAATTAGTGATGGACGCAAAATTGAAAACATGAACCTTTATTTCCAAATACAATATTGCCGCTATACATTGTACTAGGGAAATATTTTTTAAATGTTTTAATAACCGGGACAATTGGACAAATAAAATGTGTGGGTTTTAATTGCGGTAGCATGTATTGTTTTAACAATATAATGGCCTAAAACTGAGAAATAATTAATTTTCTGAATGTTTTTCTTATTTTTCCCTTTAAAATGCATTTAGAATAAAATAATTCTTAGCAAAATGTACCACACAAAGAAAGCCTAATTGGTGGCAAAAAAATAAGATATAGATTTTTGTTGTGATAAGTAGTAATAAAGTTATAGGCGAATGCATGGTAGAAGGACTGAGAGGTGAAAATTGCTCTGGTCCATAAGGGTAAAAACCCTTAGTAATAAAGTGATTAAGGTCAAAACTTTGACTTGGCCAATCTCAGAACATTTACTTTTTAACCATTCTTTGATATGACAAGAGGTGTGTGTGTGTGTGTGTGTGTGTGTGTGTGTGTGTGTGTGTGTGTGTGTGTGTGTGTGTGTGTGTGTGTGTGTGTGTGTGTGTGTGTGTGTGTGTGTGTGTGTGTGTGTGTGTGTGTGTGTGTGTGTGTGTGTGTGTGTGTGTGTGTGTGTGTGTGTGTGTGTGTGTGTGTGTGTGTGTGTGTGTGTGTGTGTGTGTGTGTGTGTGTGCGTGTGTGTGTGTGTAATATTTATCTTGCTCCATGACCCACTGTCTGTTGAGATTCATGAGCAGTAGTAGAATAGAAAGCGCTGGGCACCAAATCGTCTTCTTCCAGTGATTTATTGACAGATACACATACAGAGGTTATGCAAAGGAAGAGGTAGGTTAGACTGGTTAGACTGGTAGGTTGGTGCACACTACAGTTCCAGGGGAAGATTGCTGGATGTTGGCCAGCATCGAGTGCCAGCCATCTCTTTGACTCTCCAATATTGTCTGTTGAGATTCAGTTTGTGTGTAGAGATTTTCCTTTAGAATTTTTTGGGGTAGGTCAAATTGAATTAAGAGGTGATTGGCCACGCTACAGACATTTTGGAGTTGCTCCTTTTATTGCCTGATGAAGCGGGATTGTACCTGCGAAACATGTTGCAAAGTGGAGTGTTTGTTCAATAAATGTTATTTTTTTATATAAATAACGAATCCCTGTCTGTTTAGTTTCGAGGGAGGTAAGTCCACCGCTTCCCCCTTTTTAACCACTTGCCGACCGCACGCTTATACCGTGCGTCGGCAAAGTGGCAGCTGCAGGACCAGCGACGCAGTACTGCGTCGCCAGCTGCAGGCTGATTAATCAGGAAGCAGCCGCTCGCGCCCCCCCGCAACACCCAGCAGGCAGGAGCGATCAGACCCCCCCAGCACATCATCCCCCTAATGGGGAAAAAAGGGGGGCAATCTGGTCGCTCTATGTGCACCCTGATCTGTGCTGGGGGCTGCACAGCCCACCCAGCACAGATCAGCTAAAACAGCGCTGGTCCTTAAGGGGGGTAAAGGGTGGGTCCTCAAGTGGTTAAACATTTTTAGATGATTTTATCCTATTTTGGCGTGTTCAAATATGTTTTCAACACATTGAATTAATTGTTCCATCAACACCAGTGCAGTGTTCGGTGTTCTTGGACAAGGCAGGCGATTAGGGCAGTCTTGGAATCTAGTGTGCCCCCCCAAGGCTGCTTAATGAGCTGTTATGCAGGATCTTTAAGTAGCGATCAGCTGCCAAGTCCTTTGTCACATTGTCACTGTCATTTTCCCTCCTCTCCATAAAATCAACACATCTCTAGGCTGTTACATACGGACACATTTGTATTGCATTGGGGCCCTGCAGTGTTGCAGTGTCATCCACAGGATCAATCCTGTGGACAAAATAAACTGCATTCAAGTTGTGCCTTTGTGCGCACTTTATGCTCAATCAATATATACTACCTCTGCTTCTTATCATGACTGTAGCTAATAAATAGATAGAAATTGTTGAGATTTCAGTAGGTCAGAAATATACAGAGTTTACATATACTTGTATATTACACACTAAAGCTACAAAGAGAAATGAGTTAATTGTCTGCAATGTAATTAGGGCTGTGATGAAATCTGATTTAATATCAGTATGGCTCACGCCATGCCTTCAATTCCCAGTTTAGCACACCTGCCCTGAGAGTGCAATCCCACCCCTTAGAAGATCTCCTTTCACACTCAGGGTTGACAGGGGTTACCTCACAAATTTACACCACACTTATGGACAAGGAAGCGGGCAGAATTAAACATTTGTTGATAAAATGGCAGGAAGATATCCCAGACTCGACAGAGGAGGAGTGAGTTGAAGTCACTGCAAACTTCGTCACCGTGCCAATTGCTGCCAGACATAAGCTGACCTCCCTTAAGTTTTTATACTGGACATATCTGAGGCCCCGTTGGCTCTTTAGGATGGGGAGACTAGACTTGTGGTCTTGTTGGAGATGTGGTGCATGTGATGCCCATTTCCTGCACATGTACTGGGCATGTAGCAGACTTCAGGAGTATTGGAAAGGCGTTCATGATATATTAACCTCACTGATTAATAGTGAGATCCTATATACTGCCAAAGCAGTGTTGCTCAGTGTCTTTGGGGACATGTCTTTTGGCCAAAAAAATATTTTCTAGCCAGTCGGTAAAGAAAAAGTAGGTCCAGGCACCAGGTAAATTGCAGATAGGCTTCTACCAAGCTGTTCCTCAGAGACCAGCACCGCACCAACACATCCGCTTGTGTCTGTTTGCTGAGGGATGAAATAAAGTGGTGGAAGCCTATGTGCAACTTACTTGGTGCCCGGATCTACTTTTTCTTTACCTGTTGGACTATAGCTCTATCCGGAGGCATGGGAAGTCACCTAACCCCCAGAAGGTAGCTGGGTGCAACTTGTGCCAATCTTGCTAGTCCTTTCATACACATTTCCTGTCTGATGTATGCTGTATTTATGGAATGACCTGTTTGTACTTTATCTGTAATTGGGGGGGGGGGGGGGAGATGAGTGGACCAAATAATGGAGAACAGGGATGTTTTGTTGTTATGTTTTATTTTATTGCTGAAAAAACAATAAAAATGTTTTACATAACAGCCCACTCACCTACCTCATGATTTTTTTTGGGGTGGGTGGGAGTTGTTTTTATATTGTACTTGTGGTGAAACATGATAAGGAAGGTTGGATTTACCTAAATTGTATTGTTTTTGGTTTTTCCCTTTGATTTGAATGTCTCCACCTCCCTTCTCACAGCAATGACCATAAGGACTCAGGCTAAGCATGTGTGTTCTTGGTAGATCTTTCTGCAGTCAGTTTTTTTCCTGCATGAATGACTGCTGTCAGAATAGTGACAGCTTAAAACTTCATAGTGATTTTATTCGCTATTTTTCCATAAGCCATTTAAGTTATATTTATGGTTCAGATGTGTGGCTTGTGCTAAGGATTACGGCACTGTCTCTGACTTCAAGTGACTCATCTTGACAAGTGAAGCACAGTATTTCATATTTCTACTTTTGATATTTTTATTGCTATAAGACAAATGTCAAATATGTCTTTGATGTCTAATATTGGAATTCAGCTCTTCACAAAAGGACATGATAAACATGAATTGTACTTGGCTGCTGTTTCTTTATCTTGCCCCTAGAGAAACATTTAACCACTGGCCTAAAATAATTCTCAGCTTATACTCAATCATCAGCTTTCAGCTACAAAACTAGCAAAGTCAATGTTTCTTTTTGTGTAAGTCAGACATCACATACTGTAGCTCAGCAGCTACAGATTTTGATGTTGCTGAACCAAACTGAAAACTTTTTTTCTGTGATTAGATTAATACTGAATCTCAGCTGGTAGCCTTAAGGCTCCATAAGGTACTCCTGGTTTGCAGTTGTGAATTCTGGGAAGAATTTTATTTTCTGCACACATGGTTATCCTTTCTTAAATTACCTGAGAAGAAAAGTTTGTAACTTAATACATCTACTAGGTAGCAACTGCAACCGCAACCACAATGCTTAACATGACCGAAACAGGAACCGGAGGTGCCTCTGAAGTTTGAGCAACCCATTGGCATATAAAGGGAAATTTGAATGCTGGGGCTGCCTGCTATACAAACAATGGCTACAAATAGCGGATGCAGCATTTGCCATCTTTAACCACAGTTTGTATAGTGAGCAGCCCTGGCGGCGCGTACTATAGAGAACGGTGCCAGAGACTTGGGCGCAGGACACAGCCAGTATATGGCTGATCCTGCTGCCGCACAAGTCCGGGCTGTGTTAATTACTATTCTCCCTCCAGGCCGCCATGGATAGTGGGGGAATGAAATGAATTGTTGTTTTAAAAGCAACTTCAGCTCCGTCTTCTGACGGCGCTGAAGTTACTCCCTGTGCCTGCTATAGCCGTAGTTCCTATTACGGCCTATGGTGGCGCTGGCTGTGCCCAAGTCTCCTGCGCTGCTGCACCCAAGTCTCTAGCACTGGATTTATCATGTTCGCTTGCGGCTGGCGCCCACAAATTTCTGTTTGTAGTTGCAATTAAAGTGACGCCCCGATATTTTATATGTATAGTGGTGAAAGTGGCACAGACATTGGCGGGTTTGTGACAGGCGGGACAGATAAGCTGAAGCATAGGTGAGGGATCGGTTAAGGTTAGTGGGAGGAAGGGGGTGTTAAGGGTTAGGCTTTGGTGGGGTGTTGGTTTGGGTTACGCATCGATGGGGGGAGGGTCGGTTGGGGTTAAGCATCAATAGAGGGAGAGCCCATTTGAGGTTTAGCAATAGTAAAATATTGTTAAATTATCAGATTTGACACTGCCCAATAGTAGAATATCAGTAATTTTACCAATATTCTACTAGGGGTTATTCCCGGCACCCAAATTTCCTTGTCACCCTTTTTGCATGCACGCCTCATTTAATAGACAAAGATAATAATGTTTCCTTATTTTTAAAAGGCACAAAATGGAAAGCACTTGATAAATGGTGGAGGTGCATGAAACGTTGTGCTAGCTGATGGCTGTATACCCAGCTGCTAATCCTATACAATAAAACCCCTGTGTCCCTGCGTCCTCCTGTGTCCGTTAGCAGCCATTGGGACAGCAGGAGGACGGAGCCAGGGGGGCGGGTGCATGTGCACGCTAGGTGCGTGCACGGGTACGCTTCGTGGCCGTGCATGCGTGCTGACCTGCGGGCAATGTGGCGGCAGGAGGAGGGTTGTGAAGTCAGAGGCCTAGCACCTATTATTGTAACGTGGCTTAGTTCTAGTACTATATTACAATACCTTGTTGCTGCGTCCTTCTGTGTCCCTGTGTATTCTGACTGGTGTGCATGTGCAGCCCACAGACGGACTTCAGAAAGTAAGGAGAATGGGCTTAGGAGGACAGGAGGTGTGTGTGTGCATGCGTTTGTTCAGGTGCAGTGGGTGGGAAGGGGGAGTTGGTCGCAGCTGAGATCTATCGCTCCTTTTTCAACAGGCAGGCCTTTTATCTAATGAACAAGTGAACAAATAAATGGAAATGCTCCCAAGATGCTGTGCTTTGATATCAGCTGACTGGATTTCCAGATTGTGGGGCTTTGAGGTTGACCCAGTGGATCTATGGATATTTGAAAAGGGACAAGAGTTGTCTGCAAATTATTTTTGTTTGTTTTGGAATTTTTAATATGTGGCAACAAATACAGTTAATGTAAGCCTGTGGCTGGGATTGAAAAGCTGGTATGATGCCTCAGCGGTCACATCTCAACAACGTCTGATAAATGTCTTTGGAGTCAACCAACCTGCTTCTCTATTATTATAATTATATATATATTTTTTATTTTTAGAGCGCCAAAATATTCTATAGCGCCGTACAATTTGCAAAATATATGACAATGGGGAGCACAGATACATGAGCATTTCAGCATACTGTACAATCGGGACAACCAGTGACACAAGCACCAATACATACAATTGATGTGTAGTTTGAATAACATAAACAATACTGATAGATGTTCATTTGATAAATTTCACAGAAATAAGAAACAAAAGGGAGAGGTCCCTGCCATTGCGAGCTTACAATCTAGAGGCTAGTGGGGTTGAGGCACTGGGGGAGTAGACATAGGGGTTAGCAGATGAGGCAGTGAGCTTTAAATTCTAGCTATAGCCTAAAGCAAATAATAAGCTTGTCAGAAAAGGTGTACATTTGAAAATTTCTAGGCTTGGAGCATGATGGACATGCTGTGGTAAAGAGTTCCAAAGGAGAGATGGCACTCGTGAAAAAACCTGGATATGTGAGTAAGAGGAGGTGACCAAGGTGGACAACAATAGGGTCTTTTGGGAGGAGAAAAGGTTCTGGGATGGATGATATCTGGAGAGTAATAAGGAAATGTATAGAGGGGAAATCCAATGCAGAGCTTTGAATTATATTGTTAGGAGTGGATCCTTAGGGTGGTTGGTAGCCAAAGGAGGGATTGTGAGAGAGGGGCATCCTCAGAGGAGTCAGAGGAATAGTGGATGAGTCGAGCAGCAGAGTTTGTAGGAACTAGAGAGGTTCTGCGGAGGTTCCTTGAGACATTGGTGACATTGGTGAGATCTATCCATTTTTCATTATGCTGTGCATGCATCCCTGATCATTGTTGAAGCTTGCTAACAGCTGCTATATATACAGAATGAACTTTTCTATGGATTACAACTAACCACCTGTGTGTTACTAACTTTGAAGAGACGCCAGAAGTCTTATGGACTCTGTTGCATGGTCCTCCTGTGAAAAGCATCTCAGCGCTGAGATTTATTAGGCTGCATGGGGGAATGTATGAGTGTATGTAGTGAGTGGTTTGTTGGATTGTATGGCCGGCCATATATATTGCATATGTTGACTCCGCAAACTTCCTTCCACAGTTCTTAATCACCATACCCCTATTCCCATTTTTTGACATTAATAAAGTATCTTAGTATTTGATTACACTTTATACCGAATTCTGTACCGTTATTTGAGTTAATGTTAACTGGTTGTGTTTATAGCAGTCGAGATAGAATAACATTCTATTTATATTTGGAGGCAGTATACTATATGCCCCATTAGAGTTTATGTAATCTGCTCACTGCGATAGATCATTATAATTAATTATAGGAACTAGAGAGGTGCCAGTTTTTTTTTTTTTTTTGTTGTTGGTAGGCCACAGAGTAAGGTACTCAAGACAAGACATCATTAGAGCATCTACAAGCATTTTAGTAGCCTCCTGTGTAAGGAAGGGACAAATTCTGGAGATAGTTTTGAGATGGAAGTAACAAGAGGCTGTTAATGTGTTAATATGGGGTTGAAATGAGAGCTCAGAGTCCAGAGTTACACCCAGACAGCGAGCTTTAGGAGTTGAGGTTATTGAGGTATTTTCTACATTATTTGTAACTATAGGTGGGGAACTAAGAGAGATGGAGGGAATATCACAATTTCTGTTTTGTTCATGTTAAGTTTGAGGAAACAAGATGACATGAATGCAGAAACAGCAGAGAGACGGTCAGGAACTCAAGATAATAGTGTAGAGAGGTCTGGAGCTGAAAGATAGATTTTAGTGTGATCAGCGTAGATTTGATACTGGAAACCAAAAGAGCATATAAATTGTCCCAGGCAATGAGTATAGATGGAGAAGAGATTCTAAAACAGAGCCGTGTAGTACACCAACAGATATCGGGCGTGGAGAGGAGTTAGTGTTGGAATAGGAGACAGTGAAAGAGTGTCCAGAAAAGTAGAAGCTAGTCAAAGAATGTGCTAGGGGGGACCCAGCGACACAAGGAGGGGGTAGAGGCAAGCGGGTGGGATGGAGAGGGCCACAGCGGGACACACAGGAAGGGAATCCCTGTTGACAGCGGGTTGTTGCTTGTATCGTAAGTCAGGGATTCTCCCCAAAAAATGGGGAGAAAAAGTCCCTGCATCTTATACGGCAAGTATAAGATGCAGGGACTTTTTCTCCCCATTTTTTGGGTAGAAAAAGTGCTTCTTATACGGCGGAAAATATGGTATATACAAAAGCTGAATATAATTCCCTATTCAATCCCCCTGTCCCCAATGCATCAAGTCTCTTAGTCCACCAAGCCTCTTTCTTTAATAAATATTTCATGCGATCCCCACGCCAGTTCGGGACTAGGGAGAACCCTGTCTATGGCCATTACCCGTAATAGGGAAACAGAGTGTTGGCAAATGTTCAGACACTGATTGGTCAGTGTTTTGACTCCTGATCACTGTTTTATGTGAGGAGATACGGTCCCTGAGGCATTGAGTAGTCATCCCCACATATAACAGCTCTCAAGGGCATTTTAACAAATAAACATTTACATTAAACATTACTGTGGGTGGGATATCAAAGCTCATTACCCCGAACCACACTCTCACATATATGACAATTGAGGCACAGACACATTCCCTTCCTAATCCCTTGTCTCTGATTCATGGGGGGAATCCCTTTGGCAATTAAATTTGTCCCTAACTGTTGGTGCCTTTTTAAAGGACATCAGGGGAGGCTACCAAAACTATGGCACCCTCGGGAATCCATCTCTTAGAATGAGCCAGTGTTTTCGAACCGACTGAGCGATAATGTTACTGCAATCATTGGTGGACACGAATGGAATCCTCAGCTTTCCCGTCTGACTGTCTCTTTTCCTCATTCTCCGTCCCTTTTATCAGCTGTAATATTAATCGTAAATGTTTAAATCCACTTCAATCAGCAATCAATTAGATCTTTTATCTAATTGAGTGTCTAATTGGGCACAGAAAATGTACAGCATATGGCTACCTTAAGTTCATTTTGATTTCACCTGACCCTTTTTGAGATCCTCAAGGTGGCCACTAATGATCTAATTTGGCCAACGATCATTTACGAACAATTATTCATATGAATGATCATAAATAATGATTTAGGACCACCACAGACAAAAATCTCCAAACCAATCCGATCATTCGTACAAATAATTGTCCGTAAACTATCATTCAGCAAATTGTATTGTTAGTGGCCACCTTCAGGAAGAACAAATACTTATTCAATCACTCTGGACTTGTGTGTGCTGATGATATAGTGAGTAAAGATTGTGCCAAGACCCTAATCATTTTCTTAGTGAAGTCAGTTGATCAGGGAAAGGCTGAAAACATCGATTTTATTGCAAGATGAAACTGATGAGTTGTTTGGAAGAAACTTAGGTAAGAGTCTAAACAAATCTTTGTCTGCAAGGGTTGTGCTGTATGGTTCCATGAGCACCAAAGCTTTCACCTCTGAAACTCTTCTGGCTCATGAGATGGCAACAACAGAATAAAAGCCCAAAGTGTTAGCCAATCTAGGGATTTGTATTTGGACTAACACATTTTGTTATCGGATTAACAGACTGCATGAAATTGTGTGGAATTATTATCATCTTACTGACCATCTCACTGACCATCTCTAAAACCATCTCTAAAACACATAAACATTGTTACACAGGCATAGAGTGTGGGAATAAAGTAGATATAAACAATCCTAAATACAAGTACATGCATTTAAAACACAAGGGGCGGCATTCATTAATCTGTACTGTATGAGGTATTTACTGTTTTTTGTTGTTGTTGTAATTACCACTGAGGTTTAGCGATTCTTGCTCTGTCCATTCATTAGATGTTGCTATGGAAACACCTTTTTCAGTATTTCGGGTTGGTAAATTACCTCTTGGATGCTGTAAATGGCTTCTTTATTCAGTTCATTACAATGCCACGGGCTTTATTTGCCACACTTACCATAAGATTTTTACTGCAAACCATGAGCTGCTGTTTCCCCCATAAAACAGGTGCATGCTTACATAAAGTGTCACTATAACAAGCTTCTTAATATTGACATTAAATATTTCATGCTACCTGGACACAAAAATACTTGACTTCATGAATGAACACAGTAGAGAAAAATAGCAGTAGCATTTAAAGACTAACCGATAAGCATAAAATCAATAATGAGTAATAAATCATGTAAATTGAGCAGCATTCATTAAATATTATGGCTATTGTGTTCATCAGCTTTTTGTTTTTTTTGGTGCTAGGATTATGTGTGGGCCATTGCATTGATGTGGAATATTTCTCTACTCCGTATTCCAAAGCTAGTAAATATAATGCATGTTCTCCTAGAATGCTAGCTAAATAGCACAGCCTAGGCTAAGTATCACTGGGAGGCGAGACTACATACCAGTATACAGTGTAGCAAATTCAGTGGCAGTAAAAAGTATGTGAACCCTTTTGGAATTATATGGATTTCTGCACAAATTGGTCACAATATACCACACAAGTAACTAAATGTTTCCATGTTTTTATTGAACAAACTAAGTAAACATTCACTGTACAGGTGGAAAAAGTATGTGAACCCTTGGATTTACTAACTGGTTGAACCTTCTTTGGCAGCAATAACTTCAATCAAAAGTTTCTAATAGTTGCAGATCAGATGTGCACAACAATTTAGGAGTAATTCTTGAACATTCCTCTTTACAGAACTGTTTCAGTTCAGCAGTATTCCTGGGATGTCTGGTCTAAATTACTGTCTTGAGGTCATGCCACAGCTTCTCAATCGGGTTGAGGTTAGGACTCTGACTGGGCCACAAGGCATATTTTCTTCTGTTTAAGCCATTCTGTTGTTTATTTACTTCTATGCTTTGGGTCATTGTTCTGTTGCAACACCCACCTCCTGCTGAGCTTCAGCTGGTGGACAGATGGCCTTAAGTTCTCCTGCAAAATGTCTTGATAAACTTGGGGTTTCATTTTTCCTTTAATGATAGCAATCTGTGTAGGCACTGATGCAGCAAAGCATACCCAAATCATTATGCCCCACCACCATACTTCACAGTTGGGATGACATTTTTTTTCCCTTTTTTTTCCATATGAATATTTGATGGACAAAAATTGATGTGCAACAAAATAAAATACTAAAATAACAATTTGCTAATCCCTAGAAGTTTTTTTGTCTTTGTATAGACCTTCCCCCTCCCCCACATCCATATGTTTTCTTTACAAAAATGTACATTTCCCTTTACATCACAATACATTTTGTTTATTTTAAAGGGAACCTAAACTGAGAAGAATATGGATTTTTTTCTTATAAAGTAATACCAGTTGCATGACTCTCCTGCTGATCCTGTGTCTCTAATACTTTCAGCCACATCCCCTGAACAAACATGTAGACCAGGTGCTCTGACTGAAGTCAGACTGGAATAGCTGCATGCTTGTTTCAGTTGTGTAATTCACCCACTACTGCAGCTAAAGAGCAGGGTTGCCAACCTAATTTATGATTTTTGACGGACAAAGGGCCCAAAAAAGCAGGACACACAACATTTTGGACGGACAGGGGGCGGAGTCAGAAGCACACTTTTAAGTAGAATTGTGGATGTGGTAAGCTGTGGCAATTTTACTTTTTTAGTATTTATATAGCACTGACATATTTAGCAGCACTTTACAGTACAGTTCTTAATCCAAGAGAGCAAAAGTGAGTGAACACCAACATCCGTTTAGAAACAGATACAAGTAGTACAATCCACCTTTAGGACAAAGAGACCAGGAGCAACTCGCTTACAGTCTAAAAACTTCAACACTTTAATCATGCATGAAATAGAAACCTATGGGGAACGGAAAGCACAGAACACACAGGATACAAACACCTGACGTTCTACCCCACTTCCTATGTGTATTCTAGCGGCCATTTCGGATGGGGACACATGGATAGCAGTGGAGCAGCAGTGACTAATGTGCTGGAGCTGTTTGGCAGTATGTCGGAGGTGGAGGTGAGGCCTAAACAGCGGAGGACCTGATTCTACAGGTGCACCAGGTGCACCTTCTGCTGACCCCAACAATTTTATTAGTAATTTCGCTGTTTTTACCACACGGATCCGGATGGCAGCCTGATACATTCCTGATGCAAACGGACCGGATCCGGATCGGATCCGGATCGGAACCGTACAGTTCCGATCCAGATCAGGTCCTGATCCGATCCGGATCTGGTCCGTTTGCATGCCAAAACGCAAGTGTGAACGGGGCCTAACAGTACATAGTCAGGTCACTGACTGTCCTCAGAGGAGTTCACAATCTAATCAGTACCATAGCCATAGTCTACTGTCCTATCATATTATTATGTATTTATACAGCACTGACCTTTTCTGCAGCACTTTACAGAGTACATAGTCATGTCACTGACTATCCTCAGAGGAGCTCACAATCTAATCCTACCATAGTCATAGTCTACTGTCCTTCCATATTATTATCATGTATTTTTATAGCCCCGACATCTTCTGCAGCACTTTACAAAGTACATAGTCATGTCACTGACTGTCCTCATAGGAGCTCACAATCTAATCCCTACAGTCCTAGTGTAATGTCCTACCATAGTATTATTATGTATTATATAGCGCTGAGCTCTTCTGCAGCATTTTACAGAATATAGAGCCATATTTTATTTCCTCCTTAATTTAGAAACAAAAAGTCCAGGAGCACCCAAAGAGGCGCAGTTTTAAATGGTGTGACAAGGTCCTCTCCCCTGTAACAAGGGGTCTTAAACGTAGCAATCCTCCAAAGGTGCCCGTCCTTTGGAGGATTGCTTTCCTCCTTAATTGTAACTTATATGGATTTTATGTGCCACATGACTGCAGTTCAAAGCTGCTGCAGTGGTGTCGTGTGTCACCAGCCACCGCAATTCATGCTGTGAAATGTAGTCCATTAATGCGGGCACAATCCCAGCCAGGAAATATAGTCACATTTATGGACCACATCTCCCAGCATGCATTATTGCAGCAGCTGGTCAAGGGTGCAGAATATCACTGCAAATGCTTTGAACTGCAATTCAAGCAACATGGGGCACCTGAACAGACCACAAGATGACACTAGAGATCATCCTCTGAAAACACACATGAACAAAATGATGATACTCAAGTCCCCGAAGCAGTGTGCTCTCAGTCATTATAGAAGTGGGAGCACTGTGACTGGTAAGATCATAAATGAGTTGCCAGCCACATGCAGATTCCAGCTGGAGAGAAGTAAGGGGGACACAGACACAGCAGGAGAGCTGGTTTAAGCTCTGCACTTTTTTTTTTCACGTTCAGTTGGAAATCGGCAGTAGAGGAGAGATAAGCAGTGCAGGGGAGTGACTGTGAGGCAAGCATGCTCTGCACTGCTCGATTTTCATCTCCTCTCAAAACAAGTGAACCAAAAGTGCAGAGCTCCAATCCCCTCTCCTGCTGTGTCTCCCCCCAGCTGGGCTGCACTGCATGTGGCTGCAACTCGTCACTGGCTGCATGTGGCTGCAACTTACATTTATAATGTGCCATGAATACCTGCTGCCTGGGGAGAAAACCTAGAAGAGGAGGACGAATTACGAGTGAACTTCCTGCACCCATGCTGTGCACAGCTCACTCCAGTCAATAGCCGTCTGGATGGGGAGTGTGGGCGGGCTTGCTGGGCAGCCTCTCTTCTTCATTGGCTGGAGAGAGGTGCCTGAGCGAAGGAGTCAACTGATTGGAGGAAGGGCGGGACAAAGGAGGAAGTTGAAGCCTGTAAATTTCCTAGCTCAGCTGCCCGGGGACAAGCCTGGCTTTGCCGCGATGCGCACATGCGCAATAAGAATTGTGGCAACAAGCTCCTGTTTTGACGGATGCCTACCTAAAAAGGACGGACACTACGGACAGGGGATTTTTAGTGTAATAAGTACAGACTGCCCGTCCTTTTACGGACGGTTGGCAACACAGCTAAAGAGATCAACAGGGCTGGAAGGCAACTGGTATTGTTTAAAAGGAAAAATCCATATCCCTCTCAGTTTAGGTTCCCTTTAATGTGTTGATCCCCAAATACTGCTTCTGCACAAAATAGGTTGCATGGTTACCAAACCAGTGTTTTTATTCAATTGGGATGAGGTTTTGATGTTGGTGTGCTGTGCCTTGTTTTCTCATCATGGGGTTTGATTCACTAACCGGCGCTAAGTGTTAGCGCCAGAGTAAAAAAGTGTTTTCCCGCGCTAAGCTGGTTAGTGTGCCTTATCTGAGGTTATTGTGCCTTATCTGAACT
Organism: Hyperolius riggenbachi; assembly: GCF_040937935.1. Lineage (NCBI taxonomy): Eukaryota > Metazoa > Chordata > Amphibia > Anura > Hyperoliidae > Hyperolius > Hyperolius riggenbachi. The sequence goes on from NC_090650.1 coordinate 247,431,028, forward strand.
TAGTGCCCCTTAAGTAGCTTTGTGCACACTAAAAGATGCACAAAGCTACATCGCGCATTGCACCGTGCACAGCGTAATGCGCCGATCTTTGCACACGGTGCAACGCGATGCGCCAGTGCAGTGCGTGATGTAGCTTTGTGCATCTTTTAGTGTGCACAAAGCTACTTAAGGGGCACCAAGTTCAGATAAGGCACACTAACCTCAGATAAGGCACACTAACCTCAGATAAGGTTAGCGCTGTAGTTTGTACCCACTAAGCGATAAGGCACACTAACCGGCTTAGTGCCGGTTAGTGAATCAAGGCCATAGTGTTTTGTGTTTCTTCCAAACAACTCAACTTTGGTTTCATCTGTCCATAGAATATGTTTCCAGTACTGCTGTGGAACATCCAGGTGCTCTTTTGCAAACGTTAAATGCACTGCAATTTTTTTTTGGACAGCAGTGGCTTCCTCTGAACTCTATTCTTGTTTTTGTTATCTAGTGTTTTACGTATCATCGATTTGCTAATAGGGATGTTAGCATATGCCAGAGACTTTTGTAAGTCTTTAGCTGATACTCTAGAATTCTTCTTCACCTCATTGAGAATTCTGCGCTGTGCTCTTGCAGTCATCTTTACAGGACAGCCACTCCTGGGAGAGTAGCAGCAGTGCTGAACTTTCTCCATTTATAGACAATTTGTCTTACCATGGACTGATTACCAGCAAGGCTTTTGGAGATACTTTTATAACCTTTTTCAGCTTTATGCAAGTCAACAATTCTTAATCGTTGGTCTTCTGAGAGCTCTTTTGTGTGAGGCATCATTCACAGCAGGCAACATTTCTTGGGAGAAGCAAACCCAAAGCTGGTGTGTGTTTTTTTTATAGGGCAGGGCAGCTGTAACCAATACCTCCAATCTCATCTCATTGATTGGACTCAAGCAGGCTAACACCTCACTCCAATTAACTCTTGGAGATGTCATTAGTCTAGGGGCTTGATTCACAAAATTAGCACGCCTAAAAACTTTTAGGCATGATAACTGTAGCACTAACTGGGTTAGCACTGCTGTGTACACCTGATCGCGTGCAAAGCGCGGTGAGCGCGAAACGTCGCATCACGGTGTGACCTTAACGGCGCACCCGATGCCCTTATAAGGTTGCATGGGGTCCAACTTTAATGGCGCGTGATGCGACGTTAAAGTCGCACCCCATGCGACCTTATAGGGGCACCGGGTGCGTCGTTAAATCAGTTTTGCGCGCGGGACTTTGCGCGCGAGTGGCTTTTCACAAGCGTGCTAACACATAGCACTGCTTTGTGAATCAAGCCCTAGGGGTTCACATACTTTTTCCACCAGTAATGTGAATGTTTACATGGTTTGTTCAATAAAAACATGGACACTTTTAATTATTTGTGTGATATTAGCCTGCGCAGTACAGCCCGGCGGACGTCCGATGACGTCAGCGTGGCTGCGTGGGACGCAGAAGTGCCAGGCCTTGGAGCGCAGAAGAGCCCGACCTGGCAGCCGGCCTGGCCAGGTCGGGTCGGCCACTGGAGACCACTGGGAGCCTGCGGAGCGGCAGCGAGGGCACCTCCTGCCTGCCACGGGCTGGAGGAAGCCCCAGGTAAGTGGATATTGATTTTTATTTTTTTACCTCCCTCCCTGAACCTTCCCTTTAAGTAGACTGTGATTGTCTATTGTTGTGACTTAGATGAAGATCAAATCACATTTTATGACCCATTTGTGCAGAAATCCATATAATTCCATAGGGTTCACATACTTTTTACTGCTACTGTATATATATGGAGTGTTTCTGATGCTGAAACCAAGATGATTAATGCAAAAGAGGGAATCCTGAATAATATACTACATTCTACTATATGTCACTACAGTGCCTCTTTAACACATTAGCTCAAGACAACTCCATCTAAGCGTTAATATCTATCTATTGTAATAGATTGCGGAAAAGCTGGTGCGCGGACTGGCAGCGAGGCGGCTGGTTCCGCATCCAGCTCGGCGGTTTGCACGCAGCAGCGTGCGTCTGATGTGGCTGAGCCTGTTAGTGCACACAGATTGAGGAATACGTGCGCGCGCGCTGAGAGGCAGAACTTTTATGACAAACGAGGAGGGATCAGCTGACCAGCTGGGTCAGCTGATCACAGAGCAAGTGGCTATTGGCTGATCAGCGGTGGGTGGCGCTGGGGAGCGCCGCTCTATATATAGTTATTGCTGGTCAGTCTTAAGTTGTCTGCCGGTGCGAACACTTATGTGAAAGCACTCTGACCATAGTCAGATCCCACAGTGTGTTAGAACTAGGAGGACCTGGGAATTCACACTGAGCCAGATTACTTCTGTATTTCTATTGTGTTATTCTTCAGACTAGTTCCAGGGTGTTGAGACCACGGACCTCACACCCAAAACTAGGGAAACTTTGTTATCATTGTGTTATTCTTCAGACTAGTTCCAGGGTGTTGAGACCACGGATCTCACACCCAAGACTAGGGAAACTGTGTTATCATTGTGTTACACTTCAGACTAGTTCCAGGGTGTTGAGACCACAGACCTCACACCCAAGACTAGGGAAACTGTGTTATCATTCTGTTGTACTTCAGACTAGTTCCAGGGTGTTGAGACCACGGACCTCACACCCAAGACTAGGGATACTGTGCTACCATCATTGTGTTATACTTCAGACTAGTTCCAGGGTGTTGAGACCACGGACCTCACACCCAAGACTAGGGATACTGTGCTACCATCATATTATACTTCAGGCTAGTTCCAGGCTGTTGAGCCCATGGACCTCACAACCAAGACTAGGCATTGTTTGATATCTGTTATGACCCTTTGCATTCCTGACTATCCCTTCGGAAGTCTCAGGTTGTTGGAAGGTCTTTGCACTTCCCAGAGGGAGGTGTTTCTCATACTACCTAAGACCACCCGCTCCTCGGGTGGTCCCACTCAAAGTCATTACTGTTGCACCAAACACTCACACTTTATAGGTGTCCAGAGGTTAGTTATACTTGTATTATTGGTGATTCTGCAGATCATCAATAATCAGGTATATATCTGTATTCTTGGTGATACTGCAGATCACCAATAATCAGATTCTCTCTGTGTGCTGACACCGATCGTTACAGAACGGCAGACCAAAACCAAATGGACGCACTTAACTGCCGTCTTGATGCACTCACCACCTCAGTGGAAAATTACATCCGAGTGCTGGACAGTCATCAGACCCAGATCAACGCTTTGTCTAGGTCTGTACAAGTCCTTCAGACGGCTGTGAATACAGTGCGATCCCCTCCAGGTACAGACTTACGTATGCCTGTGCCCGAAAAGGTTTTCTGGTCACAGATCTGACTTTCAGAATTTTCGAAATCGAGTGTTGTCATACTTTGAGTTGAGGCCTAATTCATCAGGAACCGTGGCACAGAGAATTACTTTTATTAAGACTCTGTTGTCAGGGGATTCCCAGACCTGGGCATATAGCCTCCAGACAGGGCATGAGGCCCTGACCTCAGTTGAGGAATTCGTTAAAGCAATGGCTATAATTTATGATGATCCGGACATTGCTTCTTCCACTGAGCGGAAGCTCAAGACTTTGCGGCAAGTCAAGGATCCGGTTGAAAATTACGCAGCTGAGTTCAGGAAATGGGCAGTATCAGCTAGATGGGGGTCATTTGCACTTCTGGACTGTTTATTGTCAGGGTTGTCAGACACGGTCTCTGATCTAATGTTGGGACATCCTGAGCCGAAGTCTATTGATGAGGCCATTTCATTAGCAGTCAGGGTTGATCATCGTCTACGCTACCAGAGACAGACCCGGAGTAGGAACAATGTGAGATATGTTTCCTACGCCTCTCCTCCACCCGCTTCACCTCCGCATTAGCCAATGCAGATTGGTCAGTCAAAATTGTCCCGGGTGGAGCAGAATTGCAGAAAAACAGAACAGCTATGTTTATACTGTGCAGAAGAGGGTCACAGAGTGCAGAATTGTCCCAAAAAGTCGGGAAACGCTGCCGCCTAGGTGTAGTCGGAGGTAATACCCTAGGCGCGCAGTCTTTACCTCTAAACGATAAACGTTTGCTCCTCCCTTGTTCTATATCATGGGAGGATCAGACAGTTGCTACTGAAGCCTTCCTAGACTCTGGCTCAGCAGTCAACTTTATGGATTACGAATTTGCGAAGAAATTGGGGATCCCTGTTTTCCCTTTGAGTCAGCGGATTCTGGTCACTGCAGTGGATGACTCTCCTCTGCAGAGTAAATACCCTCTGTCTCGGACCCCAGAGTTAAGGGTCACGGTTTGGGTGTTACATAGTAAGATTCTACAATTTCTGGTTTTGCGGATGACAACTTCCACGATCATTCTTGGCATGCCATGGTTACAACTTCACTCCCCTCAAATCAATTGTGCTTCAGGTCAGCTAACGAGCTGGTCTACCCATTGCCATCATCATTGTTTAGCGAAGGTAACCTTGGGTAACACCAAGATTCAGGTGGAAGGTTTACCAAGCCAGTATTCAGAATTTGCTGACGTGTTTTGTCCCAAAACAGCGGATAAACTTCCTCCCCACCGTCCCTTTGATTGTCCTATCGATCTCAGGTCTGGTTGTATGCCCCCTAGAGGTCATCTCTATAATTTGTCAGGACCAGAGGAATTGGCTATGCAAGAATACATCAGAGAAAATGTGGCTAAAGGTTTTATTCGTCCCTCTCGGTCACCAGCAGGGGCAGGATTCTTTTTCGTGAAAAAAAAAAGATGGTGGCCTCCGTCCCTGCATTGATTACAGGGGTTTAAATAAGATTACAGTAAAAAATCGCTATCCTTTGCCTTTAATTGACGATTTGTTTACTCAGGTCACCAATGCAAACATTTTCTCGAAACTGGATTTGAGGGGTGCATACAACCTTGTACGTATCAGGGACGGTGATGAATGGAAGATGGCCTTTAACACACCTGACGGGCATTATGAGAACCTGGTGATGCCCTTCGGGTTGTGTAATGCCCCGGCCGTCTTCCAGGAACTGATTAACGAGGTGTTCAGGGAGGTGTTGGGCAGGTTCGTCTTGGTGTATCTAGACGATATACTGATTTTTTCATCCAACCTCTCAGAGCATAGGAAACATGTTAAGTTTGTGCTACGGAAATTGAGACAGAATTTGCTGTATGCTAAATTGGAAAAATGCATCTTCGAAGTGACCTCTGTCGCCTTTTTGGGGTACATTATCTCGACCTCTGATCTCTCCATGGACCCTGGAAAAGTTTCTGCTGTCTTGGAGTAGCCTCAGCCTGTGGGACTCAAGGCACTTTAAAGATTTCTGGGGTTCGCCAACTACTACTGGAGATTCATAAAGGGGTACTCTATGGTGATCTCGCCTCTCACCAGTCTCACCAAGAAAGGGGCAGATACTTACCACTGGTCTGCAGAGGCCCATGCTGCTTTTTCCACTCTGAAGAAACTGTTCTGTTCTGCACCCATGTTGAGACATGTAGATGTCACCTTTCCCTTTATCGTGGAGGTTGATGCCTCAGAGGTAGGGGTGGGGGCTGTATTGTCTCAGCGTTCTGGTTTGCAGGGGAAACTCCACCCATGTGCCTATTTTTCCCTTAGGTTTTCACCCGCAGAGAAAAACTACGATATCGGCAACCGGGAACTTCTAGCCCTCAAGTTGCCTTTGAGGAATGGCGACATTGGCCAGAGGGGGAAGAACACACCAATACAGTTTACACGGACCACAAAAATTTAGAGTACATAGAGGGCGCTAAGAGACTTAGCCCCCGACAGGCTCGGCGGTCGTTGTTCTTTTCGAGATTCAGATTTGTAATTACGTATACCCCTGGTAGTAAGAACATCAAGGCCGATGCTCTATCCAGGTGTTTTGAGCCCCAAACAGCACAGCCCTCAGCCTCTGAGACCATTCTACCTCAGAAGGTGGTCTTGGCAGCCACTGAGACCTGGAAAGACTGGACTGTCACTCTGAGTCCATTCCAACAGGATGTTCCAGAGGGGAAACCTGAGGGGTTCTTGTTTGTGCCATTGCCATTTCGCCTACAACTATTGCAGCTGTTTCATTCCCACAAGAATGCTGGGCATCCTGGGGCCACCAGAACTCAGGACCTGCTTGCTAGATGTGCTTGGTCATTGGCAACAGACTGTAAGGAGTTTGTAAGAGAGTGTGCAGTGTGTGCTAGGAGCAAACCCTCCCGTTAGACACCTGTTGGAACATTACAGCCATTACCAGTTCCGAGTGAACCTTGGACCCATTTGTCCATGGATTTTGTGGGAGAGCTCCCCAGGTCTGAGGGCATGATGGTCATTTGGGTGGTAGTTGATATATTCAGTAAGATGGCTCATTTTGTCCCCCTGAAAGGACTCCCCTCGGCCCAGGAATTGGCTGATCTCTTCATCCAGCACGTTTTCCGGCTGCATTGCATTCAGGAAAACGTAGTGTCAGATCGGGGAGTCCAATTCGTATCTAAGTTTTAGAGGGCATTCTGCCATCAGTTAGACATGGATCTTTCCTTTTCATCAGGCTACCACCCACAGACCAATGGCCAGACCGAAAGAGTCAACCAGTCCCTGGAACAGTTTGTTAGATGTTATGTTGCAGATGCACAAACTGACTGGGTAAAGTTTTTGCCATTTGCAGAATTTGCACACAACCATCTGAAAAGTTCCTCTTCAGGATTTTCCCCATTTCAGGTGGTGTCGGGAAGGTCACCCAAGTTTGCCCCATTGCCCGTGGCTTCTACTCCGTTTCCAGCCTTGGAGGATTGGCAGAGGGCCTTGAAGCCGGCAGTACACGTGGGTTCCGCCCCCCCCCCCGTGTTGGTTGATGACCAAACTGAGTATGAGATAGAAAAGATTCTGGACTCCCGGCTTGTGCAGAACTCCGTGCAGTATCTGGTTCACTGGAAGGGATATGGCATAGAGGAGAGAACTTGGGTGCCAGATTGTCGCATGCACGCAGAGGAATTGAGGAAGGAGTTCCATGATTTGCATCCTGGAAAGCCTGGTGGGAAGTGTCCGGAGTCCACTCCTCAGGGGGGGGTACTGTAATAGATTGCGGAAAAGCCGCCGCATGGACTGGCAGCGAGGCGGCTGGTTCCGCGTCCAGCTTGGCGGTTTGCACGCAGCAGCGTGCGTCGGATGTGGCTGAGCCTGTTAGTGCACACAGATTGAGGAATACGCGCGCGCACGCTGAGAGGCAGAACTTTTATGACAAACGAGGAGGGATCAGCTGACCAGCTGGGTCAGCTGATCACAGAGCAAGTGGCTATTAGCTGATCAGCGGTGGGTGGCGCCGGGGAGCGCCGCTCTATATATAGTTATTGCTGGTCAGTCTCAAGTTGTCTGCCGTTGCGAACAATTACGTGAAAGCACTCAGACCATAGTCAGATCCCACAGTGTGTTAGAACTAGGAGGACCTGGGAATTCACACTGAGCCAGATTACTTCTGTATTTCTATTGTGTTATTCTTCAGACTAGTTCCAGGATGTTGAGACCACGGACCTCACACCCAAGACTAGGGAAACTTTGTTATCGTTGTGTTATTCTTCCGACTAGTTCCAGGGTGTTGAGACCACGGACCTCACACCCAAGACTAGGTAAACTGTGTTATCATTGTGTTACACTTCAGACTAGTTCCAGGGTGTTGAGACCACGGACCTCACACCCAAGACTAGGGAAACTGTGTTATCATTGTTTTATACTTCAGACTAGTTCCAGGGTGTTGAGACCACGGACCTCACACCCAAGACTAGGGATACTGTGCTACCATTGTATTATACTTCAGGCTAGTTCCAGGGTGTTGAGACCACGGACCTCACATCCAAGACTAGACATTGTTTGATATCTGTTATGACCCTTTGCATTCCTGACTATCCCTCTGCTTTCTGATTCAGTAACTACGCATATCCGACTACCTGTTGCCAACCCTGCCTGCCCCTGGTTACCGAATCAGTCTTCTGTCTCTGTACCTTATCTGCCCATGTGTTACCGACCTGGCCTGCCCGACCTTGCGAGCTATCCCTCTCCATTGAGAGATTAGTCTCCAGTCCTGCTAGTGATGCCCACCTTCTAGGTGTCACTTAGCCACAGGGCCTTCCTGCTATTCAGCCTGGGCTCCACCCCTTCGGAAGTCTCAGGCTGTTGGAAGGTCTTTGCACTTCCCAGAGGGAGGTATTTCTCATACTACCTAAGACCACCCGCTCCTCGGGTGGTCCCACTCAAAGTCATTACTGTTGCACCAAACACTCACACTTTATAGGTGTCCAGAGGTTAGTTGTACTTGTATTATTGGTGATTCTGCAGATCATCAATAATCAGGTATATATCTGTATTCTTGGTGATACTGCAGATCACCAATAATCAGATTCTCTCTGTGTGCTGACACCGATCTATCTATCTATCTATCTATCTATCTATCTATCTATCTATCTATCTATTGTTATAGGCAGATAGCGCCAAGGAATTTTTTCATTGCTTACACAACCAATGTACCATGCATTGTGCATGTAGCACAACCCACAACATGTATACAAATGCGTGTTGCTTCTATAACGTGTTATGCAATGTGCACAGGTTGGGAATCATGTTCTGTCATCTGCCTGCTGCTGGTGGCATCGAGTTAAACTGCCTTGGACTTCCACTATCCACCCGCAGGTGGCTTGTCATTGCATACAAGAACTTGCAGTTCTTTGTCTGGCCTGCAGAGGCCTCTAATGGAACTCTGATAACTTACAACCAGCTGCTTCCCGTTACATGGCCTACAGTATATAAAGACTGCCTCTGACTCCTGGTCATACCGTATTCCTGATATTTGTACCCTGTTTGCTTGATCTGATAACTTGTTGCTGAACCTTTGCTTGTCCTGACTCTGCTTCTGTTTATTCCTTTGTGCCTCGTATGTATTTGATTACACGTTGCTGATCCTGATACTCTGTCTTCACTTGCCTTTGCCTATTCCCTGTGATACCGCTCATATTTGTATAGATTGTATGTTTGTATATATATTTACCCTTATTTACACTAGTTAGATAGATAGGTTGGTTTGCATGTTCTTATTGACTGGTGTTCACCTGTATATCGTTGCGGTGTATGTGGGTTACATATGTTTGCATCATGTTTGCATCAGTGTATATATTTGTCGCTGCATGTCCCTGGTTGTTTGTACATAGCTTGCTGTGCATGTGGTTGCATCCTATTTGCATGCACCATACGGTTTACAATAAACACCTTTGCACACTACTGTTCCTGTCTCAGTGTCTGTGTTTCTGCAAACTGTGGTAATTCCTTGCAATACCTGCTTGTTTCATAACAGTGCACTATGCGTTATGGAAGTAACACATATGTTGTAAACATAACACGAGTTGCACCATGCACACAATAAACCATATGTTGGTTGTGTAAACGCTGGGGAAGTTACTGTATGCTATCTGCACACTGCAATTTTACTATAATTTAGTGAATCAACCCAATAAGTTATGCTCTATATTGGAAACATATTGAAATGTAGGTATATATGTACAGTGATTGTCATGTATGCCTTGCTAGGTTTTGCTCTTTGGGAATCACAATACAGACACAGGCGCTGTCCCTGTTGGAACAACGCATGTATCTGTTTTGGAGTAGCCACTGTGTCTGTGTAGGAGCAGCGGCAGCCATAGCTACCTGCTGTGTGAAGAATAAGTGTAAGCAGAACAAGCAGCGCCCTGCAACCCACGGCTATAGCTGCCACAGTGCCCACTCCCCTGTCAGGTGCCCAACTCCTACTATATACCTTAGCTGTGGCTACAGCTGCTCCCTCACCAGACACTGTTATTGATGCCCGTAGCGATTGTCACCACAATTGCAGCAGAGTCGCAAACAGACGGTGTAAGTGGAGAGGAGAGCCACTGCAGAAGAGAGACACATTCCTGCGCCCAATGACTCCCCTGGCACTACCATAGCTGCTAATTACATTGTGGCTTGTGGGAGCAAAAAAATTAACAGGCACGCCTTGCATCCATTTTACCTGATCCGTTAGAGGTGGAATTAGTGTTAGATATAGGTAGGGGAGAGTTAGTATTAAAGATAGGATAGAAAGGCCATAGCTGAATATACAGTCACTGATATTCCAACTGTCGGCAACAATTTATCGTTTTTGATTGGCACCATCTAGTAATTACCTGGGTGCCCTACTTATACAGCCACCAAAACTACAGATAAGAAATCTGACCGCAACATAACATTTACATAACAACTACATTTCCATCACTAGGTGCACACCATTGCTGATATATCTAAATTGTATTTGCACCAACCACCATACTACCTTTCCGATACAACCACACTTAATTTTTACCATTTGCCATGATTACAGGTGCTATTATTACATGTATGCAGGTGATGCCATTGTCATTTCACAGTGCAGCTACAGTATATAGGCTATGATAAAGCCACAGAGCTGCCCCATGCAATCTCAGTCTAGTGATTTTTGCAATGAGGCAGAAGCTCTAGTAAATCCTGATGATTATTTTAACCTCATCTACCCAGGACACATCTGTGATGTATTTGACATAATTATGTGACGTCAATCAATGGATCTAGAAAATTGCATTTTAACTATAAAAAATAAAAACGAAAATAGATGGATTTGTAAACACACCTGTACCTTGTTTATTTCTGCAGAAATGAATTCCGCCCTATAGATTTGCTCTAAGCCTTTTGTTTGTTTTTGTGTGAAGCCAGAGAGAATTCAGTGTCTTGCTGCTTCTTTACCTCTTTTCAGGCTGTAACAGAACAGCTAGGTCTTTCTACCAATCTCGTATAGCTACCCACATAAGCAGTGAAGAAAACCTATACCAGGGCACTAAAATACAAGATCAGTTGGATTTCTGTGGAAATGCAATGCCAACTTGTAACAAAAGCTCTAAGGACTCATTCACACCTAAAATTGAAAATGCAAGCGTTTTGTGTTTTTGTGCGCTTCCCCCCCTCCCGACGCTCCACTGCGCTGCGTTTCTGGTAAAAGCGCTTTTCTAAGCACTTTTCCAGAGTGGTTTTGTAATTCACTCCCTGACGCAAGTCAGGAAGTGAACTCTTTGACCCGGAAAAGAATAAATATAATCTATTTATTTTTAAAAACACTCACGCAATTGCTGCACAAAGTGATTTTATGAACGTTTTGCATTTTTCCTATACGTTCCATTGAGGCGAAATCGCCTCAAAAATGGTACAGGCACCGCTTTGCTGAGCGGATCGCAAACGAACCGCTCAGCTGTGAACTCTCTCATAGGGAATTATTGCACAAGCGTTTTTAGGGGATTTTGAAAATCGCTTGCACTTGAAAAAAGGGCAAAAATGCCCTTAGTGTGAACGAGCCCTGAATGAATACTAACCTGCCATACTTCTGATAGGTTAGCTGTGCTTGGGTATGCCTCTCATTGGATACTGGCGAAAAACAGTGAAGATCAGGATGGCAGGTAAGTCATTCTCCCTGAATCAAGAAATCTATTCTGGATGAGGATGCTTTTTAACCCTTTCACTGACAAGGATTTCTGTTATTTTTCTCTTGCACCAATAAGATGTACATTACAAACATAACATTTATCAAATGCACCCCATCTCAATTTTTTTATTTGCAATTAGCATAGAACTTCTACAAAATAAAATAGTGTTGCTGTTTATATATATTCGTCAGTTTATGTTCCGAATCTTCTACAAATCAATAAAGGGAGGGGATAACTTGCTAGGGAAATGGCTTTTGTTCTGGCATTGCTAGAGGGAGGGGAGTTATGTTGCCTACATTTGTTTGGGGGGGGGGGGGAGGGGTTGAATAAGTACTATGTGGGAGGGGTATGGTAGAAACCAATAAGGGAAACCTTGGGGGACAAGGAGTGTTAATGCCCAGACTCTCTGTCCAAAGTACTTCACTTGGGCCGTGAAGTAGAACAAGTCAAAGAAGAGGTCGACATCATTAAGTATAACAAAGCTCTTTCATTGCATTATAAGATGCTGGACTGATACAACAGCCCGCTGTTTCAGGTTTTACACCTTTCTACAAATACTGTCTGATTTATTTCTAAAAAGGTGCATAACGTGGTGCCTACACCTTCTTGGAAGTGAATGGTGACAGATTATGATAGCTAAATGTGTGGTGGGGGTTGGCCGTACTTGCTTGTGAGAGAATTATTATTATTATTATTTATTGTATTTATAAAGCTCCAACATATTACGCAGCGCTGAATGAGGGGATAGCTGTCCTGAGATAAAGTTACCCAAGTTAAGCACAGATATACTGTATGTTCATGCTGGATCAACATAGTTTTGCCCGTAATCACACCTTAAAAAGTGTGACTTTTGGCTTAAGTCATATTTTCAGATAGGAAAAGATAAGCTTGATGCAATGTTCCCTCTTATCACACACCCATCCTCCTTGTAAGTGGACAGGAAATAGAACTCCAATGTGCTCTAAAAGATGCACAACAGCATAATAAACTTTAAACAAAAAAACATGTATTTGTTACACCTGATACAAATCCTAAAATAAATTTGCACAGTTTCTATTTCCTGATTCATGGAAGCAGACATATTGTTTACAGCATGTGCTTTCAAATGGGCTTATCTGCTTATCTGCCATAGGCAGTCATGTGACACAGGGGAGGATCAAATTACAACTTGTGATTAGACACAAATGAGAGGGAATTAGACAGGCTAAACTCTCTAAATACATTCAGGGTGAAATTCTCTATGTTTTCCTTCTGTCCTGTGCAAGGGTTCAGGTCCTCTTTAAGATTTTTCAAGCAGTGATTGGAGACCAGAGGGAATGAGGAGAGAAATGAATAATGCACATGTCAGGCTTGTCTGGTTAATGACTATAGGTCAGGCTGTATGCCCATATGACTGACCTATAGCCCAGCCTGAAACACCTGCACCAAGCTCCTACCTAACACAGAAGTACAATAACCCTGAAGGTAGATGTAGCATACAGACTGACAGATAGTATCCACCAAACAGAACCAATAGTAACAATACAAGGCACAGTTTTCACAAGTATAATAGTCACCTGAGGCCTGGAGGATGAGGCAAATAGGCAATCCAGATGAGAGTCAGATGACTGCAAGCAGGTAGAATGGTTACACAGTTCAGGCACTTAAGAGATAGCATGGTCAGTACTAGCCAGATGTTAGTCCAAGCAGTGTTCATTCAAGGCCTTATCCAGACAGAGGTCAATCCAGGAGGCAAAGTCCAGGTACAATAGCTGAGTCGGCAACGGGTAATCCAATAGAGTGTGGTCAAGATACAAAGCAGAGTCGGCAACAGGGAATCAATCTAGAGTTAAGCGTGGTCAAGAAACAAAGCAGAGTCGGCAACAGGAATCAAATAGTTTGTGAGTGCATACCCAGCAACAAGCCAAAAGCTAAATGCTATCACGGGCAATGTCTGGAGGTGCACACCATGCTTAAATACAAGGACTAACCAATCAGAAACAAACAACATTGAAAGTAACCAATGACATATCAGCGTCTCAGCAGGTAAGCTGACACGCAACACACACACATGGCTAATGTTTACAGCGGCGGAGCACGTACTGAGAGCGCATCCACCGCCTAACCAATGGGACCTGAGCGCCAAGCTCGCTCCAGTGACGTCAGCGGTCTGCCAAGACCTGGAAGCTTGCGCCTCAGCCCGAGTCTCGGTGTTCCGCCACCATGAGTGCCCCGATGATACAGTATCACAGCACAGAGTCATGTGGATACAGCAAGAACATACCTCTTTGCATACCTTAGGTAGTTTTGCCTCAAAGGTCAGGTGTCCTTTAAACACTTCACCACAGGGAAAGTCCCGATATTTTTTTTTTTGCTGGTTTGTAGTTGTGCTTCCAGCTACTGATTTCATTTCAAGATTACACCTTGTGTAGTGAGATTAATCCATTTATTTGTCCAACTTCTACAGTCTCTCAGTAGCGGATGTATTACAGGTAAACATCTATTGGGCTTCTGCGATTGGGTCACTCATGGAACTGTCAAGCAATTCCATACACAAACTGGACCTTGGCTGGTGGCATTAGTGACTATGCGAGTTTAACTTTTTGGATGTTTGCACAAGTTCATGAACTGTCAACCCCTCAAGGGAAAATTTACATGTATGTCAGCCTAAGTAAGAGTGACTTTTTGTCACATACTCTGTTCGTACTGCATCATTGACTTGCAAAATGGATGCTTGCTGGCACACAAAAATTGCCTTTTACAGGGCACCAAGACAATTTTTATTAGGGAGATTTTTCAACAGTCACATTGGTAGAATGTACTGTATATGCACATTAATATGTTTTTATGTATAAATAATTAAGTTTGTACCAATTTACAATGGTTATCTTACTAGCAAAAAAAAAAAAAAATACGAAAATGTTAGTGCTGCGCTAGTGCTGTCAAGATCAGCATTACCCTATACATCTTACTGCCCTGAACTTGCACTTATCATAGGCTGTTGAGATGGGTGGATTGAACAAAATATAGTTTATTTATGGTTCATTGGGGAAAAAACCCAAAATCCAATGAAAATGTGTGTTCAATCAAATTTCAATAAAACACAATGAAATCTAAAAGCAGTCATTTTCATTACCAAACTCTGATCATTTACAAGTTATGAGATGGGATAGTAGATCAAAAGTAGAGATGGCCCGAAACTCCGATTTTAGGTTTAGTTCACGCGAACTTTCGCGAACCGCAATAGACTTCAATGGGGAGGTGAACTTTGAAAACTAGAAAAATTTATGCTGGCCACAAAAGTGATGGAAAAGATGTTTCAAGGGGTCTAACACCTGGAGGGGTCATGGAGGAATGGGATACACGCTAAAAATCTGGATTGAACGCAAAGCAGCATTTTAAGGGCAGAAATCACATTGAATGCTAAATTGCAGGCCTAAAGTGCTTTAAAACATCTTGCATGTGTATACATCAATCAGGGTGTGTAATTAGAGCACTGCTTTACACTGACACACCAAACGCACTGTGTAACACACCGCAAACAGCTGTTTGTGTAGTGACGGCCATGCTGGACTGGTGCGCACCATGGCCAGAGTGCAGGCCGTGGCAGTTTTCAAGCCCATATGGTCGCTGGGCTGTGGTAGCTCAATGATAGAACAACAGTGACTGTCCAGCCGATCAAATTTTGTCTGTCCACAATTAAGCAACGACCTTATTATCTTTGGTGTGCCACCCCCGAGACACTCATATAGCCAGCGGTCATTGCTTCATTGTGATACGCAAGCCCCTTCACCATTGGTGGGTGGGTGCACAGTGAACAACAGGTAGGTAGGCAGGTATATGCAGTACTGGGTATTACAATGTGCACCTGTCACACACAGACAGGTAGCGGACAGGCACAGTGACACTGCGTGCGCTCACGTAGGTAAGTGAGTGCACTGTGAGCAACAGGTAGGTAGGTAGGTATATGCAGTACTGGGTATTACAATGTGCACCTGTCACACACAGACAGGTAGCGGTTGGACAGGCACAGTGACAATGCGTGCGCTCACGTAGGTGGGTGGGTGCACAGTGAACAACAGGTAGGTATATGCAGTGATGGGTAATGTGCACCTGTCACACACAAAGGTAGTCACTGATTGTGCTGGGCCTGGCAGTGACACACACAGTATGAATTATCAAGGGTGTCTATGCAACACAAGTGTCAGTGGGACACACAGAAAAAAAATAGATCACAAGAACAAGATTAGCTCTCAAAAGAGCTGTTGTGGGGTGCTATTTTAGCAATAAGAATCAGCAAGGAGCAAGCTAAGAAGCCTACAAGAGCCTAACTAATCTTTCCCTATGAGAGAGTCTACAGCAGCAGTCCCTTCTCTATTTACTGCAGGCACATGAGTGAGTGTAATGGCCAGCGCTGCCTGCCTTTTATAAGGGGGGGAGTGGCTCCAGGAGGGAGTGTAGCCTGATTGGCTACAATGTGCCTGCTGACTGTGATGTAGAGGGTCAAAGTTGACCCTAATGGTGCATTATGGGGGCGAACCGACCTTCTGGAAAAGTTTGCGGTTCTCCGCAATCGTGAACCACCGGAATTTGCCGGGAAAAGTTTGCCGGCGAACCGTTTGGGCCATCTCTAATCAAAAGGGCAGGTAGTCAAGCGTGATTTGGAGATGAGAGAGGAGAGGGTGTGATCAGTCAGTTGGGGGAAGACTGATAATGAGGAGGCAAGGGTAGGATCTGAATGTGCAGCCCAGGTTGCTGAGTGAAGCCATTTCTAATGTTGCTGATTTTGCCATTGAAGAATGAGAAAGTCTTCAGCCGAGATGGATGGAGTGGGAGGTGGATATGGAGGCTGAAAAAGGGAATGGAAGGTAGAAAAATGAAGTTTGGCTTTGCGGAAAAGGGAGGAGATAAGAGATGAGAAGTAGGAATGTTTAGCAGCTGAGAGGGCCTGGCTGAGTTTATGAAGGACATCTTTGTAGCTTAGGAAGTGCTCATGTAAATCATTTTTACGCCAGCACTATTACTTGGGAGCGGCACTTCAGTAGTTTAATTTCCTTGGTGAACCAAGGTTGACAGTAGGCCCTGTGGCAGTAGACTGTGACGGGAGGGACAACAGAGTTTAAGACAGAAGCAAGTGTGTTGTGAAAGTGTGCAACTGCTAGATCAGGATGGTAACGTAAGAAGGGGTTGTAGAGGAACTGAAAGAGTCTGTATGTTAAGGTTGTGGATTGTTGTTGGATATTTCTGCAGGTGGGGATGGTAGGCGAGTTAGGAGTTGCAGATAGGTTAGATGGATAAAGAGAGAATTTGAGTAAGTTGTGGTCAAAGATAAGTAATAAAAAAAAACTTGTAAGCACTTAGCAAAGAAGAAAATACTTAGAATTAGTTTAAAAAAATTTTTTACTACTACTTTTTTTTTTACTTTTCAATTGTTATTTGCTTAAAAAAAACTGTAGATAGATTGAAAACATTATCTCCCGGGAGAAAAGTTAATTGAACAAGGGCCCATATCTCTACACATGAACTCCAACAAACATAGGAAACATTATGTAAAAGGAGATATTCTAGCAGCAGTACATTACCAGATCAAACAAAAATGAATTTATTGCCCATCAAACATGAATCAAAAAAGACAGTTTGTTAAAAGCCTATGCTGCAGTTGCACATGATGCTTACTCTCCATGATGATACATACTGTATGTAACCCATGCTGACAGATTAGAAGATAGTGTGTTTCACTGGTTGCAAATATTTCTTTTTGTGTGTCAGGGTGTTAAAAGCTCGTTCATATCAATGTTTAAATAATGAACAGGTCACGTTTAAGCTCTTTGAGTGAAATGTTCCACTGGCCTTTCCTGACATTCTCCCTGTAATCAAGATGATTAAAATATACCCCTTTAATATTAAATATGCAGAAATAAAGGGAACCTTAACTGAACGGGGGGTAAAGAGTTTTACTTACCTGGGGCTATTACCAGCCCCCTGCAGCAGTCCTGTGCCCTCGGCGCCGCTCTGGAATCCTCTGGTCCCCCGCTGTCACTTAGTTTCGTTTTTGACGACTCACTAGTCGCCGGCCGCTATGCGTATTATTGGACGCATTCACCAATGCAATTAGCGCTATTGCGGACCACAATGCGTACAAAAATACGCGTTGCCGCATTCCGCACACGTAGATATGCGGCAACGCGTATTTTTGTACGCGTTGCGGTCCGCAATATTGCTAATTGCATTGGTGAATGCGTCCAATAATACGCATGGCGGCCGGCAACTGGTGAGTCGTCAAAAACGAAACTAAGTGACAGCGGGGGACCAGAGGATTCCAGAGCAGCACCGAGGGCACAGGACTGCTGCAGGGGGCTGGTAATAGCCCCAGGTAAGTAAAACTCTTTACCCCCCGTTCAGTTAAGGTTCCCTTAAGTTATAGCAAGCCAGTAAGAAAAAAGTCACATCTCATCTCAGTCAAAATTCAAGCTGTCATATCTTAGTCTCCACTCTGATCCACTATGAACATTTAGGATTCATGCCATGTAAGACAAAAATACGTGGTAAGATACTACTTTAATTGACTGTGACATATGTACTGCTATTTTCTATAGCAATAAACTGCATCTGGAAGCTTACAGGCTATTGTCATATCAAGACACTACATCTGTCATGTTGATTGCTGACATTGCTTAGTTGTCATAAAACAACAAGATGAGCAAGTGCTGGTGCTTTGTGTTTTTCTACTGAAATAGGTTAGCCTTAAAAATCTTTACACGGAAACCACAGTTTTTCTGTTGAGACACTATAATGAAGTACGATAATTCTTTTGTACTGGCATTATACTGTAAGAAAAATTAAATTGGAAAAAGTTGCTTTAATATTAGTGGACAATGTTAATCAGAGAAGTATGGGGTATGCCATTGCTGACTTTAGTCTTAAAGCATACCTGAATGTCATGAGATAAACACACACGCACGCACGCACGCACGCACGCACACACACACACACATATATATTGCAAGGTTTAATAAGTCAGTGCTTTTTATCTGCAGTGAAAACTAGCTAGAGGTTATACCATTCGTGGGTGGTTGTACAAACACCTCTGGTAGGAGGATAGTTATGATGAAAAGTTCCGCAGATTATCAGTTCTACTTTCAGGAGCTGAATAAACCAGATTTATTATCATACTGACATGGCTGCTGTTTAAAGGGACTCCGAGCAGTGCAGTAACTATGGAAAGATGCATACCATTTTGAAGCTCTCTTTCTCCTCTTTCCATTGATATATAAACCACCACCCTACGCCTTTTAGTTTTCACTATTTTTGCGATCTAAAACGCGGCCGCCATCTTAGATTCCTTATTCAACATTGTATTATGCAGGACGACACTTTCCCCAGTGTCGGTAGCTCCATTCAGTGCAATGCAATGAAATTACAAACATCATGCTGGTAGGTGTGAGGATATCATTAATTAGTTGTGGGTATGCTTAAAGGCATACCCACAGGGGGCCTGATTCACAAAGCGGTGCTAACAGTTAGCACGCTGGTGAAAAGCCCTTTATCACGCCTAAACTCAGTTTAGGCATGATAAGTTTAGGTGTGATAAGTTTAGGTGTGATAAGTTTAGGCATGATAAGTTTAGGTGTGATAAGTTTAGGCGTGATAAGTTTAAGCACCAACTGGATTAGCACCACAGTGCACAGCTGATCAAAAGTTTTGCGCTAGCAAAGTCTGGTGCACTTCGCATAGAGTTTAATGTCGCTGCTTTGCGTGCGGGACTTTGCATGCGATCTAAATTTATCTAAACTTATCATACCTAAACTTATCACGCCTAAACTTATCATACCTAAACTTATCACGCCTAAACTTATCATACCTAAACTTATCACGCCTAAACTTATCACGCCTAAACTGGCTTTTCACCAGCGTGGTGCAATGGTTATCACGCCTAAAGTCTCTAACTGGGTTAGCACCGCTTTGTGAATCGAGCCCAGGCACTGCTCGAAGTCCCTTTAAACTTCAAACCTATTTTTTTTTTAAAATCTTAAAATGAAAATAAGAAATCTGCACTCCAGAAATGATCTATTTAGGATTACTTGTACAGAGACAATTATACAATGCATAAATAGATCTTCACTTCAGGTTTGCATTAAAATAATAGTGGCTTGGCTGCTATGATGATACTAAAATGTGCCTGTGTCTAAAATTACATTGCACTTCTATAAACAGGAAACAGTCATGGCTGGGGCAGCCATGTTCACTTATTGCCTTAAGTAGCCCTTTTAACAGCTACATATTAAAATATATAGTACATATTTGTTTATCTACGTAAAGTGCATACAGACATCACATTTTTTATGGAAAATTATTTGTAATTGTTTTGACCAACAGTCTGATATCTCTAGTGGCATTCTTTCCTTTCCGCTTCTGTCAAGCCACAGGATATCAAGAAGCTGCACAATAGGAGTTGCATCCACTTGTGTTAGATTGGCAACAAGACAACAACAAGAAAAACATTTCAGTTCACTTTCAATTACAAATACAAGACAATGGTGACACATTTTGTAGGCTGAACCTACTTCATCAGGCCAATTTTTTGTGCCAAAAATAATAGTGCATCTCAGGGGCGTAGCATTAGGTATAGCCACCATAGCGTTGCTATGGGGCCCCACAGTATCCCTACGCCACAGGGGCCTGTGCGGAGTCAGGGTACTTTTTTTTGTTTTCTTTTTAATATATATTGATGCCGCCCGGGGCCCCCCCCGATAATTTTGAAACAGCGGCACGCCGCTCTTCCCGGCCCCCCTCCTCTGAGAAGGTGGCTGGTGAGGAGGGGGACCACGTGGCGGCGCATTGATCCTCCCTGGCGGCCGGGCCGACACTTACTGTATAGTTCCGGCCAGCCAGGGAGGGAGAAGGATGAGGAGACAGCAGAAGAGTGACTCTCTCGAGTCTCGCACACAGTCTCTCAGACGTGCGACCAGGAGCAGGAGGGAGAGCGGACCGGCTGCTGCTGTGAGGAGGAGAGCGGGAGTAAGTTTGCCTCTAGTTTGTATATAGATAGCGCTCCGCTTCTGGTTACATATCACTTTCCTCAGTTAGTGGAAGAAAAATCCCCTTAGGGACTGCACTCACCCCTCAGGTGTGACCACTGCTAGATTGGTCAATAATCGCTTGTTGTTCTCCTTGGCCGACTGCCTGATCTTGGGATGTGATGTCTTCACTGTACAGGTTCCACTGGTTAATTATGTCGGTGTTCCTCAGATGGAATAAAACCTCACATAGTGTGACTCCGTAAGTTAAAATCACTAATTTATTATAAATGGGTACTCACAAACGTATAAGCAATACAGGGCATAGAGTATTGACGGGCTCTCCCCCGTGCCTCTCCGGATAGGCTCGCCGGTAAGCTCCGTCAACGCCGATGTAGTAACTTACGGAGTCACACTATGTGAGGTTTTATTCCATCTGAGGAACACCGACATAATTAACCAGTGGAACCTATACAGTGAAGACATAACATCCAAAGATCAGGCAGTCGGCCAAGGAGAACAACAAGCGATTATTGACCAATCTAGCAGTGGTCACACCTGAGGGGTGAGTGCAGTCCCTAAGGGGATTTTTCTTCCACTAAGGCCTCGTTCACATCTGCTGCGCTGAAAAACGTGTTAAAGCGCATGGTAAAAAACGCACGTGCTTTAGTCCGCATTTCTATGCGTTGCGCTGCGCTTCTTTAACCACTTTACCCCCACGCGTACGGATTTCTCCGCCCCTTTTTTCCCTCCTAAAAAACCAGGGACGGAGAAATCCGTACCTTCCGCGCTACCGCCGCTGTCCGCGCTCCCGCCGCTCGTGCGCGCGCACCGGCCGCTCGTGCACGCCGCCGCCCGCTCGCCCGGAGATCAATGAACGGGAAAATCCATTCCCGTTCGTTGATCTAAGCCCCCGCAATGATCTGCTGCTTCTTTCAGAAACAGCGAGATCATTGTGAGTCTCCCAGCCTCCTACTGCTTCCTGTAAGCGTCCTTCCGGACGCTTACAGGTCGCATGTAAACAAACACTCTGTGGCCATCTTGTGGCCAAATAGTAAACTACACCCTAAAAGCATTTTACATATACAAACATTACATTTACACAATAAATTAACTCATTACCTCCCACACTCCCCAATTTTTTTATTTTTTTTTGTAATTAAAAAAAAAAAAATACAATAAAAAAAAAACATAAATAGTTACCTTAGGGACTGAACTTTTTAAATATTTATGTCAAGTGGGTATAACACTGTTACTTTATAAACTGCGGGCTTGTAATTAGGGATGGATGCAAAACTGAAAAAAATGCACCTTTATTTCCAAATAAAATATTGTCGCCAAACATTGTGATAGGGACATAATTTAAATGGTTTTATAACCGGGACAAATGGGTTAATACATTTCATGGGTTTTAATTACAGTAGCATGCTTTATTTAAAAACTATAATGGCCGAAAACTGAAAAATAATAATTTTTTCCCACATTTTTTCCTATTTCCCCATTAAAACACATTTAGAATAAAATAATTCTTGGCATAATGTCCCACCTAAAGAATTGGTGGCGAAAAAAACAAGATATAGTTCATTTCATTGGGATAAGTAATAATAAAGTTATAGACGAATGAATGGAAGGAGCGCTGAAAGGTGAAAATTGCTCTGGTGGTCAGGGGGTAAAACCCCTCAGTGGTGAAGTGGTTAAAGCACGTTTTGCTTACTGTAGCAGCAGCAGCAGTTGTCAATAAAACTTTGTTTTTGTATGTAAATGTATTTTTTTCTCCAATTAGGGGTAAAAAACGTATGCGCTTCTATGCGCTTGTACGCGCTTCTATGCGCTAAAAAAGCGCACCCATTCACTTGCATTGCTGTGCGCTTTACAGCTCAGCGCACAGAAATGCATGCAACCCTACGTTTCTGTAACGCTGCTCAGCGCAGCGCATAGATGTGAACCAGCTACATTTAGTTACATGGAAAAATGAATACCTTGCTGATTGCACAGGGCAGTGCGCTGTGGAAAGCGCACAGAAACGGCCCTGATGTGAACGAGGCCTAACTGAGGAGAGTGATATGTAACCAGAAGCGGAGCGCTATCTATATACAAATTAGAGATTGAATTTGGGTGTTTGCTGGACCCAGCATAGAGCGCACACGCAAAGAAGGATCTTGTTACTTTAAGCACCTAGATCCACATGGAACTGTGAACTTTGCAATCAATATTTATTTTATTTATTTATCCATGTAATCGCTCTGGTTGAGCATTTATTTGTATACAATTGTAGCGCTGCACACTATATACATATTTTGTAAGTTTGCCTCGGCTCAGTGCTTGGTGCTGCTGCTGCTGCCTGCAGTGGACGGAGGTGGGTGGGTGTTAATGGGGGCGGCCCGGGGGACTTGCTGGCTCCCCACATAACGATTATTATCTGGTGACTGCTCCCCACATAACGATTATTGTCTGGTGACTGCTCCCCACATAACGATTATTGTCTGGTGACTGCTCCCCACATAACGATTATTGTCTGGTGACTGTCCCCACATAAGGATTATTGTCTGGTGACTGCTCCCCACATAGCGATTGTTTTCTGGTGACTGCTCCCCACATAACGATTATTGTCTGGTGACTGCCCCCACATAAAGATTATTGTCTGGTGACTGCTCCCCACATAGCGATTATTATCTGGTGACTGCTTCCCACATAGCGATTTTTTTCCGATGATTGCTCCCCACATAACGATTATTGTCTGGTGACTGCCCCCACATAACGATTATTGTCTGGTGACTGCCCCCACATAACGATTATTGTCTGGTGACTGCCCCCACATAACGATTATTTTCTGGTGGCTGCCACCACATAACGATTATTTTCTGGTGACTGCTCCCCACATAACGATTATTGTCTGGTGTCTGCCCCCACATAACGATTATTGTCTGGTGACTGCCCCCACATAACGATTATTTTCTGGTGACTGCCCCCACATAACGATTATTGTCTGGTGAATGCTCCCCACATAACGATTATTATCTGGTGACTGCTCCCCACATAACGATTATTGTCTGGTGACTGGACCCCACATAACGATTATTTTCTGGTGACTGCCCCCACATAACGATTATTATCTGGTGACTGCCCCCACATAATGATTATTGTCTGGTGACTGCTCCCTACATAGCGATTATTGTCTGGTGAATGCTCCCCACATAACGATTATTTTCTGGTGAATGCTGCGCACATAACGATTATTATCTGGTGACTGCTCCCCACATAACAATTATTATCTGGTGACTGCTCCCCACATAGCGATTATTTTCTGGAGGAATGTTTGGGTGGGAGGTGCGTTGGGTTGGAAGGTCATTGGGGGGGAGGGGGGGGGTTGGGCCCATACAAAAAATTTGCTATGGGGCCCAGTCATTTCTAGCTACGCCCCTGGTGCATCTAGTCTTTGAGCGCCTCATCACTGTTAATGTCATCTATTGATGTAAGCCACCCACGTATCACTGATTTTATTGGTTTTTAACCTAGTTTTATATATCTATGTGCCTGTTCACCCCATTTGTATTGTGACACTCCCTCTAGGAGTCTGTGACTCTCAGCTTCAGCTGGAGTCCCTATTTTACTCAAGAGAGCAACCTTCCCAAAAGGATCCAGTGATTACCCAGGTGGATACGGTTTATAATCTCTATCTGCCTACTTGGTTGGTTGTGTTTCTTATTTGAAGATTCAATATCATCTCATTCTCCTTGTTTCACTTGCAATTATTCTTCTGCTGCCTGAAGCAAACTTGTGAGGATGCCCCCCCTCCCCCCAATTTGGAATGACAGCTGTCCCTTGGAATATGTTGCCTGATGCATGTCATCAGGCGGGGTCATGGAAGGACTGCCCCAATCTCATAATATGTGTTCTCTCCCCTCCCCCATAGTGACCAACATATACAGCCCATAATATATAATGTTAAAAGTGATCTCCCCTCCCCAATAGTGATCCAAAAATATAGCCAATAATCTATAATTGTATTAGTGATCTCCCCTCCCCCATAGTAACCCTGCATATACAGCCTATAATATGTAATATTAGTGATCTCCCCTCCCCCATTGTTAACTCACATATACAGGCTATAATATATATTGTGATCTCCCCTCCCCCATAGTGAACTCACATATACAGGCCATAATATATATCATGATCTCCCCTCCCCCATAGTGACCTCAAATATACAGCCCATAACATATATTGTGATCTCCCCTCCCCGTAGAGAAACCACATAAACAGTATAGAAATATATAATAATATAAAAATAAATATAATAATAATAATAATAATAATAATAATAATATCATGAGAACACACACACACTTCCTGTACACACAGATGGATATAGAGTATATAGATACTGTCTCTCACCCCTGGGTCTCGGTGTCAGGCCCGCAGCAGGGTGAGGATCTTGATGATGATGTTGGTTTGTCCAGCGGGTCCCTCGTAGCATCTTCATCCTCCATGTGCTGTGCTTGCTGGCCGGGATCATGAAAAAACAAAAACATTGCAGCAGCAATCAGATGCCACCAAAAGAAAGCTCTGTTAGTGGCAAGAAAAGGGGGCAAGAGTCATTTGTGTGATAAGTTGTATGGCCGTGCAGCACACTGTTAAACCTGCAGTGTGCAGAATTGTAAAATAAAAGGCCTAGTCACTAGGGGGGTGTAAGATGTTAAGTTACAGTGATAAATGTTAAACTCAGAGCCTCATATTGGTTATACCCTGTATTGTTTATAGTACCCAGTGTCATTTGCAAACCAGCAGCATACAAATGACAGCTGGAAGCAGGCAGGACATTTGTTTCAGGTGAACAAAAAAAACAAAACAAAAAAATATTACCGAAAAAACCACATAGGGCCACACAATACCCCTGTCCGAAAAGGGATGATTCTGGGATACCTGCTTGTCAAAATATTTAGGGGTAGATGTGCAACCAAAAAACTAACTATCCAAAAGGGAGATATCAGCTACAGGAATTTCACTAATGAACAAGGTTTTTTTTTATTGTGCTTATGTTAAGTCTACTTCTAATTCCTCTGGATGATATCAGAGCAGCAAATTGTGTTGGAGTCTCATGAATGTATAATATAAGGTCTTGGAAAAGTCTTTTATTTGACTTTTACCATTTTTGAAGAAAGTCCTCAGAGGTATCATGCACTAATGTCTCTGTGAGGCCCCATTTACACTTAATCAGTTGGTACACTTTTTTTCCATTGCGAAAAATCTTACAGCTAAAACTCGTATAGTGTGAACTGAGCCATTGGGAAACATGGGCATTACTTTGAAAATCAGTTGTCCTTTTAATTATAACTGAGAGGAACTGATTAAGTGTAAATAGGGCCTAAGGCTATTCAGTTCTCTCAGTAAAAATGTGTGCTACAGCCAATACTGTCTTTGCTCATATGTCAGTATGTCATGTTTCATGTCTCTAAGCAACATCTCTATCATTTTTTTTCTTGTTAACTACAATATTACATATGTAGTAAGTAAACTGTAGTCGAGTCCCTGCATTTTGTTTGCTAATGAATTCCATCATATAAGTCAGGTACTCCACATTTGTTACCTCCTTCATTTTTTGCCTTCTTTCTTATCCATCATAGCCACTCAATAATGTCACAGAGTCTAATCTTTGGGGAAAAAAGCATTATCTGTTCCCAAACTCTGGTTTAGAGTGGATCAGTTGTATTGCAACATTCAGCTTCATGTGAGTTTGCATGTGTCAAAATGCTGCATACCTTCACTCTATCACAGGGATTAGCTAGAATAATTTTTGCGTGACTCAAAATGTTTCCAAAAATATTATGGTATTTTCACAAAATTGAGAATTTTCTTGAAAATGTGTTTTCTTGTGTCCATTGACTTCGATGCTGTAACGATCGGTGAAGCACAGAGAGGATCTGATTACCAGTGATCTGCAGAATCACTGGGAATACAGATGTATACCAGATTATACGTGATCTGCAGTATCACTGATAATCCGATATACTAGCTAACCTCTGTTCACCTGAGTAGAGTGTAGTGTTTTGGTGTAACAGTAACACTTAGAGGACAGGGCCTCAGTACAGTAAGGCGTACTGTACAGATTCCTTCCGCAAACCTGAGCTCTCCAAGGCGGGAGGAGTCAGGCTGCCAGCGGGAAGGATATACTGAAAGTAACCCTCTGGCGGAAGGGTCACTTAACAGAACGAGGAACCGCCTCTAACAGTAAGGTCGGTTCTCGAGGTCGGACAAGCCAGGTCGTACACACACGGACAGATAAAGTACAAGATCAGGAGGCAAAGGCGGAGTGAAAGTACAGGCAGGGTTCAGCAACGGGGTATCAGAAATATCGGGGTACAAAATCAGGAGGCAGAAGCAGAGTCAAGGAACGAGCCGGGGTTCGGCAACAGAGTATCAGAAATATCGAGGTACAAGATCAGAGTTCAAAAGGGTAGTCAAGGCAGGCAAAAGTCATAACAAATAAATACAATCAAACTAGTACTTTAGCTATCAACAGAATCTAGCTAAGTGTAGGATTACAGCTCCAGCTGGTCCCGGCACACTTGTGGATCTGACTACGGATCTGGGTGCTCCCACATATGTGATCGCACGCCAGACAAAGAGCAAGTGAACAACCAGCAGTATATATACTCTAGGACCTTTCCAGGACCTCCCTAATTGCTGGTCCAATGAGAGCAGTGGAATTTGTCAGCTGACCCAGCTGGTCAGCCGACACCCTTCTAACTGCTATTTAAACTCTGCCTCTGTGCTCGCGCGCGTGTAAGTCTGAATCTTGGTGGACTATCAGTCCCAGCCACACCAGTACTGTCATGCAATGTATCTAGTGCGGGGGCCGCCTCTGATGCGGATTCCGCCGTTACCAATGCGGATTCCGCCGCTCTGCCTAAGCGGCATGCGGCGGTTTTTCCGCGTTGTGACGCGCTGCTGAACGCGGAAACAGCCGCCTCATTGTGAGAGACGGCGGCTCTTCCGCGTTTCCTCACAGATGCATTTGTTAAACATTTTTTTTATGTCCACAGACTTCAATATATTTGGCAAAAATGTATTTTCTCATGCTAATATATATATTTGCATATATTCTCCTTTGTGGGAAAATGCGACATTTTTGCAAACATTTTGAAGACGGCCATATTCACTCATCACTATCAGTAATCTTCTCCCGCTCAGTAGTCATAATTTTCTACAAAGAGGTAGACCTTTATCTAAAACACACTTGGCCCACAGAATACTACAACACTGTGTCAGTAGCTGGCCTGCATAACTTGAAAATGAAAGTAAACCTTTTTTCAGGTTCTGTAAAAAATCTAATACACACTTCACAGCAGTGTGTCCTTGAATCTGGTAAACTTTTTCATCAGTTACCTTGCCTTTTATTTTTCTCACCTTACCTTTCAGTTAATTTTTCAGCAAATTTCAAGACAAACATTCACTCAAATTATGTTGTTTCTGGGGTTGTGTATAGCTGTTGGATATTTCTATTGAGATGGTGTAACGATTGGTGTCAGCAAGAACAGATTTGCTGATTATTGGTGATCTGCAGTATCACCAATAATACAGATGTTATACCTGATTATGTGGCGATCTGCAGAATCACCAATAATGCAAGTATAGCAAGACACAGGACAACCAGGTGTAAGATAAGTGTTTGGTGCAACAGTAAATATAGATAGAGATACCCACTATCCCAGAGGAGCTGGTAGAGGGAGGTATCTCTACAGAACACTGATATCAGTACTCCAGCAGGCTGGAGACACAGATGAATTAGTGATCGGTTCACCCGAGGAGCGGGTGATTCACAGCAAGACAACGTATACTGATCACTCGTGAAGCGGGTGATTCAGACTGTACTGCAGCAGGTGATAACCTGAGGGGCAGGAGATCAAGACTGTACTGCAGCTTCTAATCACCTGAGGAGCAGGTGATGAGGACAGTACCGTAGTAACTAGTCACCTGAGGAGCAGGTGATTAAGACTGTACTGCAGCTATCCACCTGAGGAGCAGGTGATAAGACTGTACTGCAGCTATCAACCTGAGGAGCAGGTGATTAAGACTGTACTGCAGCTATCAACCTGAGGAGCAGGTGATTAAGACTGTACTGCAGCTATAAACCTGAGGAGCAGGTGATTACTAAACTGAGAATCCCTCACCAGAACTAAACTCACTGGTGAGGGTAGAAGAGTCAGACAAGCAGGATCGGCAACACACGGACAGATACGGGACAAAGACAGAAGACTGAATCAGAGTGAGCTATAAGCTGAGTCGGCAACAAGATCAGATAGGCATAGGCACATAATCAGAAGACAGAAGAGTGGTCAAGGCTAGCAGAGTGTCATAACAAATAATACAATTCAATTAGTACTTTAAGCTATCAACAGAATCTGGCTAAGTGTGGATCCCCTGCTCCTGCTGGTTCTAGCACACTTTGGGATCTGACTAAGGTCTGAGTGCTAACACGTAGCATTTGCAACAGCAGACAAAGAGCAACTGACAGGCAGGTCCTATATATATATATATACTATATATATACTCACTACTGGAGTAAGCTGACCGGCTGATCAGCCGACTCCCCTTCTACTTGCACAAAGGTCCTGTCGCCTGGCGCGCGCGTAGCCCTCAGTCTATGTGCAATTGAGGGACCAGCCAAAACCCCACCATGTAACTGGAGGAAATGTAAGGAGGCCGCCGGCTGAGACGTGGATACGGCCGCCATGCCGCTCACCGCCGCGGCGGCCTCTCAGCTATCTATTACAGACTAGCTGGTCGCCCGGCGTTGCCCGGGTATGTAATTGGCTAGTGTTACCTCTGCCCACTTTTTCTAATCCTAACACACAATTACTCAAGGATGACCTAGTTTGTGAGCTTTGCTGTCTTTGACATCAATAATTGGCATTGAAATGAAATAAATCTAATTGGCTGTGGCTCCACTCCTTTGAATATCAATAGGTGAATTTTGATTAGCTTTTGTAGGCTCCACCCACTTTTCTGAATATTAATCCCAGTCACCCAGTGACCAACTGTGCAAAGTTTAAGAAACCTGCCATTGACAGAGTAAGAAAAACAAAAGTTTGCTTTCTTAAAACAGAAAGAATTTGCGGTAATTCAGGTTGGAGTGAGCTTAAAATGTCTCCCAGTGCATCACTATTGAATATATACAAATTAACCATTGTTACCCTTAAAAGCTAAACACACCTCCAGAACTGCTAGAATACAATGATGTGTCAGACTGTTAATTTGTACAGATTGTACAAATTAGATTGTTTGATCCTCATCAGTGCATGGCATGGATTAATTTGGCTCTATGCAGTAGGGCTTGTAACATCGAGAGGTACAGACTAACCAGAAAGCTCATGGTGACCCAGAACTCAATGGAGTGTGTAAGGGATTACAATGGTCCTAAAAGCCCCCTTACTAAGATGTTAAGAAAAACAAAAGTTTGCTTTCTTAAAACAGAAAAAATGTGCGATAATTCAGGTTGGAGTGAGCTTGAGATGTATCCCAGTGCATCACTGCTGAATATATGCAAATTAACCATTGTGCACTTAGAAGCTAAACACACCTCCAGTGTAACAGTGTAAGAATGGCTGCAGTTTACATTTTCCAGTGACATTTGTATTTGTCTCCGCTCCCTTTTTGGTTATGAGAATAAAAAGTATCCTATACTTTATTCCAGGTAATGTACTATGTGTGTGCCAAATTTCAGTTTACATTCTAGCAGTGAAATTTGTATTTTTCTCCACGCACTGATGTCCTTATGTTTCCTTGGAATGTATTTGGCTGCTGTTGGCTGTGGCCACTTTTTCTAACCCTAACACACAATTGTCAATAGTCAATGTCACCCAATGATCAACTGTACAAGGTTTGAGGCTTGTGCCATTAACAGTGCAAAAATGGCAGCAATTAAATATTTGCCTTGAAAATCAATAGGTGAATTGTGATTGGTTTTTGTAGGCTCCATCCACTTTTCTGAATATTAATCCCAGTCACCCAGTGACCAACTGTGCAAAGTTGTAGAACCCTACAATTAATAGTGTAAGAATGGCTGCAGTTTACATTTTCCCAGTGAAATTTGTGTTTGTCTCCGCCCACTGATGACTTGGCATTGCCCAGGTATGTATTTGGCTGGTGTTGGCTCCGCCCACTTTTTCTAACCCTGACACAAAATTACTTAATGACCAAGTTTGTGAGCTTTGCGGTCTTTGGCATCAATAATTTGCATTGAAATAAAATAAATCTGATTGGCTGTGGCTCCACCCCTTTTCTGAATTTGAATCCCAATCACCCAATGGCCAACTGTACCAGGTACAGGTGATTAACAGTGCAAGAGGCTTGTGCCATTAACAGTGCAAGAATGGCATCAATTAAATATTCCCCTTAAAGATTAATAGGTGGATTTTGATTGGCTTTTGTGGGCTCCACCCACTTTTCTGAATGTTAATCTCAGTCACCCAGTGACCCACTGTGCAAAGTTTGAGAACCCTACCATTAATAGTCTAAGAATTGCTGCAGTTTACATTTTCTCAGTGAAATTTGTATTTGTCTCTGCCTACTGATGTCCTGGCATTGCCCGATTATGTATTTGGCTGGTGTTGGCTGCGCCCACTTTTCCTAACCCTAACACACAATTAATCAATTACTCAATTACCAAGTTTGTGAGCTTTGCGGTGTTTGGCAACAATAATTTGCATTGGAATAAAACAAATCTGATTGTCTATTTGTGGCTCCACCCCCTTTCTGAAATTGAACCCCAGTTACCCAATGATCAACTATACCAGGTTTGAGGCTTGTGCCATTAACAGTGCAAGAATAGCAGGTTTGAGGCTTGTGCCATTAACAGTGCAAGAATGGCAGAAATATTCCCCTTGAAAAACGACCAACTGTGCAAAGTTTGAGAACCTTACCATTAACAGTGTAAGAAAAACAAAAGTTTGCTTTCTTAAAACAGAAAGAATTTGCGATAATTCAGGTTGGAGTCAGCTTAAAATGTCTCCCAATGCATCACTGTTGAATATATGCAAATTAACCATTGTTACCCTTAAAAGCTAAACACACCTCCAGAACTGCTGGCCTGGAATTCAATGATGTGTCACAGGGGCGTTTCTAGGGTCCTTGGAGATCGGGGGCACCTGTGGGCACCAGGCGGGGAGTGGCAAAAATGGGCGTGGCCATGCGGTGAGTGGGCATGGCCATGGGTGGGGCCAAATGTACATGAACTTAGCAGCGGTGTAAGCTACAAATAACGGGCCTGCCCATCGAAATATTGGATGGAGCCCCCTGTCCTTTATTTGGATAATTTACAATCAGTATAGGCATAGATCAAAGATGTATACGCACATACAATTTTGATTGGTCAATTACTGACCCCCAATTTTACCACCCCCCGTGCAGTAAGTGGGCCAACAGACAATGAATTTTATGAACAGAGCTAAAATTGGCTAATCAAAATTGTATGTGTGTACCAGGCTTTACAGCTAATACTGTACATACTGAAAGTAGCAGGGATCAGCATACAATATAGCTGGTTTACAATCAGTAAAGGCACAGAGTAACACCTTACACTGTACACACTGGAGGTAAATCAGCACACAGTGCAGCAACTAGAGAACAGCGTATACTGTACATACTGTAGGCAGCAGAATTCAGCACACTGCAGCTAGCTTGCCAAAAATATGAGGATCACGTTGTGCGGCGTGCTTATCGTGCCGCACCGAAAAATGGGTGGGCCATGGACCAGAATATAGGTGTGGTAACGGCCGGGTGGAAACAAATTTACATGAACCTAGCAATGGTGGGACATTAGATTATGACAGTGGTGGCGAACCTTTTGGAGGCCGAGT
Organism: Hyperolius riggenbachi; assembly: GCF_040937935.1. Taxonomy (NCBI): domain Eukaryota; kingdom Metazoa; phylum Chordata; class Amphibia; order Anura; family Hyperoliidae; genus Hyperolius; species Hyperolius riggenbachi. The sequence goes on from NC_090650.1 coordinate 247,463,351, forward strand.
GCCCAAACTGCAACCCAAAAGTCACTTATCTATCGCAAAGTGGCAACCGCAATTTAAACTAAATACTGTACAAACGTTTTAACTCATACATGAACATTATGGAAAATCCAAGTAGAAAATAAACTGTGAAGATAAACAATTTCATCCATCCTACTCCTGAAAAATGTATTCAATTTTTTAGAACCTCCCAGTTTTATTTTCTGTTTTAAAAAGCTAAAAAAGTAGGTTTAATGCTATTGTCTCATATGATAAGGATTCAGCTTTTCCCATAGTCTCGCAGTTAGCAATCATGTGACCCCCAACAAGACAAATTCAGCAATCATGAGGCCCCCAACAAATCATGAGGCCCCCAACAAGACAAATTCAGCAATCATAAGGTCTCCAACAAATCATGAGGCCCCCAACAAGACAAATTCAGCAATCATGAGGCCCCCAACAAATCATGAGGCCCCTAACAAGACACATTCAGCAATCTTGAGGCCCCCAACAAATCATAAGGCTCCCAACAAGACAAATTCAGCAGTCATGAGGCACATAAATAGACAGCATTTCACATAAATAGGCAGAATTCCCCCTTAATATGGTAGCCCCCACGTTAGGTAGTGAGTGACAGGGACCCCAGGTTAGCTAGTGAGTGACAGGTGCCTCCAGTTAGGTAGTGAGTGACAGGGACCCCGATAGTGAGTGACAGGGAGCCCCTTTAGGTAGTGAGTGAGTGCCAGGGAGCCCCTTCAGGTAGTGAGTGAGTGCCAGGGAGCCCCTTCAGGCAGTGAGTGAGTGCCAGGGAGCCCCTTTAGGCAGTGAGTGAGTGCCAGGGAGCCTCTTTAGGCAGTGAGTGAGTGCCAGGGAGCCCCTTCAGGCAGTGAGTGAGTGCCAGGGAGCCCCTTCAGGCAGTGAGTGAGTGCCAGGGAGCCCCTTCAGGCAGTGAGTGAGTGCCAGGGAGCCCCTTCAGGCAGTGAGTGAGTGCCAGGGAGCCCCTTCAGGCAGTGAGTGAGTGCCAGAGAGCCCCTTCAGGCAGTGAGTGAGTGCCAGGGAGCCCCTTTAGGCAGTGAGTGAGTGCCATGGAGCCCCTTTAGGCAGTGAGTGAGTGCCAGGGAGCCCCTTTAGGCAGTGAGTGAGTGCCAGGGAGCCCCTTTAGGCAGTGAGTGAGTGCCAGGGGGAGCCCCTTTAGGGAGTGAGTGAGTGCCAGGGAGGCCCTTTAGGTAGTGAGTGAGTGCCAGGGGGAGCCCCTTTAGGGAGTGAGTGAGTGAGTGCCAGGGGGAGCCCCTTAAGGGAGTGAGTGAGTGCCAGGGAGCCCCTTTAGGGAGTGAGTGAGTGCCAGGGAGCCCCTTTAGGGAGTGAGTGCCAGGGGAGGCCCCTTTAGGGAGTGAGTGAGTGCCAGGGAGCCCCTTTAGGGAGTGAGTGAGTGCCAGGGAGCCCCTTTAGGGAGTGAGTGAGTGCCAGGGGGAGCCCCTTTTGGTAATGAGTGAGTGCCAGGAAGCCCCTTTAGGGAGTGAGTGCCAGGGAGCCCCTTTAGGGAGTAAGTGAGTGAGTGAGTGTCAGGGAGCCCCTTTAGGGAGTGAGTGAGTGCCAGGGAGCCCCTTCAGGCAGTGAGTGAGTGCCAGGGAGCCCCTTTAGGCAGTGAGTGAGTGCCAGGGAGCCCCTTTAGGCAGTGAGTGAGTGCCAGGGAGCCCCTTTAGGCAGTGAGTGAGTGCCAGGGAGCCCCTTTAGGCAGTGAGTGCCAGGGAGCCCCTTTAGGCAGTGAGTGAGTGCCAGGGAGGCCCTTTAGGTAGTGAGTGAGTGCCAGGGGGAGCCCCTTTAGGGAGTGAGTGAGTGAGTGCCAGGGGGAGCCCCTTTAGGGAGTGAGTGAGTGCCAGGGAGCCCCTTTAGGGAGTGACTGAGTGCCAGGGAGCCCCTTTAGGGAGTGAGTGCCAGGGGGAGCCCCTTTAGGGAGTGAGTGAGTGCCAGGGAGCCCCTTTAGGCAGTGAGTGAGTGCCAGGGAGCCCCTTTAGGCAGTGAGTGAGTGCCAGGGGGAGCCCCTTTAGGGAGTGAGTGAGTGCCAGGGAGGCCCTTTAGGTAGTGAGTGAGTGCCAGGGGGAGCCCCTTTAGGGAGTGAGTGAGTGCCAGGAGGAGCCCCTTTAGGGAGTGAGTGAGTGCCAGGGAGCCGCTTTAGGGAGTGAGTGAGTGCCAGGGAGCCCCTTTAGGGAGTGAGTGCCAGGAGAGCCCCTTTAGGGAGTGAGTGAGTGCCAGGGAGCCCCTTTAGGGAGTGAGTGCCAGGGAGCCCCTTTAGGGAGTGAGTGAGTGCCAGGGAGCCCCTTTAGGGAGTGAGTGAGTGCCAGGGGGAGCCCCTTTAGGGAGTGAGTGAGTGCCAGGGAGCACCTTTAGGGAGTGAGTGCCAGGGAGCCCCTTTAGGGAGTGAGTGAGTGCCAGGGAGCCCCTTTAGGGAGTGAGTGAGTGAGTGCCAGGGAGCCCCTTCAGGCAGTGAGTGAGTGCCAGGGAGCCCCTTTAGGCAGTGAGTGAGTGCCAGGGAGCCCCTTTAGGCAGTGAGTGAGTGCCAGGGAGCCCCTTTAGGCAGTGAGTGAGTGCCAGGGAGCCCCTTTAGGCAGTGAGTGCCAGGGAGCCCCTTTAGGCAGTGAGTGAGTGCCAGGGAGGCCCTTTAGGTAGTGAGTGAGTGCCAGGGGGAGCCCCTTTAGGGAGTGAGTGAGTGCCAGGGAGCCCCTTTAGGGAGTGAGTGAGTGCCAGGGAGCCCCTTTAGGGAGTGAGTGCCAGGGGGAGCCCCTTTAGGGAGTGAGTGAGTGCCAGGGGGAGCCCCTTTAGGGAGTGAGTGAGTGCCAGGGGGAGCCCCTTTAGGGAGTGAGTGAGTGCCAGGGAGCCCATTTAGGGAGTGAGTGAGTGCCAGGGAGCCCCTTTAGGGAGTGAGTGAGTGCCAGGGAGCCCCTTTAGGGAGTGAGTGAGTGCCAGGGAGCCCCTTTAGGGAGTGAGTGAGTGCCAGGGGGAGCCCCTTTAGGGAGTGAGTGAGTGCCAGGGGGAGCCCCTTTAGGGAGTGAGTGAGTGCCAGGGAGCCCATTTAGGGAGTGAGTGAGTGCCAGGGAGCCCCTTTAGGGAGTGAGTGAGTGCCAGGGAGCCCCTTTAGGGAGTGAGTGAGTGCCAGGGAGCCCCTTTAGGGAGTGAGTGAGTGCCAGGGGGAGCCCCTTTAGGGAGTGAGTGAGTGCCAGGGGGAGCCCCTTTAGGGAGTGAGTGAGTGCCAGGGAGCCCATTTAGGGAGTGAGTGAGTGCCAGGGAGCCCCTTTAGGGAGTGAGTGAGTGCCAGGGAGCCCCTTTAGGGAGTGAGTGAGTGCCAGGGAGCCCCTTTAGGCAGTGAGTGAGGGCCAGGGAGCCCCTTTAGGCAGTGAGTGCCAGGGAGCCCCTTTAGGCAGTGAGTGAGTGCCAGGGAGGCCCTTTAGGTAGTGAGTGAGTGCCAGGGGGAGCCCCTTTAGCGAGTGAGTGAGTGAGTGCCAGGGGGAGCCCCTTTAGGGAGTGAGTGAGTGCCAGGGAGCCCCTTTAGGGAGTGAGTGAGTGCCAGGGAGCCCCTTTAGGGAGTGAGTGAGTGCCAGGGGGAGCCCCTTTAGGGAGTGAGTGAGTGCCAGGGAGCCCCTTTAGGGAGGGAGTGAGTGCCAGGGAGCCCCTTTAGGGAGTGAGTGAGTGCCAGGGAGCCCCTTTAGGGAGTGAGTGAGTGCCAGGGGGAGCCCCTTTAGGGAGTGAGTGAGTGCCAGGGAGCCCCTTTAGGGAGTGAGTGAGTGCCAGGGAGCCCCTTTAGGGAGTGAGTGCCAGGGGGAGCCCCTTTAGGGAGTGAGTGAGTGCCAGGGGGAGCCCCTTTAGGGAGTGAGTGAGTGCCAGGGGGAGCCCCTTTAGGGAGTGAGTGAGTGCCAGGGAGCCCATTTAGGGAGTGAGTGAGTGCCAGGGAGCCCCTTTAGGGAGTGAGTGAGTGCCAGGGAGCCCCTTTAGGGAGTGAGTGAGTGCCAGGGAGCCCCTTTAGGGAGTGAGTGAGTGCCAGGGGGAGCCCCTTTAGGGAGTGAGTGAGTGCCAGGGGGAGCCCCTTTAGGGAGTGAGTGAGTGCCAGGGAGCCCATTTAGGGAGTGAGTGAGTGCCAGGGAGCCCCTTTAGGGAGTGAGTGAGTGCCAGGGAGCCCCTTTAGGGAGTGAGTGAGTGCCAGGGAGCCCCTTTAGGGAGTGAGTGAGTGCCAGGGGGAGCCCCTTTAGGGAGTGAGTGAGTGCCAGGGGGAGCCCCTTTAGGGAGTGAGTGAGTGCCAGGGAGCCCATTTAGGGAGTGAGTGAGTGCCAGGGAGCCCCTTTAGGGAGTGAGTGAGTGCCAGGGAGCCCCTTTAGGGAGTGAGTGAGTGCCAGGGAGCCCCTTTAGGCAGTGAGTGAGGGCCAGGGAGCCCCTTTAGGCAGTGAGTGCCAGGGAGCCCCTTTAGGCAGTGAGTGAGTGCCAGGGAGGCCCTTTAGGTAGTGAGTGAGTGCCAGGGGGAGCCCCTTTAGCGAGTGAGTGAGTGAGTGCCAGGGGGAGCCCCTTTAGGGAGTGAGTGAGTGCCAGGGAGCCCCTTTAGGGAGTGAGTGAGTGCCAGGGAGCCCCTTTAGGGAGTGAGTGAGTGCCAGGGGGAGCCCCTTTAGGGAGTGAGTGAGTGCCAGGGAGCCCCTTTAGGGAGGGAGTGAGTGCCAGGGAGCCCCTTTAGGGAGTGAGTGAGTGCCAGGGAGCCCCTTTAGGGAGTGAGTGAGTGCCAGGGGGAGCCCCTTTAGGGAGTGAGTGAGTGCCAGGGAGCCCCTTTAGGGAGTGAGTGAGTGCCAGGGAGCCCCTTTAGGGAGTGAGTGAGTGCCAGGGAGCCCCTTTAGGGAGTGAGTGAGTGCCAGGGGGAGCCCCTTTAGGGAGTGAGTGCCAGGGAGCCCCTTTAGTGAGTGAGTGAGTGCCAGGGGGAGCCCCTTTAGGGAGTGAGTGAGTGCCAGGGAGCACCTTTAGGGAGTGAGTGAGTGCCAGGAGGAGCCCCTTTAGGGAGTGAGTGAGTGCCAGGGAGCCTCTTTAGGGAGTGAGTGAGTGCCAGGGGGAGCCGCTTTAGGGAGTGAGTGAGTGCCAGGGAGCCCCTTTAGGGAGTGAGTGAGTGCCAGGGAGGCCCAACCGCCGCTCCCCCCCACCCCCCTTACCTTGTAGAAGACCTCAGGATCAGCGGCGACCCGACCAGTAAGAGCGGGCGCTGGACGCACCCGCTCGATATGCGGAAGTGATCTCACTTCCGCATATCAGTGCGGGCGCTGGGTCCTAGCGCCCGCACGATTTGTCACCGGCTCGCCGCCTGATCCTGAGGTCTGAGTGACGCGGCGGCGGCGGTGGCTGGAGGGAGCCGCTGCCAGAGGGGGCCGGGCAGAGATCCGTGGCACCTCAGGATAGATTGGGGGCACGTGCCCCCCCAAAATAGGGCTAGCAATGCCCCTGATGTGTCAGCTTGTTAATTTGTACAGAGCCATCATAATACAACATGCATACAGACTGTTTTGGATTGTTTGATCCTCATCAGTGCATGGCATGGATTAATTTGGTTCTATGCAGTAGGGCTTGTAACACTGAGAGGTACAGACTAACCAGAAAGCTCATGGTGACCCAGAACTCATTGGAGTGTGTAAGGGACTACAATGGTCCTAAAAGCCCCCTTACTAAGATGTTAAGAAAAACAAAAGTTTGCTTTCTTAAAACAGAAAGAATTTGCGATAATTTAGGTTGGAGTGAGTTTGAGATGTCTCCCAGGGCATCACTGCTGAATATATGCAAATTAACCATTCTACCCTTAGAAGCTAAACACTCCTCCAGTGTAACAGTGTAAGAATGGCTGCAGTTTACATTTTCCTGTGAAATTTGTATTTGTCTCTTTTTGGTTATGAGAGTAAAAAGTAGCCAAGATGTCACATAAGTATGAGCAAAGAAAGAAAATGCTGGCACTGCAGGAGCCGTCCACTATCCAAGGAGGGGGGAGGGAGGGAGAGGCAACACAGTCCCAAAACAAAGGTATGTGCACAGTGGATCCTCAGCGTGCTCAGGCAAAAGGTCAAGTCTTCATGCAGAATAAAGGAGGGGAAAGCGCCGGCACTGCTGTCATACACTTTATTCCAAGATTATAAAAACATCAGAGAATGAACATTGTCCGTGCAAAACGTAAACAACACATACCCTGGATGTCTGTGGATGGCGCGGTGGGCGCAGAGGGTGCAGAGCCTGACGGCCGTTTCGCGCGTTATGCGCTTCTACGGAGGCTACAAGGGGGTGTTGGTGCCGGCTGACTTATATACTTTTCCTAAGTCTGCGTGCGGCGATCCGCCGCTCGAAGCACCGCCTCCCCCGGGGGCCATCACGGCACGTCTCTCCATTGGCCGCTACGAGCGTGGGCAGCTGGAGACGAGTGATGTTGGGTACTTCATGACTACGTTGGCCTGTACGGGAAACACTCTATTAGGTTTCCCTAGCAACCTATGCAGACCTGGTCTATTGCGTAAGTCAGGAAGTATTGCTGCCATCTTGTGGCCAAAATGGATACTGCAACTCAAAGTTGCAAAGTGCATAATAGTGCAGAATTAATCAATTTTTAAATTCATAAGAGCAAATAAATGCATATATATAAAACATTGGAGATTTGAAACATGGTCAAAATTGTCACTGGGGACATCATTGGACTACATGGGCATCATGTGCAAAATTGTGCAATAAATAATTATGAAAAAATTGTAAAAAACGTGTAAAAAATTTTGTATTTGTGTTGGCACTAAAAATACATGAGGGGGGGTGAAAAAGGGGGGGAAAATAAAGCACCTGGCACGGTGAATAATATGTGAAACAATGGTGGTAATGTATGGAAACCTAAAGACCAACTGCGTCCAGGACTCTGATCCTTGTGAAAATGTGCTATATGCCACTTGTGCTGACAAAAAGGTGATGGACAAAATATTGGAAACCTAAAAACAATAAGCAAGGGGGAACAAGGATGTTAAATGTTCCCCCTTACTGGACGGGCCACAGTGAATCATGTGAGGCGAAGGACATTGGCATCATATCATATGCATTATTAAAAAAATGGTAAATAACATCAACAGGATGAAACCATATACATATATGGGGTTGAGACCACCTATGTGACCAAGGTCATCTATAGGTGGCTAGGCACACCAAGGGGTATAGTAACAGTGAAGAGCCATAAAGAGCATGGATGCATGTGGGGAAAGGGAAGGGGGAGGGGAGGGAAGGACTAGGAAGAGGGAATAGGAATGAGGGTGGGGAGGGGGAAAGGGAAAATTAAAGGGAAAGGGGTGAAGGACAGGGAAGGGAATGTCCATGCTCAATGTAACAGGAAAAGTTCCTCTAATATTCTCTAAAAGTTTGTCAGTCCCTTAATGGGACAGGGAGGCACAACTTAGGGAATCAAGGGTCCAAGAAACAAGAAAGATCAGTATGATCGTTCATTCCGAGTGGGCCCATGGCATCAGTCCTTAATATCATGCGGGCCTCTTCTCTTTTCAGGTTCCTTTCCCTATTACCTCCACGTCTTGGAGGTGGTACCTGCAACAATCCTGCAAAGGTCAACTTAGTGGGGTCTCCTTGGTGGGCCTCTCTCATATGGGCAATCACCCGAGTGGAACCTTTGCCTGACTCAATTGAGTGAAAATGTTCGCAAAACCTCCTATTCAAAGACCTAGTGGTTTCCCCTATATAGAATCTGCCACAGGGGCACCACAATGCATAAACGGAAAAAGTCGTCTGACATGTGAAAAAATCCCGTATATAACGACGTGTTGGGCCCACCTGGTAAAAAGAGCCAGTGGCCATGCTTTCACACGATACGCACCGGCCACATCTGTGGTTCCCCTGAGGCAGATGGCTGCTCAGCCAATTACTATCACTACTCTGTGACCGGAATTCACTCCTGCTGATCTTTGAGCCAACGGTTTGGGCCCTCCTAAAAGAAAATAGGGGTCTCTCTTCAACCAATGGCTTCAAAGTGGGGTCCCTCAAAAGGATATCCCAATTCCTCTTGGTGATCTCCTTGATCCTGTCAGCCATGGGGGTATAATCGAACGTAAATGGGACCTGTCCTCTTTTTAAGTTTTACTTCCTTTCTTTGGCTCCGTCTTTCCAGAAGTTGTTTCCTGCTCATTCTGTTAGCCTCCTTAAAGGCTTTCTGGATGATTTCTTGTTCATACCCTCTATCCATAAGTCTTCCTCCCAGTTCTTCTGATTGGGATATGAAGTTTGCGTCATCCGCATTATTTTTCCGCAGCCTAAGGAACTGACTATAGGGTATTGATTGAGTCACATGGTTAGGGTGAAAACTCGATCTGTGTAGGAGGGCATTAGAGGCGGTTGGTTTCCTAAAACCCCTGGGGATCAGGGTGTTGCCCTGCACCTCTAACTCCAAGTCCAGGAAGGCAACCCTTTTGCAATCAATTGTGGCAGTAAATGCCATATTCATGGTGTTATTGTTTAAATACGCTAGAAAGTCATCAAAGGTTGCACAAGTCCCAGACCAAAAGATAAGGATGTCGTCCACATATCTGGACCACATCCTGAGGTGGCACCGGAACGGGTTTGAAGGTATATGAACATATTGTTCCTCAAACCAAGCAAGGAAGATATTGGCATAGGTGCAGGAGACGACCGTACCCATGGCGGTCCCCGACACCTGCCAATACCAAGCACCGTCGAATAGAAATGCATTATGTGAAAGGACAAACATGAGACACTCACATATAAAGTTCTTAAAGTCTTCACTTCTGTTTGTTCTGTCAAGAAAGACTCTCACAGCCTGCACCCCCAAATTATGGGGGATACGGCTGTAGAGGCTTTCTACGTCAATGGTTGCAAGCAGGTCACCCTGGACCCACGTTAAAGTGTCAAGACCCACAAGGACATCCAATGTGTCCTGTAAATGAGAAGGGATTTCATCCAACAGGGGTCTCAGGACGTGGTCCAGATATCTGGACAACCTTTCGGTAACCGACCCAATGCCCGAGACAATGGGTCGGCCCGGGGGGTTGGTCTGGGACTTGTGCACCTTGGGTATATGGTACCACACTGGTTTGATGGGGAAGTCCGGCAGTAAGTCTTTCGCTAGCTTGGGGTCTAATACTCCCTTCTCAGCACCATCTCTTAAAAGGGACCTCAAACGGTCCTGATAAGTTGTAGTAGGGTCCCGGCGTAATAGCCTTTTGTACTGTGTCTTGCAATTGCCTCAAAGCTTCTGTTCTATATTGCTCCTTTGTCATAATGACAATTGTTCCACCCTTGTCTGCGTGTTTTATCTGAAGGTCCGGTCTTTTCCGCAGCCATTGCAAGGCTCTTTCCTCCTGTGGTGACAAATTCTTAAGGCTTCGTGGATAGATTTCCGCTTTTATTTCTTTTTCCATGATTTTTTGGAAAATATCCAAGCTAGATCCAGGCTGTACAGTGAATGGTACTAAAGATTTGCAAGCTTTAAAGTTGGTCTGCAGACTATTCAACATCTTATCCTTAGACTCCTCATCCTCTAACTCCTTGAGTATTTCAAGGTTGAGAAGATCCTGCTGGTCCCAATCAATTCCAGGACTAAAACCAAGTGAACTTATCATGGTGCCTCGACCCACATTTGCCTGCTTGCTTGTGACAAAATCTTTCTTAGCAAACTGTAGCTGTATATTCAATCTTCTTATGTTTTTGTATAAATCTATTCTGTACTGGACATAATCAAATTCTGTGGTGATACTAAAGTTAAGTCCCTTCTGCAACAAACTAATATTGCCCTCCGTTTATGCATTGTGGTGCCCCTGTGGCAGATTCTATATAGGGGAAACCACTAGGTCTTTGAATAGGAGGTTTCGCGAACATTTTCACTCAATTGAGTCAGGCAAAGGTTCCACTCGGGTGATTGCCCATATGAGAGAGGCCCACCAAGGAGACCCCACTAAGTTGACCTTTGCAGGATTGTTGCAGGTACCACCTCCAAGACGTGGAGGTAATAGGGAAAGGAACCTGAAAAGAGAAGAGGCCCGCATGATATTAAGGACTGATGCCATGGGCCCACTCGGAATGAACGATCATACTGATCTTTCTTGTTTCTTGGACCCTTGATTCCCTAAGTTGTGCCTCCCTGTCCCATTAAGGGACTGACAAACTTTTAGAGAATATTAGAGGAACTTTTCCTGTTACATTGAGCATGGACATTCCCTTCCCTGTCCTTCACCCCTTTCCTTTTCCCTTTCCCCCTCCCCACCCTCATTCCTATTCCCTCTTCCCAGTCCTTCCCTCCCCCCCCCCTTCCCTTTCCCCACATGCATCCATGCTCTTTATGGCTCTTCACTGTTACTATACCCCTTGGTGTGCCTAGCCACCTATAGATGTCCTTGGTCACATAGGTGCTCTCAACCCCGTATATGTATATGGTTGCATCCTGCTGATGTTATTTACCATTTTTTTAATAATGCATATGATATGATGCCAATGTCCTTCGCCTCACATGATTCACTGTGGCCCGTCCAGTAAGGTGGAACATTTCAACATCCTTGTTCCCCCTTGCTTATTGTTTTTAGGTTTCCAATATTTTGTCCATCACCTTTTTGTCAGCACAAGTGGCATATAGCACATTTTCACAAGGATCAGAGTCCTGGACGCAGTTGGTCTTTAGGTTTCCATACATTACCACCATTGTTTCACATATTATTCACCGTGCCAGGTGCTTCATTTTCCCCCCCTTTTTCACCCCCCCCCCTCATGTATTTTTAGTGCCAACACAAATACAAAATTTTTTACACGTTTTTTACAATTTTTTCATAATTATTTATTGCACAATTTTGCACATGATGCCCATGTAGTCCAATGATGTCCAGTGACAATTTTGACCACGTTTCAAATATATATATATGCATTTATTTGCTCTTATGAATTTAAAAATTGATTAATTCTGCACTATTATGCACTTTGGAACTTTGAGTTGCAGTATCCATTTTGGCCACAAGATGGCAGCAATACTTCCTGACTTACGCAATAGGCCGGGTCTGCATAGGTTGCTAGGGAAACCTAATAGAGTGTTTCCCGTACAGGCCACTGTAGTCAGGAAGTACCCGACGTCACTCGTCTCCAGCTGCCCACGCTCGTAGCGGCCAATGGAGAGACGTGCCGTGATGGCTCCCGGGGGAGGCGGTGCTTTGAGCGGCGGATCGCCGCACGCAGACTTAGGAAAAGTATATAAGTCTGCCGGCACCAACACCCCCTTGTAGCCTCCGTAGAAGCGCATAACGCGCGAAACGGCCGTCAGGCTCTGCACCCTCTGCGCCCACCGCACGATCCACAGACACCCAGGGTATGTGTTGTTTACGTTTTGCACGGACAATGTTCATTCTCTGATGTTTTTTATAATCTTGGAATAAAGTGTAGGACAGCAGTGCCGGCGCTTTCCCCTCCTTTATTCTGCATGGAGAATAAAAAGTATCCTATACTTTATTCCAGGTAATGTACTATGTGTGTGCCAAATTTCGGTGCTAGTAAAAAAGGGCGCACAGGCATAGTGGACAAAAAGGGCGCCGCCATAGACTGCAATGCAAAATATCGGCTATTCGGCGCCCGACAGGAAAAAAGGGCGCACGAGAAATAGCGGTTACAGGGATCGTGTTAACAAATGTTTTCGTTTACAGGGTAAAGTTTATAACAAATATCGTTTACAAGTTCGTTTTGACTTTGTATTAGACTTATTTTTTCGTTTGTAAATTTCGCTTATATCAGTTTTAACTAGTTTTTTCGTATTAAAATTGCGCTTACAAAACTATAACAACTAAAATTTCGTTTACACTTCTTTTATCATTTAAAATTCGTTTTCATATGTACAATGCTTAACCCTCCTGGCGGTATAAAAAAATACGCCAGGAGGCAAGGCGGCATTTTTTTTTTTTTTTTTTTTTTCTATATCATGTAGCGAGCCCAGGGCTCAGCGGCATCCCCCCACCCTCTTCGATCGCCTTCGGCGATCTCCGATCTCCGATCAGGAAATCAAAGAATGGGATTTGCTGGAGGGCTTCCCCCGTCGCCATGGCGACGGGCGGGATGACGTCACCGACATCACTGACGTCGGGACGTCATTGGGAGTCCCGGGCCACCCCTCGGCGCTGCCTGGCACTGATTGGCCAGGCAGCGCACGGGGTCTGGGGGGGGGGGGGCCGTGCGCCGCACCGCATAGCGGCGATCGGGCGCGCGGCGGCGGCGATCGGGGTGCTGGCGCAGCTAGCAAAGTGCTAGCTGCGTCCAGCAAAAAAAAAATTAAACAAATCGGCCCAGCAGGGCCTGAGCGGCACCCTCCGGCGGCTTACCTCGAACTACGTTCGGGGTTACCGCCAAGAAGGTTAAATAACGTTTCTCAACCTGATTGTATTAGAAATACATCGCTTTTGGTATTAACTTTGTTTTTACACTTATAATGCGTTGATTATAGTTACTAAAATATCGCTTTAAATATTACTGTTATTTTAAGATTTCTAATGCATACGTGATTGTAAGGCTAACTATTGTATTGTATGTATGTATGTATGTATATATATTATATATACCTTTTTCTACTTATAATATTATTAATGTATACGTGATTTTAAGGCTAGTTATTCTATTACAAATATATAAATTATTTTATTCATGTTATTTGGAGTGAAGTATTTTAAGGATTAAATATATTATTGTTTATATGTGTTTAGCGTGTTTGTGCAGTGGGGATGGTTAGGTTTAGGCATTACTAGGGGGTCTAGGGGTTAGGGATAGGTATAGGGAGGGTTAGGTATAGTTACAGTGCGATATACACCACCAGGGGGGTGGTTAGTTTTAGGCACCACCAGGGGGGTCTTAGGTTTAGGCACCAACAGGGGGGTCTTAGGTTTAGGCACCAACAGGGGGGTCTTAGGTTTAGGCACCAACAGGGGGGTCTTAGGTTTAGGCACCAACAGGGGGGTCTTAGGTTTAGGCACCAACAGGGGGGTCTTAGGTTTAGGCACCAACAGGGGGGTGGTTAGTTTTAGGCACCACCAGGGGGGTCTTAGGTTTAGGCACCAACAGGGGGGTCTTAGGTTTAGGCACCAACAGGGGGTCTTAGGTTTAGGCACCACCAGGGGGGTCTTAGGTTTAGGCACCAACAGGGGGGTCTTAGGTTTAGGCACCAACAGGGGGGTCTTAGGTTTAGGCACCAACAGGGGGGTGGTTAGTTTTAGGCACCAACAGGGGGGTCTTAGGTTTAGGCACCACCAGGGAGGTCTTAGGTTTAGGCACCACCAGGGGAATCTTAGGTTTAGACACCACCAGGGGGGTCTAGGGGTTAGGGATAGGTACAGGGAGGGCTCTGTATGAGAGTAAGGTTAGGTATAGTTATAGTATAATATATGTAATATATACAATTTATTACATTATGTGTATTTACACAAAGGGGGGGTCTAGGTGTGAGGGATATGGATAAGGAGAGATATCTGTGACCCTAAAGTTAGGTATAATTGTAGTAAAATACCTGTAAAACCTACCATTCTAGTACTATGCTTAATACAAGTGTAAATATCGTTTTTGCTATAGACGCTATTTGACGTTTCTTTTCAGAATTCGTTTACTGCTATAGACGGTATTTTGCCATTTCATTCCCGTTTATTTAACCTTTTTAGCACTAAATTATCGTTTATAACCTCTTAAACGAAAAATATGGTTTTGCATTCAAACTTACAATTTCGGCTATACCCCGCGCCCTTTTTTCCAGGCGCCCTTTTTTGATACACGCCCAAATTTCATTCAAATCCGTTCAGCCGTTTTTGCGTGATCGAGTAACAAACATCCAAACATCCGAACTTTCCCATTTATTATATTAGTAGGACGGTAGGTGGGTTGGGGTGACAGATGCATTAGATGTATCAAGAGAGAATTTGGGGACAGAGATAATTGTGGTCAAGATAAATAAATAAAAGAGCTTTTAACCACTTCCCCTCTAAGGGTTTTTTCTATTAAAAACAAGAGCAATTTTTATGTTTCAGCGCTACTTCCATTCATTCAGCAATACCTTTAGCATTGTTTATTACACAAATTAGGATTTCTCTGGGTAGTACTTATTTTTAGGAATTATTTTTATTGTTTATGCATTTTAAAAGGAACAAGGAAAAAAATAAAATAATCAATATTTTTCAGTTTTCATTCATTTATAGTTTTAAAATAAAACATACTACTCTAGGTAAAACCCACACATTTTATTTGCTCATTTGTCCTGGTTACTCCAACATTCCTACTGCAATGTATGGTGACAATATATTATTTGGTAATGAAGGTGTAGTTTTTTTCCATTTTGTGTTTTTCATTTTCTCTTTGTACTTGTCATTACAAGCCCTATTTGTAAAAATAACAATAATACACTTTCATGGCAAAAAGCTGAGTTCATAAGGTAACAATTTATGTATTCTGTTTTCAGTTCTGTCTCTTTTGTTTTTTGTTTTTTGTTTTGTTTTTTTGGGGTTCAGGAAAATAACAATTGTATTTTTTTTTATTTAGTTTGTCACTAAAAAGAACTCACTTGACATAGGCCTCAGCTCTAAAACACCCCAAATTCTGTTATCTTGCTTGTCACAGTTAAAATGTGTCACGACTCCTGCTAGCAGGGTATTTGCTGATCACATTTAGTAGCATATACAAAAGGTCAGGACACAGATATGCAATGAATTAGTGTTTAATATGAACAGTGCTATATACATATATACAAATATAACAATCGCAGTACATAATCATCAAGCAGAATCGACATCAAACACAGTCCAGGGTCAATACACGCTAGAACCAGAAACCCCAATGGTTTACACACACACATACACAGAGCTGCAACTAAGCTAGCCTATGTATGTATAAACAGGAATACCTACTACACCCTTGCTGATCTGGGACACAGAGGAGCAATAGAGCAGGGCAGAACAGGTTGCAAGCAGAAAGGCTCACACAGGCAGACAGAATCACAGAACAAGGCAAGATAGGTTGTAAGCCAAAGGCTTACACAGGCAGTCAGACAAAGGGAAAATGCAGAGCAAGAAAGTGGACCAACAAGCAGTAGTCACACTGACACGAGGATCTGCGAAGTGTGAAGGGAGTGGCCAGCTTAAATAGGAGCTGGCAGCCTGCCCGGACACCTGTGGAATAGACATGTGTAATCCATGATACTCCATCTAGTGGTGAGCCTGTTAACTGCAGGCAACCATGAAAAGCAAACAGAGCCACCTGCTGGTGACTTGTGATGGCACCAGCAGGTGAAGCAGGAAGCAACAGTGTTTCTGACAAAATGATACTCTATATACACAATCAAATAGCTTTGTGTGCACACAGTGGACTGTTAACACCAATAAGCACCAATGGCTATTTCAAGGCCATTTTTTTCACCAAATATAATGGTGTCATTCTTTCTTATCAAAGCCCATGAAACCTCAGAATCTTTTTAAAAACTAGAGACCCAGGCCCACTCAGATGTTGGTATTCTATAACATTTGGACTTATGCAGTTTTACTGAAATTTGACCATATCTTTGAAAATAAGTTTTTTTTTTTCAGTTTGTTACTAAAAAGAATTCACATACCATAGGCCTCAGTCCTAAAACACCCCAAATTTTGGTGATTTAGTGGACTCAGAATTTGAGATGCTTTATGTGAGCAACTCTGAATCCACTATGGGAAGCCACTCTGCTTCTGTCTCTTCCACTTCGCTGCTGCTGCTGTTCTGCAAAATGGTGCATGCCTCTTCTGCAGAACAGCAGTAGCAGCAATAGCCTCTGTGCCATTTTGTTAAAAATTTGGCAAAGGGGGGCAAGGGGTTAACTGGGCTTGCTATTGGCAAAGGGCAAGTTAATTTAAATAAGTCCTCAAGGTGTCCTCACTGTAAATCGGTGTGGTGCTCTGTTACCTTCAGATCGCGAAGCAGAGTGATCTGAAGGTAGATAGCAACAGTAAAAGCAACTTTGCAATATTTACAAACTTTTGAATGAATGATCGCTGTCACTGGCTGAAATAGTGATCATTCATTCCATCTGATACTTTGATTGGCTTTGGGTACACATGTTCCCATTTAGCAATGATTAGGCAATGTTGAAGAGTGCGCTGCGATCATAAACAGGAAAAGACAAGTATCTACAGCCCTGGAAGCTAAAGTGCAGTTTTCAGGGACGAAGATACCTGTCCCGCAGGAGGGTAAGTGTTTAATACCCCAGCAAGGAAGGAAATGCTCAAAATTAGTTAATTATTACTTTTTTAGCTACATTTTTTGTACTTTTTTTCAATTGTGGGTGCTGAAAAATTTTATTTGTACATCGGTTTACATTTTTTCTTCTGGGAGATAACTTAGGAGAAAAGTTAATTGAACAAGGGCCAGTATCACATGAACCCCAACAAACAAATTACAAATTCTGGGAACCCTCTTTGGGAAGCTGAGTGTATTTTCTTTAAATAGTTTAACGAAATTCCTAATTAATTCCTAATTAAAATTGATTTGACCTTGCAGGGAGGTTTTATAAAATTTTATAAAACAGAATCCATGCTTAAAAAGCAGAATTTGCTCATGATCACCATCAATAGACACTGCTGAGAAAATGAAACAATGAATGAACAGAAAAATAATAACACAACACATCGTAAAATTGATGAAAAATTAATTTTGCATGCAGTTTTCAGCATTCTGTCACTCACTCTGGCTAACTAGCAAACATCCTCTTTTTACCGACATACATACAGAGTTACTTGATGAAGAGTATGATATCAATTAACTCAAATTTTAAATTCACCCTTTAAAGGACTTACGAGCCCAAATTTTTTTTAAAAAAGTTGTGTACCTGTATGATTTTTGCAGTTCCGCTGGGTCCCCGCTGCTTAAAGAGAATCTGTATTGTTAAAATCGCACAAAAGTAAACATACCAGTGCATTAGGGGTTTTAAAAAGTTTGTTTATAAACAAACAAAATGGCCACCAAAACAGGAAGTAGGTTGATGTACAGTATGTCCACACATAGAAAATACATCCATACACAAGCAAGCTGTATACACCCTTCCTTTTGAATATCAAGAGATCATTTGTGTGTTTCTTTCCCTCTGCAGCTATCATCCACTGAAGTGTCAGGCTGTTTCTTCCTGCAGAGTGCAGACAGCTCTGCCTGTATGTAATTCCTCAGTATGTGAAAGCCCAGCCAGCTCAGAGGAGGATTTATCCAGCTTGTAAAAGAGAAGAAAGAAGCTGTCCTAATCTAAATAATACACAGGCAGTGTGCAGAGAGGGGCCTGGAGGGGGGAGATGCATCACAGAACCACAACACTGAAGAACTTGGCAGCCTTCCAGACACAGGCTGACAAGTCTGACAAGAGAGAGATAAGTTGATTTATTACAGAGATGGTGATAGTAGAACGTGCTGCAGTAAGCCAGAACACATTAGAATAGCTTTTGGAACTTGTAGGATGATAAAAAACAGGATGCAATTTTTGTTACGGAGTCTCTTTAATGTCCCTCCCTCCCCGATCCATGCTATAGACTGTCTCCTGTAGCGTGGGGGGGGGGGGGAGGCGAGGCCCTAGAGCTGTGCAGCTGTACTTGCCTGTGTGCAGACTGCGCAGCCGTGGCCTCCTCTGGCGGCCATTTTTGAGGAGGCATGAGAGCCCGACCCAGGCTGTGAGCTCGGGATCCGGCCAGGGGGGACATTAAGCAGCAGGGACCCGGCAGAACTGCACAGAGGGCGCGCATGGCATCCTCCGTGCCTTCAAAAATCATACAGGTACACAACTTCTTTTTTTAAATTTGGGCTCATAAGTCCTTTAAGTTACTTTTTACTTTGCAAACCAACATCTAATGCAGTAACTCTAAGAAAACGTGTAGAGAAAAAAAAAATGTAATTGTTAAGTAATCTAAACTGAGTATTCCCAGGTACCAAAATGAGCCTGCCATCCAACTCTTCTACCTAAATCCAATTTGTTTATCCATTTTGCCATTGTTAGTATGGCAGTGATTTAAATATGCATGCTTAAACTTGGAATGAAAAAAAAAATCATACAATTCTAAATTCCTTTAAGCTTTTTAATTTCTTCTAAAGCTGCAAAACCTAGCCAAGTAATTTTAGAAAATGTGAACTTTAAATTTGCAGGTTCAGCTTTGTAAGCAAGGAGATTATAAAACCACATTACTCAATCTTTTTTTATCATTGATTGTTTCCAGAACGTGCAGGTTTATTTTAGATTTTATGCTACGTGTGCAAAGGATTGGTATTTGTATTCATTACTGAGAGATTTTAACTGTGTATTATTGTGCATTGCATGGTTGTTTAAAACACAAGTTTTAAATATATTGAAAAGGGAATGAAGAAAATGACAGTGCAGTAAAGTTATGTCATTTGTGAAAGTTTTGAATACTTGTATCTTTCTCTATCAAGCTGTGCATACACAACTAATGGGTTCATGTGTTGTTACTATTCAACAAGTTACTGTATTAAAGTGTTCAAGAGACAAAGTGAATTAAAAGTTTTATACATACCTGGGGCTTCCTTCAGCCCCCTCCGCAACGATCGCTCCCACACCATCTTCCTCCACCTCCTCGCTTGTTCAGTAGAAGCCCCATTAATTTGGCAAGTCGGGGCCAGTAGACATAGGCACAGTTCGCCTGTGTGCACCCCCTTCTCGCTCCTGTGTCTTGGAGTGTTCTACACCTGCATAGCAGTACTGTGCAGGCGCAGAGCGCTCCCGGCTATGGGAGAGTGGCGAGGCATGCAGCCGGACCACGCATGCACAGTCCTATCCGACCCGGCCAAGCTAACGGGGCTTCTACCGAACAAGCGAGGAGGCAGAGGAAGATGGCATGGGAACGATCGGTGCGAAGGGGGCTGGAGGAAGTCCCAGGTATGTATAAAACTTTTAATTCACTTCGTCTCAGATTTTCTTTAAGGTAGTCATATACTGATTGATTTTTTTGCATATATATCCATCTGATTCTATCATTTGATCCAATCTGCTAGAAATTGATGCAGCACATGATTCCTGGTCAATCAATATTCAGCCACAATTAACAATTTAGTTGATTGCGCTGGATGGAAGATTTTTCTCAAATGGCGGTGTGTCGGTAGTGCGTCACTAATGGCATTCGATTTTGCGAAGGCAGCAGCAGAACTTACGCTCATTCTACAATATGTCTTATCTCCATCACCAGGCTATTCTTCCTGAGTCTTCTCTCCCGGAGGCCTGTGTCATATCACAATGGTAGAGGTCAAACACTAAATGCCTCTAGTGGTCACATAAGGTATGTACCACAATGACTCTAATGTTTGGACAGGAACACAAAGAAGCAGACGTGTGGCCGGGCCTGTGCAGGCGAAACTAGCTGGCAGTGGTGGACAGGAGGATCCGCAAGTGACTGTGAAGGCACGGGACGGCTGCAGGGAACTGGTAGAAGACCCCGGTGAGTAAAAATTTTTTTTTCTAGGCTTAAGAATCCCTTTAACTTATTAGTGCTGCTCACATGGTTTATGTGTTAAAATACCAGGTTGTCTGGCCCACGCCACACTGCACTGCTACCAGGTGGCTAACTGACTCTCAAAGAATTCAGAGTGAAGAGAAACCTAGGAGGAAAAGATCATTGAGTGGGAGCAGAGGTGGAGGAGGTGGAAGGCATAGCGCATGAGTAGAAATAAAGACGGGGTGCAGAGAGGGGCAATTGTGGCACAGTATGTAATGGAGCACAGGGAAGAGGAAAAGAGCTGTTGGGAGAAGGGGGGAGGTGTCAGAGGTGGACTAAGGAGCAGGTGTAACAGAAAGGAATGCAATGCATACCATCTGTAGGGGGAATGGAGAATATATGGTCTGTACAGCAGCAGGTACAACTAAGAATGATGGCTGTTGGCTGCCAGCACTTAGAACTGAAGACTCACAGTGTTTGGCTCTGCTCCTCGATCTATTGTGCTGTTAGCTTATGTGAAGCCAAGAGATGCTGGCAAATACAAAAGAAAAGCAATGGTGCTAGGCGACATTATAGCTGAGAAGAGGCTAATGTTTTGCCAAGAGCTGTCCACACATAGGAATGAAGTGCATGTAAAGATTAGGAGACATAACATAAAGTACGGAATAATGTACTGTATATGTTGTGTGGGAAGTATGGATTATTCTGTTTGCATAATGGGCATTACACAATTTGTGTAAAGCTCGGCAATCTTTATGTGCGCTGTCCCTGCACTGTAAAGATTAAAGGGTACACCCCATTGTGACAGCAACTGGTTTGTATAACAAAACAAAAGTAGAACTCAGGAATGCGTTCTTCTTACCAAGACACTTATTATCTCAAGTACAGCACAAATGAAGTTTCTGTGCAAAATAAAAGTTTGCTTTCCTAAAACAGAAAGAATTTGCGATAATTCAGGTTGGAGTGAGCTTGAGATGTCTCCCAGAGCACCACTGCTGAATATGTCCCTTACACACTCCAATGAGTTCTGGGTCACCATGAGCTTGCTGGTTAGTCTGTACCTCTCGGATTTACAAGCCCTACTCCATAGAGCCAAATTAATCCATGCCATGCACTGATGAGGATCAAACAATCCGAAACAGTCTGTATGCATGTTGGATTATTATGGCTCTGTACAAATTAACAAGCTGACACATCATTGCATTCCAGCGGTTCTGGAGGTGTGTTTAGCTTCTAAGGGTACAATGGTTAATTTGCATATATTCAGCAGTGGTGCTCTGGGAGACATCTCAAGCTCACTCCAACCTGAATTATCGCAAATTCTTTCTGCTTTAGGAAAGCAAACTTTTGTTTTTCTTAACATCTTAGTAAGGGGGCTTTTAGGACCATTGTAGTCCCTTACACACTCCAATGAGTTCTGGGTCACCATGAGCTTGCTGGTTAGTCTGTACCTCTGTGCAAAATGAAAGGAATGTCACATGCAAATAATTTTTAGCAAACAGAAAACTTCTGCACTTTTGATTTCTTCACCATTAGTCTTTGAGAACTTAACTCCAGTGGACAAGACACTTGCAATGACAGCCCTAAACCAGCTTCTAATGCTAATTATGAGTTCCTGTAACTCAAACTACAGTGGCATGCGAAAGTTTGGGCAAGCTTGTTAATCATCATGATTTTCCAGTATGAAATGTTGGTTGTTACAATAAAAAATGTCAGTTACATATATCATATAGGAGACACACACACAGTGATATTTGAGAAGTGAAATGAAGTTTATTGGATTTACAGAAAGTGTGCAATAATTATTTAAACAAAATTAGGCAGGTGCATACATTTGGGCACCAAAAAAAGAAATGAACTCAATATTTAGTAGATCCTCCTTTTGCAGAAATTACAGCCTCTAAACACTTCCTGTAGGTTCCAATGAGAGTCTGGATTCTGGTTGAAGGTATTTTGGACCATCCCTCTTTACAAAAGATCTCTAGTTAATTCAGGTTTGATGGCTTCCAAGGATGGACAGCTCTCTTTAACTAACACCACAGATTTTCAATTATATTCAGGTCTGGGGATTGGGAATGAATGCCTTAGTGGATTTTGAGCTGTGTTTAGGGTCATTGTCTTGTTGAAAGATCCAGCCCCAGTTCAGCTTCAGCGTTGTCACTGATTCCTGGACATTGATCTCCAGAATCTGCTGATACTGAGCGGAATCCATGCGTCCCTTAACTTTGACAAGATTCCCAGTCCCTGCACTGGCCACACAGCCCCACAGCATGATGGAACCACCACCATATGTTACTGTAGGTAGCAGGTGTTTTTCTTGGAATGCTGTGTTGTTTTTCCTCCATGCATAACGCCCCTTGTTATGCCCAAATGACTCAATTTTAGTTTCATCTGTCCACAGCACCTTATTCCAAAATGAAGCTGGCTTGTCCAAATGTGCTTTAGCATACCTCAAGTGGCTCTTTTTTTGCTGTGGGCGGAGAAAAGGCTTCCTCTGCATCACTCTCGCATACAGCATCTCCTTGTGTAAAGTGCGCTGAATGGTTGAATGATGCGCAGTGACTCCATCTGCAACAAGATGATGTTGTAGGTCTTTGGTGCTAGTCTGTGGGTTGACTCTGAGTGTTCTCACCATTCGTCGCTTCTGTTTATCCGAGATTTTTCTTGGTCTGCCACTTCGAGCCTTAACTTGAACTGATCCAGTGGTCTTCCATTTCCTCTATATGTTTCTAACTGTGGAAACAGACAGCTGAAATCTCTGAGACAGCTTTCTGTACCCTTCCCCTAAACCATGATGGTGAACAATCTTTGTCTTCAGGTCTGTGATGATCTGCTCAGCTGGCTGCACAGGCAGACAGCTGTTTGTCCATTCCTCTAGTCTGTGGGCTGCAGGTCTCTGGAACAGAGACCTGTCTTTCCATTGCAAGTTTCTGGTCTGTTCTCTTGCTGGGGAATTTGCATACATTCGTTATGCAAATCCCCTACCTGCCTTCCTTGATGACTGGCACTATAAGAGCTTTATGTTTCCCAGAAGGCTTTGCTGGTCATTTCCCTTACATGGTCTGTTCCTGATGGACACTGCTGGAGTGTCAGCCATTGCTATCTAGTATAGTTAATTCCTGGGGGTTGCTTTAGGCTCCCCTTCTAGCCCAGTCAGGTTGTATTATCTGTTTGTTTGTTCTGTTGCCATTGTCCTGTCCCAACGGTGGTCGACAGGAAATGGTTCTGATCTCTGTTCTTGGAGTATAGCTGGTGCAGTGATTGCTACCAGCTATCTCTTCTGTTCTGTCTCCTGGGATCGCGCTAGCCACTTTTCGCTAGCGCTGGGGATCCTTCTGTTCTGTCTCCTGGGATCGCGCTAGCTACTTTTTGCTAGCGCTGGGAATCCTTCTGTTCTGTCTTCTGGGATTGCGCTAGCCACTTTTCGCTAGCGCTGGGGATCCTTCTGTTCTGCTACTCTGTACCTGGATCGCGCTAGCCACTTTTCGCTAGTGCTGTGGATCCTATCTCTCGCTTGTCCCTGTTTTCGTGTGTCTGTCTTGTCTGCTACGCTTGCTGGAGGCTCGGTGAGGTAACCGTTAAGCAAGCGCTCGCGTCCTCTGTTTCATGTTTGTCTGTTAATGGTTAGTTAGGCGTGCTTGTCTCTATTGTGCTTATCACGTGGAGACCGCGCATAACCGCGTGTACTGTTGCGAATGAGTGCGGTGTTCACAGTTAGCTAGCGTTTGTTATTTTCCGTATCTCCTTATTGTATTATTTGCTGTGCCTTTGCTACCCTCGTGCCCTGTTTTGCTCAGTCTTGTGTCTCTGTCGGCAATCGCCATTCTTGCCATTGCATTCCCACTTCGTTTCCGCCGTTGTGTGTTCACCGTTGCTGGGTGGCGACTAGTTTGGTGGACACACATTGGTTCTGTCCCTTTGCTCTGTTTCTTGTGGGCTATCCAGCCCTGCCTGATCGTACCTTGTCCTGGATCTGTACAATTCCCGTCTGGCATCTGTGGCTGTGCAGCGACTGTGTTCGCCTGCACTCCACAGCGCCATCTGCCGGAGGGAATTGCCCTCTGCGGGTGCATAGCACCTATCCTGGGTGTCCTCAAATATACGCTTGTGGAGGAAATCCGCCGCGTCAGCGCACGTCTGGTGCGCTGACCGCGAATACGATTCCACATTCGTTACAAGGTAATTTGAGAGTTGTTTTGAGACCCCCATGTTGCTACTCTTCAGAGAAAATTAAAAGAGGACGGAAACTTAAAATTGACCTGTGAGAGATCGCGGAAAAGCCACCGCGAGTGCTACTGAGCGGGCGGCTGATTCCGCGTCCAGTACGGCGGTTTGCACGCGGAAGCGTGTGTCTGGCGGCAGAGCGGGACGCGGAAAAGCCGCCGCATGCAACAACAGTCAGGCAGCTGATTCCGCATCCAGCGCGGCGGTTTGCACGCAGCAGCGTGCAGCTGGTGTGGCTGAGCCTGTTAGTTCACACAGGTTTAGAGCTACACACGCGCGAGCCAGAAGTCAGGACCTTTATGCCAGCAGGAGATGTGTCAGCTGATCAGGATGATCAGCTGATTCCTGCTGGACTCCTGATTGGCTGAGTGGTTCAGGCGGGACGGCAGAGTCCTGCAACTATATATACAGCTTGCTTGTCAGTTGATGGTTGTCTGTCGTTGCGATCACTACATGGAAGCACTCAGACCTTTAGTCAGATCCTACGGTGTGTTAGAACCAGGTGGACCTGGGAATTCACACTTAGCCAGTTTACTTGTACTGTTTTATTATTCAGACTAGTTTCAGGGTGCTGAGACCAAGGACCTCGCACTCAGACTAGGCATTGTTTGATATCTGTTATGACTTATTGCTTTCCTGACTACTCCTCTGTCTTCTGATTCGGTACCTCGCATATCTGATATACCGTTGCCAGACCCTGCTTGCCTTGGATACCGAATCAGTCTTCTGTCTTTGTACTTTATCTGTCATCTCTGTTGCTGAACCTCTGCCTGTCTGACCATTCTCCCTTCAGTGGAACGTCTCCCACTGGAGGGTTATCCCTGAGGCTTGCCTCTTCGAGACGCCTGCCCCAAGCAGACGATTACTGCTAGGGGTCGAGATTCCTCACTCTGCCTGGTTAGAGGATCTCACGCACGGGGTTCCCATTCAGAGGTAACCTCACCTCTGAGGAATCACCGTGTGGTGGATATTTCCACACTTCTGTTATTTATATTACTGTCTTTATTGTGTTCCTTTGCTAGGGCCCAGAGGTTAGCAATATATCGGATTATCGGTGATACTGCAGATCATCAATAATCGGGTATATATCTGCATTCTTGGTGATACTGCAGATCACCAATAATCAGATTCTCTCTACGTGCTGATACCGATCGTTACATGACCCCCTTAAATACTCTCTCGTAACTGGATTCACCTATGTATGTAGGTCAGGAGTCACTGGGCTTACCAAGCCAATTTGAGGTCCAATAATTAGTTCTAAAGGTTTTGGAATCAATAAAATGACAACAGTGCCCACATTTATGCACCTGCCTAATTTTATTTAAACAATTATTGTGCACTTTCTGTAAATCCAATAAACTTCATTTCAATTCTTAAATATCACTGTGTGTGTCTCCTATATGATATACTTAACTGACATTTTTTATCATGAAAACCAACGATTTATACAGGAAAATCATGACGATTAACAAGGTTGCCCAAACTCTCGCAACCCACTGTATAACTGAAAATTAAAATATGAGACTCTTTTCTTTGCTACTAATGTTCTGTTTATTATCCGTAGTACACATCCAATTCATAATATCATACTTTTTTTTTTTTTTGCTTCAGCGTCACTTTAAAAATAGGAGATTAGAATATATGATATAGCAAAAGGAGCAAACGTACAGAAATACAGAAGTTACAGAGAGCCATTTGTTGGTATGACCATGATAGTTACAGACAATTAAAAGAGGTTATAAAGAAAATACATTTTGCAGCTAAATTATTGGCATGGATGTCTGTCAGCCCATTAGTTGTACATTAGTCAACACATCTCGGACCACTCTCTATTAGAATTTGGCCTTGCTAGTGGTGACAGAATATACCCACAGCCTTGCAGTGACACAGTCTATGCTCTGAGGCATGGAGAGGCGACAGAGAAATCCCACATGGTTGCTTATATTGGGCAGCCTAGATGACAATTAGCCCCAGCCCATTAGAGGTTGGAATTACCTGATAATAAGGGATGGTTACTTTGAGGCTGCTTTTAGGCCGGTTCACATTAGCATTTTTTTTGCGGAGCTGGCCGTACGGCTCCGGCCATCAGGATCAGGTAAAACTGTCTGTTTTTACAGCCAGTGTGTTGTGAACTGTCAATTTACTATTTGTTCCTTGCAGCTGCAAAACCTTCCGTTTCCGTTCCCCTGGGCACAACAGTCCGGAAAAATACGTCCTGCAACATTTTTTGGTCCGCTGAGCGGAACGTACAAGGGGTCCGTACAAGCGGATGGATGTGAATGGATCCATTGGGTAACATTGGATCCATATAACATACCAGACCGTTTGTACAGTATACGTTCCACTTTCATTCCGCTCAATGCTAATGTAAACAGGGTCTTACACTAGGTGCGGTGTAAACTTTAATGATCGCTCTGCATCTGAGAAGTCGCACTGCGTTTTATAGCCGCTGTGTAACCAAATCAGTGAGACATACTTTCCATTGCCTCACTTCTGGGTTTTCTGTGCAAGCTGGTCACGGGACGGGATGCAGCGATTTCGTGCAACACACCACACGGTGACGCATGTAGTGTAAAAGGGGCCTTAAGTGGAGTGCCAAAGAGGATATTACCATATGGTGCAGTTCACATACCTTAGGTGGTTCCAGGGCTTTTTTTTTTTTTGTTAAATCTTAGAACAAGATTAGAACTGAACTGGAATAAATAATATGCTGCAATAATTATTAAATTGTTTAAAGCCTATGTGTGTGTCTTAAAGATGCAGGCTTTTTTTAAATAAGGAAGAATAGTGTGTATTTTTTTTAAAGTAATAATTGTGTCTTCTTTAATGCTAAAGCTGTTAGAAACACGTATTGTGAGTCTAGTAAATCTTCTAAGCACTGTATGTTCCCATAGCATTAGAGATTCTAAAGAGTGCACTTCATTTTTCAAATATAGCATTTACTGAAGACAAGTTGAGAAGAAGACATTTGCTGCCTATATGTCATTTGCTGCAATCATCTTTCTTACAAATTGTGTGAAAGAGTTTTTTTTTCCACTGTAATTGTTTGCTGATTAGCCCTCTAGATAGCAATGTATTGTACATTGTGACAGCTTTGGCAGAATATGTAGTCTTAGATAGTTTTGCATATGTAGAAAGTCAATCACATGCCATTTTGAATATACACTATTGTCTTTTATTAACCTAGTGATTAGAAGCCTTTCAAATGTTCTAAATGAAACAGCATTTAAACCTATATGGGGTGTTGTGAAGAAGAATGCTGGTGCCATTTCCAAAAATGCTAGTTATATAGCGGTAATTTACAGTTCAAAGCGGATCCGAGATGAAAAACTAACTATAACAAGTAACTTGTCTATATATCTTATTTAAAGTTTAGATAATTTACACAGCAAATCTAGCTGCAAGCAACTTCAACAGTTTATGATTATTTATTCCTGTGATACAATGAGGGCAGCCATGTTCTGTTTGTCACATTACACACAGGCAAGCTGATGGTATCTCCAGCCCTCAGCCTGTGACAAAATCAGTCCCCTCTCCTCTTCTCTCCTCCCCTCTGCCTCTGAAATCTCTGGCTAGTAACCGCCTCCTCCTCCTGCCCAGACTGAGCTCCCATAAGCCCTTGCTACATGGGACTGAGAGTGCCAAGGCACTCTGAAAAAGCTATGGGCAAGGCCTGTTTAGTTCATAGGGAATTAGAGTATTAAAACAAAACCAATAAAGTATTTGGCTTGAGGAATGCCCTATAAACCACATGAAAGGAACACAATTATGTAATGAGTAAAAGTTCATCTCGGATCCACTTTAAAGAAGAGCTCCCTGTCTCCAGAAAAATTGGAATGAGTGAAGAATATCTCAGATAAGAACTATGTTTTCAGACTATCTGGACCAGCAGCAGCAGTTGTGTGAAGGAACACAGAGAGGGTCTGATTATTGGTGATCTGCAGTATCACCAAAAATACAGATATATACCTGATTATTGATGATCTGCAGTATCACCGATAATCAGATATATTACTAACCTCTGGACACCTGAGTAATATGAGTGTTTGGGGCAACAGAAATACTTTGAGAACGATATCTGGAGGACAGGTACAAAGGCAGTAAGGAATACTGCACTAGGGAATGAGTACCTTTCAGCAGCCTGAGAATCTCCCGCAGGCTGGGAGATGAAAGGACCAGAGCGTGAGTGACACCAATAGGAGGATGTCACTGACTGATCTGTGAACTATCTCTAAACTGAGGACATAGTTCTCAAGGTCGGGCAAGCCAGGTCGGCAACACACGGACATAGAAAGTACAAAGCAAAGAGATGAACAGCGCTACTTAAAAACAGATGAATGCTGCTTACCTGCAAAAATGTGCAAGCCCCACTTATGGGATAAAATACACACTGAACACACACATGACCTGTCTACCACTTGGAGGATGTTGGTTTCCTCTAACAGCTTGCATGCAACTTGTTAGGTACTTGTCCCTCCCACTGTCGAAGAAGTCTTTCCTCCATGGGAGGGGACCTAACACTAACTAAACTATACCTATGCATATGCATAGCCTGGGCGCGCTACCAAGTAAAATTGAGAATTGCATAAAAAAGTGGGATCAGCGCATCACCAGGCCGCCTCTGAATGGCCTCAGCTCAGAGGTGCGCTGAGCCCCCCCAGAGACTACAAACGCACCTTGAACCAAACAGAAGCTCTGCATATACACCAAAGGCAAAACTGTTAAGTGGGAGCAGCTGACCAGAAATAAATCAAAACATAGCAAAGAGATGAGCAGCGCTACCTAAAAACAGATGAATGCTTACCTGCAAAAATGTGCAAGCCCCACTTATGGGATAAAATACACACTGAGCACACACATGACCTGTCTACCACTTGGAGGATGTTGGTTTCCTCTAACAGCTTGCATGCAACTTGTTAGGTACTTGTCCCTCCCACTGTCGAAGAAGTCTTTCCTCCATGGGAGGGGACCTAACACTAACTAAACTATACCTATGCATATGCATAGCCTGGGCGCGCTACCAAGTAAAATTGAGAATTGCGTAAAAAAGTGGGATCAGCGCATCACCAGGCCGCCTCTGAATGGCCTCAGCTCAGAGATGCGCTGAGCCCCCCCAGAGACTACAAACGCACCTTGAACCAAACAGAAGCTCTGCATATACACCAAAGGCAAAACTGTTAAGTGGGAGCAGCTGACCAGAAATAAATCAAAACATAGCAAAGAGATGAGCAGCGCTACTTAAAAACAGATGAATGCTTACCTGCAAAAATGTGCAAGCCCCACTTATGGGATAAAATACACACTGAGCACACACATGACCTGTCTACCACTTGGAGGATGTTGGTTTCCTCTAACAGCAGCTAACAAGTTGCATGCAAGCTGTTAGAGGAAACCAACATCCTCCAAGTGGTAGACAGGTCATGTGTGTGCTCAGTGTGTATTTTATCCCATAAGTGGGGCTTGCACATTTTTGCAGGTAAGCATTCATCTGTTTTTAAGTAGCGCTGCTCATCTCTTTGCTATGTTTTGATTTATTTCTGGTCAGCTGCTCCCACTTAACAGTTTTGCCTTTGGTGTATATGCAGAGCTTCTGTTTGGTTCAAGGTGCGTTTGTAGTCTCTGGGGGGGGCTCAGCGCACCTCTGAGCTGAGGCCATTCAGAGGCGGCCTGGTGATGCGCTGATCCCACTTTTTTACGCAATTCTCAATTTTACTTGGTAGCGCGCCCAGGCTATGCATATGCATAGGTATAGTTTAGTTAGTGTTAGGTCCCCTCCCATGGAGGAAAGACTTCTTCGACAGTGGGAGGGACAAGTACCTAACAAGTTGCATGCAAGCTGTTAGAGGAAACCAACATCCTCCAAGTGGTAGACAGGTCATGTGTGTGTTCAGTGTGTATTTTATCCCATAAGTGGGGCTTGCACATTTTTGCAGGTAAGCATTCATCTGTTTTTAGGTAGCGCTGCTCATCTCTTTGCTATGTTATGATTTATTTCTGGTCAGCTGCTCCCACTTAACAGTTTTGCCTTTGGTGTATATGCAGAGCTTCTGTTTGGTTCAAGGTGCGTTTGTAGTCTCTGGGGGGGCTCAGCGCATCTCTGAGCTGAGGCCATTCAGAGGCGGCCTGGTGATGCGCTGATCCCACTTTTTTACGCAATTCTCAATTTTACTTGGTAGCGCGCCCAGGCTATGCATATGCATAGGTATAGTTTAGTTAGTGTTAGGTCCCCTCCCATGGAGGAAAGACTTCTTCGACAGTGGGAGGGACAAGTACCTAACAAGTTGCATGCAAGCTGTTAGAGGAAACCAACATCCTCCAAGTGGTAGACAGGTCATGTGTGTGCTCAGTGTGTATTTTATCCCATAAGTGGGGCTTGCACATTTTTGCAGGTAAGCATTCATCTGTTTTTAAGTAGCGCTGCTCATCTCTTTGCTATGTTTTGATTTATTTCTGGTCAGCTGCTCCCACTTAACAGTTTTGCCTTTGGTGTATATGCAGAGCTTCTGTTTGGTTCAAGGTGCGTTTGTAGTCTCTGGGGGGGCTCAGCGCATCTCTGAGCTGAGGCCATTCAGAGGCGGCCTGGTGATGCACTGATCCCACTTTTTTATAGAAAGTACAAAGACAGGAGGCTGATTCGGTAATCCTAAGGCACGCAGGGTTTGGCAACAGAGTATCAGATATAGCGAAGTACCGAATCAGTGAACAGAAGAGTGGTCAGGAAAGCAGTAAGTCATAACAGATAATAAACAATGCCTAGTCTTGGGTGTGAGCTCCGTGATCATCAACACCCTGGAACTAGTCTGACATATAACAGAATGGTAACACAAGTCCCTAATCTTGGGTGTGAGGTCCTTGATCATCAACACCCTGGAACTAGTCTGAAGTATAACAGAATGGTAACACAAGTCCCTAATCTTGGGTGTAAGGTCCTTGATCATCAACACCCTGGAACTAGTCTGAAGTATAACAGAATGGTAACACAAGTCCCTAATCTTGGGTGTGAGGTCCTTGATCATCAACACCCTGGAACTAGTCTGAACTATAACAGAATGGTAACACAAGTTCCTAATCTTGGGTGTGAGGTCCTTGATCATCAACACCCTGGAACTAGTCTGAAGTATAACAGAATGATAACACAAGTCCCTAATTTTGGGTGTGAGGTCCTTGATCATCAACACCCGGGAACTAGTCTGAAGTATAACAGAATGATAACACAAGTCCCTAATCTTGGGTGTGAGGTCCTTGATCATGAACACCCTGGAACTAGTCTGAAGTATAACAGAATGATAACACAAGTCCCTAATCTTGGGTGTGAGGTCCTTGATCATCAACACCCTGGAACTAGTCTGAAGTATAACAGAATGATAACACAGATTTTGACAATAAGGTCTGAGTGCTTCCACATAGTGATCGCACCGGCAGACAACCAGCGAATGACCAGCACCCGGTATATATAGTACAGCGCTCTCCAGCGCCTCCCCTAAGTGCTGGACCAATGGGAACTGGTTGAATCGTCAGCTGACCGGCTTGGTCAGCTGACTCCCTTCTGGCTGTCATAAAAGTTCTGCCTCTCAGCGCGCGCGCGCGTCCTTCTGAACCTGTGTGGACTAGCAGTCGCAGCCACACCAGACATGTCTTGCACACCACCCGCCGCGCTGGACGCGGAACCAGCCGCACCGCTATCAGGGCATGCGGCGGTTTCTCCGCGTTCAGCCATACTGGCAGATGTAGGCCTACGCGTGCAAACCGCTGCGTTGGATGCGGAATCAGCCGCCTTGTTCTGAGCACAAGCGGCGGCTTTTCTGCGTTCTCACAATGACCAGAGTTGCTGCTAAGCAAAACAAAAGTTTGCCTTTTTAAAACAGAAGGTATTTGCGATTATTAAGATTGGAATGTGCATATGAGGTCTCCCACGATGCATCACTGCTGAATATGCAATTCATACTTTGTTGTCCCTGTAAGCTAGCCACACCTCCAGATCAGCTGTAATGCAATGAAGTGTCAGCTTGTTAATTGTACAGAGCCACAATAATCCAACATGCATACAGACTGTTTTGAATTAGTTGATCTTCATCAGTGTATGGCATGGGTTAATGTGGCTCTATGGGATAGGACTGGAAACACCCAGAATTACAGATTACCCAGCAAGCGCCTAGGAGTGTGTAAGGGGCTGCAAAGGTTTAGTAGGAGGGCTTTTTGGTCCTTTGTAGCCCCTTACACACTACTAGGAGTTCTGGTTCTCCATGAGCTTGCTGGGTAATCTCTAACTTAGGGTTGCTGTTGTGAACTTTTATCTTGAGAAGAACAAACAACACTTTATCATAGGAAGTCTGCATAAAGGCTCATTAACACTTTCAGCCTATATCACCTGAAACAAGTGCTCATGATATTTTCAGGTGCAGAGCGGGCGCTTCCATAGAGGCAAAGGGAGAAATTGCCCCAATTGTCTCCTCCTGCAACAATTGTAGGTTAGTATTGCTTGGGGGCCCCATTGTTACTAGAACTGGCCCTGTTCAGATGCCTCTTCCGAATGTGTACAGGTGCCCCCCAGTGCTTGAAGACTGCTCTTTAGTAACCGGGCATATCAGGAAAACTATGCTAGATTGCTGTTACTTTGCACTGTAGCTTGTTCCTGCTTATCCTCCCCCACCCCCTCTCTGTAGAACTGAACCTGCTGCTGTACACAGATATCCAATCAGTGTTGGCTGCTACAACTCATCAAAAGTATTAATGAGGGCATAGGAGATAACAATGAAATACAGGGCTGGGCTTTGGTGTGTTCCATTGGTGTGACCACAAGTTTAGCTGGCAAAGAGGAGGGGAGCAGTCCCTTGCTTAACATTTACATTACATCCTTCAATGAAACACAGCTGTGAAACACAACTCCTAAGAAACGCAATGGTGTGGGCCTTGTGACACTTATCTATACTCTGGAATGAGAATGGAATTATGCATGTGCAAAGCGACCCAACTGGTGCAAATGAAGCCCTATTACTGGGGGCTATTACAGAGGAACAGAACCATCGGGGAGGACTGCAAGGGAGGCAACAGAGTTCATGGGGCTGGAGGAAGCCCCACGTAAATATCAATTCTTTACTTTACTCCCACCCATCTCAGGTACACTTTGAAGTGAAACTTAAGTAAAACTAATCTGATGAGATAAACAATTGTATCTATCCTCCTACTCCTAAATATGACTTTTAGATATCCCACAGTTGTATGCTTTGTTTAAAAACTTTAAAAAGTAATTTATTGTTTTGTTTCAGCTCAATGAAACAGTCTTTCCCCTGCCTCAGAGTGCTAAATGATATAGTATGTGTAAGGAAACGCGGAAAATCAGCTGCCTCCACTCAGCGTGAGGCGGCTGTTTCCATCGAGAGCATGGCGGAACGTGGAAAAACCGCCGCGTCTGACGCGGCAGTTAGCACGCTTGGCTCTGTTGCTGACACTTTGACCCAGCGCGGGGAGGCAGCCGCCGGTGCGGATAGCGGTGCGACCAACCCCGCGCATGGGTCAGCGGAGACATTGCTAAGCAGTACTGGTGTGGCTGGGACTGATAGTCCACCTAGGTTCAGAATGACGCGCGGAGAGGCAGAACCTTTATGGCAGTCAGAGAAAGGTCAGCTGACCAGGCCGGTCAGCTGACAATCACAGCAACTATCATTGGTCCAGCACTTGAGGGAGGTGCTGGAGAGCACAGGTGTATATATACTGGGTGCTGGTCATTCTCTGGTTGTCTGTCGTTGCGATCACTACGTGGTAGCACTCAGGCCTTGTATGTATCTGTGTTCTAGCATAGTTTCCAAAGGTGTTGACGATCACGGACCTCACACCTTAGCGTTAGGAATATTGAACTGTATTATTTGTTATGACCTTCTGCCTGCCTGACTATCCTGCTGAACTCTGATTCTGTACCTTGCTATCTCTGATATCCTGTTGCCAAACTCTGCTCGTTCCTGGACTCCGTATTTGCCTCTTGAATCTGTACCCCGCTATTCTGATACTCCGTTGCCAACCCCTGCCTGTTTATTGGATTCTGTATCTGTCTCCTGAATCTGTACCGTATCTGTCTGTGTGTTGATGACCTGGATTGCCTGACCTCGAGAACTGGCCTTACTGTTAGAGGCAGTTCCCAGACCTGGTGTCACTCACGTTCTATCCTTCCTATCCTCAGCCTAGCTCCTCCCCGGGGAGAGTCTAGGCATACGGAAGGAACCTATTTCTGTGCAGTACTCCTTACTGCTTCTGTACCTTCTCCAAAGGTGCAATTCTCAAAGTATTACTGTTACACCAAAACACTCTTATCCCTCAGGTGTCCAGAGGTTAGAATATATATCTGATTATCGGTGATACTGCAGATCACCAATAATCGGGTATATTCTGAATTCTCGGTGAGACTGCAGTTCACCGGTAATCAGACCCTCTCTGTTACACCGATCGTTACAGAACGACATACCCAAAACAATATGGACGCACGCACTGACCGTCTGGGTGCACTTGCCACTTCGGTGGATAACATCAACTAAGTGCTGGGTAATCACAAAGCGTTAATTGATGCCCTATCAGAGTCTGTACAAACCCTCCAGATGTCAATGGACGAGGTGCGATCTCCTCCTAGCATTGACATACGTATGCCTGTACCCGAAAGATTTTCTGGCCACAGATCTGATTTTCGAAATTTTAGAAGTAGAGTGTTGTCTTATTTTGAGTTGAGACCCCGATCCTCAGGGACCGAAACCCAAAGGGTCACATTTATTAAAACCTTGTTATCTGGCGACTCTCAGACGTGGGCGTACAGTTTGCCCACCGGAGACCTAGCCCTTACTTCTGTGGAGGAATTTTTTAAAGCTATGGCGGTAATTTACGTCGATCCGGACCTTTGTTTTGACTTCTGAGCGGAAGCTCAAGCTTTTGCGTCAAGGCAAGGGTCCGGTCGAAGATTATGCAGCTGAATTTAGGAGGTGGGCAGTGACAACTCGATGGGACACTTATGCCCTGTTAGATTGTTTCTGGTCAGGACTGTCCGATGAGGTCTCTGATCTAATGCTAAGTCAGCCCGAGCCCAGAACAGTCGATGAGGCCATTTCAGCGGCCATTCGAATCGACCGCAGGCTGCACTATCAAATACAGACCAGGGGTAGTCACCGTGTCTGAGTAGTGTCTTACGCCACAACCCCAGTGACCCCACCTCCTGCTGCCTTACCTCCTCCCGTCTCGCCTCCACCCGAGCCAATGCAGATTGGTCGGTCTAAGCTGTCCCAGGTGGAACGAAGACGGAGGATGTCTGAACAGCTGTGTCTGTACTGTGCTGAAGGGGGACATAGAGTACGAAACTGTCCTAATAAACCGGGAAACGCTACCGCCTAGGAGTTGTAGGGGGTAACACCCTAGGCGCCCGACTCTTACCCCTAGAAGATAAACGGTTGCTTCTTCCCTGTACAGTTACATGGGAAGATAAGACCGAGGTCACTGAAGCCTTTGTTGATTCAGGCTCTGCAGCTAATTTTATGGATTTTGAGTTTGATAAGAAACTGGTTATTTCACTCACCCCGGTAAAACCACCCATCCAAGTCACAGCTGTGGATGATTCCCCCCTGCAGAAGAATCATCCGTTATCCCAGACTCCAGAGGTGGGAGTCACTATAGGGGTGCTGCACAGAGAAATATTGCAGTTCTTCGTTCTACACATGACAACCTCCACAGTCATCCTTGGCATGCCCTGGTTACACCTCCACTCTCCACAGATCGATTGGGCCACCGGTCAGTTAACTAGCTGGTCAGATCATTGTGTTCAGCAGTGTTTAGGGAAGGTGAAGTTAGGCCAAACCAGGGTTCATTTGGAGGGTGTACCAGTGCAGTATTCTGAATATTCAGATGTGTTCTGTCCCAAAGCGGCAGATAAGTTACCTCCCCATCGCCCGTTCGATTGTCCCATCGATCTCCGATCTGGTTGTATGCCTCCCAGGGGCCATCTTTATAATTTGTCTGGGCAAGAGAAAGTGGCCATGCAGGAATACATCCGTGAGACCTAGCCAAAGGGTTCATTCGCCCGTCCCTGTCGCCCGCTGGCGCAGGTTTCTTTTTTGTTAAGAAAAAAGACGGTGGCCTGCGTCCCTGCATTGATTACCGGGGTTTGAATAAAATCACAGTGAAGAATCGCTATCCTTTGCCCTTGATAGACGACTTATTCACGCAGATTACTGACGCTCAGATTTTTTCAAAATTGGATTTACGGGGTGCATACAACCTGGTGCGGATCAGAGAGGGCGATGAATGGAAGACGGCCTTTAACACGCCCGACGGGCATTACGAGTGCTTAGTGATGCCCTTCGGGCCGTGTAATGCCCCGGCCGTCTTCCAAGAACTAATTAATGAGGTATTCAGAGAGGTGTTGGGCAAATTCGTCCTGGTTTACCTGGATGACATCCTTATTTTTTCCAACAACCTCTCCGAGCACAGATCCCATGTCAAGTTTGTGCTAAATAAATTAAGGCAAAACATGCTTTATGCGAAACTGGAAAAATGCACCTTTGAGGTCACATCTGTTGCCTTCCTGGGATATATAATTCCCACCTCGGGCCTGTCTATGGACCCTGCCAAAGTCTCCGCTGTTCTGGAATGGCCACAGCCAGTGGGGTTGAAATCTTTGCAGCGTTTTTTAGGCTTTGCTAATTACTATAGAAGGTTCATAAAGGGGTACTCCACTGTCATTGCACCCCTCACCAGTCTCACTAAAAAAGGGGCAGATACCACCCACTGGTCTCCAGAAGCTCTGCAGGCATTTTTCACGTTAAAGGAACTGTTCTGCTCTGCACCCATTCTAAGACATGTAGACACTTCTTATCCCTTCATCGTCGAGGTGGACGCCTCGGAGGTTGGAGTGGGAGCTGTGCTGTCTCAGCGGTCTGGGTTGCAGGGAAGATTACACCCGTGTGCTTATTTCTCTCATAGGTTCTCCCCAGCAGAGAGAAACTATGATATAGGCAACAGGGAGCTCCTAGCCATTAAACTGGCCTTTGAAGAATGGCGTCATTGGTTAGAAGGAGCAGAACATACGATCACGGTTTACACTGATCACAAAAATCTGGAATACATCAAGGGGGCTAAAAGGTTAAGCCCTCGCCAGGCTCAATGGTCTCTGTTTTTCTCAAGGTTCAGATTTATTATTACGTACACGCCGGGTAGCAAGAATATTAAGGCAGATGCCCTCTCCAGGTGCTTTGAACCAAAGACAGCACAGCCCTCCAGTTCTGAGACCATTGTCCCACAGAAATTGGTGTTAGCTATAACTGAAACTTGGGAGGACTGGAAGGAGACTTTAAGTCCCTTCCAGCAGGACATCCCAGAAGGGAAACCGGATGGGGTTATGTTTATTCCTCTACCATTTCGTCTCCAGGTCTTGGAAATGTTCCATTCACACAAGAATGCGAGACATCCTGGGGCGTCTAGAACGCAGGATCTTGTGGCCAGGTGTGCTTGGTGGCCTTCTCTGGCAGCAGATTGCAAAGAGTTTGTTAGGGAGTGTACGGTATGTGCAAAAGCAAGCCCTCCCGGCTGGCACCTGTAGGTACTATGCAGCCTTTGCCCAACCCGAGTGAACCATGGACTCATTTGTCCATGGATTTTGTGGGTGAGCATCCCAGGTCTGAGGGCATGTCGGTCATTTGGGTGGTAGTCGACCGCTTCAGTAAGATGGCCCATTTTGTGCCCTTGAAAGGACTCCCCTGGGCCTAGGAACTGGCCGATTTGTTCATCACCCACGTTTTCCGGCTGCATGGCATTCCGGAAAACATAGTGTCAGATCGGGGAATCCAATTTATTTCTAGATTCTGGAGGGCATTTTGCCACCAAATGGGCATGAAGCTGTCATTTTCGTCAGGCTACTACCCACAGACCAATGGTCAGACTGAGAGAGTCAATCTGTCATTGGAGCAGTTTTTGAGGTGTTACGTTGCAGAGGCGCAAGATGACTGGGTCAAATTTCTGCCCTTCGCAGAATTTGCACAAAATAATTTGAAAAGTTCTTCCTCCGGATTTTCTCCATTTCAGGTAGTGACGGGGAGATTGCCTAAGTTTTCCCCATTGCCAGTGGCTTCCACTCCGTTTCCAGCTCTGGAGGCCTGGCAAAAATCTTTTAAAGACATTTGGTGGACCGTGAGAAATAATTTGGAAAAAGCGTTTCAGAGTCAAAAGGGTCAAGCTGACAAGAGACGTTCTTTAGAATGGACATTCCAACCAGGAGACTTGGTGTGGGTATCCACACGTCACTTGACCCTGAAACAGCCCTCAGACAAGTTGGGCCCCAGGTTTGTCGGTCCTTTCCCGGTGGCTAGAAAGATCAACAATGTTACTTATGCCATTGATCTTCCTGCCAGCAGACGTGGCGTAAGATCTTTCCATGTGTCTCTGCTCAAGCCAGCAGTCCATGTGGGTCCCACTCCTCCTCCTCCTGTGATGATAGTTGACCAACCTGAGTACGAAGTAGAGAAAATTTTAAACTCTCGTGTGGTGCAGAATTCAGTACAGTATTTGGTGCACTAGAAGGGGTATGGGATTGAGGAAAGGACATGGGTACCTGAGTGTCGCATGCATGCTGACAAATTGAAAAAGGGAATTCCACGCCTTAGGGGGGGGGGGGGGTGTACTGTAAGGAAACGCGGAAAATCAGCCGCCTCCACTCAGCGTGAGGTGGCTGTTTCCATGGAGAGCATGGCGGAACGTGGAAAAACCGCCGCGTCTGACGCGGCGGTTAGCACGCCTGGCTCTGTTGCTGACACTTTGACCCAGCGCGGGGAGGCAGCGGTGCGACCAACCCCACGCATGGGTCAGCTGAGACATTGCTAAGCAGTACTGGTGTGGCTGGGACTGATAGTCCACCTAGGTTCAGAATGACGCGCCTGCGCGTGGAGAGGCAGAACCTTTATGGCAGTCAGAGAAAGGTCAGCTGACCAGGCCGGTCAGCTGACAATCACAGCAACTATCATTGATCCAGCACTTGAGGGAGGTGCTGGAGAGCACAGGTGTATATATACTGGGTGCTGGTCATTCTCTGGTTGTCTGTCGTTGCGATCACTACGTGGTAGCACTCAGGCCTTGTCTGTATCTGTGTTCTAGCATAGTTTCCAAAGGTGTTGACGATCACGGACCTCACACCTTAGCGTTAGGAATATTGAACTGTATTATTTGTTATGACCTTCTGCCTGCCTGACTATCCTGCTGAACTCTGATTCTGTACCTTGCTATCTCTGATATCCTGTTGCCAAACTCTGCTCGTTCCTGGACTCCGTATTTGCCTCTTGATTCTGTACCCCGCTATTCTGATACTCCGTTGCCAACCCCTGCCTGTTTATTGGATTCTGTATCTGTCTCCTGAATCTGTACCGTATCTGTCTGTGTGTTGACGACCTGGATTGCCCGACCTCGAGAACTGGCCTTACTGTTAGAGGCAGTTCCCAGACCTGTTAGTGACACCCTCTCTCTGGTGTCACTCACGTTCTATCCTTCCTATCCTCAGCCTAGCTCCTCCCCCGGGAGAGTCTAGGCATACAGAAGGAACCTATTTCTGTGCAGTACTCCTTACTGCTTCTGTACCTTCTCCTAAGGTGCAATTCTCAAAGTATTACTGTTACACCAAAACACTCTTATCCCTCAGGTGTCCAGAGGTTAGAATATATATCTGATTATCGGTGATACTGCAGGTCACCAATAATCGGGTATATTCTGTATTCTCGGTGAGACTGCAGTTCACCGGTAATCAGACCCTCTCTGTTACACCGATCGTTACAGTATGAACTGTTGACCTTTTTATCTATCCACCTCACCTATCTCAGAAGCCCAGTTCTCTGGCAGGAAAGTAGTTTATGGCTATAATTCCTTATCAGTGAGGGATGCTATGGTTCAATTGGGTCCCAACTGGAGAAAACTGTCAGTTGTATTGCTGAATATTAACTATTTCAGCCAGAGAAAGAAGAAAAGCAGATTTATTTGTGTTATACACTGTATATACACATCTCTATCTCATCATGTCACTTGAGGTTCCCTTTAAGGCCAGTCCTGGTGAAGCCCTCTCCAACTGACAGGTTCTCTTTATCTCAAATATTCTCTCTTTCTCTCTCCTCCACAGGCCTTTCACTTAGGTATAACAGATATCACTTTTGCTTCACTTGAAGATCAGGCTGTTGGTATATAAACTGAGGAGCTGATACAGGCTGACAGGCAGAATGTCTCTGGATCACAATCAATACAAGCGGTTGAGTTATGCATCAAATGAGGGGTTTGACAGAGGCCCTTTACTCTCTGGCTGTAACTTGGGCACAGTCTCTGTTTCTTTAGGCAACAGTGCTATATTGCAGAAATGAACTGTTTATCATCACGAGGTTACTGTTTGTTTAAGACTTTATCAGACAGGCAGATCTTAATCACAACACCTTCATCAGATGATACCATTCAGTATGCTGGGGTTAACTGTCACTTCTCTCAGGCAACCACCACTGAATTCTGGCTATCTTCACCTTGTTGCTGGCTAATTCTCTGATAACAATCTGTGGCTTAATACAGGCGCAATGCTTATACTCATCTGGCTCAACAGTGTGTCTCCCTCTTTCTCTGCAATGGCTTGGATCTGGCCTGCTGTCTCTTTAATAGTCTCTGGTCGCTGCCTGGTCTCTGTCACCTCTGACTATGCTCTCTCTTGTGTCCGGTTAGCTGCTGCCGGGCCCCCTCTCTGACTTATAGAGTGGCTGCTACGTCTGCTCCTTTGCGGGCCTCTGTTCCCCTCGCTCACCACCGCCTGACTGACTTGCGTGCTGTGAGGAGAACTGGTTAAAACCGGTTCACTCAGCCTGTGTCTCGCGCCACTGTGACCACTGCATCTGCGCTGCTCCTCGCGCCCAGCTCGCGTGGCTTCTGGAAGATTCCCTGCTTTGTGTCTATGGTTGCCTAGCAATGCAAATCATGTGACCAAATGCTCACTTTAGCCCTCTTTGTGCCGTTTTAGCTCCACAGTCCTAAATGTCAAGGCGAATTTTAGCCTATCATGCTAATATTACATTGTACATGTTAAAGGGAACCAGAGATAAAAAAATAAAGATTTTATACATACCTGGGGCTTCCTCCAGCCCCATACGCTCTGATTGATCCCACGCTGCCGTCCTCCTCTGCCCACAGCTACGAGAACCAGCTCCCCGCTGTTTCGTCAGTCGGAGCCAGTCTAAGTGTAAGGGAAGTGCGCTGTTTACGTATATCTGCAGTATCCTCTGGAGAGATACGTAGAGGGCGCACTTCTCCTGCGTAGCTGGCTCCGATGACATCAGCGATGGGAGCCAGTTCTCGTAGATGCAGGCAGCGGTGGATGGCGGCGTGGGATCGATCCGTGCGTATGGGGCTGGAGGAAGCCCCAGGTATGTATAACAGCTTTTTCATTTTCCCAGCTATGGTACACCTCTGGTTCCCTTTAAATACACTTCCACATCATCATCTTAAAGGGCTACACTTCCTTCCTTCCTTCATTTCTTTCTTTCTTTCCTACCATTCTTCCTTCTTTCTTTCCTTTCTCTATTTCCAGCTTTTTTTCATTACATCCAATAGTACAAAGTGACCAGTCTAAGTAAGTTGCTTTGAAATGAGGTATGCCGCCAAATTGCGCTAAACTGTCATTTGACAAATCTCAGTTAAATACATTAGGTGTAAAAAAAGTGGCGCTTTTAAAATGCAATTTGTTCCAGAACAGTTTCCCTTCAAAGTAATGATACGATAAATCTCTTTTATTTCCAGATTTCTGAATCTCTGACAAATCACATTGCCAAAATGTTCGGCAAGTAGTGAGGCAGCAATAACTTTGATGTTTAAACTTGTCTTAGTAACTAGACACATTACACGCTTAAGCTCATTACCTTCAGTGCATCTTTAAATTCCAGTTAATTTTACTGAGAAAATGACATTGCAAATAATGTCAAAAAATAACTAATTAACTAAGTTTTTTCCATTTCTAAGATGCAAACTCACTTGCACAGCTCACTTTAAACTATTCAGCTTTAGTACTTGCTGATGTCAAATTATCTCCACTTCTAGAATCTTACCAATATTGCAATAACAAGCTCTACTGACTAATATTAACTCTTCTCGCTACTTTCAGACAGTAAAAGATCCACTGCTACAGAAAAAAAGGTCTTAAAGTGGATCCGAGATAAACTTGACTCATTGCATACTTGTGTTCCTTACATATAGTTTATAGGGTATTCCTCAAGCCAAATACTTTTTTTTTTTTTTAATATTCTAATTCTCTATAAACTAAACAAGCCTCGCCCACAGCTCAAAGTGCCTTGGCTCAGTCTGGGCAGGAGGAGGAGGAGGTTACTAACCAGAGATTTTAGAGGCAGAGGGAAGGATGGAGCAGGAGAGGGGAGTGAGCTGAGGCCTGGAGATGCAGCTTGCCTGTGATGTGACAAACAAAACATGGCCTCTGTCATTGTATCACAGGAATAAATAAACATGAAACTGTTTGCAGCTATATTTGCTGTGTAAACTATCTAAACTTTAGATAAGATATATAGTTACTTG
Source organism: Hyperolius riggenbachi (assembly GCF_040937935.1). Classification (NCBI taxonomy): domain Eukaryota; kingdom Metazoa; phylum Chordata; class Amphibia; order Anura; family Hyperoliidae; genus Hyperolius; species Hyperolius riggenbachi. The sequence continues at coordinate 247,505,557 of NC_090650.1, forward strand.
TCATAGTTAGTTTTTCATCTTGGATCCACTAGTGAACCCGAGGTAAAAATATACAAATGAAATAGACAATTGTATATATCCTACTACTCCTAAAAATTACTTTTTCAGATATCCCATAGTTTTAGCTTAGGTTTAACCGCTTTCGGTTTGCGTTTGCAGGTGGCAAGTGGCTGCGCAGCTCTGACAGGACTTAGATTTCAACTTCTCTGCCAATCGCTCCTGCCGCTACTGCAGATCCCATCACTCTCTCCCCACCACAGTTCACCGCAGTTCACTCGCCCTGCCATCTACATGGCAGCAGAGCTTATCTATATAATTTTGGGATGTGCAAGGAAACCTGAGGAAACCCATGCAGACACAGGGAGAACATACAAACTCCTTGCATATGTTGACCTGGCTGGGATTCAAACCAGGACCCAGTGCTACAAGGCATGAGCGTTAACCACTATGCCACCGTGCTGCCCATAGTATAGATCAAGCAATCCTGTTCCTGTTAATGGTAGCTTTGCACTACTGCGGGAAACTGGCCATGCAATTTAACAGATTTTTTCCTCTGTTTTACTTATGACTGTCTTCATATTCTTCCAAAACTGCTCTTAGGCAAAA